>NC_045634.1:15661947-16286947 GCF_009829155.1 Mustela erminea
ACTGATGATACAGTGCTTCAAAGTGTCCCTTTTAGTTCTGGTGGAAATAGGGCCAGGCTTTTTTTTTTTTTTTCCCCTTATTCTTTTTCTTTTGAAATCAGGCTTGTAGGTTTTGTAAGTTTGTTTTTCCATTTCTTTTTCTCTCTCTCATTCGGAGAGGGAAAATCAGGCTACTTGCTTTCTTCTTTTTCTTTATTATTTTTATTTCCTTTTTCTTTAGAATCAGGCTTATTGTTTTGTTTTGTTTTGTTTTTGGAGTAAGCTTTTTTTTTTCTTCTTTCCTCTTTACCATCTCTTTTTATTTTTTATTTCCTTTCTATTTCTTTCCTTCTTTTTCCAATTTTTTTTTTCAACAAACATATCAAAACATTCTTAGTTTCAGGTCCAAGCCCTCCCCACTCAAACAAGGAGGGATTCTGCAGAGGACTGACCTGTCGGAAAGAGCAGCCAAAACACAACAGCAGAGTGCACATGGCATACAGCAGAAACACTTCGGGAAATGCCAGGCCCTGGACAACATATGACCCCTTTTTAATATAGCATCAGGGTAGACACATGAGGCTAGCATCAGACCTGTCCATGGAGATGCAGGCTAGAAAGGAATGGCATGATATATTCAACAAGCTAAATGGAAAAAGTATACAGCCAAGAATACTCTACCCAGCAAGTCTGTTGTTCAGAATAGAAGGAGAGATAAAGAGTTTTCAAGACAAACAAAAACTAAAGGATTTCATGAACTCTAAACAAGTTCTGCAGGAAATAAATATTAAAGGGAACCTTTTGGGTGAGAAGAGAGACCAAAAGTAACAAAGACTAGAATGGAATATAGACAATGTATAGGAACAGTGACTTTACAGGTAATACAGCAACACTACATTAATATGTTTCAACAATTGCTCTGAATGTAAATGGACTAAACGTCCCAATAAAAAGACACAGGGTATCAAAGTAGATTTAAAAAATAAGACCCCCCCCCCAAAAAAAATGATCCACCAAAATACTGCTTATAAGAGATTCATTTTAGACTCAAAGACAGCTCCAGATTGAAAATGAAGAGGGGAGAACCATCTACCATGCTAATGGACAACAAAAGAAAATTGGAGTAGCCATACTTATATCAGAAAAACTAGATTTTAAACCAAAAACTGTAATAAGAAATGAAGATGGATACTATTTCATAGTAAAGGGGTCTATCCAACTAGAAGATCTATCAATCGTGATATTTATGCCCCTAACTTGGGAACAGCCACATACACAAACCAATTAATAACAAAATTAAAGCAACTCAGTGATAATTATATAATAATAGTAGGGGAATTTGACACTCCATTCATAGCAATGGACAAATCATCTAAGCAGATCAATAAGGAAATGGCTTTAAATGACTCACTGGACCAGATGGACTTTACAGATATACAGAGAGCATTTCATCCTAAAGCAGAAGAAAACACATTTTTCTCCAAAGCACATCAAACCTTCTCCAGAATAGATCACATACTGAGTCACAAATCAGGACTCAACCAGTACAAAAAAAAAACTGAGATTGTACCATGCATATTTCAGACCATAATACAATGAAATTTGAAGTTAACCACAAAAACAAAACAAAACAAAACAAAAAACCCACCAAAAACAAAAAACAAACAAACAAAAAAAACCCAAACTGGAAGAAACACAAATACGTGGAGGTTAAAGAGCATCCTACTAAAGAATGAATGGTTCTACCAGGAAATTAAAGAGTTAAAAAAAATACATGAAACAAATGAAAATGAAAACATGACAGTCCAAAAGCTTTGGGGTGCAGCAAAGATGGTCCACAGAAGAAAGTATATAGGAATACAGGCCTTCCTCAAAAACCAAGAAAAGTCTCAAATACACAACCTAAACTTATACCTAAAGAAGGTGGAGAAAGAACAACAAATAAAGCCTAAATCCAGCAGGAAAAGGGAAATAAGAAAGATTAGAGCAGAAATCAATGATATAGGAAAAACAAACAAACAAACACACAGTGGAACAGACCAATCAAACTAGGAGCTGGTTCTTTGAAAGAATTAGTAAGACTGATAACCCCCTGGCCAGACTTACAAAAAGAAAAGAGAAAGGACCCAAATAAACATGGTCATGAAAGAAAGAGGAGAGAGCAAATAAAACACCACAGAGATGCAAACAATAATAAGAGTATATGATAAGGAATTATATACCAATAAATTAGGAAATCTGGACGAAATGGATAAATTCCAAGAAATATATAAACTATCAAAACAGAAACAGGAAGAAATAGAATACCGAAACAGACCCATAAACAGAAAAGTAATTGAATCAGTAATCAAAAATCTCCTAAGAAACAAGAGTCCAGGGATGGATGGCTTTCCAAGGGAAATCTACCACACATTTAAAGTAGAATTAATACCTATTCTTCTGAACTGGTCCAAGAAACAGAAATGGAAGGGAAACTCCCAAACTCATTCTATGAGGCCAGCATTATCTTGATCCCAAAACCAGACAAAGACCCTACTAAAAAGGAGAATTATAGAATAATATCTCTAGTGAACATGGATGCAAAATTCTCAACAGCATACTAGCTAATCAGATCCAACAGTACATTAAAAGGATTATTTACCACGACCAAGTAGGATTTGAGCTCCAAGGGTGGTTCAACATCCCAAATCAATCAATATGATACACCACATTAATAAAACAAAGGATAAGAAATATATGATCCTCTGAATAGATGCAGAAAAAAAAAATTGACAAAATACAGCATTCTTTCTTGATAAAAACTCTCAAGAAAATAAGGATAGAAGGAACATACCTCAACATCATAAAGGCCATATATGAAAAGACCCACAGCTAATATCAGCCTGAAGGGGGGAAACTGAGAGCTTTTCCCCTAAGGTCAGGAACATCACTGCCATTGTTCAACATAGTACTGGAAGTCCTAGCCTCAAATCAGACAACAAAAAGAAATAAAAAGCATCTGGATTGGGAAGAAAGAAGTCAAAATTTCACTCTTTCCAGAGGAAAAGTTACTCTGTATAGAAAACCTGAAAGACTCCACCAAAAAAATTGTTGGAACTGATAAGGAATTCAGCGAAGTAGCAGGATATAAAATCAATGCACAGAATGTGTGGCATTTCTATACACCAATAATGAAACATCAGAAGAAGAAATCAAGGAATCAATCTCATTTACAATTGCACCAAATACCATAAGATAATTAAGAATAAACTTAAGAAAAGAGGTAAAAAAAATCGCTACTCTGAAAACTATAGAACACTTATGAAAGAAATTGAGGAATACACAAAGAAATGGAAAAGTATTCCATGCTCATACATTGGAAGAACCAATATTGTTAAAATGTCTATACTACCCAAAGCAGTCTACGCTTTCAATGCAATCCCTATCAAAATAACACCAGCATTTTTCATAGAGCTGGAAAAAACTATTCTAAAACTTGTATGGAGCCATAAAAGACCCCAAATAGCCAAAGTAATGTTGAAAAAGAAAACTAGAGCTGGAAGCATCACAATTCTGGATTTCCAGCTATATATTTCAAAGCTTTAATCATTAAGACAGTATGATACTAGCACAAAAACAGACACATAGATCAATGGGAACAGAACAGAGAATCTAGAAATGGTCCCTCAAATATATGGTCAACTAATCTTTGATGAAGCAGGAAAGAATATTCAATGGAAAAAAGGTAGTCTCTTCCACAAATGATGTTGGGAAAACTGGACAGCAGCCACATGCAGAAGAATGAAACTGGACCACTTTCTTACACCATATACAAAAACAGACTCAAAATAGATGAAAGACCTAAATGTGAGACAGGAATCTATCAAAACCTTAGAAGAGAACACAGGCAGCAACCTCTGACCTCAGCTGCAGCAACTTCTTACTAGACATATTTACCAATTCCTCTCTCTCTTACTAGACACATTTCTTACAAGAAAACAAAAGCAAAAACGAACTACTGAGACTTTCTCAAGATAAAAACCTTCCACACAACAAAGGAAACAGCTGATAAAACTAAAAGACAACCTACAGAATTGGAGAAGATATTTGCAAATGACATATCAAATGTAGAGCTAGTATCCAAAAATCTATGAAGAATTTATGAAACTCAACACCCAAACCCAAAAAATCTAGTCAAGAAATGGGCAGAAGACGGGAATAGCTATTTCTCCAAAGAAGACATACAAATAGCCAAAGACACATGAAAAAATGTTCAAAATCACTTGGCATCAGGGAAATACAAATCAAAACCACAATGAGATACAACTTCACACCAGGCAGACTGGTTAAAATTTACAACTGAGGAAACAACAGATGTTGGTGAGGCTGCAGAGAAAGGGGAGCCCTTTATGCTATTGATGGGAACACAAATCGGTTCAGTCACTCCAGAAATCATGGGGGTTCTGGAGTGAACCTCAAAAAGTTAAAAATAGAAGTATCCTATAACACAGCAACCGCACTATTAGATATTCTTCTGAAGGGTACAAACAGTGATTTGAAAGGGTGCATGCTCCCCAATGTTCATACAGCAATGTCCACAATAGCCAAAACCTAGAAAGAGCTCAAGTATCCATCAACTGATAAATGGATAAAGAAGATGTGATATATCACAAGATATATATACATATACACAATGGACTATTACTTAGCCATCAAAAAGAATGAAATCTTGCCATTGCAATGATGTACATGGAACTAGAGTGTATTGCACTAAGCAAAATAAGTCAGTCAGAGAAAGACAAATACCATATGATTTCACTTATACATGGAATTTAAGAAACAAAACAGATGAACACAGGTGAAGGGAAAGAAAAATAAGGTAAGATAAAATCAGAGAGGAAGGCAAACCATAAGAGACACTTAACCATAGGGAACAAAGTTGCTGGAGCAGAGGGCATTGGGGAATGGGGTAACTGGGCGATAGGCCATTAAAGGAGGGCACTTGATGTGATGAGCACTGGGTGTTATATGCAAACAAATCACTAAGTTCTATCCCTGAAACTAAGAATACACAATACGTTAACTAACTTATATTTGAATAAAATCTAAGAAAAAAAATCACTGAAAGTATTGGAAGGTAAAGTCCAGGAGTTATCTCAGAAATTTAAAAAAAAAAAGGATGTAAATAAAAAAAAATGAATTAATTCCTACATTGTGTTTAGAAAGGTTTTGGCAGGGTGAATGCATTTCTGAACCATCTGTCTATGGGCAGGAACTGAAGCCAGGCCACTGAAGGGAATGACTACAGAGAGAGAATGATGGGAAGAGATGGCAGCCCAAAACTAAGCCTTCCAAAACTCAAAAATTTAGTAGCCCGGAAGAAAAAAAAAATTGCAAAGTAGGCAGAAAAATAATAGCAGGCAGGGTTAAGGAAGCTCCCAAGTCAATGAAAGAATGGTCAACAGCAGAAAATGTTAAGGACAGTTCATTTAAGATGAGAGCTGAACACAAGTAATACAATGTAGAGGTAACTGCTGAACTTGGAAAAAGCTATCATGGGGATGTATGAGATTAGAAGTTGGGTTTTAAGGTCAGGGAATGAGTGAACAGAAATAATAAGATGAGGCAGAGCCAGGGGGAGAAAGGCAGAATACATCTTTAAAGTGGTGAGAAAATTTCTATTTTATTTTTCAAACCCATAGCCTAGATTGTTCTTAAAGTAAAACACCTAAAAAGCATGCCCACTAAAATCAAGAACATATATAAGTAACTGGTATAGTGCAGAATATAAACTCCTATGTATACAAAGATAAAACTGTTCTCTTCTTTCCAATAAATACTAAAAATTGTGCCCTGTTATACTAAGTACATTGTTTTTCTGTCAGATTTCATAATTATATGAGTGGTATGGGTTCTTTAAGCCTCAGTTCTACTCATTTTAAAACTGCAAACCCATTTAACTAAAAATTCTTATTTCCTCTTCCCACCCACCAAAAATATGGAATATGTGTTTTGTTTTGTTTTGTTTTAAAGATTTTATTTATTTATTTGACAGAGATCAGAAGTAGGCAGAGAAGCAGTCAGAGAGAGAGAGGAGGAAGCAGGCTCCCTGCTGAGTACAGAGCCTGATGTGGGGCTCGATCCCAGGACCCTGGGATCATGATCTGAGCTGAAGGCAGAGGCTTTTAACCCACAGAGCCACCCAGGCACCCCTGGAATATGTGTTTCGTTTTAAGTGCATGTGTTTTGGGGAGAAAAGTACTTTCCAGTACATACAGCTCATTCTAGTTTTCAGATGGGGAAAAGGAACAAAGAGCAGGAATAGGGCTTGGGTACCTAGGTGGTTCTGTTGTTAAGTGGCTGCCTTTGGGCTCAGGTCAGGATCAAAGGGTCCTGAGATGGAGCTCTGTGCGGGGCTCCCTGCTCAGCAGGGACTCTACTTCTCCATTAAAGAGGGTCAGAACTCTCTCTGGTGGTTGTCATTTCTGTTTTACCGACATTGACCAGTTCTTTTCCCATATTTGTCATTTTAGAGGATGCTATGGGAATTTTGCTCTTGAGGTGGGATATCTAGTCTGAGATTTACCAATTCCTCTCTCTCTTTCTGTGCTGGTGATCCACCATAGTTGCTACGTGACAAGCAGGGTACTTCAAGCTCCAACGTTTTGTGGTTGTTGGAACACAGTAGGAAGTCAGGCTGCCTCACCAGCAAGTGTTTCATCAGCTCTGCCTTCTCTCTCTTCTATTCTTTTCTCCACACTTGAATAACACTAAGAACTGGCCCAACTTAATGGCAGAACTATATTCAAATAAGGGATGATCACCATCCTCCAGAAAGAACAGTTCACATATTCAAAATCTTTTAAATGGTTCTTTTTTACTCAACACAAACAGAGGCTGAAAAAGAGAAAAGAGTCTCTCTTCATGGCCACAACTTCTCTAAAACTTAAACTTCCCAAATCATATTTTTAACTAACTAGGGAGTTAAGATTATGTGAGATGAGTAATTCCGGCTTGTCTAGCTGATGTATCTCAACAAACTCTGAAAGGAGAAGATTGGCTGCGCCAAAGGGAAGCTCTCTGAATAAGGCATATGTTCTGTTCTAAGCTATAGGCATTAAATGATAGTGTTACCGCTTGGCATCAAAATCCATTCTGTCACACTTGTATTCTTCACAATCATTTTACACAATTGCCTGGATTCTAAGACAGAAAACAGAGACAATTAACATGTGCGTATTTAAAGAAAAACAATCATTTGGCAGATGACATTCCAGTTTAGAAAATACACATAACAAGTACAAATTTAGAAGTACTAAAATTGATAATAGAGTGCAGTAAACTGGTTATGAAATAAACAGAGAAATAACATCAACTCTTGGTTAGGATATAGTGAATTGAGTATCATCAAATTTAGCTAATGATGATGTAAATTAATTTTTAAAGTTCTGAAAAATTTTAGAATTTATCGAGTCTTAAAATGTTCATATCTCTGATCCAGTGATTCTTTTTCAAGGAATCCATCCATTTTTTTAATTGGTAAGAATTTACATTCTAAAATTATTATTAAAGATGTATTTAACATTGATAAAACATGAAAATAACAATATGAGAATAGTTTTAAAATGTGGCATCTTCTTACAATGCTTTATCACGCAGTCCTGAGATATTATATTTATACTTTTCTTTTACAATGTAGGAAGAAGTCATGATTCAATGTCAAAAAAAAAAAGAAAGCAGAAACTTTTCTGTAGGTAAGACAAACAACATGCAACTTTTATTTATTCATTTTTCTCACATGCAACATTTAAAATAAAGTCTTTTGTCTCAAGATCAGTGGAGGCCAGGGCACCTGGGTGGCTCAGAGGCTTAAAGCCTCTGCCTTCGGCTCAGGTCATGATCTCAGGGTCCTCAGATCAAGCCCCACATCAGGCTCTTTGCTCAGCAGGGAGCCTGCTTCCCCCCCCCTCTCTCTGCCTGCCCTTCTGCCTACTTGTGATCTCTCTCTCTCTCTGTCAAATAAATAAATAAAACCTTAAAAAAAAATCAGTGGAAGCCAAGATAAATGGATGTGAAATAGCCAGGCTATCCTAAATTTCTATTTCTCTATCATCCAGATCATGCCTACAGATCATAAAACTAGTTTGTTCTACTCTAGTCCAACATCTTCCTTGAGGGTAAAAAAGCTGTAATTATGTTTGGTAAGAATCATTAGTGTTGTAAGCATCCCACCGCTCTGAGGGTAGGGTATGTCTCTCTCTTACCCAAGTCAAATGAAATGGACTTCAATAAAATCACTCAGATATTGGCACACGTTCCACAGCATGCTGGCTTACTTAACAAAGAAACAAACAGCTGCACAGGGATGGAGGTGTGCTTTCCCCAGTGGTGGGTCAGGGATCCCGCACAAAGAGGCCATGAAGAAGGGAAGGGGGGGTCTTAGTGGAAGGGAGAGAAGTTGAAGGGTCAGAGGGTGTGACAGGGTGGTGGGTTAGCCATCTGCTGGAGGCACAATGTTGCCGATGTCAAAGATATTGCAGGCAGAGACAGAAGGGGTGCTCCTGGGAAACTATATCCCAAGAGAAAGAACCAGAAACTATAATGTGTCACCCACATATAATGTCAGATCACACATCTATCAGGAAGATGACTATTCTATAGTGTCTGTTCCATGCCAGGCACCCATGATCGCTTCAATCTGAAAGTGACAGAAACCCTGAAGTTTGAAGTTATGATATTACATTACACTTGTATTTACCCTGGAGTTAATAAAAAGAATAAGAGAACTACCTGAGATTTCACCTGGGGACAGAGAAATGAGCAAAATAATAAATCTAATAGGAAATGTTGAATACAAGTCAATTATTTTATAATTTTACCCTATCAAATTATACTCACTTAATCTACCATTTACCTATGTATAATTTTTTTTAAAAAATGGATTACAATATAGAAAAATATTTATAGAGGTTGTTACATAATAGACTTATAGGTAATTTTTCTTTCTTACACATTTTCTACATTCTATCTTCATCCAAAACAATATTAATTCTAAAATCATAAAAAATAATTATGAAAAATTATATAATTATGAATAATTATTGAAAAATAAATGAAACTAAAATGATAGAAAAGTAATTCCAAATCCATAATTTCCAAATCATCCTCTACCACCATGTGGGCACTAAGATCACTGAATCACATGTCAGTCCTGCAACACACTCCTGCAAACTTTGTTTCACCTCTGAATCTCTCATGCACACTATAACAATTTTATCATTGACCTTAGGTAAGGGAATATTGTGAGATTTTATTTTTCAGATTACCGTGATAAATCTTACAAACACAAAGTTCAAGGATAGTACGGTGCATACACTAGGTATTAAATAAATGTCTGAAACCAGAGACAAAACTCATTATTTTTTGAGGACTGTTGTTTGTGTGTAGAATGAAGATGAAGTACAAATTCCAAAATGAATCAAGTATGCTAAATCACTACCCATCACCTCACTAATTAGAGCTGGATGAACAATAGGAGCTGAATATTCATTCCACAAACACAGAAATTTGTGACAGCCCCACAATTCTTCAGAATGACCCATTAGAAAAAGGCCTGTTTAACTGAAAGAGGAGAAGAATTTCTGGTTTATTGCTTATTCTGGTCTACGCTTATTCCTGCTTCAACTGAACGTGTCAATTACATTCTCAGGTTATTTGCAATACACAGACTAGGTGCCCTCAATTGCTGTAAACATTGGCCTTCAGTTTTCTTATTGTGCTATAAATTTGGCAGGACATCCAATGGGAAAGGTGCAGTCATTAGCCGTTTCATCTCCATTTTCATGCACCAGGCTTTTTTCCCCAACTGTGAATGTGCTCTGCTTGTCAGCAGTGTAAGTAATTAAAAGGTTCAGTGGTTAAATATTGCTACAAGTAGTTCAAAAATAAATTGTCATTTTAAAAGACAGACGAAGAGACAAACACAGATGGATAATAAATGCATGATACATGGACTGATGTGGAACTAGGAAAAGAAATGCTGACACCATTCTTCACTAAAAGAAGACAGGCAGCTAAATTTAAGGGCAGTGGAAGCCCATAAAGGAATAAGTTGTAATCGTGAGGTGCATTATGGTATTCAATGGCAGGCACTTTATGAGAGAAAAAAATCAATATAAGCATTACATTTGTAAACAAAAATCGAGGTTATTGTTTCATTTGTCAGGGTTTTAGACCACAGAGCAGAAACATTTAAATGAGTGATTTAAGTCAAGCTAATCTTTTTGAGATTGTCCATTTATCCAAAACATTAAACTTAACTGGCACTTCAAGACAGATTATTTTTTCCTTTCCATCCTGGTTGTCTTAACTCTCACCACTGTCTTCCTGCTGGTTTTTTCAACTAGACTCCTTAAGTCCCACAATTGCAGTTAATAGGTATATCCACTATCACCACTAGGCTTACTAATCAGCAACAGCTCCTAACATCTCCAGGATTCCAAAACAGAAGAGCATCATACATGATAAAATACATTTATATTTTACATATTTTAAGATGAATTCATGTCAAAATATCCATTTTTCTCTTTAGAAAAACCTCAGGCATTTACTGCAATCTGGTTCCAAACATCACCGTACTTTTTTTTTTATTATTAATTATTATCATTAAAAAAGCAAGCCAAAAGAAAACAGTCCTTTGTAGCTATAGCTGTTTGATTTCACCTCTTCTTGGTTTTCCCATTGGTAATGTACAGAATAGAGGCAAAGGACAAGAAGCTTTATCCAGCAGAGAGGAAAGTAAGTGTATTACAGCCTGCCATGACTATTCCTGGTATTTGAAGCTCCCTTGGGAGAGTGTATTATGCTGAGTGAAATAAGTCAGAGAGAGAGAAAGACAAATACCATATGATTTCACTCATAAATGGAGTTTAAGAAACAAAACAGATGAACATAGGGAAAAGGGGGAAAAAAAAAAGAGGGAGGCAAACCATAAAAGAAACTCTTAATGATAGAGAACAAATTGAGGGCTGATGGTGGGAGGTGGGTGGGGGATGGGCTAGATGGGGAATAGGGATTAAGGAAGGCACATGTGATGAGCCCTGGGAGTTGTATGTAAGTGACATATCACTAAATTCCACTCCGGAAACCAATATTACACTATATGTTAACTAGAATTTAAGTGAAAACCCAAAACAAAAATAATGAAGTTCCCAGGAGAAATTTGTTTGTTTGTTGTTTATTGCAGTTATATCCTTCCCATGAGGCACTCAAGTCTGCCCCGAGTGCTTTCTTATTAATCCTCCCAGTGGTTCTGTGATGCACTTACTTTTCAGATAAGAACACTACTTAGAGTGCTTGGAATGACTTTTTCCTTAGAGACCCACAGCTAGTATGCGACAGAACTTGAGTCTGTATCAGTGCCCCACTGGTAAAGTGATAACATACTCCTCTCTCAGACAGTAAGGGTCAAAGAAATTAATACATGCAGAGAGCACTTAGAATGATGCCTGACACAGACTTAGCCCTTGATAAATGATTATTATAGCTTGTGGCTTATTCTGCTAAGTTCTAAGAAAGAGAAACGAATAGTATTTTGGAATGTCCTAAAACAATAATTCTCAGAGCACTGATAATGGACCACCCACATTAAAATAATCTGGCTGTTTATTAAAGGGGGAAATTCCTGGATGATATCCTAGACCTCCTAACTAGATACTATAAACAGAGCCTGGAAATCTCAATCTTCAAAACACTTCTCTTCAGAAATCTTGACCCCACTCAAGTTTGAGAAGTGTCCTAAAGCTTGGTCAGGTCTAGTTGCATAATTTATAATGTGATTTTTCCAAGATGATGTGTAAATGATTTAAGATACTAGAAATGATAGGTTAAAGTTTACACTTGTTTGGTGGTATATTATTTGGATTTTTTAATAATATTGTAAGTCAAACAGTTAGAGAACTAGAAATATGACCAAGGTTCTTATCCCTTATTTTATTACTATCACTTACATATTTTTTTTTAAGATTTTATTTGTTTATTTGACAGAGATCACAAGCAGGCAGAGAGGCAGGCAGAGGGGTGGGGGAAGCAGGCTCCCTGCCGAGCAGAGAGCCCAATGTGGGGCTCGATCCCAGGACCCTGAGATCATGACCCAAGCCGAAGTCAGAGGCTTTAACCCACCGAGCCACCCAGATGCCCCTCACTTACATATTTAAATACCTCTTATAATAGTGGAGCGTGGAGGAAACATTACTATAGTCTCAGATTTCTTACATTCAAAGGTCAACAAGAATTTTTAGTTTCCTGAAAATTAGTTCTCCTAACCTAGTACTGAGCACACCACAGGTGTGAGTTAGGCACCGCTGTCTATATTGTTCTTGTAGCCACTTAAATCCAATCACAATGCAGTGTTCTCAATTACCCAAGGTCATGAAGAACCAGAGAAGCCTGATAATTGAAAACTCGACTGATAGGAGATGACCAGAGTGGAGTGGAGCAACAGGCTCATTAGAAGCAATAAGAATGCAAGCAGTGAGCTAGAATTAAGGGGACCCTTCAAATGTCCAGTTGAGTACACCTTTTAGTAGCATTGGTGTCTTAGGAAATCTCAGGTACAAAGGTGGACATGTAATATATCACCCTCTTCTCCTTTAATGACTTAGCTGTCTTCCTTATAGTCACAATTTTATCTCTTTTTTTCTATCTCATATTGTAACTAATTCAAAATATTATTTAATTAAAAATGGCATGTATAGCTAAAATGCTTAATTGCTTTATTTCAAGTTTCAAAAATCTACAATTAGTAAATCCATTAGAGAGTTCTGTACCTGTCATATATACCTACAAGGCAGTCACTTTTTAGCTAAAATAGTCTCCACTAACCAAGTTTAAACCTTTCAAATGTATAGATTGCTTTTCAGAAATAATACAAGGCATATAATTCACCATGGGTTCAGAGTGTTAGATTAACTATCGTGTAATTAGATCCTCTGCAATCTTTTAAAAGATAGTAAAAAATGAAGCTCGGTTTCTGGTATAAATGCAAAATGTCAAAGATACAGCCAATGAAAACATTGATTCTTAGTGTAATCCCGTGTTTTAGATTCTACCATTTATTTTTGAAATAATGGCTCCTGCTTCCTGTCCATAAAGTCTATGGAAGAAAAAGTGTGATAGAATACTCATACTCAATCATATCAATGTGGAAAAGCCATTGTTTTTGTAAAACCATGTTTTAAATGTTTAAAAAATACAATGTCAGAGTAACTAAATGGTTTGTCTCAAAGATATTCCCAGCATGTTTCATACCATACCGTATTCATCATCGCCATCAGCTGTGGCTGTCTCCACACACACACTTGGGAGTTTGCGGCCATGACAAATGCCAACTGACTTTCATCTGTTGGACAAAACCCAGAAAGTTAGGATGTTACTACTTTATTCAGCATCCCAGCTTCCAGAAAATCCACGTTCCACAGATTTTTAAAAACACAAATTTAAGTATTTAGATGTCCTAAAATGCAAAAGGAAAATATAATTGTTGTGATTTTGCACATGAGAAAGCTAAGTCCCCAAATACCTGATGCTTTTTTGAGGAAAAAAGGGAAACAGATCCTAGATCTTAGATCTGTCAATACCATACCCATTTCTTTGATAAAATAAGAACAATAAAAATCAAATACACAGAAATTCTTTCCCCAGTTTGGGAGAGGAATTAAAAAATCATTAGCTATTATTAGAGCACAATAAGTGATTGGTAATTGCAAAGGGGAGCCAGGGGCATTTCTGAATGTGGCCTGGTGCTATTATAATGTGGATTCCTCTGGCGCCTGGGTGGCTCAGTGGGTTAAAACCTCTGCCTTCGGCTCAGGTCATGATCCCAGGGTCCTGGGATCAAGCCCGGCTTGGAGCTCTCTGCTCTCTGCTCAGCGGGGAACCTGCTTCCTCCTCTCTCTGCCTGCCTCTCTGCCTACTTGTGATCTCTCTCTGTCTAATAAATAAATAAAATCTTTTAAAAAAAAAATAATGCGGATTCCTCTGCACTGGGCAGGCTGCTCCTGATTTCAGTCACAGCCATCATACTGGTGTATGCACAGGTGACATATGCCGGAGTGATGGTCACCTCTGAGGCCACATGTCCCCTGTCTCTCGCAGGTTGTTTTCCCATACATCACATATCAGTAGAGGAAGATACCCTCAAGCAACTGACAGCTGAAGTTTGATGAGGCTTAAAGAAAATCTACTAACTAAAGGAATTACTTTAATTAACAATGCAGTTTTCACTGTACCTTAGTTTTCTAAATGAGTGCCAAGGTTGTCACCAATATTCAAGTTCTCAACATCAAGACTAATGTAAGGGTGAGTCACTTCTGTATTTACACTTACTTTAATATACAAATTTCAAGGTGTATAATCTCCAAAATGGAAATAAGATATATAATAACTATGACAATAATAATAACATGAGTTAACATGTTGAGTACTTACTATGTTCTAAACATTTTGCATAAAACTTGTAAACTGTATTTATAAATTACTCCTACCAATAGTTTTATAAGAGAGATGCTGTGTTATTCCCATTTTACACATGAGGAAGTAGGTATAGAAAAATAAAATAACAGGAAATTATGTATTTATTCTCCACAATTTCTTCATTTTAAGTTTGTTTCTTCCTACCCATGCAGAGAATCTCACATTATTTATTTGCAGGGAGGATATGTAGATTTGAAGAACATGGTCACACCTTCATGCATGCATGTTGGGTGATATCAACCCAAACTATATGATTGTGTATATCAGGGTTTCTTTCCCTATATTTCTAAGACAGTTGGAAGTTGCCTCTGTTATTGTAGATATCACTATAAAATGCATCAATCGCACATCTCCCTCCCAACTATAGACTGAATGTATGTGTTCTCTCAATATGTATATGTTGAAACATAGTCCCCAATGTGATGATATTTGGATATAGGCCCTTGGGACTCTATTAGGTCATGAAGTTGGAGCTCACATGAATGACATTAGTGTCCTTTTAAATAAGACCCTAGATAGATTTCTCACCTTTTCTACCACGTGAAGACACAGTCAGAGGAAGGCCATCTGTGAATCAGGAAGCTTGCCTTCATCAGACAATGAATCTACTGACACCTTGATCCTGAACTTCCCAGCCTCCTAATCTCTGACAAATAATTTCTTATTATAAACTACTCAATCTATTGTATTTTTGTTATAGAAGCCCAAGGAGAATAAGTCATTCCCTGACTAGATTCTGACCCTCAAAAAGCAATAATTAATTTATGCATCTTTTTATTTCTAGTGTATGACAAGGTACCTTACATATAGTAAGTGCTTTAAGTACATACAGCAAGAAATTGGTGGCCCTTACTCTATTTTCTCATTTAAAAATATGGGAAAAGAACAATACAGCCTCATAAAATAGTTGTGAAAATAGATTAAAAATATAAAGTATGCTTAGGAAACTATAAAATTCCTTGTATATATGAGTCAATTTGTCCTATGCACTGGACTTCCAGCAACAAATGTTTAAGAATTGCTCTTATGTAAAAACTGAACAAGATTACCACTTCTGGCTGTGCCAATACTCAAATTCATTTACAGAAACCTAAGCCGCCACAACCCCACTACAGTTATTTTTAAGAAACACACAAAATACACATATGCTTCTTAACTATGGGAATACAGTTCCTAAAATAGCAATGAAAAAAGAAATAAATAAAAGAAATCCCAACCTATACAGATTAAGTTTATTCCAAATGGATACAACTCAAGTCTGCCAAACCATTTATGAGTCAATGCTCTGCTTCTCATATGTTCTACTCACTTTAAATGATCACAAGAGAATTTTTTTTCCTCCTGTAGCATGCTTCCCAAGGATAAGTACTGATGTGCCTCTTCCTCATTATAAATAACTATCAGTAATCCATTTTTACACTAATGGGCTACTTGGCTCTTTGTCTCTGGACTCCTAAATCACCTGGAGTGTGTGTCTGCTTCACTCCAAACTATGAGGCAAATTTTGGCCCATATTATAATATACACAAATAGCCAAAGGATCAATTCTGTTTTATACCTGTATACATTCTTCTCTGTGTTTGGAATAACTAGAATCCCTGATACTCACTTTGTTGTCCCATATTTTCTCTTCATAGCACCAGTTTCTTCAAAGCAAATGTCCTGATATCTGAGATCCCTAAATGGTCTACTGAACTCCTTCAAAACTCTGTCCACCTTTCCATGGATTTTTGCAGTTAGAGTCTTATTGGTCATTTTATGCAGCTGCTTCTGATGAACAGATTCTGGAAATTAATTTCAGTCTGAACACTGACTGAAAATCTCCCAATCTACCTGCCCTCTCACAGAAAGGTTACTCTGTTTCAGCTGTACCTGATGGTACATAACCGCTTGTTGCCAACACTGGAACATTTGTGACTTGGCTTGATCTTCATATTCAAATATTTGAGGTTCTCAGAAAAATTAAATAAGTTGTGAATTAATGCAGGTATGAGTGATAGCTGGTATTGATTATGTGTACACAGAAGCTTCCTTCTTTCAACTTTTTCCTTCCTTCCTTCTAATTTTCTGGATCGTAGGTGTCTGCTTGGAATAGTGATCCTCAAAGTTTCCCCAAGTCTCTATCATTAAAGTTCAAACAAACATATATTGAATAGCAAGTCTGTTCCTGAGACTGTGGGGCTATAACACGTCTATGACATGTTCTTTCTCCTTGAGAGATGAGAAGTCACTGTAGCAAGAACGGAACCAAAGTACAAATCATATCCTTTCAGTGCTCTGTGGGCTCTTATGAGATCCTTCAAAATGCTAATCCTAACTTTGCTGGATGTCTATCAAGTTTTCCTTCCAGAGAGTCACATGAACCATTTTATTACCCCTGTCACATCTTTGCACCACTGTCATATTCTCAATGAGACCTTTTCTGATGAAGTCCTGGCAGCCCATATCCTACTCTCCTACTCCAACACTCTTTATCATCACTTTCTGCTGTATTCTTCTGCATTGTACTTCCAATATACTTTACATCTGTATTTTACTAATTTATGTGTTTGCTCTCTGCCTTCCCCTATTATAATGGAAGTTTCTTGGAAGTAAGACTCTTTTTTTGTTATATTTTTTTTGTTGCTATATCTCAAGGGCCTAAAACAGGCCTGCCATGCTCAGGAACTCAGCAAAAACTGATTGATTGATTGATTGATTGATTGAATGAATGAAGAGAAGTGCCAGAAATCAGGAACCATGTGAAATCATGAAGGAGGTATCATTCCAGTTGAGGAGATCAGGAAATCCTCAAGAAGAAATTGCATCTGACTTGATCATTTTATTTTTTTTATTTTTTTTTTTTTTAAAGATTTTATTTATTTATTTGAGAGAGAGACAGTGAGAGAGAACATGAGCGAGAAGGTCAGAGAGAGAAGCAGACTCCCCGTGGAGCTGGGAGACCTATGTGGGACTCGATCCCGGGACTCCGGGATCATGACCTGAGCCGAAGGCAGTCGTCCAACCAACTGAGCCACCCAGGCGTCCCATGACTTGATCATTTTAAAACATGGATAATTATGATAGAGAGGAAAGTTCTGAGGCAGTCTAAGACTTATTAAACTGCAGATGACATTATCACAAGTTCAAACTCTTACTTACAAAACAGACTCCTTCTGTGCAGTTGAGAATAGTGACCACCAGCCCATGCATATGGGTTGCATAAAAACAAAGTTATCAAAACCTCCAAGCTTTTTTTTTTGGAAGACCTGAAGCACTTCAGAAAGGCATGAAGAATTGAAGCAAAAGGTCCTGAGAGTCATGGATGATGTTGAGAAGGAACAAAAAGCATAAGTAAACCATAAGGAAATAAAAGTAGGCACTGAAAAGTTAGAGCTCAGGTAGAGGCCCTGTGATGGATGTGAATAAAAAAATGATACAATATATAAAAGTAGTATAAAAAAGTAACATTCTTGATGGTTTTAGGTCAAGATGGCGGAGAAGTAGCAGGCTGAGACTACTTCAGCTAGCCGGAGATCAGCTAGATAGCTTATCTAAAGATTGCAAACACCTGAAAATCCATCAGCAGATCGAAGAGAAGAACAACAGCAATTCTGGAAACAGAAAAACAACCACTTTCTGAAAGGTAGGACCGGCGGAGAAGTGAATCCAAAGCGACGGGAAGATAGACCCCAGGGGGAGGGGCCGGCTCCCGGAAAGAGGCGGAGAAACGGCGCACAAAATCAGGACTTTTAAAAGTCTGTTCCGCTGAGGGACATCGCTCCAGAGGCTAAACCGGGGCGAAGCCCCCGCGGGGTCAACGTAGCCTCAGGTCCCGCAGGGTCACAGAAGGATCGGGGGTGTCTGAGTGTCGCAGAGCTTGCGGGTATTGGAACGGGAATGCCGGCTACAGAGACAGAGCCGACAGTAAGCTCACAGCTCGGTGTTACCTTGAAGCGGAGCGCGGCCGGAGGTCAGGCAGACGGGAGTAAATGGGCGCTGTTCTCTGAGGGTGCACTGAGGAGTGGGGCCCTGGGCTCTCGGCTCCTCCAGGCCTAAGACCAGGAGGCCGCCATTTGTATTCCCGTCCTCCGGAACTCTACGGAAAGCGCTCAGGGAACAAAAGCTTCCAAAAGCAAACCCGAGCGGATTACTCACACCGGCCCTGGGTAAGGGCGGTGCAATTCCGCCTGGGGCAAAGACACTTGAGAACCACTACACCAGGCCCCTCCCCCAGAAGATCAACAAGAAATCCAGCCGAGACCAAGTTCACCTACCAAGGAATGCGGTTTCAATACCAAGGAGAGCAGCAGAATTCCAGAGGAGGAGAAATCAAAGCACGGAACTCATGGCTTTTTCCCTGTGATTTTTTTGTAGCCTTGCAGTTAATTTAATATTTTTCTTTTTCATTTTTTGTTTTTTTTTCGCCTTCTGGTAAAATTTTTTTTTTTAACTTTTACCTTTTTCTTTTTTAACGTTTTTTAACTAGTTTATCTAATATATATATATTTTCTTTTTAATATTTTTCTTATTTGTTTTCTTTATTTTAATTCTTTTCTTTTCTTTTTTTTTCTTTTTTCTTTTTTTTTTCTTTCTTCCTTTTTGAACCTCTTTTTATCCCCTTTCTCCCCCCTCACGATTTGGGATCTCTTCTAATTTGGTTAAAGCATATTTTCCTGGGGTTGTTGCCACCCTTTTAGTATTTTACTTGCTCCTTCATATACTCTTATCTGGACAAAATGACAAGACGGAAAAACTCAACACAAAAAAAAAGAACAAGAGGCAGTACCGAAGGCTAGGGACCTAATCAATACAGACATTGGTAATATGTCAGATCTAGAGTTCAGAATGACAATTCTCAAGGTTCTAGCCGGGCTCGAAAAAGGCATGGAAGATATTAGAGAAACCCTCTTGAGAGATATAAAAGCCCTTTCTGGAGAAATAAAAGAACTAAAATCTAACCAAGTTGAAATAAAAAAAGCTATTAATGAGGTACAATCAAAAATGGAGGCTCTCACTGCTAGGATAAATGAGGCAGAAGAAAGAATTAGTGATATAGAAGACCAAATGACAGAGAATAAAGAAGCTGAGCAAAAGAGGGACAAACAGCTACTGGACCACGAGGGGAGAATTCGAGAGATAAGTGACACCATAAGATGAAACAACATTAGAATAATTGGGATTCCAGAAGAAGAAGAAAGAGAGAGGGGAGCAGAAGGTATACTGGGGAGAATTATTGGGGAGAATTTCCCCAATATGGCAAAGGGAATGAGCATCAAAATTCAGGAGGTTCAGAGAACGCCCCTCAAAATCAATAAGAATAGGCCCACACCCCGTCACCTAATAGTAAAATTTACAAGTCTCAGTGACAAAGAGAAAATCCTGAAAGCAGCCCAGGAAAAGAAGTCTGTAACGTACAATGGTAAAAATATTAGATTGGCAGCAGACTTATCCACAGACTCCTGGCAGGCCAGAAAGAGCTGGCATGATATTTTCAGAACACTAAATGAGAAAAACATGCAGCCCAGAATACTATATCCAGCTAGGCTATCATTGAAAATAGAAGGAGAGATTAAAAGCTTCCAGGACAAACAGCAACTGAAAGAATTTGCAAACACCAAACCAGCTCTACAGGAAATATTGAAAGGGGTCCTCTAAGCAAAGAGAGAGCCTACAAATGGTAGATCAGAAAGGAACAGAGACCATATACAGTAACAGTCACCTTACAGGCAATACAATGGCACTAAATTCATATCTCTCAATAGTTACCCTGAATGTTAATGGGCTAAATGCCCTGTCAAAAGACTCAGGCTATCAGAATGGATAAAAAAACAAAACCCATCTATATGTTGCCTCCAAGACTCATTTTAAGCCCGAAGACACCTCCAGATTTAAAGTGAGGGGGTGGAAAAGAATTTACCATGCTAATGGACATCAGAAGAAAGCAGGAGTGGCAATCCTTATATCAGATCAATTAGATTTTAAGCCAAAGACTATAATAAGAGATGAGGAAGGACACTATATCATACTCAAAGGGTCTGTCCAACAAGAAGATCTAACAATTTTAAATATCTATGCCCACAACGTGGGAGCAGCCAACTATATAAACCAATTAATAACAAAATCAAAGAAACACATCAACAATAATACAATAATAGTAGGGGACTTTAACACTGCCCTCACTGAAATGGACAGATCATCCAAGCAAAAGATCAGCAAGGAAATAAAGGCCTTAAACGACACACTGGACCAGATGGACATCACAGATATATTCAGAACATTTCATCCCAAAGCAACAGAATACACATTCTTCTCTAGTGCACATGGAACATTCTCCAGAATAGATCACATCCTCGGTCCTAAATCAGGACTCAACCGGTATCAAAAGATTGGGATCATTCCCTGCATATTTTCAGACCACAATGCTCTAAAGCTAGAACTCAACCACAAAAGGAAGTTTGAAAAGAACCCAAATACATGGAGACTAAACAGCATCCTTCTAAAGAATGAATGGGTCAACCGGGAAATTAAAGAAGAATTGAAAAAAATCATGGAAACAAATGATAATGAAAATACAACGGTTCAAAATCTCTGGGACACAACAAAGGCAGTCCTGAGAGGAAAATATATAGCGGTACAAGCCTTTCTCAAGAAACAAGAAAGGTCTCAGGTACACAACCTAACCCTACAGCTAAAGGAGCTGGAGAAAGAACAAGAAAGAAACCCTAAGCCCAGCAGGAGAAGAGAAATCATAAAGATCAGAGCAGAAATCAATGAAATAGAAACCAAAAAAACAATAGAACAAATCAACGAAACTAGGAGCTGGTTCTTTGAAAGAATTAATAAAATTGATAAACCCCTGGCCCGACTTATCAAAAAAGAAAAGAGAAAGGACCCAAATAAATAAAATCATGAATGAAAGAGGAGAGATCACAACTAACACCAAAGAAATACAAACTATTATAAGAACATACTACGAGCAACTCTACGCCAATAAATTTGACAATCTGGAAGAAATGGATGCATTCCTAGAAACATATAAACTACCACAACTGAACCAGGACGAAATAGAAAGCCTGAACAGACCCATAACCAGTAAGGAGATTGAAACAGTCATTAAAAATCTCCAAACAAACAAAAGCCCAGGGCCAGACGGCTTCCCGGGGGAATTCTACCAAACATTTAAAGAAGAACTAATTCCTATTCTCCTGAAACTGTTCCAAAAAATAGAAATGGAAGGAAAACTTCCAAACTCATTTTATGAGGCCAGCATCACCTTGATCCCAAAACCAGACAAGGATCCCATCAAAAAAGAGAGCTATAGACCGATATCCTTGATGAACACAGATGCGAAAATACTCAACAAAATACTAGCCAATAGGATTCAACAGTACATTAAAAGGATTATTCACCACAACCAAGTGGGATTTATTCCAGGGCTGCAAGGTTGGTTCAACATCCGCAAATCAGTCAATGTGATACAACACATCAATAAAAGAAAGAACAAGAACCATATGATACTCTCAATAGATGCTGAAAAAGCATTTGACAAAGTACAGCATCCCTTCCTGATCAAAACTCTTCAAAGTGTAGGGATAGAGGGCACATACCTCAATATCATCAAAGCCATCTATGAAAAACCCACCGCAAATATCATTCTCAATGGAGAAAAACTGAAAGCTTTTCCACTAAGGTCAGGAACACGGCAGGGATGTCCATTATCACCACTGCTATTCAACATAGTACTAGAGGTCCTAGCCTCAGCAATCAGACAACAAAAGGAAATTAAAGGCATCCAAATCGGCAAAGAAGAAGTCAAATTATCACTCTTCGCAGATGATATGATACTATATGTGGAAAACCCAAAAGACTCCACTCCAAAACTGCTAGAACTTGTACAAGAATTCAGTAAAGTGTCAGGATATAAAATCAATGCACAGAAATCAGTTGCATTTCTCTACACCAACAGCAAGACAGAAGAAAGAGAAATTAAGGAGTCAATCCCATTTACAATTGCACCCAAAACCATAAGATACCTAGGAATAAACCTAACCAAAGAGACACAGAATCTATACTCAGAAAACTATAAAGTACTCATGAAAGAAATTGAGGAAGACACAAAGAAATGGAAAAATGTTCCATGCTCCTGGATTGGAAGAATAAATATTGTGAAAATGTCTATGCTACCTAAAGCAATCTACACATTTAATGCAATTCCTATCAAAGTACCATCCATCTTTTTCAAAGAAATGGAACAAATAATTCTAAAATTTATATGGAACCAGAAAAGACCTCGAATAGCCAAAGGGATATTGAAAAAGAAAGCCAACGTTGGTGGCATCACAATTCCGGACTTCAAGCCCTATTACAAAGCTGTCATCATCAAGACAGCATGGTACTGGCACAAAAACAGACACACAGATCAATGGAACAGAATAGAGAGCCCAGAAATAGACCCTCAACTCTACAGTCAACTAATCTTTGACAAAGCAGGAAAGAATGTCCAATGGAAAAAAGACAGCCTCTTCAATAAATGGTGCTGGGACAATTGGACAGCCACATGCAGAAAAATGAAATTGGACCATTTCCTTACACCACACACAAAAATAGACTCAAAATGGATGAAGGACCTCAATGTGCGAAAGGAATCCATCAAAATCCTTGAGGAGATCACAGGCAGCAACCTCTTCGACCTCAGCCGCAGCAACATCTTCCTAGGAGCAACGCCAAAGGCAAGGGAAGCAAGGGCAAAAATGAACTATTGGGATTTCATCAAGATCAAAAGCTTTTGCACAGCAAAGGAAACAGTTAACAAAATCAAAAGACAACTGACAGAATGGGAGAAGATATTTGTAAACGACATATCAGATAAAGGACTAGTGTCCAGAATCTATAAAGAACTTAGCAAACTCAACACCCAAAGAACAAATAATCCAATCAAGAAATGGGCAGAGGACATGAACAGACATTTCTGCAAAGAAGACATCCAGATGGCCAACAGACACATGAAAAAGTGCTCCATATCACTCGGCATCAGGGAAATACAAATCAAAACCACAATGAGATATCACCTCACACCAGTCAGAATGGCTAAAATCAACAAGTCAGGAAATGACAGATGCTGGCGAGGATGCGGAGAAAGGGGAACCCTCCTACACTGTTGGTGGGAATGCAAGCTGGTGCAGCTACTCTGGAAAACAGCATGGAGGTTCCTCAAAATGTTGAAAATAGAACTGCCCTATGACCCAGCAATTGCACTATTGGGTATTTCCCCTAAAGATACAAACATAGTGATCCAAAGGGGCACGTGCACCCGAATGTTTATAGCAGCAATGTCCACAATAGCCAAACTATGGAAAGAACCTAGATGTCCATCAACAGATGAATGGATCAAGAAGATGTAGTATATATACACAATGGAATACTATGCAGCCATCAAAAGAAATGAAATCTTGCCATTTGCGACAACATGGATGGAACTAGAGCGTATCATGCTTAGCGAAATAATTCAAGCAGAGAAAGACAAATATCATATGATCTCCCTGATATGAGGAAGTGGTGATGCAACATGGGGTTTTAAGTGGGTAGGAGAAGAATAAATGAAACAAGATGGGATTGGGAGGGAGACAAACCATACGTGACTCTTAATCTCACCAAACAAACTGAGGGTTGCTGGGGGGAGGGGGTTTGGGAGAAGGGGGTGGGATTATGGACATTGGGGAGGGTATGTGCTTTGGTGAGTGCTGTGAAGTGTGTAAACCTGGTGATTCACAGACCTGTACCCCTGGGGATAAAAATATATGTTTATAAAAAATTAAAAATTTTAAAAAAAAAAGAGCACAATGGTTTTAAAAGAATCAAAGTATGCATGAGCAAGGAGTATGTATACCATATAGAATCACAATATTTTGTTATTCAACATGTGAAACATGTAAAATAAATCACTATAGAAATAAAATGCTCATTTTTCTCCAGCTAGCCCCAAAAAAAAAAAGTAACATTCTTTTTTTGTTTGTTTTTTAAGTTTTTATTTTAATCCAGTTAATTAAAATACAGTGTAATATTAGTTTCAGATGTTCAGTATAGTGACTCAACACTCCCATATGACAACCTGCATTCCTCATGACAAGTTCAGTCCTTAAACCCCATCGCATATTTCACTCATTCACGCCCAACAAACGTCCTTTCTGGTAACCATCAGTTTGTTCTCTGTTGTTAAGAGGATTTCTTGTTCGTCTTTCTCATTTTTCCCTTTTTTTTTTTTAAATTTTTGATTCTTAAATTCTACATAGGAGTGAAATCATATGGTATTTATCTTTCTCTGTCTGACTTATTTTGCTTAGGATTATCTTTTCTAGTTTCATCCATCTGGTGGCAAATGGCATGATTTCATTCTTTTTATGGCTGAATAATACTCCATTATATATATCACCTCTTCCTTATCCATCCATCAACCGATGGACACTTGGGATGCTTCCAAATTCTGGCTATTATAAATAATGCTGTAATTAACATAGAGGTGCATATATCTTTTTGTATTTTTTGAGTAAATACCCAGTAGTGTATTGCTGGAACATAAGGTAGTTCTATTTTTAGCTTTTGGGCAACCTCCACACTGTTTTCCATAGTGACTACCAGTTTGCATTCCCTCCAACAGCACACAAGGGTTCCTTTTTCTCTACATCTTCACCAACACCTGCTGTTTTTTTGTGTTGTTGATTTTAGCCATTCTGACAGATGTAGCTTTGATTTACATTTCTCTAATGGTAAGTGATGATGAGCATCTTTTCATGTGTCTGTTGACCCTCTATATGACTTCCTTGGAGAAATGTCTGTTCATGTCTGCTGCCCATTTTTAAATTGAATTATTTTGGTTTTGGGTGTTGAGTTGTATAAGTTCTCTAAATATTTTGGATACTAACCATTTATCAGCTATGACATTTGTAAATATCTTCTCCCATTCCATAGATTGCCTTTTAATTTTGTTGATTATTTCCTTTGTTGTGCAGAAGATTTTATTTTGATGTAGTCCCAATAATTTATTTTGGCTTTTGTTTCCCTTGCTTCAGAAGACATATCTAGAAAGAAGTGGCAATAGCCAGTATCGAAGAAATTATACTGGATTCTCTTCTAGGGTTTTTATTGTTTCAGGTATCATATTTAGGTTTTTAATGCATTTTGAATTTAATTTTGTATATGATCTAAGTAAATCATCCAATTCTATTCTTTTGATGTAGCTCTTCCATTTTCCCAACAATTTTGTTGAACAGGCTATCTTTTCCCATTGCATATTCTTTCTTGCTTTATAGGAGATTAATTAACCATATAATTGTGGGTTTATTTTTGTAATTTCTATTCTGTTCTGTTGACATATGTGTCTATTTTTGTGCTAGTACTGTACTGTTTTGATCACTACAGATTTGTAATATAACTTGAAATCTGGAATGGTGATGCCTCCAGCTTTGCTGTTATTTTTTCAAGACTGCTTTGGCTATTTGGGGTCTTTTGTGGTGCCATGTACATTTTAGGGTTATTTTTATAGTTCTGTTAAAAATGCTTTTGGTAATTTGATAGGGATTACATTAAATGTGTAGATTGCCATGGGCAGTATAGACATTGTAACAATATTTTTTCTTCCAATCCATGAGCACAAAATGGGAAAGCCCATCTCTGTGTCATCTTCAATTTCTTTCATCAGTATTTTACAGTTTTCAGAGTATAGGCCTTTTACTTCTTTGTAAAGGTTAGGTTTATTCTTAAGTATTTTATTATTTTTGGTGTAATTGTAAAACGGGTTATTGTCTTAATTTCTCTTTCTGCTATTTCATTATTGGTATATAGAAATGCAACAGATTTCTGTACATTGATTTTGCCTCCTGTGTCTTTACTGAATGCGTTTATCATTTCCAGCAGTTTTTTGGTGGGGTTTTTTAGATTTTCTACAGTATCATGACATTTGCAGATAGTGAAAGTTTTACTTTTTCCTTGCCAATTTGGATGTTTTTTATTTCTTTTTTTTTTCTGATTGCTGTAGCTAGGACTTTCAGTACTATGTTGAATAAATGTGGTGAGAGTGGACATCTTGTCTCCCTGACCTTAGGACAAAAGCTCTCAATTATTCCCCATTAAGGATGATATTAGCTGTGGGTTTTCATATATGGCCTCAATTATGTTGAGCTATGTTCCCTCTAAACCAATTTTATTGAGGATTTTTATCACGAATAAATTTTGTCCTTTGTCAAATGCTTTTTCTTCATCTATTGAAATGATCACGTGGTTTTATCCTTTCTCATAATGATACGATATATAACATTGACAGATTTGTGAATATTGATCCATCCTTGCAACCCAGGAATAAATCCTACACTTGATTGTGGTGATTGATTTTTTTAAGGTATTGTTGGGTTTGGTTTTCTAGTATTTTGTTAATCATTTTTGCATCTATATTCATTAGAGATAAAGGCCAGTATTTCCCTTTTTTTAGTGGTGTCTTTATCTGGTTTTGGTATCAGAGTAATCCTGGCCTCATAAGATGGATGTGGAAGTTTTCTTTCCTTTTCTATTTCTTGGAATAGTTTGAGAAGAGTAGGTATTATGTCTTCTTTAAATGTTTGGTAGGATTCTCATGTGAAGCCATCTTGTCCTGGACTTTTGTCTGTGGAGTGCTTTTTGATTACTGATTCAATTTTTTTGCTGGTTATGGGTCTGTTCAAATTTTCTATTTCTGTTTCAGTGACAGCAGTTAACATGTTTCTAGGAATTTATCCATTTCTTCTAGGTTGCCCAATTTATTGGCATATAGTTTTTCATAATATTCTATCATGATTTTATTTCTGTGGTATTGGTTGTTATTTCTCTTCTCACACTTATGATTCCATCTCTTTGAGTCCTCCCCCTACCCTTTTTTTTAGTAAATCTGGCTAAAATTTTATCAACTTTATTGATTTTTTTCAAAGAACCAGCCACTGGTTTCATTAATCTGTTCTACTGTTTTGTCTTTTTGTTGTTGTTGTTTTTTGTTTTTTGTTTTTTTTTTAGTTTCTGTATCATTTATTTCTGTTCTAATCTTTATTATTTCCTTCCTTATCTGCTGGTTTTAGGGGTTTTTATTGTTCTTTTTCTAGCTTCTTTAAATGCAAGTTTAAGTTGTTCTATTGAGATTTTCTCACTTCTTGAGGTAGGCCTATAATGCTATCAATTTCCCTCTTAGAACTGATTTTGCTGCATCCCAGAGGTTTGGAATGTTGTATTTTCATCTTAATTTGTTTCCATGTGTTTTTAATTTTTTCTCTGATTTCAAGGTTGACCCATTCTTTGTTTAGTACCATGTTATTTAATATCCATGTATTTGTGGTCTTTCCATATTTTTTTTTCTTGGGGTTCTTCTAGTTCCATAGCATTTTGATCAGACAAGAAACATGGTATGACTGATCTTGAATTTGTTGAGGCTGGTTTCGTGGGCTAATACATTACCTATTTGGAGAAGGCTCCATGTTCACTTGAAAAGAATATGTGTTCTACTGTTTTAGGATGGAATGTTCTGAATGTATCTGTTAAATTCATCTGTTTCAATTTGTTATTCAAAGCCGTTGTTTCCTTGTTGATTTTCTGTTTAGATGATTTGTCCATTGCTGTAAGTGAGGTGTTAAAGTCCCCTACTATTATTGTATTATTATCAGTTAGTTCCTTTATATTTTTTATTAACTGTTTTATGTATTGGGTACTCTCATGTTTGGTGCATAAATATTTAAAATTGTTATGTGTTTTGGGTTGATTATTCCTAGTATTATTATATAGTGTCCCTCTTTGTCTCTTGATAGAGTCATTGTTTTAAAGTCTACTTTGTCCAATATGAGTATTGCTACTCTAGTCATCCTTTTGGCATCCATTTGCATGACAGATGTTTCTCTATCCTCTTCAATCTGTAGCTGTCTTTAGGTCTAAAATGGATCTCTTGGGGCACCTGGATGGCTCAGTTAGTTAAGAATCTGCCTTCAGCTCAGGTCATGATCTCAGGGTCCTGAGATTAAGCCCTGTGTCAGGTTCCCTGCTTAGCAGGGAGTCTGCTTCTCCCCTCCTTCTGCCACTCTTTCTGCTCATGGTCTCTGTCTCTCTGTCTCTCTCTCAAATAAATCAAATCTTAGAAAAAAAATAAAATGGGTCTCTTGTAGGGAACGTATATAGAGGTCTTATTTTTTTATCCATTCTATCACCCTATATCTTTTGATTGGCTGTGTAGTCCATTTACATTTAAAATAATTGTTGGTAGACATGTTTATTGTCATTTAATGCTTGTATTGTGGTTGTTTCTGAAGATTTCCTCTCATCCTTTCTTGTATTTATCTCTTTCACATTTTGCTGATTTCATTTAGTGACATACCTGAATTTCTTTCTCTTTATTCATTGCATTTTTATTAGTGGTTTTTGATATATGATTACCATTAGGTTATCATTAGGCTTATATATAACCACTTCTGCATAAAGCAATCTATATTAAGTTGATGGCCATTTGCGTTTGAACACATTGTTTTCTCTTTTCCTCCCTATGCTTTAGGTATATGTTACTATATGATATGTTCTTTAGTGTATGTGAGTTCATTGACTGATTTTTTTAATAGAACTATTCATTTTTAACTCTTTTGTATTTCCTAGTTTCATAGTGTCATTTTTGGTTTTCCTTTCCACTCAGAGTCCCCTTTAATATTTTCTGCATGGCTGGTGTAGTGGTCATGAACTTCTTTGGTTTTTTTTTTTTTTTTTTTTTGTCTGGGAAACTCTTTATCTCTCCATTTTGAATGATAATCTTGCTGCATAGAGTATTCTTGGCTACACGAATTTTTCCCATTCAGCACTTTGAACATATCATGCCACTCTTCTCTGGTTTGCAAAGTTTCTTTATAAAAGTGTCCTCCTAGTCTTATGGATTTTCCTTTGTATGTTGCTTTTTTATTTTTTTATTTTTTCATTTCTTCTGCCTTTATATTTTTCTTTGTCACTATATTTGTAAGTTTAATTACAATGTCTTGGTGTTGGTCTGCTTTTGTTGATTTTGATGAGAGTTCTCTGTGCCTCCTGGATCTGGATATCTGTTTCCTTCCCTAGATTAGGGAAGTTTTCAGCTATTATGTCTTCAGATAAATTTTCTACCCTATTCTCACTCTTCTTCTTCTGGGATTCCTACAATACAAATGGTATTATATTTGACAGGGTTACTCAGCTCTCTGTTTTCATTTTGCATAATTATTTTCTCTATCTTTTGTCCAACTTGATGACTTTCCAGTATTCTGTTTTCTAGGTCACTAATTCATTTATTTGCTTCTTTCATCCTGCTGTTCATTCATCCAGCATATTTCTCATTTCATTTGTCAAGTTCTTTATCTCTGCTATGACATTCCTTATATCAGTGTTAAGGGTTTCATTCTTGTCTTTCACTCTTTTTTCAAGTCCAGTGAATATCCTTATGATCATTGATTTAAATTCTCTATCAAGCATGATACTTTTATCTGTTTCAGTTAGATCTATGACCATGGCCTTGCCTTGTTCTTTCATTTGGGATAAATTTCTTTGTCTTCTTATTTTATTTGCAACTCTGTATTTGTTTCTCTGTGTTAAGAAAGTCAGCTGTATGTTCTACTCTTGAAAGTGGTGACTATGAAAAAGTCCTGGTATGTCTTGCAGTGTGGTGTCCTCTGTTCACCAGAAACTGGGCCTTCAGAAGAGTATTCTGTGTGTTGCTTGTCACTATTACCTTCACTGCAGCCATATGCACTGACTCTGCCTGTTGTGGGCTGGGCTTAATCTCTGTGGTGTTAGTGTGACTCAGTCTCTGAAAGGTGGTACCTGCTGGGGCTCTTGGAAACAGGGTGGCAGTGTTAGAAAAGTTTGTGTTGGTCCACTAACTCCTTTGCCAGATTCCCTGGAGTGCTCCAGTGGCCAGGGGCTGTACACTGGTCAACTGGGGCGTATAAGGCTGGCCAAGGCACAATGTCTGGGTGCTGCATACAGTGGCAGCTATGTACCTGTGACTGGGTGTGGTGTATGTGTAGTCTTAACAAAATTTGCACTGAGCCTTGGGCCAGGCTTCAAGTGTTTGTGTAGCCCCACCTCCCACAGGTACTCTGTTTTTATGCTGGGGAGCAGGGGAGGAAAATGGTACCTACCAGCTCCCTCATTTTCAGAGATGTCCCTCAACATGCTCCAAAATCAGTACAGATATGTTTCTCATTTGCCCCCAGGGCTGTAAACTGCTGTTTTTATGTTGTCACTCTGCACAGCCTGCTGTCTCTTTAAGGGCAGAGACCCAGCTATCTCTGGCCCTCCTGGAGTATCCAGGTCTGAGTTAGATTACTTTTAAAGCTCCAGGTTCCAAGTCCCACTGGTTTATAAATTCATGGAATTCAGCCCCTGTGGTTTTTTTTTTTTTTTTTTTTAAAGCCAAATGCTATGGGGAATTAGTGTTCCCCACATGAGTTCCCTGGTGCAAGGATCCATTTCTCTGCCCTCTCCATATGTGCAGCTCCCTGCCTCCCATGGGCAGCCTCCCTCCACCTTTCTGACCTTCCTAAACTTTCAGATGCATCATCTTTCCTACATTTACTTTTGAAGTTTGTTCTGCCAATCTTCAGGTTGTTCTCTGGTTTACTGACTTGGATATAGATGATATCTACTTGTGAATGTTGGATGGAGTGAGCTCTAGGTCCTCCTACTCTTCCATTTTCCCAAGCTCCTCTCAGAAACAGCATTCTTAAGGTGAGAAAAATAATCTCAGTGCCTATAAAACTTACATATTTTATAGTTAAATCTGATGTATCGGTATATATGTACTGATTTCTCTTTCTCTTCTTGCAGAGTAGAATTTTCCCCAGAAATAGTGTCAAATAGAGATTGTTGCAATGATTTTCCCCAAAGTACTTCTTCATGAACAAATATAAAATCACGTTCAACATTTTGCTTCTAAGCCATGACAAGCATTGGTGCTGCTTCTATTTCAAGTGTTTTCCCCACTGGTAGCAGAGGGGAAAATACACTAGCTCCATATTGTGACCAATAACGAGCAGGACATTTTCAGAAGAGTTCAATATATTTCAGTTCTAGTGAGAGGTATATCTATGCACATTCAATGGTTAAGAAATACCATCTAGTAAGTCAAAAGTATGGTTTTTGGTAAAGAAAAGAAGAGCTCGCTAAGAATTTTAAGTGTGTAAGTTATCCTTACCAATATTAAATGGGTCAAATAGTCTATCAGTAGGTAAATTACAATTGTTTCTAGAACCCAAAGGGAAAGTTTAAATTTTTTATTGCTTGATGAAAATCTCCACATGATATTTCATATAATCCACATATTAGGTTCTTCTCTAGGGGAGAACCTTTGTTTTAGAATACATAATAGATTTTCAAGGACAAAGTTTACACAGTGACACATAGTTTCTGAGAACCCATAAATTCTTCTAAGTAATGAAAAGAACTATCACTTCACCAGAGCATACAATATAGTATATTTTAAATATAGCTTTTAAGGATCAAAGAAACAAACTCTGTCACTGATGACAAATATATATTGAACTTCTTTTTTTTTTTTAAGATTTTATTTATTTATTTGACAGACAGAGATCACAAGTAGGCAGAGAGGCAGACAGAGAGAAAGAGGAGGAAGTAGGCTCCCCACCCAGCAGAGAGCCCGATGTGGAGCTTGATCCCAAGACCCCAAGATCATGATCTGAGCTGAAGGCAGAGGCTTAACCCGCTGAGCCACCCAAGTGCCCTATATTGAACTTCTTTATAAAAAGTGTACAGAAAGTAGTTTTGGAAAAGTCCACCATTAGCCTCTTGGAAAAAAAATATTAGTAAAACAAATGGGAAAGGAAAACATAGGCCAAGCTCAAAGAAACTGCCAGATCCAGGATACTTCTGAGGCAATTCTGTTGACTTTGTATAACTATTCCCAGAGGCCAATTCTGAGTAGAATGACAATTAAAGGCAGTTACTGTGAAACAAGGACTATATGACAAAATACAAACTGCTTGCAGCATTATCTGCTTTAACACTCTCCAAGAATGCACAGATAACAATAATGAGCCTCAGCCAAAACACCTGATGTCTGTTACCGGAGATTAACAGAGGAAAGTTAGAAATTGAGGCATAAAACCTTACTCAAATCAAATCTTTGTAGTCTGTCTGCCATAAACCATGTGTAAGTAAGCCCTGATTTTAACATCTGAGACTAACAAACTATAAAATATTCAAAATAGTATTAGGACTATTGACAGAAGCATTTGATTCATGTTTACTTGAATCTTATGTACTTTCAAACCGAGTATAGAGTGAATAGCTAATGTGCTTTTTAATGGAAGGCTACTAGAATTACATCCCTCGCTCAGAACACATTCACCTAACATAAGCTTCCCAGGATGAAACTCCTGAAGAGAATATCATCTATTTCAATCTTCCAGGAGCATTCATGAATAACAGGAGTTAATGTATGGTAACTATTAAAGTCCTGATTTTCAATATTCCTATATGATATTTTCCTCTCAGATTTCCTCAGATCTCCAGATAATCCTAGAAGGACAATACAAGGTACCAAATAATGATGAGTGGTAAAACTCTGGCTCTTGGGCCACTAGATAATTAATGCCCATTTTTCCTTATCAGCAAAGTAACACATACCACCCCAACACATCCTCCCCATTATTTCGTAAAAATGCATATTCTTCATTCAATGTTCATGTACATCTCTAAAAAGATAAGGGAAACATTGTTAGCAGTGCAGACCTGTCAGCTTATTAAATTCAGATTCAAATTTATTAGAGAGAAAGGATAAGAGCAAGAGAACAGAAATGCTGAAAATCACAGAAAATGTTATTGTGCTCAAAAGAAGAGAGACATTAAAATTCCCTCAGAGCAGCAGAAACCAAACAAGCAATCTCGCTAATCTGAGCCAGATATTTGCAAACCACTTGATGATCAATATATACCAGTCTCAAATTAAAAACCCACAAGGCTACAATATAAATGTTTGATTTTAAGAGAAGAATCCTTTGTCACAAACCTAGATGAAAGGAATAGCTATCAAAGGTGGAATGTGGAACCCTAGTTAAGTTCCAAACTTCACTGTCTGCACAATGGACCAACAAACAAAAGCAGGCCTGATTACATCAATTTTCTTTTAAAAATCACAGTGTTGGGGCGCCTGGGTGGCTCAGTGGGTTAAGTCTCTGCCTTCTGTTCAGGTCATGATCTTGGGTTCCTGGGATCGAGCCCCGCATCGGGCTCTCTGCTCAGCGGGGAGTCTGCTTTCCCCCCCACCCTGCCTGCCTCTCTGCCTATCTGTGATCTCTGTCGAGTAAATAAAGACAAATCTTAGAAAAAAAAAATCACAAAATGTTTCAGTATCAAAACGTCATATTCTTTCATGATAAGCTTCCTTTGTGTCTGATGAATATGGTGGCATTTTTCTGGAGAGAAAAATATCAAGTTTTCCTTACACATGATTTCAGTTTACTTGTAGAATTTGTATAATATTAAAGAAAGTTGAAGTTCTAGAAATACCAACTAAGAAACTGGTTTTCCTTCCATAAATATGAACATTTATCAAGTAAACTTCTCCTTTAATTTATTTATATGTTTATATCTTTGTGGCCCTATAACAAAGGCCTCAACTATTAATAATTCACTGATACTTTATAGATTTCATTAAACATATAGATTGCTTGATAATAGCTTTCTATTTATTTACCCATACAGTTTTTTCTGTAGTAGTTATTTCCCAAATGATTATCAGTTTAATATTTATTTTTCTCAATGTATATTAAAGGTTTTCACAAATAGCATAAAAATGAACTAAGACTGCATTGGCATTATTTTCTCCTGGAATTTATTTTTTAAATAATGGAGGAGAAATACTATGAATTATTAATCTGCCATTAATAAATGGAATTTAATAAATGGCAAATGCATAATTCATAATGAGGAAAACTATTTTTTCTCCAATAATAAATTGTGAGCCACACCTGAGAATAATGGAAAGATGTGAAACAGCATGTGTTATGAAACACAGGACTGTCGGCCATGGATATATAGGCCCCACTTGCTGACTTTCAGTTGCACTGATGAACGTCATCAATTTGAAGTTTCATTGTATATGTAACCTTTTCTTTAATTTCAACCTGCAGCTGTGATAATATTGCTTATAGCACAGTAATATTTCTACAAAACTTGTTACCCATAGCTGTAGGAGTAAAATAGAGATTTTTGTTTTTTAATAAAAAGCAAAGTATCACGATCCCGGATCATTTGCTAAAGATAGAAAATAGGAGTGACTCAGTTGGTTAAGTGTCTTCCTTCAGCTCAGGTCATGATAGACACCCACATTGTCAGTCTCCCTGCTCCGTGGGGAGCCTGCTTCTTCCTCTCCTCTCCGCTTGTTCTCTCTCTATCTCTGTCTTTCTCTCGCAAATAAATAAAATCTTTTGAAAAATAGAGATAGAAAAGTGATCTTCTGAAGTAAAGATTATCAATTTATAGGCACCTGTTTCTAAAGTTTTGGAGTAAAACTATCCCAGAAAAAAGAAAATTGTTGGTTTTTAGATTAACCTAGTGCAAACTACTTGATAGGTACAAAATACACAGCTTCGATGCTTCTTTTTTTTTTTTTAACCACATATCTGAGGAAAATTACATCTTCATATTACACTGAAATGAAAAGTACTATATAGATAAAAACGTGGTTTTATGTCTTTGAAGATCAAAGAAAGTGATGTCACTTCTAATATTTGACATAGAGGACATAAAGATCCCAAAGTGCAATTTTCATTTTAATAAATTTTTTGTAAGTCATATTTCATAAGAATGATAAAAGCGCAAGATGTTTGACTTTCTCTTTAAACAGTTTTTTTTTTTTTTAGGGACTATAAAATGAAATATCTTTGTTTTTTTCTGGCATATAATTTAGAAAGGCAAATATTTTGGGTTATTGGAAGAAATTAATGCTTCATCCACATTCCCCTGTAGATTCCAAACTGATTAAAAATAGATGGAGGAGCAGAACCAATTAAGAATAGACACAACCTGTGCAACCATACGTAATGTCTCTGCACAGCAGCCAGAAGGGAATTGAAATACGGCCCTGCTTTAGTAATACATGTTCTGGATGAGGGTGCAGTTCGGTCTGGCAGCAAAAATGGGCTCCCTCCAATTCCTGTTCTGCCTTAGAATCTATGACTAACCTTGCTTCAATGAGTCTGAAGAACAGGAACCACAGAAGAGTGGTTGAAACTTTCTTTCTCAGTTTCTCTTTAGGGGGGCAGAAGGCCCTAGGATCATGGTCTCAGGTAGGAACCCAAGAAGGGGAAGACTTGAGCGCTGAAAATATCTTATGCCAACTTTATTATAACTGGTATAATAAAAAATGTTATAACTGTTTTTGGTAATGATTTCACAAAGAAACAGGTATCGTGCTGTAGACAGAGGCAGCATTTAAATTCTAGTTCTGCTGCTTTACTGTGTCACAATGATCTCATCCATAGAAGATACTGATACTACTACTATTGGTGTTAGATCTAGAAAGCTCTCAATTATAAGACAAAATTTTAAATGCCACTGGGAGAAAAAAATCACAGCCAATTAAAATAAAACAAAAAGCTCTCTTAAATGCTATGAATTTCTGTTTTGTGAGTATGCTGAAAGATCTCTTTTAAGAATTAAGATGTTTTTAATCATACACACTCTCAGGCATATATAAAAAAGAAAATATAAGCAACATAAATTGGATTAGATATCCCTAAGTCTTCTTCATATTCAGATTCGAACTCTTCCAAATCAGTTCTTGAAGCAGATTTTCCAATGCCTGAGTTTTTTCCGTATAGTGTTGTCTATTGCACCATCAAAAGTGTTAATGGTACAGCATTTCTTAGTAAAAACACATAAGCCCACCAAAAGCCATAAGCGCTGGGGTCCTAATCTGGTTGTGTGGTTAAAGAATCCACCTACTGTTGACACTGGACTTTGGACTTCTGAACATCTGTGGCTCACCAGTCTCCCACCATCAACCAGCTATGTGGTTCCTAGGAGCAAAAGAGTGCTTCACATACTGTTCCTAGGATTTCCTGCCTAGCTCCTGACATCTACTCCTTGTGCTTTAAGGCTGATGATTTCGATGTTCTCCATGTGCAGGTTATAACAAATACCATCTCAATTGCTGGCTCATGCATATCAATTATAAGAAGTCATCAATTTTAAGACATCCTTATTTTAGAAAGGTTAAAGTATGAAAAGTATGCATCATAGAACTGATGGCAAATAGTAGTTATGTGGATTTAAATGAGTTAAATCATCTAAAGACCCTAGAATAATGGCTGATACATTGCAAGAAAGCACCAAATGTGGTCAGATACCATTACTCCTAGCTAATCTAGCACATGTTCATGCATGCCAGTTGGTTAATTACTTTTGGGAAACGCGATTCCACCCATCTTCTCTGTATTTTTGGCTCCCTAACAATAAAGAAAGTTCTTTGGAGAGCTAAATTCTAAATAAACCTCCCTAATCAATGGTTTCTATTATGGTGAAAATTAAACTAGGGTTTCTGTGGCAAAAGAAATATTTGGAACATCAACACCACTGTTATAACAAATCCTACTTAAGATATCTATACAATCATTATGGCACTCAAGGAAGTGTGAGTTGTATAAGAGAAAAAAATACACTGCTTTTCTCTAATGTACCTATATATCAACTTGAAGAAAAATAAGACAGCTTTTATCCTATATGAATGCTTAGCCACTTATGACCTCCTGAAGTGGGGGTATGGGAAACCTGTTGCTCAGTGGGTCTGTTATATTCCTTTTGGTATACTAAGGGGCAACAATGAACCCCATCAGAAGACTCGCATGGCTCAAGAGCAGACAGAGCAGACTACATTACATTTAGAGCCGGTGGCTGAAGCTTACCCTTATTCATAACAGCATTTTCAACAACAAAAGCTCCCCATGCTTTCATTAAACTAGAAGAACCTACCTGAAAATAGACTCCTGAGGTTCATTTCTATTTCATAAATTCACCTTCGATGTACAATCCGGTACATTTAAATCCACATCACTGCAATGGTGAAGGATCGCTGCCACCTATAGACACAGACTGGATTAGAGAAACGGCTTCATACTTTAGAAAAATGAGAGTACTCTAGAATATGAATTAGAAATATTTTGTTAAAACAGTACATTAGCAAAGAGAAATAAAAGCTTACAACAGAACAATCTTTCAGAGGCAAATCTTTTGTCTGTTGCTTCACTGCCAGATCAAATCATTTATCCAAAGAGACATCAGTGTTACCTGTGAGATGAATGAGTTATGTTTATTTATATATAATACACTGAGGTTTCAAAATACTAATTTTCCACACAGTTGGAAACATGTAGAAATAATGTATGTGGCTTCCTAGTTTGTTTTCTAAGAGCAGCTTGCTAAAACGTAAAAGCAACTGTGATTGTACAATAAACATGAGTCTTCTTTCTCCCCTAACATAAGCAAAGAAAAAGTGAAATGCTGTTATTGTTGAAAGAAAATAGCATACACAAAGTAAGAATCCGATACTCAATCTCCACTGAAGTATTTCCTTATTTATCAAAAAGAAATGTTCCCATATATTTCCCAGAAATGCATGTTTTCAGCAAATCAGCCAGATGTCCAAACAATGAAATTCCATCCTGTGAAAAAGCCTGTGCTTATGGTATTTCTGACAAACCCACGCCAAAAAGTGGCTCTGGCCAGATTCCTCTTTCTTATGCTCACAAGTTGAATTTCCAGATAGGAGTGATTCAGTTACAGTTGGAATTGAGCATAAATGCCAGGAATTTATCCACACCAATTCACACTTTGTTAATGCCAGCATTCTTTGGTCTTAACCTGAGTATTTAATCCCACTTTCCTGCTTTAAGGACCCTTTTGATCTGGAAATAATGTTGGCCTAGAACCAAAGAACAGTTTTGGTAAAACTGAGGAGATGAAACTGCTGAGGCACTCGTTACCTCTCATAAAATAGAAATGACTTGTGTCAGAATTGTTTTGATAGAAGCCTGGCATGCCCATGCATTCATATTCATGAACTTTCCATGATTGTCTCTCTTAAAGTGATCAGAATGAGTCCTCATGAGACCCACCTTGACGTGATACACGCCATGCCCTTTCCTTCCTCAGCATTACTCAGAGCTCAAAGATACTTGTCTCAAATATGGAGTGAACTTAGAATTCTTACTAAACTATCTGCCAGTACAGCAAACATAGAGTTAGTTTCAGCAAACACAATGAATGAATTAAACTTCTAACAAAACATTCTACTTACTAGCATGTTCATACTAAATAATTGATGGCTTTGCAAATATATGATTGCAAAAAATGGCTTACCGACTACGCTTTTAAAAACCATAATCAAGGTGGTATGGCCAAGGCCACTGGTGGCATCTGACTCCATGCAGGCAATGAGGATAGTTCTTGGATGTTGTTCATGTTTGGTAAATATCTGGAAAAAAAGAAGATGGTGGGGGACGGGACATGAGATTACACCATAGCCTTAATTTTCTTAACTTCTTCAAGACACTAATATCTTCAACCCACAATTTATTCAGGAATCCCCAGATTCTGAAGTAGTCTACCATACTATTTCAAAATATTGGTCTTGATTCTATGTTTTCTGTCCATAACAGGACACAAGAAACAGGTATTCCTTGATAAAAGGGGTAAAGAATTATCTTTTACTCCCTATTCCAAATTTCTTCCATAAGTCAAAATTTGATTTTCAGTTACTCAAGATTGCTCAAGACAGGCAGAGAATTTGTTCTAACTCATAGATAAGATACTGTAAACACTATCAAAGTAGAGATATTTTTGAGCATTTATTAATTACCGAGATTTTATAGAAATTATTCCCCTTTAATGAAGAAGAAATAGATGATCATATAGACTCAGTGGCTTGATCAAGATCAGACAATTGATAAGTGAAAATCAAGAATTTGAAACAAAGTTTGGCTATCCCTTTGCATTATATTCTACTCACAAACAGTGGGGGGTGGGCAAAGTTGAGTCATTACAACTATAAACCTACAAAACTCACTGGTTTAAACAACACATGGCCCCTGTTCTACTATAATTTAAGGCTTCTTTGGACAATCTATAATCAGACTTGCACTTAGATGTAGAAAATTACTAAGAGAGCATTTTATCTATTTTTAGGGAAAATAAATAGTAAAAACCTATTGCCTAAAACTATAGAAAGTGGTCTTCAAGGCTTGAAAATAAATCAAAGGAATCACAAGTAGGAATTATGTTTTGTATAGTGATAATTCAAATCAATGTGCAGTCTATGCTACATAAATTAAAAATAGAGAGGGTATATTTGCATCCTGAAATATTTAAAATCAGAGATTAGTACCTATCCTTCTCATATATATGTAGTTAAATAAGTCAACTTGCTTGCTATTTAATCAATGAACCAAATGATTGAAATAGCAATATCATAAAGCTATGCTGAACTATTGTTAAATCCATTTTCTCCCTAAGTAATGGAGGCTACCCACCTTCTAGGTTTTAGTAATACATAATAGACAATCAAATTTGAGCATCATGCCTAGCTTGTGTGAGAATAACCCCAAACTATACTTGAATAGAATGCTAGAGTTAGAAGAACTGGTGTAGGTAAAGCGGACTTCAGAATCCAAGACTGTATAAAAAGGAAATATACTCCCTACTTATGACTAGTATTGACCCAACACTGGCTACAAATTTGTAGGGGAGAGAAAGAAAGTGCTTAGAGGACTTTTTTTCCATACAGAAGTATTTTTATAGATTTTGAAGGAGCAGTATATTTAAATTGCTTTTCACATATTAGGAAAGTCAGAAGAAAGCCCCACAATTCAGAAATTGTAACATTAAGCATTAAATATATAATAATAATACAAATGTCTTGACATTGGGAAAGTTATTAAATATTGACATGCAAACCAACTCATTGTGGACACTTCGGTTCAGATCATTTGGCAAAAAAACTTCCTTGAACATATTTTCAATCACAGCACAGAAATGAAGAGATTGTCATTTTTAAAAATGGAAAAAAAAATTGTCAGTGGCCACCTAAAGATATGTCCTAAACTGTTACAATGAGGACATCACATTTTCAGAGCAAGTGGGGCACCTGCAATGATTCTAGTATCAGCATTAAGCCAGATCCAGAATAGGAAGTCAACACACATTTGTTGAAGTAATAAATATGTATGAACATATAGATAGGAAAGTGTAGGCTAGACCCTCCAAAAGCAGGGTGGAAAATTCTCAAGAAGAAACAGTGTTTATAGAGCATCAAAATGAAAATTGCAAAGGAACAGTTGATGTTTAAATCATATTTTCACATCAATTTGGTCAACCGTATTTCTAAGCAACATGTAATACAAGTCTTGTCATGTCTCAGAATTAATAGCCCAGGGTTCTTAATTCTTACTGAGGTTGACAAATTATTGTTCCTTATGGCACCAGTCACACTTGATCATAAGTAGCATCTCTACACGTTACTCTCCTTCCGTCAAATTGAGCCCAAGTTTATTTGTCTAACACTAAATGCCAAAAGGTCTATGATATGCAATGAATCAAGCGTTCTCCATTAATGAGCAAAATGTTTCATGTGTGGAAAATGATTCTCCAGCTTTCAAATAGCCTCATACAAATACAAAGCCACTGTTGCAAAGTTATTATTTTATTTCCACAGTAAATGACTGCTATCTAATACTTTTGGAAGTGGCACTAAGTTGTTTTCAAGTCATTGAGCCTGGAGACAGTGAAATGTCACAGATTATATATATGGATGTACGCATGTATTTTTTTTCCTGACATCATCGCACACTCTTTTCCTCAGCTTCCATAACTGAAGGATCTACCGAGAGGATAATGTCATGCTACCATTAAATTAATAAATATTATTTGAGGCAAAAGTGTCTCTTAATATGTTATATATATACTTTTAGCCCTGCTAAGTGTTCTAAAGAGTATAAATTAAAGTGGCTGTTATTTAGAATACACTATTAAGAGGGAAATGGAAATATTAAAAGCAGTTAGAGTCAAAGGACAGGGTTTCAATCTTGGACTGTTTATCTCACATTAAAAAAAAGATTTATTTATTTGAGAAAGAGAGAGCGCATGCACATGAGTGAGGGACAAGCAGACGGAGAGAAATTCAGACCGACTCCACACTGATCATACAGCCCAATGTGGGGCTTGATCTCATGACCCTGAGATCGTGACCTGAGCCAAAATCAAGAATTGGACGCTTAACTGACTGAGCCACCCAGATGACCCCCAGTTACCTCACTTTTTATATCATCAGTTCGATCATATATAAAATGGGTATAATTGTACCAATTTCATTATGAAGATTAAATAAAATTATGCAAAACACAAACTTTAATGCTTAGCACATGGTAGATGCTCAGTAGAAATTTCAATTTCCCACTTTTAAGCACCTACATTCCCATGTTAATTGAAAAGGGAAGAAGGAAAATGTCTTTACAAGTCCTTTTTGGTCTAAATGCACAGTTCATGATTGAAGAAAGACTGATTAGTAAGCCTAAAAGAAAGAACCAATGGTGGATTTCACATTTAATAGACATTCTATTTATGTAGGGGATAAATTTGGTACAAATCTTTATGCCCTTCATCAGGTAAAGTTTTCAAAAAGGTGTGACTGTCCCAGTTCTTAGCCCTAGCCCTACTCTAATTCTTTTCTTGTTTCATAGCACAGATACCGCAACAGAGACTGAGAATGGAGTTGAAATGTTGAATTTCACCTTTTTGACCTACAGGAGGTCTTATCTAATGATGACAGAAGACAAGCAGTTTGGATTCAACATAATTCCTATCAAGCAGATCCTATCTGTTTGACCTATCAAACAGATCCTATCAACAGATTCAATATAATCTCTATCAAAATACAAACACCATTTTTCACAGGACTAAAACAAATCATACTAAAATTTGTCTGGAAACACAAAGACTCCAAATAGCCAAAGTGATCCTGGAGGCATCAAAGCTGGAGGTATTACAATCCCAGATTTCAAGATATACCACAAAGCTGTAAGAATCAAAACAGTATGGTACTGGCACAAAAATAGACACGGACATCCATGGAACAGAACAGTTACCCAGAAATAAACCCATGCTTCTATGGTCAATTAATCTATGACAGGGAGGCAAGAACACACAATGGGGAAAAGACAGCCTCTTCTATAAATGGTGCTGGGGAAACTGAACAGCAACATGCAAAAGAATCAAACTGGACCACTTTCTTATACCATATACAAAAATAAACTCAAAATGGATTAGGGACATAAATGTGAGACCTGAAACCATAAAACTCCTAGAAGAAAACATAGTAATCTCTGACACTGGCAGTAGACAACTTCAATTTGATGTTGGATCATCCCAGTATCCAGGATTCTCAGGGTGAACATGTCTCTATGGAGTCAGATCCCTCTAGCCCCAGCAGATTAGACTTTGTATAAAGAAAATAAAAAGACCTGTCTGGGTTCTGATCATACTTTGGAAATCAAGATATTTCCAGAATAACTGCCTATAATCCCTACCCTCAGCTCTCAATCCTTACTTCTCTGGCTTTATGTCATAAAAACATTAAATTCACAACTCTACAATGGGTTTCAGGACAAAAAAAGAAAAAACCCAAAGATTAAACTACTAATGAGATAAAAATCTCATTAGTAAATATCTTTATTGTAATACTAGAGTTACTTGAAAATTAGTTATTCATTTACATGATTAAAGCTAATTTTTATAAACACAATTTAAATAACTGAAAAAAGTTATTTATTGATCTTCTAGATAATAGAGTTTCCTTAGCCCAACTATTAGAATACTAATGTAAAAGGAATAAGGATGAAAAAAGCATTCTTATAAAAAATTTATTTAAATTGTACTAATTCAGAGTGGTCACTTAATCCTTTATACTTACATTCCTACACTAGGATATTATCAAATTACTCTTCTTAAAAAGTGTTTTTAGACATTAACTCTTAACAATTAAAGCATCTCAAGGCGTGACTTAAAGTCTGAAGATCACTTTAGAAGGTAGCTCCATCTCAGGTGTAGATCCTTATCTTTCATCACTGGAACTAACAGGCTCCCCAAAATACTCCAGTTAGCTTAGTAAGGATGAAGGATTGTGTTAAAAAGGTTTTTCTGAATATAGGCATCAAAAACATACTTCTCCTTTAAAATTATTGAGATAAACGAAACATGATATCATAAAGTTAACATTTTACACACACACTGGGACTCCAGAGTGGCCCAGGTGGTTGAGCATCTGACTCTTGGTTTTGGCTTGGGTCCTAATCTCAGGGTTGTGGGATTAGGCCCCATTTTGGGCTCCATGTTCAGCAGGCAGTCTGCTTAGGATTGTCTCTCCCTCTCTCTCTCTGCCCCCTCTTCTCTTAAATAAGTCTTTTAAAAAAATTATACAGACACATACACCCTGCCCATTTATCCCAACAACCTATTTGGAAAAAAGAAAGTAGAAAACAAGACCATTTGGGTTATATAGGTAATGGTGGGAGTGCCTTTTTTTTTTTTTTTAAGATTTTATTTATTTGAAAGAGAGAGCATGAGGAGGGCGAGGGGCAGAGGGAGAAGCCGGCTCCCTGCTGAGCAGAGGGCCTGATGTAGGACTTGATCCTGGGACTCCAGGATCATGACCTGAGCCGAAGGCAGTTGCTTAACCAACTGAGCTACCAAGGTGCCCTGGGAGTGCCTTTTAAACTCCTTATTGAATAACCTCTCCCAATATTCCATCTTGTTTAAATGCTATAGAGGCTTATGTCACCAGCTGGATCTTAAACTTGAAGTCCTGACGTTAGATCACAATGCTATCACATAATCCTGGTACAACACTGGGGTGACTAACATTACAGGGTGATAAAGGGCTCTCAGCCCCTCCCAGCCTTCCTGACACAGCACAAAGCCGAGACCATCATGCAAAACTGAGTCTCGGCAGTATCTTCCTCCTACAGGAAGATCTTACAAATCCCTTTGCTCACACAGGGCCCAAAATCAGATTACACTTGATCCAACTGGACAAACTCCCAACATGCACTGAACAGAATTTCATTTATTAAGGGGTTTTCTGAGACAGGAACAAGACTAAGAAGAAAATGATGGAGATCTTCACGCCCCCGCCCCCGAATTTAAAGGCATTACATGGACACCCTTAAAGACTGGAAATTAGAAAGAAGACAGCTCCAGCCTTTAAGACATCCCTTGAGCCATATTGCTTTATCAGTGTCTGAACTCCACCTGACTAAAGCAAGGTAGATCACTCAATGCATGACTAACCTAGCCCCTTTCTGACAAGACCACCGATATTAAAGTGATGGTTTCAGTTTTGATGTTATTTATGCTTTGGATCACTGAACTCAGACAGGTAACCAAGCCACTCATGTTATAGGCCAATGAACATGGCACAAACAGTTCTGATTTCGAGGGCCCTAATGACAGGGAGAAATCTTGACTGATAACTTATGATAGGTAGAATTTCAAATACGATTACTAATCACCTCGTCAACCCAGACCACTGTTGGAGTCTGAATATCTAGTGAAAATCTTGACTACTGCTTCTAGCCGAATGCCAATGCATTTTTTAATTAAATTTTTTATTTTTTATAAACATATAATATATTTTTATCCCCAGGGGTACAAGTGTGTGAATCGCCAGGTTTACACACTTCACAGCACTCACCATAGTACATACCCTCCCCAATGTCCATAACCCCACCCCCCTCTCCCCAGCAACCCTCAGTTTGTTTTGTGAGATTAAGAGTCACTTATGGTTTGTCTCCCTCCCAATCCCGTCTTGTTTCATTTATTCTTCTCTTACCCCCTTAACCCCCCATGTTGAATGCCAATGCATTTTAAACCTTTTCTAGGCGCTAAAGTTACTAACATGCTACATAATGAAAACATTAAACGTAAAGAATATTCCGTTTGTTTTCTTTGCCATCTGCATGTACACATATGCAAACTGGAGCAGGACGACAAGTTACCAATCCCAAGGGAGGACTCCTATTGCGAGGAAGAAGGCAAAGATCGTAACACTAACAATCACCAGAAGTAGGAGCCCACAGACCTGGCCCACTGCATCTTCTACAGGTTTGGAGTGACCAAGGGGGACTCAACACAAAAGATTCTGGTTAGAACAATGCTTTGGTTACAGAAAGAAGAGATGCAGTCAGATCCGCGTCTGTAATGTGCTAGCCTTCTGTGGTCTTAGGTCCCTCCTGACAGCCAACACAAGGCACTGCGCTACATATACCCATTTACTGCTGCAGGTGAAGACCTGTTGCTTTCTCAGAAAGGCAAATGTACTGGCAGGCCGGCTATGTGGCACGTGAAGCACACACTTAAGCAACATGAGGTAGTTCGCCATGTACCCAGAATGGGGAAAGGGATTTTCAAATAAGGAAGAGGAATCTGGAACCAAGCATCAGCTCAGCACCCAGCTTTCACATAGATGATTGCTCCAGGTCAGGAACTGGATCGCCATATAAGGGAATATTATTTGTCCAAGAAAAGAATGAAATTCCGATGCATGCCACAACATGGATGGATGTTCTAAGTGAAAGAAGCCATACAAAGGCCACATACTGCATGATTCTATTTATGATGTCCAGAATTAGGCAAATCCATAGGGGACAGATTAGTGATAGTAGGGACTGGGGTGAAAAGACAATAGAGAATGACTTTACGCATGCAGGCTTTATTTTGGGGCGGATGAAAATATTTTGGATTTAGTAGTAACGGTTGCACAACTTAGTTAATCTATAAAACCTACCAAATTACACACTTTTAAAGGGTAAATTTTATAGTATGTGAATAATATATGTAAAATAATGGTTATCATTTTCCTAATCATGTGAATCAGGTAATAATAGCTAACATTTGTTCAGCACATACTATACTAATATTAATAGTAACAGTAATACTAATAAATACTAGTACTTTCATTACAATGATTTCCTCATTTAACTTAAAAATGACCTTGTGTCATTTGGTACTGTTTTAATCATTGTTTTATAGTTTGAGGACCTGTGTTTTAGAGAAATTAAGAAATTTTCCCAAGGCCAATCAGCTAGCAAACAGCAGAACCAAGATTCCAACTCTGGCGGTCTGACTCTGGAATTCACACTCTTTACACGAGGCAGCATCTCTAGTAGTAGACCTGTGGGAAGGTCTGAAACATGGCAGGCAATTATTTTTATATATATGTGTATATATGTGTGTTCTAGTCATGGTAGTAAATAAGAAGATTAAGCTGCCAGGTGTTCAGCCGCACTTTCTTTTCTGCCTGGTTTAAAATAACTCTGAATGAAGACGTTATCAGACAAGTCAACATTTTAAAGTGCTAAACTTTTCCATAAACACCTGGAGTTGAAGGTGGCAGCAGGGAAATAAGCCAGCAAGAATTATGAGAGATTAGGCTCATTCCAAGGTAAACATACCTTAAAATATAGAGAAGTCCAAATCAAAATAGGTCTGCTGACAGTAGTTAAAAAAGAAAAACTGGAATATTTTAAGGATTCTTTGCTCTGAAAACAAATCAAAAATGACAAGTAAAAATATTTCAGAAAACTTTTCTGCCGATCATAATAAATTTGTAATCCAGAAACTAAAAGTGGACCAAATTAGCATTTATCATACATTGAATATATGCAGGAATAATTAGAAATAATTATGGGAAGGAGGAAATTCTACTCTAGCGACTTAGATATATTAATATAAAAGTTTAAGATAGAAAATTGAATAGGTAATATGTGATTGTAATTCTAAACCATGTCCAAAACAATTTAATATTTTCAAGATGCATTCTTATTGAAAAGGATAAGCTTATTTTGGTCCTATAAAAAATCCCAGAATTACTTATTTTTATAATAGTCCATAAAGATGTATTTGTATGCATAACTCCTTACTAAATACCTGTTAAAAATGGAGAATGAAGTCTACAGGTTAGAATAGGGGAATGAGTCAGGCAAGTCCAGTGCTACTAATTTGGCAACAAGCCCTGAGTTTTTATTTGGCCAGAGAGCTGTCCTGTTCCAGGCAATCAACAATTTTCTGGGCATCTATTACGGAGTCATTAAGAAAATTCCAATTCCTATACTTGGCAATCTTTTGTTTGTCTGCTTCCAGACCCTGCTGCAAATATAACTTGAATTTCTAGTGTCCCCTTGGGAGATTATGAGTGAGGAGTATTATTATCCTGGTCTTGTGGTAATGACTAGGTCTGCTATTTCTTGCATTGACAAAACTCAGATTAATAACTTTGTAATGTTGTAACATTTTCCTTAGCATGAAAATAAAATGCAAGTAACATGGTAATTGTAACTTGGAACACATTCTGTATACATTTATAGTGGATATTTCCTCTCACCATTTGTAAATATCTCTCCATCTGCTCTCAAACTTCCTTTTCTCTTTCTCTCCTTAGGGATTCAGATATTCTGTTACTTCTCTATTAGCTTGTCACAATCCAGGTAAACTGTATACTAAGCAATATCTTTTATTATTGGCATATATCCTAGAAAGTAATATTATTTGTTCCCTTGTTCTAATTGAGCTAATCTCACCCTAATACATTCATTATCAGAAACTGTTTATAAGCATATACTATATACAAAGAACACTATGCTAAGTCTTGGTAGAGTTTCTGGTACTAAAATGTACTTTACAGGAACATGTGATAATGTTCTCTGGCTGAGTCTCTACCAGTGTAAATACAAGACTATCAACTTTCCAAATCCCATTCTCTTCTGAGAAGAATTGTTACATATGTTTTCTAAAGGACCATTATTGGCTCTCCTCTTTATATCTATGTTGTTGTTCCTGGGATAGTTCCAGAATCTAATGGGATTCTCATCTATCATGTTTACAAGACCACTTTAGGTAGTAGTTGTAGCTCTTGTTGAAGCTTGGTTACATCAGCTGTTCACCTACAATAAGCAGTATCTCCATTCCTGAAGGTGGTATTATAGCTATTAGCATTGCTGTAGCTCTTTTTACGCACATGGATGCACACATAAACATACACACACATCTATATTGGGCAGCAAGGCAGAAAGAACTCACTCTATGGATAAAAATAAATTGGTGGACCCAACCAATATTACTGGGATTTATTTTTCCCTCAGAGCTTTCCCTCCCTGAAATATTCTATGGATATTAAAGGTGAGCATTTATCCACTGTTTTCTCAGGCTTGATAAAGAGTTTAATTCTAAATATTGGTTACAATCTCCACTACATCTTATCTTTGTGTCCCACATGAGATTTAACAGAATCTTATGAATATGGAATCTCTAGAAACCTATTTTAATAGAAAATAACTTCTCTTGCACATTCTAGAATTCTCACTACATACAAATAATTACATACATAGTCTGTTCCTTCAGAGAGTTTATAGGTCAAGTGAAAGGAATGATATCAGTAATTTTCCCCAAGGGTCATTTTGTTTCTGTTATTACTGGGTTTTTTTTGTTATTGTTTTTAGTAAATAAGTCCTCTAATTCAATATTGGGGATAGAATATTACAGGAACCACTGACTCAGTGTTCAGTGTAAATATTTCTTATTATGTATATGCTATAACTGCAAAAAGAAATCTACTGATAATCAGAATGCATTCAGAATATAAGAGTTTCAAATCATGTATGGATTTGGAAATTTAAGTGGACATGGGTATGTCAATGAAGGAATAAAATGTTATAGTTCAGTCACTTTGAAAATTAATTTTGTTAATGTTAGATTACATTGATATTTCATTTACTATTATTTTCATCATTTATGCTGATAATATCAAGTCTATTAATTTATTTTTTATACCTGATACTTGTACTTCCTAGATGTAGTGAACATGTATCTTTATTTGCCTTTGACAGCTCTTGTTTATACTGTTTTTTTCTGACCTAATTATTAATTAGGTGCTTCTTTTCACTCATAATGGTTTGGAAAATTACTTACATGGCCATCCTATTCATAGACGTATTATGTTGGATTCATCCCAACTTACCCCAAAGCAAAATGTGAGTCACAGATTTGCAAACAGTAGTTTACTGTGGAAAGTAAGCCAGGGGCACAGGTATAATTGGAGTCGGAAAAATAAAACGGGGAAGAAGGAAAGGCAATGCAAAGGTAATCCTGGTCACCTGGGCAGCTAGATATATTTTCTTTGGGGAACGCTGAAAAAACTTGTAAAATGTGTTTCATAATTTCAAATTTGCCTGCCTGAGACATGGAATGATAGAATCCTTTACTCACTAATTTCTCTTCCATTTTTACTTTTTTAAGTAGGCTCCATGCTGGGCATATAAGACTTGAACTCATGATCCTGAGATCAGGAACTGAGCTGTGATCTAGTTGGGTTCTTAACTGGCTAAGTCACCAAGTGCCCCAACAATTTTGTATTCTATTAGATGAGAATTTCCCCAAGGGTTTTTTTTTTTTTTTAAGATTTTATTTATTTATTTGACAGAGATAGAGAGATCACAAGCAGGCAGAGAAGCAGGCAAAGGAAGGGGGGAAGCAAGCTCCCTGCTGAGCAGAGAGCCTGATGCAGGGCTCCATCCCAGGACCCTGAGATCATGACCTAAGCTGAAAGCAGAGGCTTAACCCACTGAGTCACCCAGGCGCCTCTCCCCAAGGGTTTTTATTCCATCTCCCCCAAGGTTAGTACATACCTCAAAATTTCTCAGTGGAGTCTTACAGTGGCATTAGATAGAAAAAAATATTTAGTACAGTTGAGATAAAATGCCATCAGGCTAAATATGTGTATTTAGCTCCTTCAGCAAAGCTAGAGCAAAATTTAGACCAAGTGTATCAGAGACAGGATACAGAAGATGTCAAAGACAATCAACCACTTGTACCTCTTAGATACACTACTGATAGCCTCTAAAGATGAACAAAAAAGTAATGCTAGAGATAAAAAAATTGTAAGAGAAATGAAGAATACCTCTGATGGGCTTACTAATAGACTGAATATGACTGAAGAATGAATCTTTGAGCCTGAAGGCATCTCAACAGAAACCTTCAAGATTGAAAAGCAAAGAAAAAAAATTACTGGAAAAAAACCCCAAAACAAAACAGAACAAAATATCCAAGAACTGTGGGTCAACATTACACAAAGGTGTAATAGCCTCATGATGGGAATTTCAGAAGAAGAAGAAGAAAGATAAAAGAAAATAAGAAAATATTTGAAAAAATAACTACTAAGAATTTCTCCAAATCAACCTCAAACACCAACCCACAGATTCCAGAAGCTCAGAGACCACTTGGCAGGATAAATAAGAGAAAGACTATACTTAAGCATATCATTTTCAAATTACAGAAAATCAAAAATAAGAAAAACATCCTGCAAGAAGCTGAGGAGTTGGGGTGTGGGAAACAATTTGCTTAGTGAACAGCAAAGGTTATGAATTACATCTGACATCTACTTAGAAATCATGCAAGCAAGAGGACAGTTGAGTGAAATATTTAAAGTATTAAGAGGGGGAAAAAAACAATTAAATTCAGTGTTCTAGGAAACTATCTTCCAAAAGTGAAGGAGAAGTAAAGACCTCTGACAAACAAATACTGAGAAAATTTGTTGCCAGTAGACCTGACAAGAAATGTGAAAGTAAGTTCTTTAATGAGAAGAAAAATGGCACTGGTCAGAAACTTGGACCTACATAAAGCAAGGAAGAGTATCGGAGAAAAAAATAAGTGAAGCTGAGAAAACTGAGGCTCCAAGAGACACTCCTCTAATAAATGATGCATCCCAGAATTAAACACAGTTGCTCTGGCTCTAAAAATTGCATAATTTTCAGTATCATACTGCTTCAGAGGATGGAGTCTTAGGGAAGAGTGATGTTTGGGGACAAAAGAACACAGCTCATTGGATAAAAGAATGTTTAGTAGGTATTATGTTAGGAAGACCAGAGAAGATAGAGTTTCAAGGTGTTAGAATTGGAAAATAGTCTTAGATCAGGCATTTGGTGAGCAAATGGTTACTGGTAACTGTGGGCGGCTGGAGAGGGCTGAGTTGGTATAAAAGAAAAAGAGCCTGTGTAGGAGCAAGAACTTACCTTTCATTCCTCTGCAGTGGTGCGGGTGGAGTGGACCACTCACTGTGGCCAGTAACTAAAGGATATTCCATGTGGTTTATCAGGATAGCCAAAGGCCTTGTTCTCTAACAACTCACAACGTAATTGAGGATGCGAGTTTTCAGATACGAAGACAACCAGAGAAGACTGAAGGGGACCTAAGGCACCGGCCTCTTCTCATTTCACTTTTGCCTTGTCCGGCCACTTCTCCTCAGGTACCAGTCAGGACAGCACAAACACAGTTCCTCCGCTGGACCAATCTTGGGTTCAGGTGCCCCTTGCCAGAAAAACATTCAGCTGCCACAGAGTCTGAAATACTGGGATTATCCTCAATTTCTCAAAGAATTTAAAAGGAAAGAAAGACGGCTGTTGATACCCCCTCATTTCCTCCATGCATTTCACAAGCCTCTATTACTCTGTAAAATAAGGGGGGGAAATAGCTCTTCTTTTAGATAATAGCATATTTTCAAAAAGATAATTTTCTTTTTTCTTAAATTTATTTTTTTCAGTGATCCATAATTCATTGTTTATGCACCACACTTAGTGCTCTATGCAATACGTGCCCTCCTTAATACCTACCACTGAGCTCATCCAGCCCCCATCCCCCTCCCCTCCAAAACCCTCAGTTTGTTTCTCAGAGTCCACAGTCTCTCATGGTTTGTGTCTCCCTCCAGTTTCTCCCAATTCACTTCTCCTCTCCACCTCCCCATGTCCTCCATGTTATTCCTTATGTTTCACAAGTAAGTGAAACCATATGATAACTGACTCTCTGCTTGACTTTATTTACTCAGCATAATCTCTATTTTGATCCAGAAAAGGATACCAAGGTTTTGTTACTGGATATATCTATTTTATATATGAATGAGCAAAAGATTTTAATTTGATGTTTCAGGCAATATTGCATGATTCTGAAAAGAATATATTTTGCTACTGAGTGTACTTTTTTTAAACTTCTATATGATTAGAAGTTTTATATTCAAGAGTATCCAGCAATATTATAAAACATCTGTTATAAAAATTTTAGTAGCAGCATTATAGCCCTAATGATTAACAATTTAATATAATGAGAATACTTTTATCTTCATAAAGAGATATAATAGAACTAGTTTTCCCCTAAAAGTTGAATCAAATCAGTATTTTTTTTTTCTTACATTTGATTCTATAAGGTTTTTCAATTTGGGTCCATGAACATTTCTCCACAAAGGAAAAGAGTTATGCATTATGCCAGCATTTGTCTTATCTATAAATGCTCTGAATACATGTAATAAGCTACAGCATCTTACAGAGATATGAATATCTACCTGCTTGGAGTCTGGAGTAGCCTGTGAGGGAGAATGTTTCATCTGCTGAGGAGACTTAAAAATACTGGCATAAATTCTTTCTTGTTCTTATTCAATAACCACCTAGTACCCTCTAGGAAAGTATCAAACACATCTAGAGGAAGAGGTCGGGTACTGTTAGAATGACCCTGCCTTCCACAGGTGGAAGTTTTTTTTGTTTTTTGTTTTTTGTTTTTAAAGATTTTATTTATTTATTTGAGAGAGAGAGACCGTGAGAGAGAGCATGAGCAAGGAGAAGGTCAGAGGGAGAAGCAGACTCCGCATGAAGCTGGGAGTCCGATGTGGGACTCGATCCCAGGACTCCGGGATCATGACCTGAGCCGAAGGCAGTCGTCCAACCAACTGAGCCACCGAGGCGTCCCCACAGGTGGAAGTTTAAATCCATTTCAAATGATACAGAACAGGGGAGGCTGTGTTGCTGTTGGAACTATCATTGATGGCCAGGTGTCAGTTGTTTCCAAGTCTCCTCATTATGTTTAATAATACCTAGCAAATGCCGTTGAAGATCACCATTTGGGAAAAGTTATCAGACAGCTAAAGAGTGGAAAACAGGAAAGAGTTATCTAAGGGAAAGGGAAGACAGCGTCTTCTGAAATGGAGAGATCACACCCTCTAGCGATCAGGTTAAGAGCCCAGCAAGATTTCCTATGAGATGGACCTCATAGGAAGTTCAGACCTCACAAGAAATCCTTTTTTCCATATACCCAATATATGAAGATTCCTTTCTGGAGAACTGAAAGTCCTTGAAACAAGAATCTGTACAAGACACTGAAACACAAGGGGCTACTGTAGGATTATTCTCCATAACCCACCAAGCACTGGCAGGGGTGCGGAACTGAGATGCTCAGAAATTCTTGGTGGGAATAAAAACTGGAAAACAGTTTGGAAGTTTCTAACCAAGTTAAGCATGCATTTATTATATGTCCCAGAAAAGCCACCCCTAGATATTTACCAATGAGAAGTTAATACTTACATGCACACAAAATCTATGTGTTGGTGTTTGTAGGAACTTTACTCATGATTGCCCAAAACTGAAAACCACCTAAATGTCTTGTAATTGGTAAATAAATATACTTTATTATTGTGTTAACTGTAAGTTGTTTGCAGATAGATGCCCTTTTTACAGCTGAAAATGTTTCCTTGTATTCCTAGCCTGTTGAGAGGTTTTTGTTTTTGTTTTTGTTTTTAATGGATGGGAGCTAAAATTTTTCTGCATCTATTTTGAAATCATCATATGGTTATACACTGGCACAGCATATTACATTGTTCAATTTTCAACCATTAAATGAACCTTGCATGTGCTGGATAAAACACATTTTGCTATGATGTATTATCTATATTACGTATCACTGAGTTCTATTTAATAAAACTGTTTTGAGAAATTTTGTGTTTATATTCAAGAGGAATGATACAAAGTCCTGTAGTTGTCTTATCTTGAATTGTCTCTCTCTGATTTTGTTGATAAGGTAATTATACCCTCATAAAATGAATCGGAAAGTATCCCTACTTCTATTTTCAAGGGAAGTTCGATATGATGTATACAGAATATTCTAATAAATACAGAATTTATAGTATTTCTTAAGTTTTTTCAAATTCACTGAATTTGTCTATACATGCAGTTTTTATTTTTAGAGTTTTAAACTATAGATCAAGTTCTTTAATACATATTAATTCTACTAAGAAAGAACAGTTTGGTTTCAATTTCTTTTAAATTTAATACAAGTTTGTTTTATGGCCCAGAATAAGGTCTATCTTGGTGAATGATCCCTGTGCACTTGAAAAGAATGTGTTTTATCTTGCTATTGTATTGTGTTCTATAAATGCAACCGCCTAAATGTATTTCATAGTGTTTTTCTGGCCTTCTATATCCTTACTGATTATCTACTTTTTCTGCCAATTACTGAGAGAAAATGTTAAAGTCCCTTACTATAATTGTGAATTTGACTATTTTTCTTTAATTTTTAACAAGCTTGCTTCATATATTTTAAAGCTATGTTTTTAAATGTATATACATCTAGGATTGTTATGGCTTCTTGGTGATTCAACCGTTTTATCATTACAAAATATAACTTTTGATGTTCACTGCCTAAAGTCTACTTTGTTCAATGTCAATATAGCTAATCCATGTTTCGTTTGATTAATGTCTATCTGATAAGTGTTTTTCCACATTTTTACCTATTTGTATCTGAACTATTTCTGATAAGTAATTTTATATCTCTGTGACTTGGTTTTCCTCTTTGTTAAAGGTATAATAATACCTGTTCAGTCTAGCTTATAGGGCTAGATATATTATCTCACCTGAGATAATATACATAAAAATGTTCTCTAAGTGTTACATGTAATCATTATTTTAAGGTTTTATAGGTCTTGCAAAAGAAATGCTTCAGGAAGTCTCATTTATCAGAGGTGGAAAAAAATGAACAAGGCTAGAGTGTGAGAATCCTATCTCCAGGCAGTTTCAGTGATCTAGTCCTTAGATGGCAAGTACATTACAGTACTTCCTCATGCTATTTTCAACATAACTTTATTTGATGACATGATTTTGTTGCAAGTCATATTCTTTAGGTTTTGTGAAGACAGATATATTGAAAATCCTATATACCCATTCTTGCAAAGATAAGTCCTCTAGGGGTTACCCCACCATAATCAAGAATTCTGGCTTTAAAAAAATTCCACATTAAATAAATTTCTGGAAGTTAAGCTTCTTAACTGAGAACACTTTGGGATCTTTCATATGTTAACTCTTATTAATAAATATATTTTATGTATGTGTAGAATATCTCAGGGAGTAGGAGCTGCTCTTGTACGCTTCTGGAAAAATCCCATTCCATAGGGATATATGATTAATCAAACCTAGTTTAATGTCAAGAATATTATTATTTGATTAGAAAATAAATCCAAGTATTTGTTTAAAGTGCATGGGTACTTAAAAAAGCAGTTGTCGGAACCTTGAACAATTTTATGCCAGCCGAGTGTCGGGTGAATATTCAGATGCAAACATTTTGAGATATCAAATATAAGAGGTGTAGAGAAAAAAATCATCAAAATGATCATAACATGCCCAACTCTTTCTTGCCAATTTACTGTCCCTTACATTAGATACTTCATCACTAAAATTCACAGCAATGCATGGACTGATCAATCTTGTTTCCATCTATGCTGCATGCTGCAATGTTTTTTTACTTTATAAATATTAAATAAGTAGCAATAGTATATGTATAAGTAACAATGGTATACATTTTCCTTCTCATTTCCTTCTCATTATTAGTATCAGGAGAAAACTTGAGGGAAAGTTTGAAAATGTTTCCTTTGTATTCCTAGCCTGTTGAGAGGTTTTTGTTTTTCCTACCCGATTTTGTATATAAAATAGTAACATAATAAGAATAGTAAAATAGTAAAATTTATACTGTGTTTAAATAGCATCACTGAAGATGAAACTGCACTCTGTGTATAGGATTATTTGTCCAGTTTGGGCCCTTGTCAAGAGCTAACTAAATCTTTCTTTCAAAGGGCCATAATACAGCTTATTCTTTACCCATGTACTTCAAAAATTCCATAAGGATAAAGCATTCCATAAGAAAGGGGTGTGTGTCTGTTTTTGTGCCAGTACCATGCTGTCTTGATGATGACAGCTTTGTAATAGAGCTTGAAGTCTGGAATTGTGATGCCACCAACTCTGGCTTTCTTTTTCAATATCCCTTTGGCTATTCGAGGTCTTTTCTGGTTCCATATAAATTTTAGAATTATTTGTTCCATTTCTTTGAAAAAGATGGATGGTACTTTGATAGGAATTGCATTAAATGTATAGATTGCTTTAGGTAGCATAGACATTTTCACAATATTTATTCTTCCAATCCAGGAGCATGGAACATTTTTCCATTTCTTTGTGTCTTCCTCAATTTCTTTCATGAGTACTTTATAGTTTTCTGAGTATAGATTCTGTGCCTCTTTGGTTAGGTTTATTCCTAGGTATCTTATGGTTTTGGGTGCAATTGTAAATGGGATTGACTCCTTAATTTCTCTTTCTTCTGTCTTGTTGTTGGTGTAGAGAAATGCAACTGATTTCTGTGCATTGATTTTATATCCTGACACTTTACTGAATTCCTGTACAAGTTCTAGCAGTTTTGGAGTGGAGTCTTTTGGGTTTTCCACATATAGTATCATATCATCTGCGAAGAGTGATAATTTGACTTCTTCTTTGCCGATTTGGATGCCTTACTGGCACAAAAACAGACACATAGATCAATGGAACAGAATAGAGAGCCCAGAAATAGACCCTCAACTCTATGGTCAACTAATCTTTGACAAAGCAGGAAAGAATGTCCAATGGAAAAAAGACAGCCTCTTCAATAAATGGTGCTGGGACAATTGGACAGCCACATGCAGAAAAATGAAATTGGACCATTTCCTTACACCACACACAAAAATAGACTCAAAATGGATGAAGGACCTCAATGTGCGAAAGGAATCCATCAAAATCCTTGTGGAGAACACAGACAGCAACCTCTTCGACCTCAGCCGCAGCTACATCTTCCAAGGAACATCGCCAAAGGCAAGGGAAGCAAGGGCAAAAATTAACTATTGGGATTTTATCAAGATCAAAAGCTTTTGCACAGCAAAGGAAACAGTTAACAAAATCAAAAGACAACTGACAGAATGAGAGAAGATATTTGCAAACAACATATCAGATAAAGGACTAGTGTCCAAAATCTATAAAGAACTTAGCAAACTCAACACCCAAAGAACAAATAATCCAATCAAGAAATGGGCAGAGGACATGAACAGACATTTCTGCAAAGAAGACATCCAGATGGCCAACAGACACATGAAAAAGTACTCCATATCACTCGGCATCAGGGAAATACAAATCAAAACCACAATGAGATATCACCTCACACCAGTCAGAATGGCTAAAATCAACAAGTCAGGAAATGACAGATGCTGGCGAGGATGCGGAGAAAGGAAAACCCTCCTACACTGTTGGTGGGAATGCAAGCTGGTGCAGCCACTCTGGAAAACAACATGGAGGTTCCTCAAAATGTTGAAAATAGAACTGCCCTATGACCCAGCAATTGCACTACTGGGTATTTACCCTAAAGATACAAACGTAGTGATCCAAAGGGGCACGTGCACCCGAATGTTTATAGCAGCAATATCCACAACAGCCAAACTATGGAAAGAACCTAGATGTCCATCAACAGATGAGTGGATCAAGAAGATGTGGTATATATACACAATGGAATACTATGCAGCCATCAAAAGAAATGAAATCTTGCCATTTGCGACAACGTGGATGGAACTAGAGCATATCATGCTTAGTGAAATAAGTCAAGCAGAGAAAGACAACTATCATATGATCTCCCTGATATGAGGAAGTGGTGATGCAACATGGGGGCTTAAGTGGGTAGAAGAAGAATCAATGAAACAAGATGGAATTGGGAGGGAGACAAACCATAAGTGACTCTTAATCTCACAAAACAAACTGAGGGTTGCTGGGGGGAGGGGGTTTGGGAGAAGGGGGTGGGATTATGGACATTGGGGAGGGTATGTGCTTTGGTGAGTGCTGTGAAGTGTGTAAACCTGGTGATTCACAGACCTGTACCCCTGGGGATAGAGTATTATGCCTCCATCAGAAAGGATGAATACCCAACTTTTGTAGCAACATGGACGGGACTGGAAGAGATTATGCTGAGTGAAATAAGTCAAGCAGAGAGAGTCAATTATCATATGGTTTCACTTATTTGTGGAGCATAACAAATAGCATGGAGGACATGGGGACTTAGAGTGGAGAAGGGAGTTGGGGGGAATTGGAAGGGGAGGTGAACCATGAGAGACTATGGACTCTGAAAAACAATCTGAGGGTTTTGAAGGGACGGGGGGTGGGAGGTTGGGGTACCAGGTGGTGGGTATTATAGAGGGCACGGATTGCATGGAGCATGGGGTGTGGTGCAAAAATAATGAATACTGTTATGCTGGAAATAAAAAAAATAAATAAATAAGTTAAAAAAAAAAAAAAGAAATTGATACACAAAAATCAATTGTATTTCTGTATACATTTTACATTCCCAGCAGCAACGTAAGAGGGTTACAATTTTTCCACATCTTCTCCAACATGTGATACTGTCTTTTTAATTATCCATTATAGTGGAAGCGATGTAGTACCTCAATATAGTTTTGATTTGTTTTTTCCTCAGTGATTAGGATGCTGAACATCTTTTCATGGGCTTTTTGGCCATTTGTATATCTTCTTTAGAGAAATGTAATTTAAATCTTTACCCATTTTTAAATTAGGTGGTTTTTTTTTAAAGATGTTATTTATTTATTTGAGATAGAAAGAGAGAACACCAGTGGGGAGGGAAGGGCAGAGGGAGAGAGTGGGACAAAGGGAGAGGGAGAAGCAGGCTCTCCACTGAGCAAGGAGCCTGACTCTGGGCTTCTGACCTAAACTGAAGGCAGGCATTTAACCGACTGAGCCACCCAGGCACCCCAATTTTGGTATTCTGGACACTACTCCTTATAAGTATCAGTTACAGGATTCACAAATATCTTCTCCCATTATGTCAGTTGTCTTTTCACTTCCTCAATTGTATCCATTAAAACACAAAAGTCTCACTTTTTAGAAAGCCCAATTTATCTACTTTTTCTTCAGCTGCTTGTGCTTTATTATTATCCAAGATACCAATGACTAGCCAAAGATAATGGAGATGTACACCTATATTTTATTCTAAGAATTTTGTGGCTTTGGCACTTATATTTAAGTCTTTGATTCATTCTAAGTTAACTTTTTATATGATGATATGCCAACTGATTTTTGTCTAACAACTTTTGTCCCATAATCTCAAATCTGTTTATCATCTATAACAGTGGTTTGGGTGGCCCTTGTAATTTTCTATACACAATATCATGTTTCTTGAAAATAGATGTAGATTTACACTTTCTTTGGGCTCTTTTTGTTGTGTTGTTACTGTTGTTGAATTTTCCTGCATAAGATGTATAGCAAAATGTTGAAGAGAAATGGTTGGGAGTGTTTCTCTTTCTTTTTTTCCAGCCTTAGGGAATAGCATTCATATTTGCATCATGAAGTATGATATAAGTTGGGGTTTTTCACAGGTTTGTTATAGACTAAATGTACCTCCCCAAAGTTCATATATTGAAACCCTAACTCCCAATGTGATGGTATTAAATGATATAAGATTTGAAGAAATATGCAGTTCAACTTTTACATATGCTTTCATACTCCACTTTCAACAACAAATGGAACAGCTAGAGAGGAAATTGACATGTTGAATAACATTATAAATCAAGAGATATAATAGGGTATCTGAATCCTAATTATAGGGGAAACATTGCTTCTTATTTTTATTCCTTGTTAAATCTAGAGAACTGTGTTCAATTGTGGGCTCCACATTTGAAGTAGTGCACTAGACCAACGGCTAAAAAGAACAACCAAAAATGGATGTTGTATGAAATGCAACAAAGTTGAGAAGATGACTAATTTTAAGCATGTGGATGAGAAGACTTAACCAGGAATCTGGTAGTTTTTTTTCAGACATTTGAAAGATTAATGTACAGAAAAGGGATAATGCTTGTACTATACTTTCACATAAAGTAGAACTGGGGCCAATAACAAGATGTGTTTCATCCTTAACAAATATCAACTCAATTTCTAGAATAATACTTAAAAATGAGATATTCAAAGATAGAATAAGATGCTACAGGAGATAGCAAATCTATCAAATCAACTTATTATTAGCAGCAAAGGCACAGCAGATTTTTCTTAAATCTGTCCAGACAAAGAAACATATAGGATTTTGATCCAGAAGTCCCTTTTGCCCTTGAAATTTTGATTCTCTCATTCTAGAATCATCTCTGATGTAAGTATTTGACCTTCCAGATACTCTGGCTTCCTTCTCTCTGACTGGTAAGAATAGAAATAGTGGTCTTCAAATGCAAAACTATTATAAGACTCCAGTCAAAAGCTATGATTATTTATTAAAAGTTTCAGACAGAGGGAACAATGGCTTTTTATTCCCTTATATGTTATCTCAAAGCTTCTACATTTTTTTAAAGGTGAGGTCAATCACACATTTTCTTAAAGAGAAAATGACTAAGAGAATAACACAAGTCTCTTTTCTATGAACCCTTGAGTCAGAAATTCTATTTTTCATTTTCACAAATATTAAACACACATTTTCACAAAACACTAATCTGATATTTGAAAAGTACTTTATGGTAACAATTTTATAACTAAGAGTTGTATAGTAAAGTCCTCTACGGCTTTCTCCTGCCTCAAAGTTCAGATAAAAAGCAAAAAAAAAAAAAAAAAGAGGAAGGAAAAGTTTGGTTGATGTTTGGTGACTCTGATACATTTTATAGACTAGAGTACACAATCAAATCCATGGTTATATCCTTATTCCTTTCTGAGGAAATGCTTTTCACAACCACAGTTTTGGCAGACATATTCCCGTTGTGGGGATCAGGAGTAAAACAAATGTTTATTGTTACATTCTGTCTGGCCAGGAAAATTATCATAGCATAAAATACCCCTTTTCAGTAAACATTTTATTCATGGAATGAAAAAGCATGTTGCACTCTTTCCAGAAACGATGCTTTAACAAGTAAAACATTAGTTGGAGAGAACAATGTGGTCACAGATGTAAGACCATAAGAAAAACAAAAACAAACTGGATACACACTAAAGCAGCCCACTGACACATGCCTAAAGATTCTCCTGTGGTTTAGGGAGATGGTGATTACTTGGTAGTGATTTTGTTTATGATACAAACTTTAAGAGAGCAAAAGTTTTTCAACTGGACTCCCAGAGTATATTTGTTAAATTTTATTTTAGAAACTATGAAGGTAAAAGAATGCTTGACTAATGTAAAATTCTTATTTCCATTCCTTTAGGATATATGGGAAGATACTGATAGAAAAACAAAACAAAGCAAATGTTGAACATTCAGGGTTTACTTCCCTTTACTTACTTGGAATTTTTTTTTTCTAACTTCTCTGGTTTTTCTCCTTAGCATCCAGTCAGAATAGTGAAATTCTATAAGGCAGTTTTGAATAGTCAAGACTACAAATCAAAGATGTAACCCTGAATGTGATATATTGTGAAATCTCTCATCTTCAAATATTTTCATTAATTTGTTAAGTATATATGGTGATACATTATCCTGCATTGTAGAATAGTTAGGAGTTGTGAGATTATTTAATAAAGATAAATAAACATCTTCTCATTTCCGCCTCCAAAGATTGTAGGGAGCTGCTATCAACAAATAAAATACAATAAATTTTTAGCTAGATCACTAATATGTTGATAGTTTTTATAAATATATTTGACCAACCAGACTGTTTTTACCTTATCAAGAACTCTGCAGTAAATTCATGATTACAGTTTGGAAGCTGATTTAAACTTACTTAATGACATTAATAGCATTATAAAGCATTCCTTGTAGACTTTATTATTTTTTGAAATTGTTTTGGATTTGATCTAGATTGAAAAAGGTTGGCACTCAGCCTGAGATATCTATTTTAACATTAAAAATGTAAATTTTTGCATCTTTCTTTAAAAAATGGAGTATTCTCTTTGGTACCACCTCAGAGAATTTTTGTTGGAAAAGATGTTAACCTGTGCATATTTCTTGAATAGTATTTTCCCTCGGTTTTTAATTTTTTATGACTTCCTTTCATCAAACAAAATAAGAAAAATATTAAGAGGGTGACAGGGAGTTAAGGCTGGCCAAAAATTGATCTGATAAGGTATCTTTAATTAATTTGCTTCAATATATAAAAATCAACAACAGTATAGAGGGCACGGATTGCATGGAGCACGGGGTGTGGTGCAAAAATAATGAATACTGTTATGCTGGAAATAAAAAAAAATAAATAAATAAAAATAAAAATAAAAAAAAAATCAACAACAGAAAGTTTCCTGTCCCATACATGCCAATTTCTAGTAGTTCATTAATGTTGAATTTTAAACATAACAGAATTGAATCATATTGCTATTAAAAGGAATTTGCTGTTACAGGGGTCATGAATGTAAATGCTATCTATCATTTTACTTTCACCTAAAAGAAAGAGTTCTTGTCTAACTAGGTTAAGACAATATGTATTTACATTGATTTTTCTATGCTACATTTCGATGTGAAACATGTTCAATTTTATTTTGGTTAGCATTTTGAAAGAAAATTCTTAACCATGCTGCAATAAAAGTAAATCTAAAAAATACTGTCAAATATTGTTCCCAAGCAAAAGTATCACTCCTAATCCGAGCTTTGCAATGCAGCTCATTATTGCATATCCTCTGAATTGATTTTATTCTCTAGAGTTTCAGAGAATTGTTTTCAATATACTGTTTGCTGTTATTCCTATGCAGATTTGCAATACTGGAAAACTAGCTGCATGATTTACTGTTGTTTATTTGGAATCCTTTTAAGAGAAAGGCACTGCAATTGGTCTTAATAGGGACATGTTTACAGGGAATTTAGCCTGAAGAATACAACTAAGACTTCTTAGATTGCTTTAATATTGAAAGAGGAAACACACAGGAATTTGCTGGTGTATCAATACCTGCCTTTCATAATACAAGGAAAAGTTAATTGCCAAAAGACATTTTTTTAAAAGTAATTTACTTCTTCCTTGGTAAAGCCTCCTTTTTTGTTTTACTAAGAAAAGCAGTGCAAAAGAGATATGTAATGTCAAGTTAGTAGCAAGTTGGGAGAATTAAAAAAAAACTGAATATATGTCAAGAGCATTACAAATGATGCTGATAACCATTGTTATATTTCTTTTTTTGAATATATATATGAGTATTTTCATGTGAGTTCCACTCAGTTAACACAACATAAGGCCTCAATCTAATTAGATTAGAAAGCCTTCTTTTAGGTATAAATAAAATGAAATAGAAAATAGACATTTACCATTTTATTACTAGAATCTGTAAGCTTGTAAATTCTTAAACAGATTATAGTTTTAAAATTTTCTTTTCAATACTTAGTAATTAATAAGTATCTGACATTTTCTTTTTAAGAAAAATATTTTTTAACTTAAATTCAATTAATTAACATATAATGTACTATTTGTTTCAGGGGTACAGGTCTGTGATTTATCAATCTGATATAATGTCTAGTGCTCATTAAAACATATATCCTCCCCAATGTCCAACACCCAATCACCCAGTTACCCCATCCCTATATCCCTTTCCCCTCCAGCAACCCTCAGTTTCTTTCCTATGATTAAGAGTCTCTTATGGTTTGTCTCCCTGCCTGGTTTTGTCTTGTTTCATCTTCTCCTCTCTTCTGCTATGATCCTTTGCCTTTTTTCTTAAATTTCACATATCACTGAGATCAGATGATAATTGTCTTTCTCTGATTGACTTATTTTGCTTCGCATAATACCCTCTAGTTCCATCCACATCATTGCAAATGGCAGGATTTCATTCTTTGGTGGCTGCATTATAGTCCATTGGGTATATATGCCACATTTTCTTTATTCATTCATCTGACCACATTTTCTTAACCAAAATGCATCTGAACATCCTTATTACCATTTGGAATCTTGTGGCCATAAACATGAGTAAAATGCCTAGAAAAAAGTCCTGTACATTGATGCTGTGAAAGCTAACACTATGCAATCACCCATTTAGTATCTTCTCTGATGCTTGGCACCATGCTACTATTTAGAAACATAGGACCTCACTTTGACAAAACAGGCAGACATATTCAAAGCATGTATGAATTGCAAAGATACTCAAAGGAAGGAAGGGGAAGGCTCCTTAGAAGTGGTCACTTTTGTGGTGCTAAGAAAATTCATATGTCCATGGAATCCAATATAGCTCTTTGGAGAAAACTTAGCCTGATAAAAGCACTCTTCAAATGGACAGATAAATCATAAAATATAAAATTAAAACAAAATTAATAGTGACATCTTTTTTATACTTTCATATTTGTAATATAACCAGATTACTATTTTGCTAGTTGTAATAATTAAGAGTGTAGGCCATTAAGGAACTTTGGAGTGGTAAGGTGGTCCTTTTTGTACCTTAGAAACAATTTTCAATAAAATTAAAGATTAAATATGTTTATCTACATTCCACTCTGTGTGAGGGCAATATGAGGAAGTCGGGCCATTCTATTCTACAGAAGATAAATATAAACATAGATAAAAATAGTAAAAGAAATCATTTCAAGTCTTCCAAAAATGATAAAATGCCAGCAATCATGTGAGAATGGTTTACACATGAAAATCTGGTGCTGAACCAAATAAAAAGGCCAGGTGTTCATTTACTGGTGATGGTGGTGGATAACTACAGATATCTCCATTCTCCACAACTTAGGAAATGTAAACTTGTAGGTTTATCAGATGGAGATGGTAAACTGGATTTGATGTGACCAACAAAGCAGCTAAGCACTTAAGGATAAATAGTAGAAGTAAGAAAGACTCATTCATATAGAAACAGATATAAAATAGCTGAAACATCAAACACATCAATGAACAACTTCTCAACTAAAATGAAACATGTGTACAGGTGATGCTAGGGAACACACTGAAAATCAAAATCCTGGAAAGAGCTGTGAATATGCTGTATCTTCCAATGCTTTCTTCAGCTTTAACAATGCTCAGGTGGCAAAAAGTGGAAACTTTTCGGTCTTGGTATGTTTCAACATATTCTGCATAAGTAGAAGACCTCAGGAATCCAGACAACATTTTAAAAAGCACAAAGAGGGGCACCTGGATACCTCAGTTGGTTAAGTGTCTGCCTTCAACTCAAGTCGTGATCTCTGGGTCCTGAGATCAAGCCCAACATACTGCTCCCTGCTCAGGTGGGAGTCTGCTTTTCCCTCTCCCTCTGCCCACCCCCCCACTCTTATGTTCTCTCTCCTTCTTTCTCAAATAAGTAAATAAGTAAATAATAAATAATCATTAAAAAATAAAAATATAGTGATCAATTCAGCAGCATATATACTAAAAAAATGAAAATTTAAAAAAAGGACAAAGAAAAAGCCTGATATGAGACTTTAGTAGTTGCACAATATTTTGCAGTTTGAGTCCAAGCAAGTTAATTGCTTATTTAAGCAAAGCAAAGCAAAATAAAAACCAATGCCCTTCAGAGGAATAAAACAGAATCCAGAGTTGCTACAGTGTATTGTCTACAATGTACAATTTTCCAAACATAAGATATTATATAAAAGGTTCTGGAAATTGTCAGGCATTTTCAGAGAAAATAATGTCAACAGGAACTGAGTCTGACTGGCACAGATGTTGGATTTGGCAAAAAAGGCTTCAAAATATGTATTATACCTAAGTTCAAATAATCAAAAGAAGTTATGCTCAAATAATAAAGAAAATTATTCAATATGAGTAAGTAAGAAATATTAATGGGAAAATTTAAACTATGAAAAAGAAGTGGAAACTCTAGAAATTAAGAAGGAAAATATCTTGAATGGAAAAAAAATCACTTCAGGGCACAATAACAGATTTGAGATGACAAGAGAACCACTGAACCCAAAGTTAGATGACTAGAAATTACTTACTGTGAAGAACAAATTAAAAAAAAAAAAAAAAAAAGAGGGGGGAGGAGTCAATATGGCGGAGAAGTAGCAGGCTGAGACTGCTTCAGCTAGCCGGAGATCAGCTAGATAGCTTATCTAAAGATTGCAAACACCTGCAAATCCATCGTCAGATCGAAGAGAAGAAGAACAGCAATTCTGGAAACAGAAAAACAACCACTTTCTGAAAGGTAGGACCGGCGGAGAAGTGAATCCAAAGCGACGGGAAGATAGACCCCGGGGGGAGGGGCCGGATCCCGGCAACCGGCAGAGCAACCGCGCACAAAATCAGGACTTTTAAAAGTCTGTTCCGCTGAGGGACATCGCTCCAGAGGCTAAACAGGGGCGAAGCCCACCCGGGGTCAGCGTGGCCACAGGTCCCGCAGGGTCACAGAAGAATCGGGGGTGTCTGAGTGTCGCAGAGCTTGCGGGTATTGGAACAGGAAAGCCGGCTACAGAGACAGAGCCAATAGTAAGCTCGCAGCTTGGGGTGACCTTGAACCGGTCGCAGGCTTGGTGAGCTCAGAGCGCGGCCGGAGGTCAGGCAGACGGGAGTAACTGGGCGCTGTTCTCTAAGGGTGCACTGAGGAGTGCGGCCCGGGGCTGTCGGCTCCTCCGGGCCGGAGACCAGGAGGCCGCCATTTGTATTCCCGTCCTCCGGAACTCTACGGAAAGCGCTCAGGGAACAAAAGCTCCTGAAAGCAAACCCGAGCGGATTACTCACCCCGGCCCCGGGTAAGGGCGGTGTAATTCCGCCTGGGGCAAAGACACTTGAGAATCACTACAACAGGCCCCTCCCCCAGAAGATCAACAAGAAATCCAGCCGAGACCAAGTTCACCTACCAAAGAGTGCGGTTTCAATACCAAGGAGAGCAGCAGAATTCCAGAGGAGGAGAAAGCCAAGCACGGAACTCATGGCTTTTTCCCTATGATTTTTTTTTTAGTCTTGCAGTTAATTTAATTTTTTTCTTTTTCATTTTTGTTTTTTTTTTTCTCGTCTTTGGGTAAAATTTTTATTTTTTAACTGTTACCTTTTTCTTTTTTAACGATTTTTTACTAGTTTATCTAATATATATATTTTTTCTTTTTTACATTTTTTAGGTGTTTTCTTTTTTTTTAATTCGTTTCTTTTCTTTTTTTTTTGGTTTTTCTTTTTTTTTCTTTCTTCCTTTTTGAACCTCTTTTTATCCCCTTTTTCCCCCCTCACGATTTTGGATCTCTTCTAATTTGGTTAAAGCATATTTTCCTGGGGTTGTTGCCACCCTTTTAGTATTTTACTTGACCCTTCATATACTCTTATCTGGACAAAATGACAGACGGAAAAATTCAACACAAAAAAAAAGAACAAGAGGCAGTACCGAAGGCTAGGGACCTAATCAATACAGACATTGGTAATATGTCAGATCTAGAGTTCAGAATGACAATTCTCAAGATTCTAGCCGGGCTTGAAAAAGGCATGGAAGATATTAGAGAAACCCTCTCGAGAGATACAAAAGCCCTTTCTGGAGAAATAAAAGAACTAGAATCTAACCAAGTTGAATTCAAAAAAGGTATTAATGAGGTGCAATCAAAAATGGAGGCTCTCACTGCTAGGATAAATGAGGCAGAAGAAAGAATTAGTGATATAGAAGACCAAATGACAGAGAATAAAGAAGCTGAGCAAAAGAGGGACAAACAGCTACTGGACCACGAGGGGAGAATTCGAGAGATAAGTGACACCATAAGACGAAACAACATTAGAATAATTAGGATTCCAGAAGAAGAAGAAAGAGAGAGGGGAGTAGAAGGTATACTGGAGAGAATTATTGGGGAGAATTTCCCCAATATGGCAAAGGGAATGAGCATCAAAATTCAGGAGGTTCAGAGAACGCCCCTCAAAATCAATAAGAATAGGCCCACACCCCGTCACCTAATAGTAAAATTTACAAGTCTCAGTGACAAAGAGAAAATCCTGAAAGCAGCCCAGGAAAAGAAGTCTGTAACGTACAATGGTAAAAATATTAGATTGGCAGCTGACTTATCCACAGAGACCTGGCAGGCCAGAAAGAGCTGGCATGATATTTTCAGAGCACTAAATGAGAAAAACATGTAGCCAAGAATACTATATCCAGCTAGGCTGTCATTGAAAATAGAAGGAGAGATTAAAAGCTTCCAGGACAAACAAAAACTGAAAGAATTTGCAAATACCAAACCAGCTCTACAGGAAATATTGAAAGGGGTCCTCTAAGCAAAGAGAGAGCCTACAAGTGGTAGATCAGAAAGGAACAGAGACCATATACAGTAACAGTCACCTTACAGGCAATACAATGGCACTAAATTCATATTTCTCAATAGTTACCCTGAATGTGAATGGGCTAAATGCCCCTGTCAAAAGACACAGGGTATCAGAATGGATAAAAAAACAAAACCCATCTATATGTTGCCTCCAAGAAACTCATTTTAAGCCCGAAGACACCTCCAGATTTAAAGTGAGGGGGTGGAAAAGAATTTACCATGCTAATGGACATCAGAAGAAAGCAGGAGTGGCAATCCTTATATCAGATCAATTAGATTTTAAGCCAAAGACTATAATAAGAGATGAGGAAGGACACTATATCATACTCAAAGGGTCTGTCCAACAAGAAGATTTAACAATTTTAAATATCTATGCCCCCAACGTGGGAGCAGCCAACTATATAAACCAATTAATAACAAAATCAAAGAAACACATCAACAATAATACAATAATAGTAGGGGACTTTAACACTCCCCTCACTGAAATGGACAGATCATCCAAGCAAAAGATCAGCAAGGAAATAAAGGCCTTAAACGACACACTGACCAGATGGACATCACAGATATATTCAGAATATTTCATCCCAAAGCAATAGAATACACATTCTTCTCTAGTGCACATGGAACATTCTCCAGAATAGATCACATCCTCGGTCCTAAATCAGGACTCAACCGGTATCAAAAGATTGGGATCATTCCCTGCATATTTTCAGACCACAATGCTCTAAAGCTAGAACTCAACCACAAAAGGAAGTTTGGAACGAACCCAAATACATGGAGACTAAACAGCATCCTTCTAAAGAATGAATGGGTCAACCGGGAAATTAAAGAAGAATTGAAAAAAATCATGGAAACAAATGATAATGAAAATACAACGGTTCAAAATCTGTGGGACACAACAAAGGCAGTCCTGAGAGGAAAATATATAGCGGTTCAAGCCTTTCTCAAGAAACAAGAAAGGTCTCAGGTACACAACCTAACCCTACAGCTAAAGGAGCTGGAGAAAGAACAAGAAAGAAACCCTAAGCCCAGCAGGAGAAGAGAAATCATAAAGATCAGAGCAGAAATCAATGAAATAGAAACCAAAAAAACAATAGAACAAATCAACGAAACTAGGAGCTGGTTCTTTGAAAGAATTAATAAAATTGATAAACCCCTGGCCCGACTTTTCAAAAAGAAAAGAGAAAGGACCCAAATAAATAAAATCATGAATGAAAGAGGAGAGATCACAACTAACACCAAAGAAATACAAACTATTATAAGAACATACTATGAGCAACTCTACGCCAATAAATTTGACAATCTGGAAGAAATGGATGCATTCCTAGAGACATATAAACTACCACAACTGAACCAGGAAGAAATAAAAAGCCTGAACAGACCCATAACCAGTAAGGAGATTGAAACAGTCATTAAAAATCTCCAAACAAACAAAAGCCCAGGGCCAGACGGCTTCCCGGGGGAATTCTACCAAACATTTAAGGAAGAACTAATTCCTATTCTCCTGAAACTGTTCCAAAAAATAGAAATGGAAGGAAAACTTCCAAACTCATTTTATGAGGCCAGCATCACCTTGATCCCAAAACCAGACAAGGATCCCATCAAAAAAGAGAGCTATAGACCGATATCCTTGATGAACACAGATGCGAAAATACTCAACAAAATACTAGCCAATAGGATTCAACAGTACATTAAAAGGATTATTCACCACAACCAAGTGGGATTTATTCTAGGGCTGCAAGGTTGGTTCAACATCCGCAAATCAGTCAATGTGATACAACACATCAATAAAAGAAAGAACAAGAACCATATGATACTCTCAATAGATGCTGAAAAAGCATTTGACAAAGTACAGCATCCCTTCCTGATCAAAACTCTTCAAAGTGTAGGGATAGAGGGCACATACCTCAATATCATCAAAGCCATCTATGAAAAACCCACTGCAAATATCATTCTCACTGGAGAAAAACTGAAAGCTTTTCCACTAAGGTCAGGAACACGGCAGGGATGTCCATTATCACCACTGCTATTCAACATAGTACTAGAGGTCCTAGCCTCAGCAATCAGACAACAAAAGGAAATTAAAGGCATCCAAATCAGCAAAGAAGAAGTCAAATTATCACTCTTCGCAGATGATATGATACTATATGTGGAAAACCCAAAAGACTCCACTCCAAAACTGCTAGAACTTATACAGGAATTCAGTAAAGTGTCAGGATATAAAATCAATGCACAGAAATCAGTTGCATTTCTCTACACCAACAACAAGACAGAAGAAAGAGAAATTAAGGAGTCAATCCCATTTACAATTGCATCCAAAACCATAAGATACCTAGGAATAAACCTAACCAAAGAGACACAGAATCTATACTCAGAAAACTATAAAGTACTCATGAAAGAAATTGAGGAAGACACAAAGAAATGGAAAAATGTTCCATGCTCCTGGATTGGAAGAATAAATATTGTGAAAATGTCTATGCTACCTGAAGCAATCTACACATTTAATGCAATTCCTATCAAAGTACCATCCATCTTTTTCAAAGAAATGGAACAAATAATGCTAAAGTTTATATGGAACCAGAAAAGACCTCGAATAGTCAAAGGGATATTGAAAAAGAAAGCCAACGTTGGTGGCATCACAATTCCGGACTTCAAGCTCTATTACAAAGCTGTCATCATCAAGACAGCATGGTACTGGCACAAAAACAGACACATAGATCAATGGAACAGAATAGAGAGCCCAGAAATAGACCCTCAACTCTACAGTCAACTAATCTTCGACAAAGCAGGAAAGAATGTCCAATGGAAAAAAGACAGCCTCTTCAATAAATGGTGCTGGGAAAATTGGACAGCCACATGCAGAAAAATGAAATTGGACCATTTCCTTACACTACACACAAAAATAGACTCAAAATGGATGAAGGACCTCAATGTGCGAAAGGAATCCATCAAAATCCTTGAGGAGAACACAGGCAGCAACCTCTTCGACCTCTGCCGCAGCAACATCTTCCTAGGAACAACGCCAAAGGCAAGGGAAGCAAGGGCAAAAATGAACTATTGGGATTTCATCAAGATCAAAAGCTTTTGCACAGCAAAGGAAACAGTGAACAAAATCAAAAGACAACTGACAGAATGGGAGAAGATATTTGCAAACGACATATCAGATAAAGGACTAGTGTCCAGAATCTATAAAGAACTTAGCAAACTCAACACCCAAAGAACAAATAATCCAATCAAGAAATGGGCAGAGGACATGAACAGACATTTCTGCAAAGAAGACATCCAGATGGCCAACAGACACATGAAAAAGTACTCCATATCACTCGGCATCAGGGAAATACAAATCAAAACCACAATGAGGTATCACCTCACACCAGTCAGAATGGCTAAAATCAACAAATCAGGAAATGACAGATGCTGGCGAGGATGCGGAGAAAGGAAAACCCTCCTACACTGTTGGTGGGAATGCAAGCTGGTGCAGCCACTCTGGAAAACAGCATGGAGGTTCCTCAAAATGTTGAAAATAGAACTGCCCTATGACCCAGCAATTGCACTACTGGGTATTTACCCTAAAGATACAAACGTAGTGATCCAAAGGGGCACGTGCACCCGAATGTTTATAGCAGCAATGTCCACAATAGCCAAACTATGGAAAGAACCTAGATGTCCATCAACAGATGAATGGATCAAGAAAATGTGGTATATATACACAATGGAATACTATGCAGCCATCAAAAGAAATGAAATCTTGCCATTTGCGACAACATGGATGGAACTAGAGCGTCTCATGCTTAGCGAAATAAGTCAAGCAGAGAAAGACAACTATCATATGATCTCCCTGATATGAGGAAGTGGTGATGCAACATGGGGGCTTAAGTGGATAGGAGAAGAATCAATGAAACAAGATGGGATTGGGAGGGAGACAAACCATAAGTGACTCTTAATCTCACAAAACAAACTGAGGGTTCCTGGGGGTAGGGGGTTTGGGAGAAGGGGGTGGGATTATGGACATTGGGGAGGGTATGTGCTTTGGTGAGGGCTGTGAAGTGTGTAAACCTGGTGATTCACAGACCTGTACCCCTGGGGATAAAAATATATGTTTATAAAAAATAAAAAATTAATTTAAAAAAATGTTAAAATAAAAAAAAATTTAAAAAAAGTAAATCTATACAATAAAAAAAAGTAAAAAAAAAAAAAAGAAAATTAAGTCCCTCAATAATCTATAAGGTAACTTTCAACATTACAATAGAGCAATAGTTGAAATCTCCAAAAAGATAAGATAGAGACATGGTGCAGACAACAAAATGTAAATTTTGAGGAAACTGCTTCTCAAATTTTACAAAAATTATAAACTCGTAGTCCTCAAAAGCTCAATTAGACCCAAATAAGATAAAAGAAAAAAAGACCATTGGCTAGATATATAAGACACAACTTGTATAGATGTGTACATCATTGGGTAGCAAGAGTGTATTTATCTGTGTAAGGATGGGGATGGGCCACAATCCAAAGCCGTAGTCCTGAATAATGTAAGCTGGGAAGTGATTAAGGAAAGTAAGGAACAAGACTGAGAACATAAGTCTAAAGAACACCACACTTAAGAGATGGATGCAGAGAAGACAGCCATGGAAGAAGCCCAGAGGATGACATCCTGAAAGGAAATGAAGTCTGAGAAAGTGTGTCATAAAAACAAAAAAAGAGAAAAACTATGGGAAGAAGAGTGTTAACAAGTCCAAATGCTCCCAATGTGTCAGGCAGAATGGGATAAAAAGGGAAGCCTGAAAGTTAGCAGGTGATTAATTGCAAGGTTAGGTGAATAAATCCTCTAAGGGGGTTAAAAAGTAAAAGATAGTAAGCAAAAAGATAGTTAAGATGAATCATAGTTTTGGGCACCTGGGTGGCTCAGTGGGTTAAAGCCTCTGCCTTCAGCTCAGGTCATGATCTCAGGGTCCTGGGATCAAGGCCCGCATTGGGCTCTCTGCTCAGCAGGGAGCCTGCTTCCTCCTCTCTCTCTCTCTCTCTCTCCGCCTGCCTGTGAACCTGTAATCTCTGTCTGTCAAGGGCACATATGGCATGGAGCACTGGGTGTGGTGCATAAACAATGAACTCTGTTACACTGAAAAGAAATTAATTAAAAAAAATTCTAGCAAATAAATAAAAAAAATAAATATTTTTTTAAAAAAAGATGAATAATAGTTTTATGAAAATGAAAGTATGAATGGTTTACAGATAGATGGTTAGACTTTGGTCCTCAAGAGAACACATAACAAATTCCAGAGAAAGTGTGAGGTTTCCACAAAAGCATGCCATGTGCAGGCATGCGTATATTTTGGGGGAGGACAGTCTTTCTGTATAACACGGAGAAAGAATCAAAAAAGCTGTTTTGAAAATACCAAAATACTTTCACCATGGTTTTTGTGTGACTGCTGCTCTCTCCTTGGCCCCGACCTGTTTTCCATCTCTTCCTGACACCACGCCCCAGCAGAAGGTCCCCAAAGCATACATTCTTGTTCAGATCATTTGGTGTCAGTTCCTCCCTAGTTGTTGAATAGTTTTCATATCACCTCTGATTACTAATATGATAAGATTATAGGAATAGGAAATATAGATTTTTGATCTTGAAGTAAGAGAGGCTGAGGAAGTCCATACCTCAAAATTTCAGTAAATTATATGTTGTAAATCATCTTCTGGGAGGGAGACAGAAAAGATGATTTGGAGAACATGAGAGAGAAGATCATCTAAATAATAGAATTGAGGTTTCCTAAAAAGTCCAAAGTCTGGCTGAGGCTAGAGCTCATACAAGGGTTATGGGCTATCACCATCATTACATAACATTTCTTAGAGAAAGCAGGAACACAGAAACCCAGGAGTTGATTACCTTTTTCAAACTATCCATGTCATAGCAGTAGAAAAACAGGAGAACAGAAAAATGGAATGCACTAGAGAGAGAGAGCTCTTATTGACTTTGAGATCCAAGCTAGGTTGGAAAGGACTTTATATCAAGAGGCAACAGAGAGATCATGAGAAATGACAAAATTCAAGTGACTGAAGGTCACAATAAAGCCACAGCTTTGTGCTAAAGGTGAAGGGCTAAGATGCTGACATAAAGAAAGGAAAGGGAAAGGAAGGGAATCTTAGGACTTAGAGTTTCAAAGACTGAATAGTTTGAGAGATGATGCAGTCTGGGGACGAGTCATGGGAGTAGGTTAAGAGAAGTAGAATAAAGTTCTCCTGAGTCAGCAAGGGCAAGGCCATATGACTTCAAGGTGAAGATATCTGTGTGGATGCTGTGAACTAATAAGGAAATGGAAGAAGAGGAATAGGGGGATGAACATAAGACAAGGTGTATAAGACCATTGACAACATAGAGAATGGGGGCCAAATCTTTAAGAATTTAAGAGTAGAGGAATAACAGAGGCCGTTCTGCTGCTAGCTGTAAGATTTCCAATGTGATTCAAGCAGGAAGTTTTGCAAAGGAGAATGCCTATGAGTAATGCACACTGCAGTCCTTAAAATAGTAAGAAATATCTGGCACGCCTGGGTGGCTCAGTGGGTTAAAGCCTCTGCCTTCAGCTCCTGGGATTGAGCCCGGATTGATCTGATCAGGCTGTCTGCTCAGCAGGGAGCCTGCTTCCCCCTCTCTCTCTGCCTGCCTCTCTGCCTACTTGTGATCTCTGTCTGCCAAATAAATAAATAAAATCTTTAAAAAAAATAAAATAAAATAGTAAGAAATTTCCCTACTATAAACACTTTTTTTCATAGCAGCACTACCCATATCGGTAGTGTTTTGTCAGAGAAAAAATGAAATGTACCCCTCTGGATATATTCACACAAACTTGGACCTTCAGTTTCCCCTTCTGAAACAGACTGGTAAAATCTGCTTCTCTTAGAAACTCATAATACCGTCTTACTATTTGGGGCTCCAACATCACTTCTTGTCGCTATGTGAAATGAATGGTAGATTGTCATCTCTGAAAGCTTTGCTCTCTGGGTGAACCTATAATGATTTGTTTGGCCTTTTATTGCTTGAGGAGTAAAGGGACTGGGACTGCTGAGTTATTAGAATAAGAATGTTTGCCCTGGGATTGCTACAGTCGCTGACCTGACCAAGAGGTTGTATTCTCCAGTTCAGCATTTGCCTTTTTTATTGTGATTTTCTTTTGTAGGTAGTAATAATAAATAATACATCTCTCAACACAGACACCCATAGCCATGGAATTCAAAAGCCATTCAATATCAAATTATCCCTTTGGAACTCTAAGTTCAGAGCTCCTCCTTGAGACTGCCACGTCCCTAATATTCAGAGATAATAGAAAGTTCGAAGTTTCAAATCCCTTTGCTGGGCTGTAAAGCAAGGGATATACAGCACGGCAAGACCAGCATAATTCAAACAGGGTATCTTTCTCAAGCAGTAAAAATCCCCAACCCATTAAAATGACTGATAATATTGCTCTATATTTATATAGTGTCCTCCTACAAAGGAGCTTAAAATGTTTTACTAACATTTTCTCATTAACTCTACCTTCATCTCCATGAAATATGTGGTGAGAGTTGTTCCTGTTATTTTTCCTTGCCTTACCTGTGGTTAATGTCTGGCATGGTGAGACCATAAAACCAAGGTCATTCCTGTGGCGTGGTGATTACAAGACTTCCTTTTATTTGTTTTCCCCTCTTGGCTCTACAGGCAGTGATAATGTCTCCTTAATTTAGATGTTTAGTTCTTTTGTCAGACAGCTGAGAATATTCCTAGTGCAGTACAACTGGGCTAAGATTGTACACTAAATTGGTAATATTGGTAAACTTGCACTTATTTTAATTTCTCAGCTATGACATATTTATGACATACTTTGAAAAGAGTTATCTGTCATTTCTCTGATAGGCGGTGGGGAAAATTGTGAAAAGTAAAAGAGAGAAATCATTATTCAGCTTTGTACAGTTCTGCTTTTGAAGAAATCAGATTTTAGGAGAAGAGACTAACACTAACAAGCACTTAGATTATCTCAGTAAAATTCTTTTTAACACACACGGAGTCACCTCTTAATAGTCTTCTAAGTCTTGCAGTACTTGAAAAAAAAAAAACCTCTGCATTCTTATGTGGTAAAAGGATAGACAATAAATTAGTAATTTTAATTATGACCTAAATAACCCAATTTAAAAATGACATTGTAAAGCAACTATTTTCATTGTGATGACTTTATATTCTATTGCCTGAAATTTATTTATTTTTTGCTGGCTTGTTCAGTTGCAACAATGTCTTCTTACGTCTCTATGCCTTTGTAAGACTGTCTCTTTATCCTAACCCTGCCACAGTTGTATCATATTTTTGAAGTCTTTTCTGAGCCCCACAACAATACAGTTCCCTCCTCCCACTGAGACCCCACTGCATTATACAAAAGCATAACTACTCTAGCTCTCACCCCGATTTTTCAAATGTGTGTTTATATATCAGTTGTCTCTTCGTGGCCTGCTTGAAGGGGAAGAAACATAACTTATCATCACAATGCCAGCGCCTGCCATATGACAGGCACGTTAAATATGAAGAATGAATGATGGAATCATTCTTTGCTGATTCCACTGTATCTTGTTGCCCACCTCCATTTACTTGCTGAACGAGTCTGTAGCCAAATAAATAAATAAATAAATAATGAAGTAATGAATGAAGATGTTCAACTGATCAATAACTGTACCGTGATCAACTTCAGCCTCCTTCAGGCAGTTCTTGGTAAAACAGTACTTCCAGAGAATGGTTGGCTTTCAGTGCCTAGGAGTCATTAAACCAAGTGCAAACTCAGCTAATGACCTGGGCCAAAAATTGAGCTTCTTGGTCTCAACAGTTTACTCACAATAAATAAAGGTATAGCTACTGGCTACAACATTTTGTTCATATTCTTGAGCATAAATATGTATATTAATGTTTCCTTATTTTAAAATACGTATTGGTTGTCATCTTGAGTACCTACTTTTAATCATTACTAGCACAAAATTTAAAAGCATTTTCTTTACCCAGATCTCTCTCCTATCCTCAGATCTAGGCAGATCGACAACAATCTGAAATATTTAAAATTACTCTATGGTTTAAAACTGGCAGAACAATTTGTACAGTTTGGGTCCTTAGAATGGGTTAATCCCAAGTTCGGCCAAAGACTGGAGTATGTTCACTAACATTCTATTCTCCATGAGTCTCGACGACTTTTCATCATTTGGGGGGGTTTTCCTGTCGCCTCCATTCCTGATACATATATACACACATACAGATACGTGTCTACATTTATGTTTATGTTTCTTTTAGGAGGCATTATACACACAGTGTTATATATTCAATAAATACTTAATGTGCATTTAAAAAGTATATACAGGAAGAAAAGTTGATCATCAAAAGTCATATGACTCCAAATACGTAATTTTTTTTAAGTACCTTACGTTTCCTTCACATAGGATCTTTAAAATGCCATTAAAGCAGAGATGTAGTTTAAAGAAAAAGTATATACATTATGATGACAATATTATATCTCAATGAACTGAAATCTCAATATTTAGGTGTAAAAATTTAGAAATATATCTTCATCCTATGAAAGGCATTCTCATTGATACAACATTTAGTTATAAATCATGTCATTAATAAAGTTAAAATTGGCTGACAAGGCACTACAGTGAGAAGTTTTCCCAGATAATTAATTAACTCAGCCACCATTAGGCAATGCCAAACACAGGGACAGTCTTCTGAGAGATTAAGAAAAGTACCTTTGACGGTATTTGAATAAATTCCTATAATTGAGCATCCCATTTAACTCAGTGGACCTAAATGTGTTGCTTGAAATTTGAAAGAAGCTATTATCATAATCATGACAATAGATAAGAGATTGGGGCACCTGGGTGGCTCAGTCATTAAGCTCAAGTCATGATCCAGGGTTTTGGGATTGAGCCCTGCATCAGGCTCCCTGCTCCACGGGAAGATAGGAAGACTTCTCTCTCTGTCAAATAAATAAAATCTTAAAAAAAAAAAAAGAAAGAAATATAAGAGGTTAAGTGCACCTTTTCAACATTATGCAACTGCACTATCAAAATGCATAAACTTTCCCATGATGGCTCTTTCCAGTAATAAGAAATTACTCACTAACTTTATTAATTTAAAAATTTGAGGTTTTCACCTTTTTTTTTTAAGATTTTTTATTTTATTTGTTTGACAGAGAGAGAGATCACAAGTAGGCAGAGAGGCAGGCAGACAGGGGGGAGAAGCAGGCTTCCCACTGAGCAGAGAGCCCGATGCAGCGCTCTGCAGTGCTCGGTGTGGGGCTTGATGTGGGGCTTGATCCAAGGACCCTGAGAGCAGAGCCTGAGCGGAAGGCAAAGGCTTTAACCCACTGAGCCACCCATGTGCCCCAGGTATTTCCTTTTTAAATAGACATTAACTTTTCTGAGGCCCCAAATGGAGAGTGAGTAATCCATTGAGTTTTTTTTAAATTTTTGGTGTACATGAATTTCAGACCTACATTTTTACTTGTCCATATGTTTTTGGATATTTTATGGAAGAGATTAGTCAGCTATTAACAATAGTAATGACAGTGATAATGGTAATTATAATTATATTTTAGTTTAATACTGACTACGTGTCAGACTCTTTTGTCGTAGACTGCTGTTACCTTTATACTAAAAACAGATAAGAATACTAAAAAAATAAAATAAAATTATAGGCCGATATCACTGACGTACACAGATGTAAAAATCCTCAATAAAATATTAGTCAACTGAATTTAACAATACATTACAAGGATCATACCTTGTATGATCAGACCATAGATGACAAGCCCACAACTAACAACATACACAAAAGTAAAAAGCTGACAGCATTTTCTCTAAGATCTAGAATAAGGCAAGGATGCCCATTTTTGCCACTTGAAGTCAAAATATTCCTGGAAGACCTTGCCATAGCAATTAGTCAAAAAAAAAAGAAATAAAATGCACCCTAATCAAAAAGGAAGATGTAAAATTGGCTCTCTTTACAGATGACATGATGTTATATGTAAAAAATGCCCTAAAAACTAAACACGCGCAAACACACACACACACACACACACACACACACACACACACACTTACACGCACAATTAAAACTAATACCTTAGCAAAGTTTAATAAAATTCAGCAAAGTTGCATGATAACAATAAACAGAAAACAGTTACATTTGTATACCCTAATGAAAAACTATCTGCAGAGAAAATTAAGAAAATAACCCAATTTTACAGAATTAAGAGAATAAAATATCTAGTAATAAACTAAAAAATGTATAGTAATCACAATATGTCACTGACATAAAACAGACATATAGACCAATGAAATAGAATGAGAGTCCAGAAATTGAGCCATCATATATGACAACTTATCTTTCACAAGGGTGGCAAAAGTACACATTGGGGAAAGATACTATTTTCAAAAAACAATGCTGTGAAACTAGCTACCCATGAGCAAAAGAAAGAAATTAGACTCTTACATCACATTACACACAAAAATAAATTAAGAATGGATTAAAGACTTCAAAATTATACCTGAAACCATAAAACTCCAAGAAGAAAACATAGCAAAAAGGCCTTTGGCATCACCTTTGGCATTATTTTATAAATATGAAAGCATGGACAACCAAAGCAAAAAATTGACAGGCTTACCTCAAACTATAAAGCACACCAAAAGTAAACAACCAACAGGATAAAAGGACAGTCTACACAATGGAAGAAAATATATGCAAACTATATATATGATAAAAGGCTCATTTCTAAAACATACAAGAAACTCTTATGACTTAATGCAGAAAATTTAAATAACTAAAAAATAAAAAATAAAAATAAATAGATAAATAAATAACCTTATCTTAAAATGGGCAAAAGAAGTGAATGGACATTACTTCAAAGAAGACATATGATTGACCAACAGGTATATGAAAAAGTGTTCAACATCACTAATTACCAGGGGAATGCAAATCAAAATCACAATGAGCTATCACCACTCACCAATGCATATTATCCACACATGCACAAAAAGATAACAAACATTGCTAATGTGGGGAAAAGGGAATCATTATGCAGAGCTGCTGAGAATACAAACTGATGCAGCCACTGTGGACAACAGTATAGAGATTCCTCAAAAAATTAAAAATAGAGCTACCATATGATTCAACAATGTCACTTCTAGGTATATACTGTATCCAAAGGAATTGAAATCAGCATCTCAAAGAGATATGTACATTCCTATACTCACTGCAGCAGTAAACATAATAGCCATGATATGAAAGAAACTCAAATTCCCATCAATGGAGGAATTAGGTGTGATTGATGTGTGTGTGTGTGTATACGTGTGTATATATATATATAGATATAGACATAGATATATGTAATGAAATATTACTCAGCCTTAAAAAGGCTGTAGGGAAGGGGCAAATTCTGCCATTTGGAACAAGATGGGTGAAGTTGGAGGACATTATACTACAGGAAATAAGCCAAATACAGGAGGACAAATACCACCATGATACCATTTATATGAGAAATTTAAAATTCTCAAACTCATAGAAGCAGAGAGTAGAATGGTCATTGCCAGGGACTGGGGGAAGGGAACATTGGGAAATCTTAGCCAAAGGGTACAAAGTTTCAGTTGTGGAAGATGAACACATCCTTTACACCACAGAGCCTCCAGTTAATAACACTGCATTGGAAACTTAAAAATTTGCTAAGATAAAAAAAATTTGCTAAGATAACAGATATTAGATTGTATTCTTTATCACAAATAATAAATAAATAGGGCAGGAGGAGGCATTTGGTGGTAATGAGTATGTTTATGACATAGATTACAGTGACAGTTTCATGGCTTACACTTGTCTCCAAACTTATCAATGTATATAATTAAAAATGTATACTTCATACAACTGTACAATTATATGTCAATCATAGTTGAATAAAATGATTTTAAAATATATGAATTAAACAAGTAAGTATCTAATTAAATGTCATGGGAAGGATTAATGGATACAGCACTGCAGGAGATGCCACTTTGTAGAGAGGGGTGAGGAAAAGCCTCTCTGAAGGGCTGATTTTGAGCAGAGACCTCAACGAAGTTAAGAAGCAAGTCATGTAGATCTGAAGAAGAACATCTCAGGCAGACTGAAAGGCCCTGACACGGAGACACAGTTTTTCAGATACTGCAAAAAAAGGTCAGTTGTGAAAAGGTCAGAATAATTGAAGGAGAGAATGAAAGAGATAAGTTTGAAGAGATGGAAATAGTCAAGGGTCATAGAACGTGAGCTCTGCAAGCCACTGTGTGTACTTGGAATTTTATTCATGGTCACATTAAGCTATATAACTTTCTCATCTCACCTCTCTCCTTCTAAATAGTTTCAAGGGTTTATCTATGTTGATACACATCTTATAAATGTACTACAGTTTTCTACACCAGCCTCTTTATCAGAAACATTTATGTTCTTTATGCTTTCCACATTGTTGGGTGATTGTTATTCATTCAGAACAACTCTGCCTTAAATTATGAATACAATATTGGTTTATATATTATGATTGATATTTTAAAATAGTGTCTATGACTTAATTTTGTGGGTGCTAATTTGCCATGTTTTTGTTTTACTTTCATATGTCTCTTTTTTCTGCCCACTGTTGGACAGATTGCATTTTCCTAATTTTCATGTTGGCTTTCTCTGGTTTGAAATTAAAATAGTACAGTTTTAGGATTACGTTTAGGTGTTTAACATTCACACTTCTCTCTTAAAAGGCAGAAATGATTCTGCAATTAAAATAAAAACTTAAAAAAAAGTGATTAACTATCTTGGTCAGCTTTCCCCAACAATACAATTCCATACCATTCTCATCCTCTATACTTTGGAAATCTAGCATTTAATGATTCTCTTTTTTAAAAAATTTCACCAAAGTTGTCAATGGGATTCCCTTTAATTCTAATAAATACCTATCAAGATGCAACAACGTTTACCACTTTCTTTGTGTACGATTGCTTTGTATTTACTTCATCTGTTTTGCTCTGTTTTTTAATTGCTGAAGTATATATTTTTGGAGAATTTTCAGTGAGTCTCTATGAGCAGTAAACTCAGTCTTTCCTGTTTTTATCTGTGTACTTGGAGGTTAGTATAAGCCTTCAATCTGATCATGCATGTTCTTCAGTTCTGCAAAAATTTCATCAAATTATCATAGAATTCTGCATCTTTATCAGTTTCTTAATTCCCTACTTCTGCAGGGAATTTTAATAGACAAATGTTGGAATTTGCCTTTATTTATCAAATAAATGATTATTTATGAAATTCTCTTTCATATTCTTTATTTTCCTCACTGATCCATATGCAATGATTTCATCACATATATACTCCAATTAATTAAGCCCACTAATGATTTACTAAGCTGTCAATAATCTAATGTTTAAAATTTGTGATTTTAAAAGAAATTCTATTTTAATACAGTTTCATTCTTATTTAATGATGTGTTTTCTGTCTCTTTGATCATTTCAAATATACTTGATTTAAACCTTCAGAAGTTGAATTCTTAGAGTATCAACCTCCTATTTTTATATCAACTAGTTCTCACCCACAGCAGTTTGTTCCCTGGTAGGAGTTGTGATTTTTTATGGTAATCTTAGGATGCGTGTGGTTCTCTTTGAATCAGAAGTGTCTCAGTTTATAGCATTTGTACTTCTTAGGGCTACAAACTTTTCAAAGAACCTGGGCGAATTTTATGTTTCTCAAGGAGGAATTCCCCACATACGTTGTCTAAGATTAGACTCCATATCATTACTTGGCACCTGCTTAGTGTTCCAATTTTGTGTTGGTGACAATGTTTTTCTGGGTTGATGGGCACTTTTCCTAGTCCCCACTTCACAGAAGAAGTAGTACATTAGGATTCTTAGCTCTATGTAGGGAGCTTGTTTTGGTTTCTACTCACACAGTCTTGGAATCTCACTTCTTGTCCCTATGCTGGCAATAAAATTCTATACCCCAAGTCAGTATGTGGTGGTAATATGCATATGAACAATTTGACTTATAGATCCCTCCAAGCAGTAGTTACTTGGGTATTTGACTTTCTTGCTTACAATGGTGGCTTTTATTACATATACTTTTTCATTGAACTAACTTTAGGTAAAATCTCTCTCTAGAGCTGGAATGCTGCTATAGACTGTTTACGTCTCACTTACATTTATATGTTGAAATCCTAATCTCAGTGTGATGGTATTGGGAAATGGGGCCTTTGAGGGGTGATTAGGTCTTGAGAATAGAGCCCTCCTGAATGGGTTTAGTGTCCATATAAACAAACCCTGAGAGACCTCACTGCTCCTTCCACTATGAGGACACACAAAAAGAGCTCTTTATGAATCAGGAAGAGAACCTTCACCAGAAAATGAATCTGCTGGCAACTCAAGCTTGGACTTCCCCATCTCCAGAACTGGGACCAAGAAATTTTTGCGTCTATAAGCTATCCAGCCTATAGTATTTTGTTAATAGTAGCCTGAATAGACTAGGATGAATGTCAAAAATCTTTAAGTTACCAGAAACCAGTTTAATACCAATGCAAAAAGCCAGCACATTGTGATGGAAAATACTTGGTTCACCTCTAGCTGGGTGGCTCTGACAAAACAGCTTAAATTCTCTGAGACTCATTTTGTTCCTCTCTTCTTGACCATACCTTCTTTTGTAAATTTCAGTTATTCCCTTTTCTCTGCTTTTTTTTTTTTTTAAAGATTTTATTTATTTATTTGACAGAGAGAGAGATCACAAGTAGGCAGAGAGGCAGGCAGAGAGGGGGAAGCAGGCTCCCCGCAGAGCAGAGAGCCTGATGTGCAGCTCAATCCCAGGACCCTGGGATCATGACCTGAGCCAAAGGCAGAGGCTTTATCCCACTAAGCCACCCAGGCGCCCCATCTTTTTTTTTTTTTTTAAACCCAATAAGCCACTGAGAAGTCAGTTTGTTCTACCCATCTCTGAGATTGACCTTCTGAGTGTACCATTAAAATGAAATTATTCAGTTATTTAAAAAAAAAACAACCCATCAGCTATAAGTAAAGTAGAGCTCTTTCATTAAAAATCTCAGAGTCAGGAAAACCACAATTTTGAGACTCATTTTCCCATGTGATCCCTATTGACATGGCCTAATTGGTCTTCCCTGGCCTCTGTGAGCTGATGGATATGGCATCTGGGGCAGCAAAGTACCTTTATGACTCCTTACTGACCTCAGTGGATTTTCCGTCAAACATAATAGCAGAAAGTCTGGGTCAGAATAGCACAAGAGTAAACAGTCCAATAACATGTCTTAAGTGAGGAACTATGCTCATGAGACATCTTAAAGTCCTCCAGTCAAAATCAGAGGAAGCGCTGGAGATGACAGAGTTATTTCAATAGAAATGGAGATAAAATCTAAAAAGTTTTCCTGGCATATGCGGTGTGAAAAACTGAGATAATTTTCAAATTTAAGAAAATGATTTTATCAATTTCCCTAATTCTTAGATGTAAATGATAGAAAAGTTCCTCATTCCTTAAATGAAATATTTGAATTCTTAATGTATTCTAAGTGGAGGACTGGTGTCACCATATAAATTCTTATTTAGTAGTCCCATACCATGGGATGTCATAACACTTAGCTTGGCATATAGCATCCTAAAATATTTATATTCTATAAAACTAAAATGATTACCTGCAATGAATTTTCACATGACACAAAAATCATTTTTTCATTTATAATTACTCTTTGCATACAAATACAACAATAAAAAATGTTAAATACTTCCTAGAAAATGACTAAATAAAATTAATCTACTTTTGGGCTCTACCTGCTACCACAATCTCATATGAGCCACAGGAAAAAACTAATAATCTATCTTAAAATACAGAAAGCTCATGTGGCTCTATTATTTTTACAAATGTTTTCTTTTAAATGGTCTGCAGCAAAAGTCTAAAAAAATAAAGAGCAAATTTCACTATAAAACAAAGAAATAAATAACTCGAGTGCGATGTTGATGTTCTTGTATAACAAGAATGGGAGATATGTAGATGGAATAATCTGCAAACAGCAGTCCTATGTTACTAAAGACCAGCAAAGCTGAGAGCCTAAAGGATTCCAAATGTTCTTACAAAGCTTCACACTAACTTCAGGCTGATCAGCGAAATCCCTCCGTTGATTATGAGATCAAAGTATCAGTAGAGGTTTAAAAGGTACATATAACTATGTTTTAAGAGATTTATGAGGGTAGGTGTGTTTTAAATGTATGCCTAAATACATAGAAATATATATTTTTTAAATCTGTCCTGCTATTAAGTTACAACAGAAACAAAAGATTTTCTCAGGCAGCCAAATGTCAATTTTGTCCATGTTCACTCCATGTTTATACTCCTTTCAAGGAATTTTGCATGTGGTGTTGTACATGCCAGAGAATGTCATTCGAAGCCTTTTCTGACTTTCTTCTGGGTCTACCATATAGTTCTAATTTTCACAGTTTAATATCTATACTTGTCGGTAATGGACATAGCAAAATGATCTATAGCACTGCAAAGCAGAAAAAGCCAGGCATGATTACTTTGATTACTGTGAAGATGGATCTTTTGTGTGTGTTTGTCAGCCTAAATGGAGATGCCCTATGAAAAATTCAAGATGAAAGTACTGTCGTATTGGATAAATATGAGCTCAGAAGCCTACCCAGTAACATAAGAATTCCCCCACAGGACTGAGAGTCTCTAATAATCTAGACTGGACCTTTTGAATTAATGCTGTGGACTCTTTGCTCACTACATAATTGCAGCTAGAGAACTGTTCCTGTAACTGACCAGAGTTATCAAGTTTCATACCTACTTTTACTTACCTTGACAGCTCACAATTGTGATACAAGGCAGCTGCCAGGATTCCGTATAGCCATTAAGTGGCAAGAGAAAATTGCGGAGTTCAGATGAGTCCACCAACTGAAAATGAGCCTCAGTTTTGGGATTAAAATGTATTTAAATTGCATTCTGCCTGGTTTGCCTATGAACTTTATTTTCTATTAATGTGCATTGAGACTAATGTTACAGTTGAAACATCTCCAATAAATTCATGTTGTTTTTCAGAATTCTAATGATATATTTTCCTAAGTTAACTTTAATTTCAAGAAAGGTTCCCTAAGTGCTTAAACTTCTTATAGGTTGTCTAATTTTCTGGTGGGGGAAAAAAGTCACTGATTTAGTATTTGTGTGCTATTATGAACAGTCATAATTATGTGTGTGTGTGTATATATATATACACACATAATGATGTGTGTGTGTGTATATATATATATGCATATATATATATACAACATATATGTATAACCATACACCTATATATACAACATATATGCATAACCAACATATATGTTGATTAAGATGGTCCCATTCCAGTGGTTTGAAATGAAAAAGATTTCAGAGAAATGTCTCAGGTATGATGTGAAGGAAGCCTGTGGTGTATATGGACTGAAGAATATATGCTGCCTTATAAACTGTCATACCAACTTTTCAGACACAAAGCAGAATGATGATATCCCACCAAAATCAAAAGTCCTGTAACCAAAGATGACTAATTTCACTTTTTCTTTAACTTTGCAATTGATCTTCCTATGATTATTCATATCTCAAGGAATATAAAAATATAATAAAGTACTAATTAGTTTGCAAAAAGGCATTGATATAATAGAACTACGATAGTAGTATAGCTTTTATTATCTATATTGACCTTACTGGTCTCCAGTAGTCAATTTGGGTCACTTGTTTAAACTTTCATCTCATATTTAGAGTCTAAATATAATGAAAGCAAGGTGGTAGATATGAAAGCTGCTTTGGGCAGTGTTAACACAATCTACCTTCCACATTTTTCCAGAAATAGTAACCCAGAACCTCCTTTCTTTTTTACACTCAACAAAAAGTAAGGCTTATTATAGAAGTTAATTTAACATTCGTCACTTATAAAAAGACACACCATTGAAATACTACTCTTTTGCTATTAGAGAAATATTTCAGCCAATCCTGAAACTGCTGTCAAGCAAAAATTTTAAGAATCTAAAATTCATCTCCACAACATCCCAAATATGTTAAATTTAAGTACCTACTCAGATTATTTTGATATGAAGTATAAAAGCAACCATATATTTAAGAAGACAAGTTTATGAAAAATTTAAAACAATTAGTAACGTACATTTTAGGATACTGATGCTGATTTTAGAAGAGAGATGAATTCTAAAAGATCAAAAACCTAGAATAACTCTTACAAAATACAGTGAGATATGAAAAAGAAAAAAATATCCTCCCATAATCACATTCTCATAAATTTATTATTTGCAACTTTGTGAAAGAGAAAATTTACTGTGCAATAAATCTCAGAATATTATCACACTTTGAGCTCTCTACTTATTCAAAAGGAGTTACTCTAGTCCCTTCAAAAGGAGGGGAAAAGAACACTATCCCCCTTAAATGAACAACAAAAGGAAGGTAAAGCATAGAGAATTTTGGCGGTTTTATTCACTAGTGCAAGATTAGTGCCATTATGTATTAGAGGTCTTGAATTTATATTCTTATCTGCATAGAGTAAAGTAATCTGGCAGTGAGTCAAGTTATTATTTGTCTCCTTTCAATACAAGGTGTATTAAATGTATGTAAATAAACATGTCAACCAAAACCTATTTATTGTCACAGGAAAGTCATTTGGTAGACAGCTTGTCAGAGACTGGAAAATTAACATCTTTTCCAGATACTTTTTCTTCTAAACAGGTTGATACATTTAAGACAAATATATAGCCTTAGTTATTAAAGGTATAACCATGTTCCCTGCATCAGAAGCCTAACAGGAAGTAGTAGAACAAATTTTAAATTTTGTTATATCTTTAATACAAAGTAAGTTTGTGTTTTAACTTTAACTGAATTTTAATCATTTCTTAAGGTAGATCTATGCTCATTATTTCACAAAAGCGAAGTTTAGCATTGATCAAAATTACCAAACCACAGAAAGACAGTTGAAAAAGCTATTCACATTCACCATTATTTTTTATTAAATTGCTGCCCAGTCCTCCTGCTCTATTACAAGAAGGCAATAGAAAGTGAGGATTGGTCTCAGGTGAACTACTGCAAAACATCTTCTAGACCAGAGCTCTTGGGATTGTTTTCTAAGATTTGAGAAAAGAACTACCAAAGTTGAGGTACCTAATGCCCTCACTCTACAATTAAGTATACTAAAGCAAGTAAAGACAGCAATAATAAATACAGAGATGAATGAGGGATAATACAGAAACAAACACATGGTTTTTTGGCCATTATAGCAGTTTTAAGAATAAGGCTTTAAAATAACCTAAATGTTAAAGCCCTAATGCAAAACAAAAAATATTATTCTGCAATCAATTGCATAGTGTGCATGAGAGAAAGACATCAAGGTTGTGAAGATCAAATGGTAACATTAAAGATACTTGTTCTGAGATTTATTATTGTGATGATGATTAGAAGTGGTAGTTGTAGTAGAAGTAGCAATGGATTTGCAATAAGTTATCAACACCAGTTTATAGAAACCAGGTTTTTAATCTACATACAGAAAAGTTCACTAAGTATAGCAAGAGTTGAAGCCAATTTCCTATCAGCCACCATTTTGTTTTTCCTTGTTTCAAAAGCATCATGTACTAACCAACAAGGTAACTGGATAGCTCAAAAGCTTCAATTATTTCCCTTTTTCTAACAAATATGAAGTCCTCAACTTGTGGGCTGACCAAAACCTCTTTGTCCTCTCTCATTTATTCATTGGGTGGTGGGGGGGGGGGATAATCAGTCTCTAATAGATCAATATAGTTGAGAAATACAAGTTCCCTCCTCCATCACCACAAGCCAGTGTCATGGAATCTCATCTCCAGAGTAATTCTGTCCCAGACTCTCATACACGTACCAGCAACCTGGCAACACAATGTTGTATAATCTTTTGTCATCTGACCAACAATATCTCAGGTCTTTCTTCCTTTCTGGACCTTCAGCTATGACCTTGCATGTGAAATTAACTTGCGGCAAATGGCACAATATTCCAGTGGCAAAATCTGGCCACCTTTGTTTTTGGTATCAGGTGACAAAATAGGTTAGAAAGAAAACCTAAGCCAGAAAAGTACTCAAAGGATTATAAGCTACTGAGGTCTTTAAATTCTCATGCTTTGCCTGTGCGAGTGTGGGGGGACAATTCATTTTATCAAGCCCATCCATGCATTTTACCAATGGAAATATATTTCTAGCATTCTTTATGCTACTTAAAAAAATGAGTAGTGCTGATCAAGGTTATAGGTAATGGAACTACTTGTAACTGTTCTCTTTGGAAGGTGAAGTACACATTATAGTTTTTTAAACGTAAGATAATCTGGACTATGTATTCCTGTTTATTTGTGGATATTTCAAATATTACCTAATGCCTCCAGGGGTGGATTAAAGCTAACACCTTTCTATAAAATTTCTATAGCACTGTTTGTGCTAAAGCTTTTTTTTTTCAAATCATAGAAATTATGACATATTCAAGGCTCTCTGTGATGTGGTTCTCTTTACAATCTTCTCTAAAATTTTCCTTACATGTTCCCATCAAATAACTCACTGGACTTGAACATATCCTGTGTCACTGCCTGCACTTCTTTCTCTATCTGGAAAAATTTCTCTCTCCTTACTTCCATTAAAAAAAATGTAATCCATCTTTAGAAATGTTTAAAAACAAATTCTTATTGCCTTTATTTACCATTCATTTAATAACATTCATAAACACATGTCTAGTTCCTTATATAAATATAAGTTTTATATATGTTATATATATTATTTATATATCCATACAAACTATAGAGTTAATAACTATTCTTTTAATAACAAATTTCATTAATTGCCTTATTTACTATACATTTATACTATATAGACAGTACACTAAGTAATGGACCAAATGATATATTTAGTCCCTGAACTCAGGTAGCTTACCAGCAGGCAAGCCAGAGAAAAACAATACACTCAGTGGTCTAGTGGAGAAATTTATGACAAATTTGCTGCTAATACAGCCTGAGGAAAGGGCCTTCTAAGTCAGCTTGAGAGAATCTTGAAGGTTTTTCTGACAGATACTGCTTCAAGTGAGATTAAAGATAAATAAAAGCGTTTTACTTTAGAAAGGCAAAGGCAGAGAAATGTCAGAGAACAAAATTTGATTTTACAAGAACGTATTGACTACTTTTGTACCTGGTTGTTACCAATGTGTGTGTGCTATGGTAAGAAATTTGAGTCACATTTTATGGACTGTGGTAGCCATTGAGATAGGAAGCATAGGGAATGATTTCAAATTACCATTTCAGAACAATCAGATTGCTTCATGGAAGACCGATTGGGGAGGGCAAGATGGAGAGAGTGAATCATAACTGTTTATGGTTCAAATGAGTAATGAGGGCGGTCTGAAATAAGCCAGTAGCAATAGGGAGAGAGAAGGTGAAAATGGGACTGAAATGCAATATTTAGTTAAAAAGCATTGGGACATTTGGATGGCTCAGTCATTAAGGGTCTGCCTTTGGCTCAGATCATGATCCTGGCATCCTGGGATTGAGGCCCATATCCCCATATTGGGCTTCCTGCTCAGTAGGGAGCCTACTTCTCCCTCTCCAGCTCTCCCATGCTTGCGTTCCCGCTCTATCTCCGTCTGTAATAACTAAATAAATATCTTTTTAAAAAAAGGCATTAACATTGCTCTTTTTCGTGGTGCCACAGAGGCAGAAGGGTGCTTCAGAATGAAGCTGAACATCACTTTCTCAGCTACTGGCTGCCAGAAACTCATTGAAGTGGACAGTGAACATGAGCTTCATGCATTTTCTGAGAAGTGTATGGCCACAGAAGTTGCTGCTGATGCTCTGGTGAAGAACTGAAAGATTACATGGTCCAAATCAGTAGTGGCAATGATAAACAGATGAGAATGATAAAGAAGGCTTCCCATGAAGCAAAGTGCCTTAACCTATGGCTGGGTCTACCTGAGTAGGGGGTATTCTGAGTAAGGGGTATTCCTGCTACAGACCAAAGGGATTGTAGAAAGAAAGTACAAATCTGTTCAGGGTTGCATTGTGCAAGTAATCTTAGTGTTCTCAACTTGGTCATGGTAAAAAAAAAAAAAAAAAAAAAAAACCAAATGAGGAGAAGGATATTCCTGGACTCACATACTACTGTGTCTCTTGCCTGGGCCCCCAAAGAGTTACAGAATACACAAACTTTTTAATCTCCCCGAAGACGAAGATGTCCACCATGATGCTGTGAGAAAGTTCCTTAAACAGAAAAGGTAAGAAACCTAAAACCATAGTGCCCAAGATTCAGCATCTCGTTACTCCCCATGTTCTCCAACACAAACATTGACATATTGATTTGAAGAAACAATGTACTAAGAAAAATAAGGAGGAGGCTCCAGAATATGCTGAACTTTAGGCCAGGAGAATAAAGAAGGCCAAAGAAAAACTCCAGGAACAGATTGCCAAGAGATGGAGGTTATCCTCATTGAGAAGTTTGAATCCAATCAAAAATAAGAATTTCTAAAAGTAACAAATAAATAAGATCAGACATCAAAATAAATAAATAGATAAATAGTACTAATATTATGGCTTATTCAAAAAAAGGACAAGAGTGAAGAGAGTTGACAGTTGACTGTTGGGCTCATTCTATCAGTAGTGTGTGCCATAAATTGAAAGAAAACACAGAAGGAGAAGCACTCATTGAAGAGAGAGGAAGTCAGCTGTTTTGGTTTTAGAAATGCTGAGTCTAAGGAACACATAGGATGTCCAAAATGTCCTTTTATATATGATTCTAGAGCACATAAAAAAATTACTGAATAGAAATATAAATTTGGGCTCATCACTGTAAACTAGTAGATCAAAGAAAATGGACATGAATAAGATTGTCTAAGCAAAACAATAAAACAGAAGGAAAAGAAAGTGTGGGGTTCAACCCTTTGTAATAAGATCACTTAAGATGTAGGTGGAGATAAAATTATTGAGTAGACAAAGGAGGGAGTGGTCAAAGAACAAGAATGGAGCTCAAAGGGGCGCCTGGGTGGCTCAATGGGTTAAAGCCTCTGCCTTCGGTTCAGGTCATGATCCTGGGGTCCTGGGATCAAGCCCCGCATAGGGCTCTCTGCTCAGCAGGGAGCCTGCTTCCTTCCTCTCTCTCTGCCAGCCTCTCTACCTACTTGTGATCTCTGTCTGTCAAATAAATAAATAAAATCTTAAAAAAAAAAAAAGAATGGAGCTCAAAGGAATAAAGAGAATGAGAAGCAAGAGAGAAAAGAATTTTAAGATAGAGTCTCAACACTATCAATTTCTCCAAGAGAGTCAGTAAAAGAATAACAAATAGTCCATCAGATATGATTCCTAGAAACTCAGAGGTGACCATAATGAAACAGTTTTAGTGAAGCAATGGGGCAGAATATAGATAAAAATAACTTATTCAAAGTTACCCTTATTCTCCCTTAAAATTATAGTATGAAGTCATTTTGTTCTTTTCTAACCCCCCCTACTATTATGCTATAATGATTTATTTTGATTTCCACTCTAGCATCTTGGGCTATATCTCTTTTAAAAATTTCTTAATTATTTGATCTTATACATGATATTAAAAATAGTAAACTTATGCAGAAGCCCAAATAAGAAATTCATCTCTAAAAAGTATTTTCCTATATGTAAAACCCATAAGGTTTACTTCCTAGGGAAAAAATTTAATAAAAGTTCCATATTTGGTTATAGTACTGCTCATGTATTTTGAATTTACGTAGGGAGAAGAGGAGCTTATCATAGCTTGAGATTTTGCAACTGAATATGAATCCCAGGTGCTTCTTGCGGAAGAACAATGTGGAAGAGAATCAAATATTTTAAACTCTTGTGTGGCAAGATTCATAACCTCAGGGATGTGCAGGAAGTCTAAGGAGTCAGAGGCTCAGTGGGAGAAGAGAGTGATGGCTCCAAGAGCAGCTTGGACACAGAGAAGGTAGCATGGGAGTCTGTCCAATCACAGTTGTTGTCTATGGTAGACAGTAACTGTGTATGGCTCAGCAATGGACGTTGGCTCTTCAAAACAAATAAACAAACAAACAAAATGGCTCTCATGGTCAAAATTGCTAAGTGTTGATCATTGTGCACACCCAAATAGCTTAAAATTCAAGGCCAGGCAACAATCAATTGTGTACAGTTTGCAGCGATTCTTCCAAGAGCCACTGTGAGCATTTCTACCACTTTCTACACTGTGCTTGCTGTTTTTGTGATTTTATTCATCTGAACCATGAGACTATACCGCACAAGGTGACTCTGGACATGGACTAGATAAATAATTAATTCTCAACTCAGCCAGAAGCTATCACCACCGGCTTTAGTTGACAAAAAGCAACCCTGACTCCAACGCTGAGTGTACAGACTTGGAAAAAGTCCTAAAGTATCATCATATTTGCAATATGTGTGAATGACAATCTCTTTAATAGCTTCCTACCACCTGTTTCCCCAGTGATATTCTAGCAACCAGGAGGAGCCAGAAGGAATCTACAATTCCTTTTTTTTCCCCCTTACTATACACAATAGCATGATTCAGCCTGTTGATGTTACAGTCTTTAGCATTGTTAAATTTAGTCTGCTTAAACATTAAATGCTCAAGATTGGCAGAAGTTTAGAACTCCCTTCTTTAAAACCAATTTAAATTGCAGATATCTGTACTTAGCCTCAGAAATTCCCCTGCATTCACGGATAAAACAAGCAAGTCAATGCAAAAGGCCTATTCCAAGTGTACTAATGGCAATTCCTCTTTTAAAATTTCAAGCCCGCTACCTTGGTTATCCATTTATTTTTCCTTTTTGCTTTTTTTTTTTCCTATTTCATGTTAACACAGGAATATTTATTTAAAACAAAACAAAACAAAACATAAGAAAAAAAAACCCTAAAAAAATCTCTTGGATAAGGTCAACTTAGCTCTCCCTACTAGATTCCTATATCTCATGTATACTTTTTTAATGCCCTAATTTTTTCCAGAGCAATAATTTTCTGTAGACACCAAACAATCAGTACAACTTATTCAAATAATCTAGAGGTTCACATAATGTCTAGAGTGGAAAAACAAATGCATTTAACATCTACTCAATACATCACTAGTGACATCCTTACTGACCAAGGCCATACTGATCCCTGGAAGTCCCTTTTTTATCCTTTACTTTATTGTAGAGCTCTGTAGAAAGCTGTGAATATCATGGCTATGGGTTCAGCATCCATAGTTTCACCAGCATCCATCCCCACTGAAGTCTTACTACCACCTCTGAACATCGATTTGATGGGGGAAGTAGTCCTTAAAAAGCATGGGATGACCCTTCATTTCCTCACCAGTATTTGGGATTATCCTACTATTTCATATACTGAAAGATAATCTCTCCTATTTCCCTTCTGTATAACTTACTTCTTACATCTTAAGTTTTTACATACAGCAAAAAAAAAAATCACAAACAGCTGTTGCCTTCCTGAAATTCTGATTCAGGTATGCAAGGATCCCTGAGACAAGGAAACACTAGGGAACTTCTTACCAAAATGGAGGAGCAGGAAAGGGACAGAGGTAGAAAACCCAAAGAGCAAACATCAGTATCTCAAAAAATTATCTTGCTGTCATGGTGCTTAAGAGCCTAGCCAAGCCTAGGTTCAAATCCTGACCTTGCATTTATAAGTTGTATGACCTGAACAAGACATTTGACCTCTTTTTTCCTCAATATTTTATTGAAGAATTCTGTATTTCATATATATATATGAAATACAAAATTTAGGATTTAATATATATCATATATATATGATATATATACACACACACACACACACACACACACACACATACACACACAATTTAGGATTAGGATATATATATATCTCCAAATAAAGAGACAGAAAAATATACTTGCCTGAAGTGTGTAACTCAACAAATTTTCCCAAGGTGAACAAACCTCGGTAAACAGTGCCCACATCCAAAAAAGAATGCCATGAGTACCCCAGAAACGTCTCCTCTTAATACTCTTTTTCACTTGCTAAAGTAACCACTATTCTGACTTCTAATAGCACAAGCAGTCACTATTGGCGTCCAGGAATACTGCCTCTCAGCCTCTTTTCATTTGATACAGGGATTATAATAGTATCTTTACCCCTGGGGTTGTTATGAAAATAAATGAGTTAATATTTATGAAAGACTTAGAAGAACCTGCAGCATAGTAAAAGAAGTAGAAGAATTAACCAATGTCTGAGTATTTGTTTAGTAAAAGTTGTATGAACCTATGAACTTTAATTAAAAATAGGTAAATTCATACGTGAGGAAGTAAATGAAGATCTACTCTAGTTGAACTAAAACTCATTTTCACAATGTAGCCTTCATATTTAAAAAGCAATCTTAGCGGAACAGACTAAGATTGCTTTTTAAAAAAAAAAAAAAAAAAAAAAAAAGCAATCTTAGAAAAATATTATATAGATTCCTTAGATTGGTTTGATTAAATAAAATTTAAATATAGATCTATATCTCATTGGTAATTTAACATGGTTTCTTTCTGAAATCCAACATTTTTTCCTGTTGTGAAAAAATTATACATCATATATTATGTCATTTCAAAGAACTTCTAGATATTGTTAAAATTTATTTGTTGTATTGAAAATTTTACATGTTGGTCATATATATAAACTATCAACTTGAGAAAAGTAGATAATAGGATTACAAATATTTGGTGAGTATATTTGGTTATTGAATTTTTAAAATACACATTTATTAAAGAAAATGTATCTATAAAAATACATCAGCTGCCATCAGCTTAAAGTGGTTCGTTACATACCAAAAGGGCATGAGGTCAACATTAAGAATGCTATTTCAAGGGGCGCCTGGGTGGCTCAGTGGGTTAAAGCTTCTGTCTTCAGCTCAGGTCATGACCCCAGGGTGCTGGGACTGAGCCCCACATTAGGCTCTCTGCTCAGCAGGGAGCCTGCTTCCTCCTCTCTCTCTCTCTGCCTGCTTGTGATCTCTATCTGTCAAATAAATAAATAAAATCTTTAAGAAAAAACTATTTCATTCATCACCATTTCATGGAATTGATTTTTTTTTGTCCCTAGAAATAAGGAAATTTTATACCTGAGCAACAAGGAAACAGCATGACTTTAAACACCTTTTCCTTTAAGGAAAAGAAGAAAAAAGGCAGAAAATAATTTTTAGAAAAATGCATATATTAAAACAATATCAAGTATATTTTAATATATTTTTCTTTTTGGGGGGTTATTACTGAACACTTATGTGATTGCTTTAATTTTCTGAAAATCTTTGTACTTATTCACTCACAAATTATGTCTCCAGTTATACAGTGATATTATGCAACTAAATAATTATATCCTAAAATACAAGATCATGTTACATTTGGGAACACATGCCAAAATGACCGACAATACTAATAAGAAAATATCTAAGAAAGAAACTAGGAAACACACCATTCAAATTTAGAAGTACTCATTAAGAAGGGTGATTCTCTGAAATTTTGTTTCTACCAAAAAAGCTCCAATATTTTTGAGCTATACTGAAAACCCAAAAAAGCAAGAAAATAAGTAGCCCATATTTGACAGACATTCTGTTGTTTTAGACTTCTTATGTTGCTGGGAAACATTTTTGAACTTTTCCTGGGGATATGATACCTGTGCCTTAGAATTTAGGCTTAAAATACTTTTAAGTTATCAGAGGTAGTGTAGGTTTATGAGTAAGCAGCTGCTATAGCCACAACAGGACTTGTGCTGGAAGCGTCTTGCCTTGTAATTTGATGATGCTTCCTTGAAATTCTTAATTTTTGAACAAGGAGCAAATTTTGAACAATTTCCCTGTCTTTTAGACCAGGTATATTACATAAACTATCCTGATTATAGGCCTGCTCAATACCCCAGTTTCTTGACATATACGTTCAAAGGACATTCCGCCCATTTATTTCCTCTAAGACCATCTGAAAAGAAAGTAGTGGCTCTTGTCTTACCACATCCTTGAATCATGATATGTTTATATAAACGGGCTGCATACTTTGGCCTTCTTTCCCTTTGTGTCACCAGGGTTTGTTTTTTTGTTTGTTTGTTTTCAATTTGATTAGTGATACCCTCTTCTTCTGTATCTTTATATTCACCCTCCTTTGTATTTTTACTTTTCGCCAAAATATGACCAAATAGCCTCCATACTTGTAACAAAAAATGCTTTCCCCCCCTAAACCTTTGTCTTCTACATAGAAGCCTATCCTTCCATGATATTCTTTTCTTCTTCTTGAAAGTAATATGAACTCATAGTAGCACATTGCAAAAATATATTAAACAAATTTTAAAGACAAATGTCATTCATAATTTTACTAAGAGAAAATAATGTTTTAAATATAGTTCTTTCCTTTTATCTAAGCATTTAACATACTTAAAATCATATAACTTTTTCTCAAAGTGTGATTCATGAGAGGACCTAAGATCTTCAAAGCTTAGGGGATCCATGAGGTCAAAGTTACCTTCAAAAAATGTTAAGGTTTTGGGGCACCTGGGTGGCGCAGTGGGTTAAAGCCTCAGCCTGCGGTTCAGGTCATGATGCCAGGATCGAGCCCCCTGTTGAGCTCTCTGCTGAGCAGGGAGCCTTGCTTCCTCCATTCTCTCTCTCTGCCTGCCTCTCTGCCTACTTATGATCTCTGTCAAGTAAATAAATAAAAATCTGTAAAAAGAAAAAAAATTATTTATTTTATTTATTTTATTTATTTTTTATTTTATTATTTTTCAGCATGTTCACATTTGCGAATATGGTTCAAATTTGCAAATGTAAGTTAGGATAAGTAAAAACGCTATCTCCTTATCCTGAATCCAGATAATAGCCCCAATTCATACTATTAATCATTGCATTCTTCACTGTCACACCCATGCATGAGGAGGAGCGGGGAACCTTTTGTACTTAAGAATACCCTTGATAAAACAGTGATTTTTATTAATTTTATTAAATCTTAAACCTTAAACACATTTTAAAGAACATTCTGTGATGACATAAGAAAAATTCATAAAGCTCTTCTGTTGCACAGCAAAGTAAGATAGCTGACAGAAAGAGAAGCATTTGTGCCATTGTTTGAGATGTGACTAGGACCAACCACTCTTATCATGGAACACCATGACTGGCAGAAAACTACATTTATTCAGACTTGAGTATTTAGCAAAGATTTTTTTTTTTCCCCAGAGATGAGCATAGTGATGTTGACATTTCAAGGGAAACCATAGACATATCTGTTGCCAATGATAAAATTCAAGCTTCCAATCAAAAATTAAAATTTTGGAAAGCATATAACAATCACTTCTGGCTTTATAGACTCATAGTAGTTAAAGACTTTCCTGATAAGACTGATGGTAATATTAACAAGTACAATTTTTGATACAGTATAATTAAATATCTTATTTGGAAGATGCACATTACTCAACAAACCAATATTTTCCAAGATCATGAATGGGTAAAAGAGCCAAAGAATGAAATAGAAAAATGGATTTTAATGTAACAGTATGAAAAATTCATATCAATGATTTCAGATTCCGTGTTGCAACAACCTTTAAGAAACTGCTACTTGTCCAGCTAAAGTGTATTATCCACAAAAAATATCCAATTGTCTTCAAAGGCTACATAAAATTTCTCTCATTTCTCAATACATATTTGTGTGAGGTCAGCTCTTCTTCATATTTTTTTAATTCAAAAAACATCTTGAATGTTTTTTGAATTAAAAACATTAATAGATGAAAATCTATTAGAATAGATTGAATAAGGAAGCAAATAGAATTCATATAAATGAAAGCTACTTGGGATCTTTTTTTTTTTTTAAGATTATTTATTTATTTATTTTACAAAGATCATAAGTAGGCAGAGAGACAGGCAGAGAGAGAGGAGGAAGCAGGCTCCCTGCTGAGCAGAGAGCCCGAAGTGGGGCTCCATCCCAGGACCCCGAGATCCTGACCTGAGCCAAAGGTAGAGGTCTTAACCCACTGAGCCACCCAGGCGTCCTATGCTACTTGGGATCTTTAATAATTTTTATGAGGATAAATGATTCCTGGTTGAAAAATAAAGAAAAAATTAAAACCTTTTGAAAGTTTGATGCAACGTATTAATTTTTTTGCCCTGAATTTTTTTCACTTAGTTATTTATTACCTGCCTAACACTTACCACAACTTTTTTTTATTGAACTCTCTTCTAACTAGACTAGCAACTATTTGAGTATGAGTCCTATTCATACTCATATTCCCAATTTCTAGCAGAGTACTTGGCATGGTACTTAGCATACATTCTATAAATGTTTATAGAATGAATGAATTGCAATGGGACAAGTCATATATCTTAACAGGATTCACTCCCATTACATTTTATTTCATGACTCACTGCTTGCTTTGGATTAACCCCCATATCCAGAATGGTTACTGAATATTTCCAATACTTAACCTGTGAATTACTCCCTGGGAACATCTAGGTAAATCACTTAACAATGAAGTTGATTTATTGAGAGGGAAGAGCTCTGATCCAAATACCTGATTTCTAATCATGATTTCTTTTTTTTTTTTTTTTTTTCCAGCATAACAGTATTCATTATTTTTGCACCACACCCCGTGCTCCATGCAATCCGTGTCCTCTATAATACCCACCACCTGGTACCCCAACCTCCCACCCCCCATCCCTTCAAAACCCTCAGATTGTTTTTCAGAGTCCATAGTCTCTCATGGTTCACCTCCCCTTCCAATTTCCCCCAACTCCCTTCTCCACTCTAAGTCCCCATGTCCTCCATGCTATATCATGATTCCTAACAATATTGATATGAAGTACAATCTTGGAAAAAAATAATTATCATATGCTTTCCACAGTTATATATTTTACTCTTTGTATATCAAACATAAATATTTGAATTAAAACATGACAATATTTAGAAATTTTATTGCATCAGTACTTCCTCATAGTATCATAAGAGAAAGAGCCACCTGTGAAAGATCAGTGTACAAGCCCTGCAAAAGTATAGTGCTAAATTTGCCCAGAACATAGAAGTTATAAGATCAGAGAATTAAACACAAAAATCTGAAAAACTACCAGAGAGAAATAATTACGTACTTAGTAATTACTTAAAGTAATTTAGTAATTCAGCAATTACTTAAAGTAACAAGAAGCAGACTCTAAATAGTGTTCTTGTGAGTGACAGTAGGTATGCACTTGTTTTCAAAATGCCAGAATCCAATTTAAAATTCATTTTCAAAAATAATGTGAACCGAAGCTATTTTCAGACATTTGAAGACCAAAATCTTTATTATCTATAGATCCTTGTTAAAAAATAATAAAACAAAGAGTTCTTGATTGGAATGGATGGGGTAAAAAGAAATTACGAAAGAAAAAAGTAAAATAGAAAAAACAAGTTGATACACCTAAATCAGCACTGAGTATGAAAAAAAAAACTAGAAAAATAAATTGGTGAAATAAAATGGAGGTCAAAATAAAATACTGGGCTATAAAAACACAGAGATAAGAGGAAGGAATTATAGTACTCTGAATCCCTTAAGTGTGTGGAAAATTCATAGTAGATATTCACATTTAGAAAATTTAATGTTAAGCTTGTATTTTTAAGATATAAGGACAATAATAAAAATAACATAAATAGAATGCACCAATTTTATGATAGTAGGGTGGAAAATGAGGTAACGAACATCAGATGATGGCAATATAAGGCACGAAATAGGGAAAGGAGAATCAAAGAAAAGCATGGTTAAGTAACACAAAAATAAAAGTTGAAATAACCTAATGCCTTCTAATAATCACTGTATTAGCCTGGATTCCCTAGAGAAACAGAACCAACAGGAGATAGATATATAGTAGGGAAGCTTTTAAAATTGATGAAAACAATATAAAGACAAATTGATACAGAGCAAGTCTAAGAGAAAGCAGAAACTGGAACTTTCTCCTCAGTTCAGAAGATTTGCTTTAGAAAAACAGCTGTTAGACAACAGAATGCCCCACAGAAACTACACTAATCTTCAAATTTCCAGCTTAGTATCTGAGAAAAAGATGCTGAAACTAATCAGGGATAGTCCTAGAAAACAAGGAGAATCTATTCACCCTTTCCGTCAGCAAACATTTGGTGTCTGCAGACTTTTCCTTGTTCAAGGGAAAATAATCAGACAAAATAAATACCAACATAGGGCCTGGCTAAGAGGTATCTTCTAAATAACATTTCTAAAGTCTGTTCCCAGAGAATGATAGATAATATAAGAGACAAAATCCTATAATAAAATATATTTTTAATACTTCAAATTCTGACTTAAATGTTAAAGTAGTTTCTATATTTTAGGATTTTTTTTGCATTTTGAATATGGTATTTTTCAGTGCATATCCCTAATGGATGAATAACTATTTCCTCATGGAATAGGTATTTTCAGACATATTTTGGGAAATCAATATGGAAGTATATGCAACATTCATTGTAAAATTACAAAATCAAGCTACAAAATTGGTTATATAATAAATCTCCACGTATATTTCCATTTGGTAAGAGAACACAATGATGTTATGTATATTCAATGTATATGGGAAACATACAAATGAACAGAGTACAGTGTTATACATGATAAGTGAATGCATATAACATATTGTATCTGTAGGAGGATTGCTAAGCCTACGTTGTAAAGAAAAGGTTTTTTAGAAAGAGTACGGGGTCTATTAGCTTAGACATGATTATCAAATTACAGATGTTTGCAAGACAGAAATATGAAGAGGAGGGCGGCTGCTAGTCTGATGACCGAATTTTGCATTCCTGTCTGAGAAAAGCTATGACCACCATCCACATCCCTAAAAGGTGGGGCATTACAAAACTGAGAGTATTTGGGTATGGCTGAAGTTGAGAGTATGATGTAGAAAGTGGGGAGATAGCCTGCTGAAAAGGAAAGAAGCTGTACTATTATGAAAGTCCATACAAGATATACAAAGAATGTGAACTTTATCCCAAGGCCAATAAGGAAATCAAATAAGAGTTTTCCATGGGTTAGGGGGAAACCCACTTTTGTTTAAAAGATTATGCTACGCTCTGGAAATGTGATATAATAAGAGTAGAAAAAAGACCAGTTGAAAAGTTGAATGAGATGCCTATGGCCTAGAAGTAAGAGATCAAAGACGATATGGGATATGGGACTGATAACATCTGAGAGCTAGCTAGAGAGCAGGTAAGCCATGGTTTCCTGAGGGTTTCTAAGAAACTTGATGAAAACCTGATAAATTAATCTAATGGCATGAAAAACAGAGTGAGCGTTTGGGGATAAAACAGAGCATGGCTCAAAGATGTGTTGCTCCAGCTTTTATTATGTTAGATTTGAGAAGCTTTTGGAAAATCAGAGAAGAGTGGGTCATGAGGCACCTGGATGGCTCAGCTAGTAGAGCGAGCTGACTCTTGATACTGGGGTTATGAGTTTGATCCCCACATTACGTGTAGGGTTTATTTAAACAAATATATAAATAAAATTCTTAAAAATGTCTTATACACAGCAGAAGTTTTTAATTTCAATAAAGTCCAACTTACCAAAATAAATAAATAAGTAAATAAAACAAAGAGGAGTGGGTCAGTAGTTTGTTAAGGGACCTGGTTTGAGATGAAAATTTGGTTGTTCCATGAGTATACTTACTTACTTCTAAGCATTTAAGAAACAGATAATTTCCCTTTTACAGAAATCATTCTAAGGCATACAAAAAGGTGGAATTTTAACCTAATTCACTCTAGCTAGCATAATGCTAACATAAAGCTAGCATAATGCTAACACCTTAGAAATATAGCAAATTAAAATAAAATCACTTATCAGTCTAACTTATGAATATAGATACAAATATTTTAATTCAAATACTAGCTCTGACAAGATAAAACTTTAAGGAACACTATGTCAAAAATATCCTAAATATAACAAACCGTCAAAAATAACATTTGGAATTACTTGAAAAGGTGTGAATATCCCTAACATTTAAAAAGAAAATACTGTTTGGGGTGCCTGGGTGGCTCAGCAGGTTAAAGCTTCTGCCTTTGGCTCAGGTCATGATCCCAGGGTTCTGGGATCGAACATCGCATCAGGCTCTCTGCTTGGTGAGGAGCCTGCTTCCTCCTGTCTCCTTGCCTCCCTCTCTGCCTACTTGTGATCTCTGTCTGTCAAGTAAATAAATAAAATCTTAAAAAAAAAATACTGTTTGAATATCAGTAAAAAAGAAAAATAAGCCAAAAAAATGTAAAAGAGTAAGAAATATGCTATTGGTGTAAGAACTGAAGGATTCCAAAGTTCATCAAAATGGAAGGTTCCCCCCCCCCCCCCCCCGGTATTAGAAAACCCCAGAGCAGCCTAATTTGGAAGAACTGTATGCTACAAGAAATTGTGTGGGTAAATTGGGCTATTCCCAAATGTGCTGAAATGGGACCTCAGAAGCTTTCAGAAATCTTCCTCATGGAGGACAATAGTACTTGACAGCACCCAAGCTGCTATGTGCTATCTTAGTCTCTACAATCAAGGGTCAAGAGCTGTACAGCTAAATAAGATGGACAGGAAAGACATTGAAGTCTCTGATGATTTGGGAAGGCAATAAAAAACCTACAGAGAAAACACTTGGTTGAAAAATACGCAGGAAAAAAATTATCAGTGCAGAATATCTAAAACAAACTGGATCGAAACTTGTGTATGTAGGGTATGTGTGTATGCATAAAGGAGAGAGAGAAAAAAAAACAAATATATCTAAAGGATAAAAAAATATATGAAGAAAAATCCATTTGGGGAGAATAAAAAACAAAACATTTTAAGAAACACGTGACGTTACTGTGAAAAACTCCTGCAATCTCAAAAAGATACACCATGAGAAAAAAAATAATCAAAAATGTATTGATAAGACAACGATCCACCAATCGGTACATGAATGGAAAACATGGAGCTATGTGTAAAATCTTCAAGGTTTTCTGGATGATAAGACTACAAAGGATTTTGTTTTGTTTTGTTTTTTTCATTTTCTTTTACATTATTTTGCACTTCCCAAATTTTCTTTAATTAATTAAGATTTTAATTGAACAAATACTGATTTGTACCTTCTATAGTCTGAGCACTGTGTTAGATATTATGGATATAATAGTAAGCACACTACATATGGCATCTGCCCCTCAAGCACTAATTGAATAGAAAGAGACACAGAGAACTAGAGAAGCATAATGCAGTGTGACAAGTATTATGACTATAGATAAATGTAAAATTAAATGTATATATATATATACACTTTATATATGTATGTATTACATATATATGTATGTATATATATATTTGTGTGTGTAAATACACACACACACACAAAACACAGCCATTTGGAGTTGGCTAGCAGGAAAGAACTCGGCAAAAAAAGTTTACATCAAGAAATGGTTTATGATATAGTGAGTGGGCATTTAAACAACGATGAAACAAATATACATTTCTAAATCTGCTGTATTAGGAAATGTAGGGCATTGGAATAGGGAAGTGGGATATTACCTGAAGGGCAAAATAGAATTTTAAGAAAATGTTTTATTGCATGGACTGTGTAAGAGCTGTATTGATGGCAAGAATAGGGGAGGGGGGTTGAGAGAGAGACAAAGACAGAGACAGAGAGAAGCAAAACAGAGACAGAGAAGAGGAGACAGAGGAAGGAGAAGGGAAGGAGAGAGGAAAGAAGACAGGGATCTCCATGAGCATAAGAGCCCAGACACTCTAGGTTTTCTAGACTCATCTGAATTTCCTTACTTCCTGGTTGTCTATCTCACTGAAACACACTGTTCCTTGTCACAATTTCTTGGGTTAATTTTTATAGTCATTTTAATTCTTCAGCAAGCCCTCCTTAGTGATTTGTCATTTGGATGGCAAAATGTCTCTACAGTCTTTACCTTGCCAAATTTAAATGCTAATGCCCCTCATTATGGTACAGCCTTTACCTGTGGCAATTACACCTGAACACAGGGGAACTATTTGGCTCTAGATGATATAGCTAATCTCTTGTTTAGTCACGCTGTAGGTATAAAATGAAAAAATATTTTGAATCAGGTGTATGTTCTCAAATTACCTAGTGGCAGGAAAAGAAAGAGAGAGAGTAAAGAGGAGAAATTAACATGCAAATATTTTCAGTCTTTATTTATTTATTTTTTAAATAAAAATGGTCAGGAAAAAAAAGTTATTTAAAAACTAGTTGCAGATACTCCCAGCCTCTTAGCAAGGCTATTAGTAAGTAAAAGGATGGGGCACCTGGGTGGCTCAGTGGGTTGAGCCTCTGCCTTCCGCTCAAGTCATGATCTCAGGGTCTTGGGGTCAGGCCCTGAGTGGGGTGGGGAGGTTGTGTGTCTCTGCTCAGCAGGGAGCCTGCTTCCCCCTCTCTCTCTGCCTGCCTCTCTGCGTACTTGTAATCTCCCTCTGTCAAATAAATAATAAAATCTTTAAAAAAAAAAAAAAAGAAAGAAAGAAAGAAAAAGAAGTAAAAGGATTCTCTATTGAATTCCCCAAACTAAAATTCAAAACCTCAGAAGGAATTCATGTCCGTTATGATTGTGATTTTAGAACCAAAGTCAAGAGTGTCCACTTTCTGATGACTCCTGATGATAGGGCTTTTAGCCAGATTCTTGACAACATCAATAAGTACACTTTCTATGAATCAGGCACTTCTCACTCCCCTGGGGTGTAGGATATAAACATAAATTGGTTAAATCTGGTCTCCCTATTCTCTGAGAATGCCAAATTTAACCCATGATAATTGCACACTTCAACACTACCCATTGGGTGTGGAGTTGTGGCATTGTGTGTACATATTATATAGTTCACGTAAGGCACCAGTAGTGGAGAGACAGAGAACCAGAACAGGAAGGCTCCCATTCCACATTTATGATATGTTGATAATATTATATTTTCACATAGAGTTTTTTTCTACAACTGTGTTTCACCTATTTCTGCTTGATGGTATCTCGCTAATATGTTGAAACGGAGTATAAATCTCTAATAAATATATTTTATGTAAAGAAGGACAGAAAGAGGAAGGAAGGAAGGAATGGAGGGGGAAGGAAGGAGGAAAGATAAAGAAAGGGAGGGAGGAAGGAGAACAAAACTTGTCTTACCCTTCTAAAAATTCTTGGGCCCAAGCACTGCTCATTGTGTTCTCTTTAAGTATAACCCTTTTAAAAATTACATATTCTAAAACTCCAGAATAATTTGCATTTTTTGCGGTTAATGAAACCAGTGTGAACTCTTTAAATAATCCACGAGGATTTTATAACTGACATCCAAATGTCCAGGTTGTGCGTGATCATTAAACCGGGTTTCACCTGTGGTTTGCGGGCTACTGTAAACCAAACCTCATGGAAACAGCCCATATTTAAAACTCATTTACGATCCTTAGGGACAGAATAAAGCCACTGAACTGGCTTTGCTCCTGTAAGAAAACACTTTTCTTCTATTGTCTATACAATAGGTTCATCCCATGTATGTGAACATAAGGGAATTTAATACATCTAATTCTCTGGAATCTGCTTTTGCTGTCATAAACCCAGAGAAATGAGCCAAAACCTTTCATGGAAACTGTCTCTTGGCCTAAAAGGCAGTGAACCCCTCTACTTCTCACTCTGACTTTGACCTCATTCCTGTCCACCTTCCTCTGCACGCAGGGTCTCAAATCACACTTTCCTTCACTCAGTTCCCAGCCCTTTGTCTCAGTAAAACCTCTGAGCTTCCTGGTGCTTCAGCCTGAAGGGGGCCACATGCCTGGGTCTTGTTTGTTCATCCGTCAGACCTCAGCTTACATGTCAGCACAGCAAAGAAAACTGTCCTTGACCACCCAATAGAAATTAGTCCTCCCCTTTATTTACTTCAAAGAACCCCCCACAAGCAACAATTATTCTATTCACTTCCTTCTACTTTGTTTCCTTGTGTATTGTATATAAACTTGACCAATATCAAGGAAAATTACCAATGTTTCTCTACATGAGGTAATCTCAGCGCAAATGAAGAAAGTTTGAAGTTACTCAATGTTTGGCTGGCTGAATATGTTTATATATATATTTTATATATATATATATATATAATTGTATACATAATTTAACAAGATTCCCACAGGATCTTGATACACTGGTCTTCTTAAAGATGGACTGAAGAAAATTAGAATGACTGAAGCTTTTGTTATAATTCTTCTGGATATATATTTTGAATACATAGACAGTTATAACTCAAAGAAATAAATATTTCTGGAACAGTTCATTCCATCAGACTTCTTTATTACATATTTTTTGTTAATTTTAGTTGTTTTGTATGTTGCAGAAGTACCAAGATTTTCTCACTTAGTAATAAATTAGTTCCAATTTATATTGTTTATTTAGGAAATCTGTTTAACTGTAACTATGACAGGCATAATGGAGAGGAAGTCTGCAAATTAGTAGAATAGAAAAAGTTTCCTGTGGAAGAATGAAAGTGAGACATTGTTTGCCAGAAAAGGAATAAACGAGAGACACCTAGTGAGAAAGAAAAAAAAATTACAAATATAAAAGAAAGCAAATAGGGCATCCTCTTCCAGGGAACATTAATGGTCTTCCAGAAAAACAAAGATCAATAGACAGACAGATAGATACATAGACAAAGATGGAGAGATAGATAGATAATTGACTTTGTAACAGGAGAAGAATGTATTTAACTTTTAATTTAAATTTTAATATTCTAACTGTGAAAACTAAAAATCATTTAACCTGGTGTTGGGACCTCAATTTTTGTTTTAAAATTTTACTTAACTGTGACATGCAAAAGTTTAGGGACCAGTTGATGCTAAAATAGATAGAACTAATACAAAAATGATAATGGAAGCAGAAGTATTAAGGATTTATATACCATGAGAAGTTATCAGATAACATAGCATCAGAAGACTGCCCATGTATTAATTCACCTTAAGTTCTGTGACCGACTACGGAGGCTGAGTTTGATTGCTTGAGAGAAACACGTTAGCCACATTTGTTTGCCAACCACTAAATTAATGTTGGACTATAGTTAACCAGATTAATTTTACTCCAGCAAGAGGATAAATACTGTTTTCCATATATTCCAGGAATTTGGGGAATGGAAAAATGTCAAACCAGAAATAACTCTGTAAACTAATAGCAAACAGATTTCAGATAAAATTGAAATAACACGGATAGAACACTGCTTAAAAGGTGATGTTACAAAGTTATTCAAAATTTTTCACAAGGCTGATTTGGGGGTTTTTCTGACTGGTATATAAAAATCATTCACTATTATTTATAATTCTGCTTATTGATATTCACAAATCAGTCAAAAGAGAAAGAATAATTTATAACGTGTTCTTAAAAACTTAAATGTTCATGTTCTTAATGGACACATCGTTGTCAGAGAGGCAGAGGGTAAAAAGATGGACAAAATGGGTGAAAGGGAGTGGGAAACACAGCTCTCAGTTGAGGACTGGATAATTCGCAGGGATAAAAGGTACAGCATAGGGAATATAGTCAATGATATTATAACATATTATAATATAAACATATTATAAATGATGTTATATGGTGACAGATGGTAGCTACGCTTGTGGGGAACATAGCATAACATGGAGACTACTCAAGCCATTATGTTGTACACCTGAAATTAATGAAACATTGTGTCAAATATAATCAAATTTTTTTTAAATTTTATTTATTTATTTGACAGAGACATATCACAAGTAGGCAGAGTGGAGCAGAGAGCCCGATGTGGGACTCGATCCCAGGACCCTGAGATCATGACCTGAGCTGAAGGCAGAGGCTTTAACCCACTGAGCCACCCAGGAGCCCCATTACTTTATTATTTTTTAAACAATTTTATTTATTTGAGGGAGAGAGAGAGAGAGCACAAGTCAGGGGGCAGGGGCAGAGGGAAAAGAAAAAGCAGACTCCCAGCTCAGCCTGACTCCAACTCCAGATCATTCCAGGACACTGAGATCATGACCTGAGTCAAAGGCAGATGCTTAATGGACTGATCCACCCAGGCACACCTGGACAAATATTTTTAAAAGCATAGATTCACTCTAAATATCACTTCATGTGTTCAGGGGATTAAAAGACACGGGTAAAATTAGCTATTTTCATAGATGAACACTGTAATTTGTATCCCACAAAACGTTCCGATGCTTATTAGTTTAAGAAATGTAAGAATATAGCATGATGGGAATGAATTAATTAAACCAGTAACAGACCTTGTTATCCCTTTGTTTCAACTTTCTTCACACTTTTTTAGTTATTAAAACCTACCACTCCCATGCCGCCTTCATATTACATAGAAGCAAACCTATGTAACTGTGCCTTTAGCATAGTTTATGAATATAAGGTGTTACTAGCAAGCCCAAGGAACATAATTTTTTGAATACTTATTTAAACTGTTAAGTCCTAAGCCAGCAGCTATGAATGAGGTTAAAAGATCAATGAGACATTATTAATCTTGTCTTGGCCTTAGAGCACAACTAAGATATATGTTCAAAGAATTATTAAAGCACATAGAAAGTACTGGCTGTCAGTCTAGACTTTAAACGTAAAAGAAAAGGTAGGATGTTGGTAGTGATAAGAAGGCTTCATAAAGCAGGTGATGTTATTTAAATGTAGTTTAAATAATCATAAATTATATTATGTATAGGAAAATCTAATTTGGCTACAGCACAGATGTCTGAGGGGAAAAACGGTGATCCAAACTTCAAAGTAAAAATGTATTTTAAAATTTTCAGTTCAATTCTTGTTCAGTGAAAAGCATCCCAGAATTACTCTTCAGAACACACAAAATGATCCATTTCTTCATTTTTCTCTTTAAACAATTAGCATATTCTTATTTTTCAAGATTTTTACGTTTACTGAGTTTTATTTTCTATGTCCTAAAACTTTACACTTTACTACTAATATGTTTTTCTGCCAATTAGAATATCTTATCTCATACTCAAATATCACATTGTTTATGCTTTCCACATTTGCTAAACAGTATTTTGCCATCTGCCTTTTATTGATATTCTCTTTACATAGTTTTGATATGTAATCAAATATATTGATTTGATATTCTCTTATATATATCATAATATTGATATTCTCTTTACATAGTTTCCTCCACTAGTTGCTGAGCTCTTGATGTCTAAAATTATGTTTTTTAATTTTGAAATTTATATAAAAATTGTACATAGTATACACAAAATAAATACTTATGAACTGAACTGTTAAAATATTTTAGTAAAAATACTAAGGTGAATAAAATGTATTCAAACTTTTGTGGTAAAACTCATTTGTAAATTGGAGGTTTCCTGATTACCAGAAGTACAAAATACAGTTTTCAGTCCAAGTTGTAGGTAGTATCAGAACTGGAGAATCCCTCTAATATTCACTTAAATAATTGTTATATGGAAAGAATAAATACTTTTTTTAAAAGATTTTATTTATTTTTTTGACAGAAAGAGAGAGATCACAAGTAGGCAGAAAGTCAAGCAGAGAGAGGGAGGGAAGCAGGCTCCCTGCCAAGCAAAGAGCCCGATGTGGGGCTCCATCCCAGGACCCCGAGATCATGACCTGAGACGAAGGCAGAGGCCTAACGCACTGAGCCAATCAGTCACCCCAACAATAAATACTCTTTAAAAATATCCTCTAAACAAACCCCAAATTAAAAATGTTGGTGCCTCTTTTATAAATGTTGGCTTCAGATCAATGAACGTTTTATTGAGCATTTTACTGTTTTTATACCAGGTACAGAGGTAGACCCTAGAGATAAATCAGTGAGTAGTGTGGAGAACCTAACCTCATAAGAAGTGAGAAGACCATATTTTGACCATATTCATGTGTTAGCTATTATTTCCACAAGGACATTTGGCCCTTGGAGCTGGGGAACAGAAGCTAGTCAACTTTTTTTTTTCTCTTTTTTCTCTTACAGTAATTTAGTACCTACATTTCTGTGCCATTCCACTACTACATATCTCTTCTCTTCCCCTGAAATTACGTCTCTAAAATGATTCATGAAGATTTGATAAATACTCTAGCAAGCTTACAAAAATAAATTATATGAGGACATTGAAGATTGCTATTTGAAAAGTGATTTATCACTTTTACTTAAGCTCATGTAATTCATATCTAGTATATTGCAACTATCCAGACATGATTTTCTTGTTCTGGACTTCTGTGGCTATTTAACATAATAAATAGGTGAGTTCATTTCTTCTAGTATTTCTATGTTCTTATTATTTCCATCAATCATTTTTTGTACTTCTCCCACAAAAAGAAACACTTGACAGTATCTGAAATTATGATATGGAGTAGTATTTAAGAGAGTTATGTGAAACTCAATTCCTATTCTTGGTGAGAGCATCTTCAGGTCTTTGTCAAAATAGTTATGGTTTCATGGCTACCACACAGGTATTTTAGGTTCACCCCACACTCCTGATTCAGCCAAAACCACTATGTGTTCTGCCAGACACTTAAAAACATATAATACAACGTGGGGTCTCATAGTTTCCACCTGGCATCACAGATCAGTTTTCAATCAGACATGTCCAAACATGTTAGATGAGCAAAGCTGACCGGCTTCATACGATCAGCCTGTGGGCTACATTTTAAATAGGGCAGAAACATAAAAATTTAACATTGTCTTTTGCCTTCCTCATCTGAATAAACATCCTGGTATAACTGAACCACTTTTTGACTCAGGAATCTAACACTTTTGTACTTTCAGTTTCAAGTCCCCCTCTGAAAAGGGCATTAAATGACGCCTCCAGCTTCTTTGCTATCATCTCTTCTAGTCTTTATGACTGTTCTTAGCAGAAGTAAAATGTATGCCCTTTAAATCCCCCCTTGTTTTCTCCCTCAGCAGACACTCTACAAGTCTTGGTCATCTCATATTTCTTCAGTGCTCTTACTGACGCTTGCGGTTTTCACATAGGGCCTTTCATCCCTCCCACGCCTAGAAAATGGTGACTTCTCTTCTCTTCATGCATTTATGCTAATATGATGAGCACCTGCTCTACGGCAGGAATTGTGCCAGGCACTGGGACAGATTGGTAAAGAAGGCTTACACAGTTCTGTACCATGGAGTCTTCTCTTGAGTTGTATACTTCAGATTAGCAGTGCAAACAGCCACTGGGAAAGGGTTTTAGCAAACGAGGTTACCATCTGGGACTAGAGAAATTCAATAAAGTTTCTAACAGGGGTACCTGGGTGGCTCAGTGGGTTAAAGCCTCTGCCTTTGGCTCAGGTCATGATCCCAGGGTCCTGGGATTGAGCCCCAGTCGGGCTGTATGCTCAGCAGGGAACCTGCTTCCTCTTCTCTCTCTGTCTGCCTCTCTACCTACTTGTGATCTTGTCTGTCAAATAAATAAATAAAATCTTTAAAAAAAATAAAAAAATATTCTGGAAAACAGCATGGAGGTTCCTCAAAATGTTGAAAATAGAACTGCCCTATGACCCAGCAATTGCACTATTGGGTATTTACCCTAAAGATACAAACGTAGTGATCCAAAGGGGCACGTGCACCCGAATGTTTATAGCAGCAATGTCCACAATAGCCAAACTATGGAAAGAACCTAGATGTCCATCAACAGATGAATGGATCAAGAAGATGTGGTATATATACACAATGGAATACTATGCAGCCATCAAAAGAAATGAAATCTTGCCATTTGCGACAACATGGATGGAACTAGAGCGTATCATGCTTAGCGAAATAATTCAAGCAGAGAAAGACAACTATCATATGATCTCCCTGATATGAGGAAGTGGTGATGCAACATGGGGGCTTAAGTGGGTAGGAGAAGAATAAATGAAACAAGATGGGATTGGGAGGGAGACAAACTATAAGTGACTCTTAATCTCACAAGACAAACTGAGGGTTGCCGGGGGGAGGGGGGTTGGGAGAAGGGGGGTGGGGTTATGGACATTGGGGAGGGTATGTGCTTTGGTAAGTGCTGTGAAGTGTGTAAACCTGGTGATTCACAGACCTGTACCCCTGGGGATAAAAATATATGTTTATAAAAAATAAAAAATTAAAAAAAAATTTAAAAAAATAAAAAAAATAAAGTTTCTAACAGAAAGTAAGATCTGATTCCAAAGACTTCAAGGAATAGTAATTAATTAATTAATTTTGAAGGAGAAGCTGCCTATGTAATTAAGGGACAAATGGCAAAGAACCCTATGTTTTAAGCTGGGAGCTTGGACTTGATTATATATATCAGGAGTACTTTAAAAATATCACCTGAGACTCCTTTAGTACTACCAAGTACTACCAAGGACTAGGCCACACCATCAGACAATCTGTTTTAATAGGTGTGGGTTGGAGCTTGAGAAGCAGTGTGTGTCTGTGTGTGTATTTTTTTAAGTATGCTCCACACTGAATGGAACTCTCAATCCTGAGATCAAGACCTGAGCTGAGATCAAGAGTCAAATGCTTAATCAACTGAGCCAACCAGGTGCCCCAAGAAGCAATAGATTCTGGATTAAATTCTACTACTGAGAAGAGTATGAGAGCATGAGAAAGAATAATGGGAAAAACAGTGACAGCTTAGGGGGATTCTGTCTAAGGAAATGTCTCTAAAGCAAGAGTGGAAGGAAGTACAAGCAGAAGCCAGGCACATAGTGACTAGAAGAGTACTTCAGGCAAAAGAAAAGAATTTAAATCTGAGGAGGGAAGGGACCAGGAAGTGAAAACTGACCACTGTGGTGGAAGGTAACAGTCAAAGAGGCAAGTGTGCCAGGCCACTTGGAGGAGGAAGCAGTGGCTTGATTACTCAGTCTTCTGGGCCATGAGTTTATATTTTATTCTAAATATAAAATAACATTATTCTAAATATAAAAGAAAGTTATTCTAAATATAAAGGAAAGTTACTAAGTGTTTCAGATTGGGGAAAATGACATGGTCCAATTTTTATTTGCAAAAATGTCACTTGGCTTTGGTATAAAGAATGGATTAGAATGAACAAGGGGAGAATTGGCTCAGCTTCTTTAGAGATCATTACAGAAATGGCTCACACCAGAGTGGTAACAATGCAGATGAGCTAGATTTAATCGTGTGTACTTGTATAGTATTTTCTCCTTTGATAGCTGAGTGATGACAACATCTTATCTACCACAGTATGCCTCCACTACCTTAGCTTAGAAAATGCCTGGCACCCAATAAATATTCAATGGTTTTTACTGACTGACTTGAATATATTAATAATGGAGGCAGGGAGAACAAATAAGGTTTCCTAAAGGAGTTTACTGAGAAAGGGATTCTACAGATTATAGGGTGATATGGGAGGAGGTGAAGAAGAAGAGGGTTCCGTATTAGGCAGCTAGAGTATAGGGTAATGTCAGTCAGCAATAGAGAGAAGAAGGAAAAAGGAATATTTCACAGAAATGAGAGAGAATGAGATGAATCAAAGATGTAATTATATTGAAGGGTTGGCTAGAAGCTGCTGGAAAACAGTCAGGAAACAGCAATCTATTCAGAACAACCTGGACAGCAGATATATGTTTTAATATTTATATGCACAAACATTGTGATTGTAGTTAGAAGTATGTTTTAGTATGTTCCAAAATCATATAGGAACTTTTCTTTTTAAATATGCATGCTCACATTTTATAGGCTGTTAAGCTACTTTTCTCACATTCTAAAAAATCTCACACGCACCTCACATACCTGTAACTATCATAGTCAAAGACATGCAAAGACATACTAAAAAACACATTCAAATATAAACTTTAAAAAAATTAAAATAAGATCCCACAAACAGTACACAACAGTCTTTAGGTCTTTACATCTTGGTAGAATAACTATATCAAAAATAGCTGACTACCCAGTAGTGCAATTGCTGGGTCATAGGGTAGTTCTATTTTCAATATTTTGAGGAACCTCCATGCTGTTTTCCAGAGCAGTTGCACCAGCTTGCATTCCCACCAGCAGAGTAGGAGGGTTCCCCTTTCTCCGCATCAACAGATGAATGGATAAAGAAGATGTGGTATATATACACAATGGAATACTATGCAGCCATCAAAAGAAATGAAACCTTGCCATTTGCGACAACATGGATGGAACTAGAGGGTATCATGCTTAGCGAAATAAGTCGGTCAGTCAGAGAAAGACAACTATCATATGATCTCCCTGATATGAGGAAGTGTTGATGCAACATGGGGGATTATGGGCATAGGAGAAGAATAAATGAAACAAGATGGGATTGGGAGGGAGACAAAGCATAAGTGACTCTTAATCTCACAAAACAAACTGAGGGTTGCTGGGGGGAGGGGTGTTGGGAGGGTGGGTGGAGTTAGGGACACTGGGGAGGGTATGTGCTATGGTGAGTGCTGTGAAGTGTATAAATCTGGCGATTCACAGACATGTACCCCTGTATCCCCTGTACCCCTGGGGATAAAAATATATTATATTTTTATAAAAAATTAAAAAATTTGAGAACAACAACAACAAAAATAGCTGACTACATGCTGGGTAGTGCTAACTGCTTGATATGAACACTTTACCTTCAATCTTTACAAAACCCCTCTGGCAGATACTATTATTATTCTGGCTTACTGATTTAGTTTTAAACTAAAACCAATAAAGTTTAAATCATTTGTCTAAATTTCAGAGTTACTTACTATATTAACCCAGATATGCCAACCAATATTCCTGTTTTAATTGCTACTTTTAACTCCGGTTGCTACCTGTAATTCTAATCTGTTCCAAGATTGCATTACTGACAACATCAGTAATATCCAAATCTGAAGGTTTAAGAGAAGACCAGTAGCCCATAGAAAATAAAGCAAGTTGATTAAAGATTAGAAACATTGATCCTAAAAAATCAAGTAAGTTAGAAAGGAATGAGAACAAATAGATACAATTTTTATGTCACAATAAACTTGCTCAAGATTCTTTATAGATTAAGCATGAACTCATGGAAGTTTCAAAAAGAGGATATGTTCACAATTTACTTGGGGTATTTATAGGATTAGTTTAAGAAAAACTGAATAATATTTATGCCAACAAGGAGAAAATAAGCAAGTGGACCTAATTTCATGAAGAGAAATTTAGGATAGATGAAAGAATAACTTCCAAAAAATAAAGTGAATGGCTATGATCTCTGGCTACTAGAGAGGGCTGTTATCTCTATGAAGGGCAATTAGAGAATTTTAAATAGGTATACCTGGTTAAGTTATCATGTCCAATTTTTGAGGCAGAGAAATAAACTGAACGACCTAACTCTCCTAGGTCTCCAGGCTCATCTAAATGACAACAATAGCAATTAAACATTCACTTTAATCACTGTGTAAGGTAAAATTAAAAGGAAAAATAAATGCAAGTTAACTTTATTCTTATATCCTAAATTTCAAGCTACTTAAAGCAAAATGCTCTATCCTCCATTATTCAATTCTTGATTGGTTTCATTCTGCATTCAGTATGGCAGCAAATTCTGAAACCTCTCTCACTCATCTATATGAAATGACAATATATATGTATTATGATTATATGTTGACTATATAGACAGTCATATATATAGTCATTATGTACATGTCAGCATATAGTCACATATATCTATACACACACACATATACATGTATATATGCTTAATACACATATATATACTTAATGACAGAGAGGAGATAGACTAAAATCAAAGCCCTATGCACTCACTCTATCGTATCATCTCCTAGCATACTTGCATTTGCTCCTTCCTTCTGTCATCTGTTGACTGATGAAAAGCTGCAGCACTGCGAATATAGTCTATAATTAAATCTAAAATTGTACTTGGGCACCAAAAATTCAAATTGCCATCTGAACTGACCACACAATGATTATATGCCATTAAGGGAATGTATCTGTTAAGGATATTTTCAGCTGAACGTAACAGAAACCCCAAATTCAATTCTTTTAAATAGGAGGGAAGTACATTATCTCTCCTAAAAAGAAGTTAAATGTCGGGCAAGATCCAGGCCTGAGTGATTCAACAGCTCATTGTTGTCATCAGACACAATTCCTGGCACTGTACTCTACCATCTTCAGAGACTTTGCCCTCCACCTCAACCCTTCACGGCTACAGGACGGCTATAGAATGGGACGTATCATCTGGCATTGCCAACAGGAACAGAGAGAAATCGCCTCTTTTTCAAGAAGGAAGAAGCTATTCATAGAAGTTCTATGATAAAATTATTCATGTTTTATTGGCCAGAATTAGGTCATAATGTCATCCCTTAAAAAGTCATTGGCAAGGAGAATTGGATTACTTATATCATTTATGGTAGAATAACTACTTGGAAGTCAGTTTTACTGCTTGATTTAATAAGTATCTCTCCGTAATGAAGAATAAGTTTCTATTTATTAAAAAGCTATTGAATAATTAAGGAATTAGGACATTAAGGAATAATTAGGAAAATGATCATGAAAAAGCATTCAACACTATCCCAACATCCACAGGCACATATACAGTATTTAATAACAAAAAATAACACTGTATATCGTCATCTTTAGCAAAATTTAGAAAGTAACTTCTTACAGCTAACGCTGATATCCAAAATGTAGATTAAGCTTAAACTGGTTTTCTACTGTACTTATCTGAAAAAAAGTACATTATCTAAAATTAAACATATTATCATTTTGCATAGACTTTGGTAATTCTGACACTTCATGAGCATATCATTATATGAGATTAAACTAAAATGTAATATAATGGCATTTTAACATCTTTTTGTTGGATATCTGAATATTTACTGCTATGAATCATTTGTGTATGTTGTTTCATTACACCCACAAAGTAATCATGTGTTAATGGGAAGAAAAAGTCATGCTAGTACCTGTCATTGCAACCAACTTATACTTTTGGTTGCCATAACAATTCATATTGTGACTTTTAAAAAACCCTCTAACCAAAGGTTGTCCTGAGAAGACTTTCAACATTTATTATTAAGACACAGGATGCTCAAGAATGGTTTAGATTTATGGGATGTTGTTTCTTAATAAATTTCTTCTTAAACCAAGTTGCTGGATTTTTATATCCCAAATATTTCTAAAATTTTAATGTATTTTTAAAGAATAAAATAGTATAACATTCTCATTCTCTCTCTTTCTTTTTTAAAGATATTTATTTATTTATTTGTTTGTTTGTTTGTTTGTTTATCAAAGAGAGTGAGAAAGGAGAAAGAGCACAAGGGGGCAGGGAGGCAGCAGGCAGAGGGAGAAGCAGGCTCCCTGCTGAGCAAGGAGCCCAATGAGGGATTAGATCCAAGGACCCTGGAGTCATGACCTGAGCCAAAGGCAGATACTTAACCAACTGAGCGGAGTGGGAGACAACCATGTGAGACTATGGACTGAGGGAAACAAACCAAAGGTTTTAGAAGGGAGGGGGTGTGGAGGGGTGGGTGAGCCTAGTGATGGGTATTAAGGACACATATTGCATGGAGCACTGGGTGTTATATGCAAACAATAAATCATGGGACACTACATCAAAACTAATGATGTACCATATGGTGACTAACATAACACAATTTAAAAATAAATAAACTTAACCAACAGAGCCCCCAAAGCACCCTTCTACTTTTTTTTTTAAACAATCATAAACTACACTTTAGATTAGGATTTAAAAGACCATTTAATCCAACTCCTTAATTTATAAAACAGAAAAATGATGTTCAAAACTTAAGTGGCAGGGCGCCTGTGTGGCTCAGTGGGTTAAGCCGCTGCCTTCGGCTCAGGTCATGATCCCAGGGTCCTGGGATCGAGCCCCGCATCGGGCTCTCCGCTCGGCCGGGAGCCTGCTTTCTTCTCTCTCTCTCTGCCTGCCTCTCTGTCTGCTTCTGATCTCTCTCTGTCAAATAAATAAATAAAATCTTTAAAAAAAAAAAACTTAAGTGGCTTACTCACATCATCATTGGGGAAAAAAAGCAGAATATAACATATAACAAAGTGTAGAAATCTACAGTACTTTTATAGTTGACCTATTACATTTATTTCTTTTTTTTTAAAGGTTTTATTCATTTATTCAACAGAGAGAGAGTGAGCATAAGTAGGGAGAGCAGCAGGCAAAGGGAATGGGAGAACAGGGTCCTCGCTGAGCAGGGAGCCTGATGCAGGGCTCCATCCCAGGACCCTGAGATCATGACTTGAAGTGAAGGCAGGTGCGTAACAACTGAGCCACCCAGGTATCCCAACCTATTATATTTATATCTATGGAATATAACAGTTCTATTACACATATTTTTTTAAATGTATGTCTGTTGATCTTATAGCAAGTCAACTGGCATTCTTCAAAGTATATGAACAAAGGCAGCATGTATAATATGGTCATAAAACTGGGGCACTAAATTATTACTTAACGACGTACCATACAACTTGCTGTTTTTTTTCTTTTTAATAGTCTTCCTTGTGTTTCCACTGCCAGTAAAAAAAATATATATATATGTATATATATATATATTTTTTAAGATTTTATTTATTTATTTGACAGAGAGATATCACAAGCAGATGGAGAGGCAGGCAGAGAGAGAGAGAGAGAGAGGGAAGCAGGCTCCCTGCTGAGCAGAGAGCCCAATACAGGACCCGATCCCAGGACCCTGAGATCATGACCTGAGCCGAAGGCAGCGGCTTAACCCACTGAGCCACCCAGGTGCCCACCAGTAAAATATATTCTCAGCATCTTCATTTCCTCCTATTTTCTAAGCTTTTTTGAGGTATAATTGACAAATAAAAACTATGTATATTTAAGGTATACAACTTAGTGTGATATATGGAATCACTGTCAAATGACCATTACAATCATTACAATCAAGCTAATTAACATATCCATCACTTCACAGTTACCACTTTATGTGTTGTCCACACATGTGTAGTAAAAACCAAGATCTACTCTATTAGCAAATGTCAAGTATGTAATACCTTGTTAACTACAGTCACCATGTATAATATAATATAATATAATAATATATAATATAATAATGTATAATACTATACATTAGTCCCAGAACTTACTCATCTTGTTTCACTCAGAGTCAATATGACCCTATGACCAATATCCTCCATGAATTTTTTTTCATGAGATGTCAAACTAGTTTCTACTAATTAAGTTAGATGACCTCTCAACTGTCTGGATTGAAAAATCTATTTGTAAGTACAAAGCAGAGATCAGGTAAAGCAAAGAATAATCCCCCCCCTTTTTTTTTTCAGATAGCATGTGTATTGATTATTGTCATCCATTTGTATTTAGCTTTCCCTGACCATGTGGTGTTTTATTGCAAAAAAATATCTGGAGTATGGCACTGGCCACTAAAACTGGCTGCAAAGGGAAATTTTGCTTGTAGAGACACAAACAAGATATATGTTAAAAAGGCTAAAGTGCAGTCATTGCAACAGAAAGTACTTAGACTATCTTCATACTACTCATCAATTCACATTCTCTCTGCATACTGTGAATACAGACAAAACAATTTGCCTGCCATTCTACATCTAAGTACTTAAAAGTCAGCAAACGGGTGTTGCATGGTTTTTACTCTAGTGGCCAGATGACTATCTGAAGCATGGTTCTTTGGATCTCTTTATTTATACTATATCCCAGAAATATATTTTCTCTATGTCAGGCCCTTAACAAATGTCTTGATCCCTTTGGGCTGCTATAACAAAATACCATAGAGTGAGTGGTTTAGAAACAACTATGAAATTTATTAGAGTTCTGGAAGTTGAGAATGGTCCCACAATCTAGGTGGTGCCAGCAGATTTGATGTCTGATGAGATTCTGCTTCTTAGTTCACAAACCTCCAATTTGTAGCAGTGTCCTCAGGTGGGAAGAGCAAGGAAGCTCTCTGGGGCTTCTTTTACAAAGGCACTAATCCTATTCATGAGGGCTCTATCTTCATGTCCTAGTCACCTGCCAATGGCCCACCTCCTAATACCACCACCCTGGGGATTAAGACTTCAGCATAGGAATTTGGAAGCGACACAAATGTTACAAAGCAACAACAATATGAATAACTTTAAACTTGTCTTGTCATATGGGAGTTTTCTATTTTCTGTCCAATTTGTTCATCTTGAAGGTACACTCCCCCTGGCCAATAAAATAATCAAGTATTCAGTCAAAACTTCCCTTCAGGGACTGAGCTTATTCACATTAATTTTTCACCAACTAATAAAGTTTTTCAAGCTCATGTAATACATTCCTTGAATTGTCATTGCCTTTGAACTACTGTATATTCATTGTACAAATTTCAATGGAAAAGAGAGTTTAGCCAAAAGAATATGCTTCCAAATTTGAGTATTAAACATCACTAAGTTTTATCAATTTGGGAAGGCAATGAGAAAGAGCAGGACTTGTGCAAACTTCTAAATTTGCACAATTTATGAACCCAACAATTCTGCTGTCAGGTGACAGACCTAGTTCATTGAAAGGAAAACAAAACGTTGCTTCAAATAAAATGAGACCATTTCTTACAAATATTTAGATGATAATATTAGAATGTTCTGTATTTTTTATTTCATAATTTCTCTTAATAGTGATAGTTAGATATTAAAGTTTCCTCCACTTTGAAAAATTATACATATTTAAATACTCTTACATAATTGTTCCAATTTACTAGGGTTTAAAATCTAAGTAATAAAGATCTAAATAGCATAAGATATTTTATATTTTTATGTTTTACTCTATTCTGGTGGCTCATTATGTCAATAACATCTAATTCCTCAAACTTTGGAAGGTGCTAGAGAAGAGAAAGAGGAATTTGTAGAAATTTTAGAATCCTTTTAGAAGACCATTTTTAAATATGAAGTAAGCAAACTTCAAGATGTTCCAATATTATATCCCCAGGGGTACAGGTCTGTGAATCACCAGGTTTACACACTTCACAGCACTCACCAAAGCACATACCCTCCCCAATGTCCATAATCCCACCCCCTTCTCCCAAACCCCCTCCCCCCAGCAACCCTCAGTTTGTTTTGTGAGATTAAGAGTCACTTATGGTTTGTCTCCCTCCCAATCCCATCTTGTTTCATTGATTCTTCTCCTACCCACTTAAGCCCCCATGTTGCATCACCACTTCCTCATATCAGGGAGAGCATATGATAGTTGTCTTTCTCTGCTTGACTTATTTCGCTAAGCATGATACGCTCTAGTTCCATCCATGTTGTCGCAAATGGCAAGATTTCATTTCTTTTGATGGCTGCATAGTATTCCATTGTGTATATATACCACATTTTCTTGATCCATTCATCTGTTGATGGACATCTAGGTTCTTTCCATAGTTTGGCTATTGTGGACATTGCTGCTATAAACATTCGGGTGCACGTGCCCCTTTGGATCACTACGTTTGTATCTTTAGGGTAAATACCCAATAGTGCAATTGCTGGGATTCTTCCGTCTACCACCTTGAGGTTAAATAATGTTTTTTAAAATTTATATTTAATAAATTACTAGCCATTAAATAGCCCACATAAGTATAGATTAGGTTATTAATTTCTGGTTTTGTAGAAAATTTGTGTTGCTTTGTGAATGGGTATATTTTCTGTTTCACTGCATTTTCAGTTACATATGAATAATGCCTACTATTGCATTAATTTTGTTCTTTTGATGATATATTGAGTAATCTTGCTGAACTGTCTTCTAAGTTATATTTAGTTTATAGTTATTTTTCCTTATTTTTAAGTAGAATATCATAATCTCTGCAAATAAAAATAGCTTACAAAAAAAAAAAAAGATGTTCCAATATTATAAACAAAATTGTATACCTCAGGGGTAAAGATCACTGGAGAAATAAATGTTAGAAGCTCTTACAATGAAAGCAATAAACGGTAATCTTATTAAGGAAGTAGATAAGAAAGACTAGATTTTGAGTGGTGGGAACCAGAATGGAAGATCATAGGAGAAAAGGTCAGCGTATCCGGGGGGAAAAGAGTATAAAAGACCCAAGAACAGAATCACTTCAATGACTTGGGGATGGTAGTAGGATAAGAACATCAAGAACCTGGGATGCCAGGTGACATTATTTAATTTGATGGTAAAGGAGTATAGGACTGAGTACGTACAAGAGGTGTAATGAAAGCATCCATAGACTAGGGATGTTTGGTGAACTGACCCTATGGAGCTGAGAATGACCCTGCATGGGCATGACTGGCAATGACTGAACTGCCTACACAAGATGAATAAAATGATACTAACCACAACACTGGGAAATTACAATGAGATTATGGTGTTTATTTGTACACCTGGTTTGTGCTGTAATCAGGTTCTATTTATCTTCTCTTCAGCGACCTCTTTGGCAAGTTCTGTGCATTAGGAATAAAGCAATCAGAGCATAAATTTAGTCACTGATGCTCATAGCAGCTTATGAACACATCAGTGGGTACAGTGTAGTATTTTATGGCCATCTCATAATGAAAACTAAACTGACCAAACTTTTTTTGAAGAACATACTAGAAAAGTCCATGCTGTAACTTGCCAGCTCAGTTCCAGGGAAAAGTACTGAGTGAAATTTTAAGTGAAGACATAATGTCTATGGAGGGGTTCAGTATCATGATGGTAAGGATATATGCTAAATTATGGATGATTAATCACCCTACAAGCCCCTGTATTGATTCTCTAGCTGGCTTCTTACCTTTGATGTTCAATCTAGTCATGCTAATTTAGTCTCTAAAAATAGTCTACTGTTTTGTTGTTAATGTTTTCAATTTCAGCAGTTTTCTTTTTACTTTAACTTAATCTAATTTAATTTTTGTATATACAAAATCATTTGTATGACTCAAAAGCCAAAATCACTGTTTATAAGCATATTCAGAAATCTTGAGTCTATTCCAAATTCACCCACTTCATCCTTATCCATCATTTTCATTAGTTCCTTGTTTTTCATATCTAGGTAGTGTAGTATTTGCATGCATTCCTCTCTCTTTTTTAATGCAATATATATCATCTCCCACACCCCCGGCTTTAATCACTTACAAATATATTCTGGCAATCATGCTACTCCAATAGAAACCCTTTTCATTGAGAAAGAGAGATAGAGAGAGGGATAATACTCCATTTGTGGTATACCTTAGATAGATGGATATTAATTTTATTTCCGAATCTTCTGTTTTTACAAATAATGCCATACTACTAAAACTTGTGAGTGTTCTTTTCATTTTTTTGGAGATGAACCTTCCAGCTATACTTATGCAAAGGGGATTGCTGGATAAGGAGTCATCAGATTGACTAGTTTCTTAAGTATTATTAAGGGATCCACCTGATTTATCAATTTTCACCCCCCACCAACCTGTACACAGAGAGGCTGATTCTCTGCACCTTGCCAACAGTGCATTTTCAAAGCTTTCAATTTTTGCCAATCTCATATGTGAGAAATAATACTCACTTCTGAAAGTTTTCTAACTACAGAAAATTAACAAGCATTACTGAAGGAATAATAACTTGCTCTAAGTTTTATAGTTCTGGAAATGCTCAATTATTTAGAAATTGCTCTTTAGTGTCCTCAATTTGCAGAACAACTTTTAAAATGCCAATAATGGGCATCACAGTGTCGGTTCATTTGCCAGCCATGGAGAGAGCTGAATCTTTCTTGTGCTTTCCGAAGGGAAAATGTATAAAACAAACTTTACATGTCATTTGAAGCTGAAGAGCAGTCAGTTGCCTCTCCTCAAACATTACAGAAAATATGGTAGCAGATGCTGCATAATAGTCCTATTATTCCAACCGAAACATATAAATGCTTCTTTCATTTTCATAAATAAAATGATTTTCATTCTATTCTCAAGGAATTGTCAATCTCCTAAGATCTGACACTGAGTACACCATCCACTTAATTAACCAAGGAGAAAAAAAAATAATTTTTTTTTTTGTGGAATGATGGGATTCCATCTAGATTTTCTGATTAATTTGGTATTTTACTCTGTCATTATAATTCAATTTATGGGGCTTTTCAGTACATTCCTTGAAGGCACTTTTATCACCCATGAAAATTCCAAATAAAAAGGAAAAATACTTCAATGTTCATTTTTCCCCACAAGGGATACTTGTGCCACTCCACTACAAATAACTATTTAGAACTGGCATTTTCAATGCTGCTGAACTGTTAGAAAGTAAGTTTTAACTTTTTCTTATCACTGTTTTTTATTACTCACAAAATAAATGAAAATTAACTCAAATTACTTATTACTAATATTATTTATTTGATTATCCAAACAAAATTAAGGAAGTTTTATTATTTTATGTCATGCTAGAAAATAAATTATTGTCAATAAAATTCTTGTAAGGGTCTATTATATTCTAGACCATATTTCAAATGATAGTACCTGGGTGTCAGAGTATTGTATTTCTTAGTTGTGCAACTACATTTGCACTATTTTTATACCCTTTTTCTAAAGAGAATCAGGACTATATAAAAATGTGCCTCACAGCCATCATTAACTTTTTAATAGAAAGATCATACTAATAGTAATAAATGCTTCATACTAATAGTAATAACCACTTATTTGCCAAACATCCTCTCTAACTTATAAATAAGGTACATTCCAGAGATGCTTTAGCTCATAGATATAAGCAATCTATCTGAATTATAATATAACTAAATTCTTCTATTTCAGTCTAGAAGGAAAAAATATCTTGAAAAAATGTTTTAAAATCGGCATGTTATTTAACAGGTTAAGAGTTCTTAATGGGTAATGGGTACAGGTTACTTATATGTTATTATCTAGGTAATAGGTACAGACCAATTATTTGTAATAGGTAAAATAGGGAGAGAAAGGCTGTATGGGTCAGGCAAAAGAGCTGATTATACATAGGTGTGTATTTTCCAAATCTAGAAAGGGTCCCAATAATAATAAAATAGCCAGGGTTAGCTTGGCATAGTCATGCCCTCTTCACATCTCTACCCTCTCAGATGGGTGTTTTTATGTGGCACTGAGGCTCGTTCTCAGACACAAGGAGAACCTAAAGCATCCTCTGCCTACTTCCACCACTTAAAAATTTTATGAGAGGTTCTATACGCCGTGCACTGGTTTTCCTTCTGAACCTACTGAGTTCCCTATGTCCACATTCATAAATCCAATACTCTTCAGGGCAACAAATAAATACTATCTTTTAAAATGCAGGTCCAACCTAAAATGAATGACTGAATGAATGAACGAACATAAAATGCAGATCCAAAACAATCCCTCAACTTCCTTTTCAAGACCCTTCACACTTTCGGTTCCCCTCATCATTCAGGTCCAGAGCCTATCCCACTACACTTTCTATCACCAATTCTGGAGACAGAGCAGACAACTCTTCTTCTTGGAATATGGTAGGCACTTTAGTGCCTTCTTGTTTTTATTTCAATTCCTTCTGTTTAAAACCGCCCCCGCCCCTGCCACTTTTCTGGCCCCCATGCCAAGTGATTCATTCCAATCAATACAACTAGAAATTAGGAGTGTCCCTACCAAACCCAGGCATTTAAAAAAGGTTTTGCTCTCCCCATGCTCACTCATCTGCCAGAGAGATGCAGAGATTGATAAGGCCCCCATGAAACAGCAAAGATACCAGAAGGAAGGAAACCAGGTTCCAGGATAACTGCCCATCTTTAGGAACACTTACATTGGACTCTTAAGCGTGCAGTAAAAAAACATGTATTAGTAAAACCACTGGCATTTTGGAGTTGATTTGTTATAACAGTTTTAAAACCTAAATATTAAAGATCCTAAGCAAAGGGGAACATTCTATAATTTAAACTGGGCAACTTCTTTCTAATACTCTTTCTGTTTCCGCTAATTCAGGGAAAAAGTATTTAGTTAGTTAGTTAGTTACTTTTTAACATTATGTTTTTAAATTTTAATTCTAGTATAGTTAACATACAGTGCTATATTAGTTTCAGGTGCACAACATAATGATTCAGCAATTTTATACGTCACTTAGTTCTCATCATAAGTTACTATTAATCCCCTTCACCTATTTCACCCATCAGTTCGTTCTCTATAACCAAGAGTCTATTTTGTGGTTTGTCTTTATTTTTTTAGGAAAAAATATTTATTAAACACCAATTTTGATTGGAATATCATGCTAAATTCTCTTGTGAATTTGATTATGATGAAAGATCAAAGCATGGTCTTTACTTTTAATACATTAAAATCTAATGTTATTATAGATTTTTCTAAGCTATAAAGAGATCTTCTCTGTGCATTTTTTTTTAAATTTTAAAATACTTCTTTATGTATTCATTAGAGAGAGAGAGCACAAGGAGGGTGAGGGGCAGAGGGAGAAGGAGAAGTAGACTCCCCACTGAGCAGGGCACCAAATATGGAGCTTGATCCCAGGACCCTGAGATCATGACTTGGGCCGAAGGCAGCACTTCACTAACTGAGGCACCCAGGCACCCCAAGATCTTCCTCATTAATATTGTCTTTGAAAATATGCAGTGTGTATAAAGGAACAAGTGGGAGAGAGGTTTCTAACTCTGTATTTTCTGCCAATGGGAAAAAAAAATCCTGTTAAATGTTATTTATAAAGTATTCCTACAACTTTTATTAAGATTCTACTATGTATAATGTGCTGCATGTCACCACAGAAACTTTAAAAAGTACATAGTCCTTGCATTAAATGAGTTGAAAAAATATATAAGAGCAAGCCAGTAAGTGAGAATATTTTTTTCTAATTTGAAGGAAAGACTTAGTTTTATAAATCTAATAGAGAAATCAAAGAGATAATAAAGGCAAAAAAAGGCAATTGAAACTCAATAACAAGATCTTAACTAAATTTCTCTTTCTTTAATGAGAAAAACAAAATTTCTTAGCAACTAATATAATTCTTCCTTAATGAGACAAAAATAGGATCTACAAATAAGAAATTCCACTTGAAAAAAACAAACATTCTGAGAGCCAGGGTTCTCCTGGAGTAATATGGCATCAGTATAATATTCACAAGACACTACTTGAAACTTTAATATATTTATGGTATCTGAGGCCAACAGATTTACTCAGTCTTGGCTCTGAAATATATTACCATTTAAACATAATAGAGTCAGAGTAAAACTGCTTTAAATAAAAGGGATACCCTAGAGATAATTGCTGGATTGGCTCAGGAGAGTACTGTCAAATGCTATGATAAGACATTAGAGTCTTTCTGATTTTCAAAGTAATTCTATGAAACAAATCGTCTATGTGGTATTACTTAATGGCAAGAACTGCTGTTTTTCATGTAGTAATTCTATACTTTTGCATTGAAACTCTGCTACAGTTGAAGTACCCGGGTGGCTCAGTCAGTTAAGCATGTGACTCTTGATTTAGGCTCAGGTCATGATCTCAAGGTTGTGAGATCAAGCCCCATGTCAGACTTTGCACTGGGCTTGGAGTCTGCTTGGGATTCTCTCTCTCTCTCACCCTACCCCTCCCTACCTCACTTGCACACATGTGCTCTCTGTTTAAAAAAAAAAAAAAAAAGTAAAAAAAAAGAAATACCTGCTACAGTTAATTAAAATAATAAAATCTAAGAACAAGAACATGCACAAATTTATATAAAATCACATACTGTAATGCAGAGTTTCAACAATTTAATTATACCTCAAACTTTTTCCACTATAATTTTCACCCTAAGTCATATATATAGTACATTGTTTACCTTGAACACTCAAGGATAACACACCCTGAGAGAAAATATTTTTATGATGCATTAAAATGGAGGGCGCCTGGGTGGCTCAGTGGGTTAAGCCGCTGCCTTCGGCTCAGGTCATGATCTCAGAGTCCTGGGATCGAGTCCCGCATCAGGCTCTCTGCTGAGCAGAGAGCCTGCTTCCCTCTCTCTCTCTCTCTGGCTGCCTCTCCGTCTACTTGTGATTTCTATCTGTCAAATTAATAAAAAAAAAAAAAAAAAAATCTTTAAATGGAAAGACATTTCATCCAGAATGGTACTTTTTCAGTGACTGTACAATTTCTTATTTGTTCTTAAATTTTAAATACGTTTTTAAATTTATTATTTATCTGAATAATACTCAAAAAAGAACTCAGCTCAATTTTGAGTTGTTAAATGAAAATCTAACATTGTTTGAAACAGTGATATCTCTTAATATAAGAATGTATTCTACAGGGGCGCCTGGGTGGTTCAGTGGGTTAAGCCTCTGTCTTCGGCTCAGGTCATGATCCCAGGGTCCTGGGATCGAGTCCCAGTTCGGGCTCCCTGCTAAGTGCAGAGTTTTCTTCTCCCTCTGCCTGCTGCTCCCCCTGTTTGAGCGTTCTCTGTCTCTCTCTTTCAAGTGAATAAATACAATCTTAAAAAAAAGAAAAAGAATGTATTCTACCTTTGGTTGTAGATAAACCTTGTGACATTCAAATATGTAATTTCTATTCCCCAGCATTAGCATTCTTAATGCTGCAGGCAAATAGATAACAGCCTCTCATCAGCAGGGAAAGTTACATTACAAAATGACACCCCATATTATTTCCGTATAAAGTTTATCAAACAACAAAACCTCACCTTTTTTTGTTAACATTTTACTATTATCATATATATGTGTTCTTTTTCAGATTTTGTTTTATTTATGCAAAGTACTTCTAATTATTGGCCTTAATTCCCTCTTGCATTTGCACTGAGATTGTTACTGCTTGTACCATGTAAACTTAAAAATATATAAGCATTTATAATATATATGTGTGTATATATATGTGTGTGTGTGTGTGTGTATATATATATATATATATATGTGTACACATACACAAACACACATACAAATGTTAACTCTGGACAAAATTATTCACTTTCAGATTTTTAGTAAAAATTTTGAAACCATATAAAAATAAGAATACCAATTTTGGCATATATAGCAAAAAGAGCTGATGAAGAAACTATAATTAGAAAAAAAATTAATGAAAAATAGCCAAGGATTAGAGACTCCATTACTTTCCTAATACTAATATTTTTCAAAATTTTGTTCGAATCAATCTGTTCTAAAATCTGATATTCAATATGAAGAGCACTGAAATAATCCTTTGAATAGTTTTATTAATTAAATCTTTTTGCATGAGTGAATACATAGTAACCTTTCTTTTAACATTCAAAAATCCAAGACTATAACCAAAGTAGTACCTTTATCTAGTATTAAGGTATTTTAGAAAATACCCTAGAAAGAGACACTCTGATTTACTCTACCAACTGATCAACTGTTTATTGAGCTGATTCATATAGCAATATGTATAATCATTTGTTGTTTGTTATATTCAAATTTGCATTATGGGATATTAGTGTGATTTAGCAACATATTCTTCTTCCTTTATAAAGTCACAATGGAGAAATTAAGAGATAATGATACTGGCTGTATTTCTTTGTATTCAGAATATCTCAATTATATATGCTCTATATGGTGGCTTGGTCTTATACCTGTATGATAACTGAGCCATCATGTGGTAGAAATAGAAAACATCCTGCTCTACATTTTTGATGGGGGTATCTGCAAATTGATTCTTTGTACGGATCATTCTCTATCTCATTTATTATGTCTCTCCCCTTACTAATGTGGTGACAGTGACTCTGTCAGAAACTGATACCTATTCAACAAAATTTATTCTCCCGTTCTTGGTGAGCACACATGTAAACATCTCCCAGCCTCTCTTGTACTTAGGTAAAGCCAGATGACCAATTTAATCAGCAGAGTGTGAATGGAAGTGACATCTGCTATTTGGGGTTGGATCCCTCAAGACAAAAGCATGGCTCCTCCATGTTTCTACCATCTGGGACTGGAATAAGCAGAATGCCCTTAGAAGCTCTGTACCAAGGACTGCAGGGGTGCCAAGTTTGGGTACCTAAATAACAGTGTACAGCCAAATTCCTGCCTACCTGAAACACCAACACAGACAACTCAATGACAGAGGGATAAAAAAATAACACTCATTTTCTTTGGATCACTAAGTTACTATTACTTCTCTTGTTATAAAAGCTTAGCTACCCCAAATGATATAGAGCTCACAAGTCTGGTGCTATCATAACAAAAATATATGGAATTTGCTAGCAGTTAGAAAATACACAGTAAGTAAATAAGTATAATGGTCTATAAAACCAATAACCCTTTTTACACCATGATAAAACTTTTGGTAATTGGTCAAGTGGGCTAAATTAGAAAGATCCTATTTGCTTCTAAGAGAGCTTATATCACTAGAATTTGTAGTTAGTTAGAAAGGGTCGGAATATTAGTGTTTAGACTAACAAAGGCTGCTTGCTTTTTTTTTTTAAAGATACAAGAAGAATGGACTACAGATAAAATGTAACAGTTTCACAATCAGAAATGATGAGAAAGAGTTCAGCATCAAAAGTAAGAATTATATATCTTAGGTTGGGTCCTCTAGAGGAGACTATGAAATCTAAGAGAGAAAGGAATTGCATAAGACATAGAGAAAAAGGAAGGAAATCAAAAGTGGGCATTATTAAAGCAGATTGTAACTATGGACAGCCTCATTCCCGCTGGGGAGCTCTGAGAGACTCTCCAACTTCAGATTTGTCCCACCTGAGGGACAAGAAGTTGGGTTATATAATTTTAGTCTGATCTGCACCTTGGGTCACTACATCCCTGGCATTTCTGACTTGTCCTATGCACACAGGCTAAGAGGAAGTCCTCAACCAAAGGACTGCAGATGCTTGCAGGGGTGGGCTACTGTGGGCCCCTACCTGAGCATGCTGAGACAATTTAACAGGGCACCAACGGCACCTCTTTGGTTTGTGTGGTTACTCACACGTGTAACAGACTAAAAATGAATACATTACGAGCTTAGTGAGTTTGAGAAGAAACTGTATTGCAAAAAAAACACCACAGGGCTAATCTAAGAAAATCTGTGATTTTAGGCATTATACACCATCCTTCAGCCCCCAAACTTGGACCAACAGAAAGAACTGTAGAGACCTAAAGTGGGTAAACCTACTCAGTGTCTACTTTGTATGTGGCTGTGAAAAAGAATGATTAGGGAAGAACCTTCCAACAGGCAAAACTGGGTACCATGAAGGACAATGGACAATAATTTTCCTCCCCATAGAGTAGAACCAGAGTTGAATCAAGAAACTTGACCCAATGTCAGAGCAGAGGACCTTCACAATTTATGTCCTGCAAGATTGCAGAATTGCTTTAGGCTAGGTTCTACCATGTGTCTGCCATTCTTTCTTCTTCTAAATGGGAATTTTACTGCACTTTCTGCTCTCCCATTATATATTAGATGGTATTAATACTTTGTCTTTTAGTTTATAGGTCACAAAATCCTAAATCTGGAATGCTATAGTGTAATTGTCCAGAAATCCTAAAGGTAACAAGTGAATACTTGTCTTCTTTGGGGTATAGCATGATTACAATTTAATTTGTACAGAAAACAGTTTCTTTTTAAAACAAAGTGTGATGTTTTTATTTTTATTATTTATAAGTTTAAATATGGATTTTTTTTTAAGATTTTATTTATTTATTTGACAGGCAGAGATCACAAGTAGGCAGAGAGGCAGGCAGAGAGAGAGGAAGAAGCAGGCTCCCCGCTGAGCAGAGAGCCCGATGTGGGGCTCGATCCCAGGACCCTGGGATCATGACCTGAGCCGAAGGCAGCGGCTTTAACCCACTGAGCCACCCAGGCACCCCTAAATATGGATTTTAATGAAAGAATGCTAAGTAATAAAAGGATAGGTTGGGGAGTTAATGTCTGTTGATTTTTGGCACCCATCTCTACCCATGCAATGCTAGAGCTTTTATTGTGGGGGCCAGAAGTAACATATTTTTCAGATCCTTTTGCCATCAGGGTTTCAGATCTGGTTTGGGTTCTAACATTTAGATGCACTACGCCACACTTTCTATCACAGAAGTGAGAGAGATGCCATTTTTCTTCTGTAACAGTAGTGCCTGTGGACAGGCTGCAGGAGATGTCAATATTCTGTGTGTGTTGCTTTTATTCTTTGGGTGGTCAGCAGTCAATAGCAGTCTGGACCAGCTGGGAAGTTGGCCGTGGTTTCTTCCAGTTTTTTTTAACATTTGGGTGGCATCAACTTCCTGCTTTCTTGAGCATAGCTTCAGAGGCATAACTGAAACATTAAAATGTCTCCCATCTTCCTTAAAATTCTTCAGACTTTCAATTAATGTATCATGCATGAGAAGAAAAATATGTTTACACATTTGTTGGGCAAAGGAGCAGACTACAGAAGATATTATTTGTTGGCTTCCAAATCTGTTTTCTCCCTCCCATCTAGGCACGCCTTAGACTACACTGCTCATGTGTCCTGGAGACAAGGTGGCTACACAATTAAATTCTAGCCAATACAATTGGAGCAAAACTGGTGCATGCCACTATTTTTTTTTAAAGATTTTATTTATTTGACATACAGAGATCACAAGTAGGCAGAGAGGCATGCAGAGAGAGAGAGGGAGAAGCAGGCTCCCTGCCGAGCAGAGAGCCCGATGCGGGGCTTGATCCCAGGACCCTGAGATCATGACCCAAGCCGAAGGCAGAGGCTTAACCCACTGAGCCATCCAGGCACCCCGCATGCCACTATTTTTGAGGGTTTTAGACAGCAGCTTGCCTCCTCCAAATTCTCTTTTCCCTTTTCTTCTGGAATGTCAATGAACTGAGCAATCTTGGAAGCCACATGTGGAAGATGGCGGAGACATGACAGCTCAGTTCCATGAATATAGATTGGTCTAAAACATTGCTTTGAACTGTTATAGCAGAGAAATAAACTAGTCTCTTGTTTGAGTAATTATCAATGCTTTGTATCTACAAACTACTAGAAGGAATTTTCTTTCCCCTTTTGATTACTTTTTATGTTGAAATAATTATAGATTCACAAGAAGTCACAAAGATAGTACAGAAGTCCTACTTATCCCTCACTCAATTTCCCTAATAGTTACAGATTTTGCATAATTATAGCAAGGCATTGCATATTAATATAATGCATGTATATATTTTTAACATTTTGCTATATATATATGTGTGTGTGTGTGTGTATATATATATATATATATATATATATATATAGTGTAGTGGTGGTCACATAAATATATATATATATATATATATATATTTATGTGACCACCACTACATCAAAATGCAGAACTATTCCATTACCATAAAGATCTGCTCATGCCCTTATAGTCACACCTACATTTTCACCGAAACTCCTAACCCCTGGTAATAACTATTATCTTTTCCATTTTTATAATTCTTTCATTTCAAAACTGTTATATCAATAGAACCATACAGTATGTGATGTTCTAAGAATGGTTCTTTTCACTTATCCTGATACCCTTGATATCCATCAGAGTTGCTGTGATGATTGATAATTTGTTCTTTTTATTGCTGAGTAGTATGCCAGGGCTCTGTGGATGTGCCACATTGTAACCTTTCACACATTAAGAAACATTTTGGATGTTTCAAATTTTTTTACTGTTACAAATAAAACCATTTTAAACCGCCATGTACAGATATTGAGTCAACAGTCCTTTTCCTTTCTCTGGGATAAATGCCCAGGATTGCAATTATTGGGTTGTTGGTAAGAAATATCACATTTTTAAAAAGAAACTTTCAAACTAATTTCCAGAGTGGATACATTATTTTACACTCCCCAGCAATGCATGACAGATCCAGTGTCCCTGAACTTTCATCAGCATTTGGTATCATTGCTATTTCTATCTGTTCTAATACATGTATACAAAGATCTCACCATAGTTTTAATGTACATATCATTCATGGCTAGTGATGTTATAAATTGTCATGTGCATATTTGCCACCCATATATTCTCTTTGATGACATATCCTTCATACCCAATTGGATTGTTTAACTGAGTGCTGAATTTTGTTAAGTCCTCTATATAACTCTAGATAGGAGTTTTTGTCAGGTATGAGTTTCACAAATATTTCCTCCCAGTTTGTATCTTGTTTCTTGATCCTATTAGTAGAGCCTTCACCAAAAAAAAAAAAGTTGTGTTCATTTATTTGTTTTTTAATTTTGATGAACTCTAATTACTTTTTTCTTGTCATGTCTGTGAATTTTTCACCAAATCTTAGTTTCCAAGGGCTTTTCTCTTAGTTTATCTCCTGAAAGTTTTATAGTTTTACATTTAATTCTACACTCAATTTTGAGTTAATTTTTTTTAAAGATTTTATTTATTTGACAGAGAGAGATCACAAATAGGCAGAGAGGCAGGCAGAGAGAGAGGAGGAAGCAGGCTCCCTGCTGAGCAGAGAGCCCGATGCGGGACTCAATCCCAGGACCCTGAGATCACGACCCGAGGCAGCGGCTTAACCCACTGAGCCACCCAGGCGCCCCTTGAGATAATTTTTGTATAAGAAATGAGGTTTGGGGTGAGGGTCATTTTTGGCCTATGGATATTCAATTGTCCTAACACTGTTTATTGAAAAAAAAAAAAAACCTGTATTTTCTCCACTGAAATCCTTCCCATCTTTGTCAAAAGTTGGCAAGGTCTGTATTGCCAACTTTGTATTGGTCTGTCAAACTCTTTATCCTGTTCTGCTGATCTATGTGCCTGTCCTTCCTACAGCATCATGAAGTCTTGATTCCTATAGCTATATAATAAGTCTTAAAATTGGATAGATTGATTCCCACCTCTTTATCCTTTGATTTTTTGCAGAACTACTACCCTCGGTCTTTTGTTTTTCCATGTAAGTCTTGGAATAATATTGTCTATGTCTACAAAAAAAAAAAAATCTTTCAAGGATTTTGATAGGGATTACATTAACACTCTATATAAATTTCACATCTTTACTGTATGGAGTCTTCTAATCCTTTAACATGGAATATCTCTCATTATCTGTATTTTCTTTGATTTGTTCCATGAAAATTTTTATTTTGGAGTACATGTATTTTGTTGGATTTACTCTAAGTATTTCATTTCATTTTTTGAGAACATGGACATAGTAGTATAATTTAAATTTGGTTTTCATGTGTTCACTGGCAGTATATAGAAATAAAGTTGATTTTTGTATGCTGATCTTTTAACTTAAAACCATGCTGAACTTCCTTTTTAGTTTAAGTCGGGATTTTTTTCCCCTTAAATTCCTGATGATTTTCAACATAAAACATCATATCAATCTTCAGATAGGGTTTTATTTCTTCCTTCCCAATCTGTATGCTTTTTATTCTCTTTCCTTTCCTTACTGTACTGGCTAGAACTTGCACTAGCATGTTGAAGAGCAGTGATGAAATTGGAGATTCTTTCCTTGTTCTCAATATTAGGGGAAATTCATTCAGTTTTTTGGCATTAAAATATTGATAGTTGTAGGCTTTTGTGTGTGTTCATCAAGTTGAAGATATTCTTTCTTATTCCTAGTTTTCTGTGAGTTTTTTCCTTTCTCAAGAAATGCTGAGTTATGTCAAGCACGTTTTCTGTAGCAATGAATGTAATCCTGTGATTTTTCTTATTTAGCCTAAAATATGGTGGATGATACTAAGTGATTTTTGAGTGTTGATGCAACCATGAATCTCTGGAAAAAAGTCTCTCTTATAATTCCTTGTTACATAATTCTTTTTAAATATATTTCTAAATTATATTTGCTAATATTTTATCAATAATTTTTCATGTATACTGATAAGGAATAATGACCTACATTTTCTTTTTTTAAATCTTATTTTAGAATCATGGTAACAGTTTCCTCATAGAATGAGATTAGAAATGGTCCTTATCTATTTTCTGGTACAGATTCTGCAGAATTGGTGTTACTTCCTTCAATGTTTGGTAGACTTTTAGTTTTACTGATTTCTCCATAATTTTATTGTTTTTAATTTCATAGATTTAAGTTCTTATCTTTTTTTTTTAAGATTTTATTTATTTATTTGATAGATCACAAGAAGGCAGAGAAGCAGGCAGAGAGAGAGAGGAGGAAGCAGGCTCCCTGCTGAGCATAGAGCCCAATGTAGGGCTGGATCCCAGGACTCTGGGATCATGACCTGAGCTGAAGGCAGAGGCTTTAACCCACTGAGCCACCCAGGTGCCCCTAAGTTCTTGTCTTTATTATTTTTCTTTCTGCTTGTTTTGGGTGTATTTTGCTCTTCTTCTTCTTATTATTATTATTTTTTTTTTCCAGTTTGCTTAGTTGGGGGCTGAGATTATTGATTTGAGACTTTTCCCTTCTCTAATGTATCACTTAATGCTATAAATCTCCCTCTCATCACTATAGCTGTATCCCACAAATTTTAATACATTGTACTTTCATTTTCAATTAGTTTGATGCATTTTTCCTTAATGACAGTCTCTTTGTTACGTGAATTATTTAGAAGTATGTGTTCAGGTTTCAAATGTTTGGTGATTTCCTTGTTATATTTCTTTTGATTGATTTCTATTTTTATTCACTTGTGGTTAGAGAACATACTACTATAATGTCAATTTTTTTTTTAATTTGTTAAAGTTTGTTTTATGGCTAAGGACATGGTTTATGTTGGTGTATATTCTATGGGCACTTGAAAGGAAGCCTATAATGTAATTGCAGGGTAGTGTGTTCTAAATGTTGATTATATCCTGTTGGTTGATGGAATTCCTCTATAACCTTGCTGATTATGTGTTGAGGCACTCTATCAATTGCTGTGAGAGGAGTGTTAAATTCTCCAGTTACCTTTTTTTTTTTTTTAAAGATTAATTTATTTATTTGAGAGAGAGAATGCATGTGTGAGTGGGGGAGGGGCAGAGGGAGAGAATCCTCAAGCTGACTCCAGCTGAGCTGATCACTGAGCCTCAGGAAGGGCTCTATCCCATGACTCATGAGATCAAGAACTGAGTTGAAATCAAGGGTTAGTCACCCAAATTGAATGACCCACCCAGCTGCCCCCAATTATCATTCTTTTTAAAACAACATGTTCTAACAAAGCCACTTTGATTCACCTATGATATTATAGCTTGAACCATCACTCTTTTAGAACTGGCCTTTATTTACTAAACATGCAATACAATATTTTAAACAATCTACTTCCTTCTAAATAATTCATTTTTTAGTCTTTACATATTTACCTTTAGGAAGTGCTCACTAATTACTTCTAATAGGGACAGTTACAGCAAGTCTATTGTAGGCTTTTTTTCTCTTTTTTTCCTAAATAAGCTTTCAAAATTCCTTATAAAGACATTATATATGGGAGTCAAGGTTTTGAAAAAATTTTGAGAACCTAATATTATAACCATGAGGGACTCAAGAAATAAAGTTCATTTATAAATAACAGAATAGAAAAGAATGTATGAAAAAGCGAAAGTCATTTTTCTGCCACAAATGAAATGCAGATCCTACATACTGAGGGTGGAGGACAGGTCATAAACCCAGAGGGTTAGACAAAATTCTTTCATCTCTAGTGTGGATTGTATTGTGATAGTTATTGAATTCAGAACCTGGTAGAATATGCCAAACTGGTTAATGAAAGAAACTAAGGAACAGACAAGAAAAATGTGTCTTATCCTAAGTCAATGTAGAGAATGACAGCTGAATCAGGCAAGACTTCACTTCTCTAAATATTGACATTTCTAATAAACCTCTCCAAAACTTAAAAGTAATCCCAAGGAGAAAGTGCTATTTCTGGATTTATCCAGAATTACAAGATTATTAATATTTTAGTCATCAGAATAGAGTAGCGATTCATATTATAAATCAAATTCAGTATAGAAAAACAAACCTGCATTTTTTCACCAAAGTTTGTGAACTGTGAAATGTGCAACCACTAGAAGTCTGTATCACACAGACTAAAACTATCCTGAAACTTGCCAAAATACCTATAGCCTTTCCATCCCTAACATGAGATATACTGAGATTCAAATTGTAAGGTCAGTGAAAGGGAGAGAATTAGAAATGGGATAAGAGTCAAGAACTCAAAAAAAAATTATTTGGAAACCAAGAATGTTAAAATATTAATGGCTTGAGTATCTGAGTATCTGTATTCCCAAAAGGGTCCAAAAGGCCACCTCCAAATTCTTTCCAATGTCTTGATAGCTTTTCAGGACACTGTGGATGAAAGTTCACAATCTTAGCCCCAGTACCTAGGACACTAATACCTACTCCTCTGCATGGTCAGTGTGTCCCAAGTTAAAAACCAACTTCATACATGATAACTTTAATAGGAAGATACAAAAGTGTTTTGTAAAAAGAAAATCAGCAAAACTCAGATATAAACATCTTTATTTAAATCCTAGTTCTATCATTCAATCAGGTAAAATCTTTTTTTTTTTTTTAAGATTTTATTTATTTATTTGACAGAGAGAGAACACAAGTAGGCAGAGAGGCAGGCAGAGAGAGAGGAGGAAGCAAGCTCCCCGCTGAGCAGAGAGCCCGACGCGGGACTCGATCCCAGGACTCTGAGATCATGACCCAAGCCGAAGGCAGCGGCCCAACCCACTGAGCCAGCCAGGCACCCAATCAGGTGAAATCTTAATGGGGATAGCCATTACGCTGTCATGGTAGAACCATAGTACATGCTCAGTATCTGTTAGCTGTTTTCTAAATCTGATCAAATTCCACTTCTCTATTAATAGTGCTATTGAGGGATGCCTAGGTGGCTCAGCCAGTTAAGCATCTGCCCTTGGCTCAGGTCATGATCCTAGGGTCTTGGATTCCAGCCCCGCACTGGGCCCCCTGCTCAGCAGGGAGCCTGCCTTTCCCTCTACCTCTGCCTGCCATTCCCCCAGCTTATGATTTCACTCTTTCTCTGTCAAGTTTATAAATAAAATCTTATTAAAAAATAGAGCTACTGAGTAACTGAAATTGTATTTCTTTAAAAATATTTTATTTATTTATTTGACAGAGAGAGAAAGAGACAGCAAGACTGGGAATACAAGCAGGGGGAGTGGGAGAGGGAGAAGCAGGCTCCCCACTGAGCAAGGAATTGATCCCAGGACCCCAGGATCATGACCTGAGCAGAAGGCAGACACTTAACAACTGAGCCACCCAGGTGCCCTGGTTTTATCATTCTAACATGAATTATATATATCTGCTCTGTTTTTCACATTTGTGATCATAACAAACTAGAAACCATCAATTTTCAGGTCATAGAAATAAAAATCTTAGAAACATAAAAATTATATAGACATATCCAAAAGCACTGTTTTTAAAAAATCATCTGTACTTTACCTGTGTAATTCATATGTGTATATACACATATGTAAATATTTGATTTACAATAATAAATTTTGCATTCCTTTATCTTGACTACCATAAGCTTATTACCATTGGAAGTAAGTTGTGTTTAACTCAATATATGCATTATGAATTTTACCACATTATTTATATAATTCAGTAAATATTGTTTTTATATTTGTAAGCCTTTGGGCAGTTCATGAGTTTTATTTCTCAAACTCAGAACACCCTAGACATAAGATGAACACTCCCTTATCTTTAAAAGAAAAGAGACCAATTAGAATACAGTTTCAAAACAAAGACTTTGACTTTATACCAAGTGATAATGTAGAAGTGGTTTCTACATTATGATCTCTTTGTGTTAGACCTATTAAAGTTTCTCCAATGATTTTATATTAGACCAGAAAGATTCATGATATGTTTGGAACCTAGCAACAGTTTTCACCCAGGAGTAATAGAACTGTTATGGATAAAAATAGGGATCACATACTATATGTTATTCTGTATAGTCCCTTTAACAGTAGCACTTAAATGGAAGATATCTTTTTGTAGGGAATAACAGACAAAACACAAGCTAGCAGATGTTTTGTTTTGTTCAAATAATTACAGATAACTCTAAATTATCCATGCAAAGTTTTACTCATTGCCAGGTATAAGGGTAAGACTCCACCAGCTGGGCCAAGCAGTCAGGATGGTGGAGCCTCTATGTAGACAACTGTGCATTGTTACATGTGTTTCTTCATCAGACAAAAGGATGATGGTCAGAGGACAGTTGAGGTGACCCCATTTCATGACTCTGTATAGAAGGGTTCCCTCTAGTCAGTCAGAGGATCTGGGCTTAGTCTTATTCTTATTAAAATATATTTTAATATGATATTTATTGTTATATTATATACTATATATAAATATATAGTATATTTATATATAAATTTATGCTATATATAATAGATGTATTATATATACATATATATGTGTATGTATGTGTGTATATAAATATATGTGTACTCTGTGCTGAGCCATGTTTTAAGTGCTGTACCAGTTAAAAAAAAAAATACTGCCCACCCTGAAGCTTACATTATAGATTCTTTTATTAAAGGCTGCAGCAGATTTTTCTATACTCACTACCTTACTCCTCGGCCCATGCTTTTCCTAAAGAAAACAGTTTTTGCCTTTAAAATTTCTCCAAAGCTGAAGATTATTATCATAAAATAAGTTCTTGGCGTATAGAAAAATAAGTATGATGGGCCTTTCAAAAAAACATCTCAGGGATGCCTCAGCAGTTCATTTGGTTAAGCATTTTATTCTTGGTTTGGGCTCAGGTTGTGATCCCAAGGTTATGATCTCGAGGTCCTGATCTCAAGTCATGGAACGGAGCCCAGCATTCAGCTCTGTACTCAGCAAGGATCTGCTTGAGATACTCTAACTCCCTCTCCCTCTGCTCCTCCCCACTCTGTTCTCTCTCTCTAAAATAAAATAAAAACTTTACCAAAAAAAAAAGGTCTCAGATTCTGTTCTTCTTTGTGGAAGGGGCATTGACTCTCCTGGTAATGAAAACCAATGAGTCAGTGTTCTCTTTCATTGACAAGTTTGTGACATTGATCAAATATACATAATCCCTACCCTTCCTATCCAGAGGGTTAAAGACCATTCAAAAGCACTTCCCTTGAACAGAATGATAAAAGAGGCCTAGTTCTTATCTTAAGTGTTCTGATCACACACACACAAATCATCACTTTGTGAGGTGACAGATATGTTAATTAGCTTGACTGTGATACTCTTAAATAGCAATCCAAAGATCACATGTTACACCTTAAATATAAACAATTTTTGTCAAGTGTATGTACTTCAATAAAGCTGAAAAAAAAAATATAATATAATTTTAAAAAATAGTCCCAGGTCATTCTAGATGTCTCTGGGACAAGGAGTATTAGACATTTTGAGCAAGCACTAGAGAAAATGGCTTAGCAAGGCAGTAAAGGCAAGGGAGCAATCAGGTCAGAAGCACTTTGGCATGGCCCTCACATAAACCTGTCAACTTTATTTCACCTTGTCAGATATGGAGTAACTATAGGAAGCAGTAGGGAAAATGAGTAGCTATTTCCTGGCCTTTTAGAAAATGACTCCACTGAGGACATCCTTGCCCTTAGCTGGAAAGAGCCTTCTACAGAAGGCTCTGGCCAAAGGGAAAAGTCCTGCCTTTTCTCATTCAGAAGTAGAGCCCGTTTTTATTCTGTGACTCTCATTTCCTTAAATGAGGTGAGGGGATGAATTACCTGGAATGTTCTCTCCATCCAAAGCCTACTCTAAATGACCCTCAGGTCACTAACAGTCATTCGGATAAATGTCACCAAACTCCCCAGATGCTGCTATGTCAACTATTTAAAATAAAACTGAACCTAGCTTAAAAAAATTTTTTTGAATGAATGTGTCTTCAGTGCTTGACTTATTTGTATTACAAAAACCATAGCGGGGCACCTAGGTGGCTCAGTTGGTTAAGCAACTGCCCTCGGCTCATGTCATGATCCTGGAGTCCCAGGATTGAGTCCTACATCAGGCTCCCTGCTTCGTGGGGAGTCTGCTTCTTCCTCTGACCTCTCCTCTCACATGCTCTCTCTCTCTCAAATAAATAAATAAAATCTTTTAAAAAAACTGTAGTTTCTTTTTTCTAAATAGTGAACTTGTGCATACTTTGAAATATTTTAAGAAATATATACTTTAATATTTTAAGAAATACATACTTTAAATATTTTAAGAATAAAACTATGCTACTAAGAGTCTGTTATGAATTTGATTCATAGTAGACTCTTAATGTCAATAAAGCCAAATGATATGAATATAAGGCAGAGCACTTCAAAAGATCCCTTTCTAAACTTCAAGGAATGACATTTAAATAGTTTTGATATAATACAGACATAATACCTGGAGTGAATATTATAAGAACTCTATCAGTGATGGCAATAGGATTTATTACAATAATTTACATTGTTTACACAATAGTTTTATTACTTTGAAAAGCATACCTTATGATCTATATTTTGTTATGGACACTTTCATTAATTCATTTAATACATTTTTTTCATCACTTACTATAACTCCATCATGATGCCACTCAAAGGAAATACAGAGATGACCATGAAATAGGAATTGCTCTCAAAGAACTTACAGTTTAATCAAGGAAAATTATGACTATTTGTAATTAAATATTTAATTATAATCTCACAGCAAATTCTACAATGAATTAAATAAAGGAATCACATAGAATCATAGTTTAACTGAGCTAGCTGAGATCTGGAATTCTCTGTTAGGAAGAAATATCTAAGCAAAAAGATGAAAAATAGGAGGAAAGTCAGCTAAAAAAATAAGAAAAGTATGTATTGGGTAGAAAGAAAAAAGGTGAAAAAGAGCAGACTTTAGTACATTCAAAGAACTGAAAGGAACACAGTATGTCATAGAATCAAGTGAAAGTAACAGAGGTGGAACTTGGTAAGAAGTTGCTGCAGAAGTCAAATGCCTAAAGGTCAGGAATTTGAACACTCGGGTGAGAGCAAGAAGTCTTTGAAAGGTCATACAAAGTAGGAATAACAGATTTCTGTTTTCAAAACGCAGCTCTGGCTGGAGTGTGAAAGAAGTATTGGAGGACAAGACTAAAAGTAGAAAAATTCATCATGTAGTTGTTCTATCACCCAGGAAACACAATGCTGACAAGAACTAAAGAATCTGCAATGTGTACAAAGTGAAATTCAAAGGAAGCGTTGATGCCCAATTTCTTTGAAATATCACATGAACTACTTGAACTTGTTCACAGTTTCAGCTAAACCATGCTATCTCCCTTTCAGTGACATCATATCTTCCTTGGGGCACCTAGGTCAGTTGAGCACAGGACTCCCGGTTTTGGCTCAGGGTCTGAACTCACAGTCATGAGATGAGTCGGGCTCCCTGCTCCTCACAGTCTGCTTAGGACTCTCTCTGCTTCTCCCTCTGCTCCTCCCACCATGCTCTCTCTCTCTCTCTAAAGTAAATAAAAACATCTTTTTTTAAAATCTTTTTTTAAAGTAAATACTGCAAATAAGCATAGAACAGGATATGAAGTTGGCAACATATGACTTGACTCGAACGCTGGAGAAAATGTGTACTGTCTGACAGGCACACACATCCCATCACACCATAATTCCAGTTAGGATGCAAGAAAAACAGTATGTTTTCTTTTGAGTTCCTCTCTGTATTGGGCTACTAAGTTATTAGGAAATGAATTTTCATTAAGTTTTTTAGACCCTTCAATTTAATAAATGACACTGTTAGGTGTTTCTTTTCGCTTAACGTTCCCATGAAAATGAAAATACGGAGAAACTAATGTCATGTTAGTAATTTCAAGTCGCAGCTGGATTTCAAACAAACAATGCAGTTGTCTTTTCACTTTTCTAAGAGTGTCTTGTGCAAAGCATAAGTGGTAATTTTAATGAAGTCCAATTTATTAATTTTTCCTTTCAAAGATTGTGTTTTTGGTATTGTTTATAAAAACTCACTACCAAATCCAAAATCATCCAGATTTTCTCTTATGCTACCTTTTAGAAACTTTATAGTTTTGTATTTTACATTTAGGTCTATGAAAAATTCAGTTCATTTTTATGAAAGGTGTAAAGTTTGTAATTATATTAGTTTTTTTGAATGTAGATATATAGTTGTCCAGCACTATATCTTGAAGAGACTATAGTTTCTTCACTGTATTTCCTTCCTTATATATATATATATATATATATATATCAATCAGTTGACTCTATTTGTATAGGTCTATTTCTGGATTTTCTATTCTGCTCCATTAACCTGTCTATTCTTTTCCCAATACTATACTGTATTGATTATCATAGCTTTATAAGTAAGACCTGAAGTTGGGTAGTGTCAATTCTCTGACTTTGTTCTTCTCTTTCAACATTGTGTTGGATGTGCTGGTCTTGCCTCTTCTACATAAATTTTATAATTAGGGATGCCTGGGTGGCTCAGCTGGTTAAGCAACTGCATTCAGCTCAGGTCATGATTCTGCTTCTCCCTCTGACCCTCTCCCCTCTCATGCTCTCTCTCTCAAATAAATAAATAAAATCTTTTAAAAATAAATTTTATAGTTAATTTGTTAATATCTACAAAATGATATCATGAGAATTTGATTAGAAGTATGTTACATCTATGTATCAAGTTGGAGAACTGACATCTTAACAATACTAACTCTTCCAATCCCAGAACATGGAATATTTCTCCATTTACTTAGATCTTGATTTCTTGAAATAGAGTTTTGTACTTTTCTTCACATAGATACATAAACTTGTTAAATTTAGATATACTTCATTTCCTTTTTGTTGCTAATGTAAATAGTGCTGTGTTTTTTATTTCAAATTCCAATAGTTCATTACTGACATGAAGGAATGCAATTGACTTTTGTGTATTAATCTTGTATCCTATAACCTTTCTATAATCACCTATTAGTTATAAGGGTTTGTCAATTCTTTCAAATTTTCTACTAGACAATCATGTCATCTGTGACCAAATGTAGTTTTATTTATTTCCCATATATAAACCTACTTTTTCTCATTATATTAGCTAGGTCTTTCAGTACAATGTTGAATAGGAGGAGTAAGATCAAACGTCCTTGCTTTGTAACCAATTTTAGGTTGAAAGCATCTAGTTTCTCCCCATATATATGATGGTAGCTGTAGCTTTTTTTATATATACTCTTTAGCAAGCTGAGCAAATTCCCTCTTTAGTTCTAGTGTGCTGTGAATTTTGGTCATGAACAGGTGGTAAAATATGTCAAATGCTTTTTATGCATCTATTGGTATGATCAATTTTTTCCCTTTAGCTTATGCATGTAATAGATTACATAAACTCATTTAAATGTTGAGCTAGTCATGCATTCCTAGAATAAATGCCAGTTGGTCGGAGTATACAATGATTCTTATGCATGACAGGATTCAATTTGTTAATATTTTGTTGATGACTTTTTCATCTGTGTTCATGAGAGATAGTGGTCTACAATCTTTCTTTGTTTCAATGTGTTGATCCTGGTATTAGGATAATGCTTGCCTCAGTGAGTGACTTAAGAAATATCTCTTCTGTTCTTGCTTCCTGGAAGGTAATGTAGAGAATCGCTACCATTTTTTCCTTAAATGTTTAATAAAATTAACCACTGAAATGACCTGAGCCCCATGTTTTTTGTTTTGGAAAGTTACTGATTATTGATTCAATTTCTTTAGTCAATATAAGCCTACAGATTATCTGAGTGTTGGCAGATTTTGTCATTCAGAGAGTTTATCTGTTTCATCTAAGTTACCGAATTGGTGGCCATATAAATTTTCATGAAATTCCTTTATTATCCTTTTAATGGGATCAGTAGTGATGGCTTCTCTTTTATATCTGATATTAGTAATTTTTGTATTCTCTCTTTTTTTTCCTTTCTTAGATTGGACAAGAGTTTATCTATTTTAACGATTTCTTCCAAGAACCAACTTTTGGTTTTGTTGATTTTCTCTATTAATTTCCTTTTTCTAATTTCATTGATTTCTTCTCTAAATTTTATTATTTTATAGCTTCTGCTTACTTTGGATTTAATTTGTTCTCCTTTTTTAGCTCCAGTATGCATTTATGACCTCTAGTCATCTATCATTTCTGTCCTCATTGAAATCTTACCTCTATATGGCTTAGAATAAAGCAGTCATTACTTATCCATGAGTTTTAAAGAAGTGGGTTTGGGTATACAAATGATAATGATCTGAAAGCAAGTGATTTGGATCTGCAAAAACCAGTATTTATTGTGAGAAAAAAGGATTTTATTGAAACTTTCAATCTGGACTCTAGATAGCAGTAAAGCTCCCAGGATTAAAGGATAGTGGCAGAAAGTTTAGGGTAAGACTTTAGGATGGTTACTGACACACAAAGAAAGACAAAACACTTCTTGGGGCTAGAGACAGAATCTAGTGGGGAGAAGACTGGACAGTCAAGTTCAGATACCAGATTCCTACCCACCCCATCCCCTTGAACTCAAGGTCCTGTGAGGGGAAGTTTCAAAAATACTAAGGTAGGGTTCAGCAGTCCAGGAAACATGTGGCTATTTTCTCACTTCCACAGGTGGAGGTTTAGGAGATGGAAGTTTTTTTTTAAAGACGCCAGATTTTCAAAAGAGCTTTATTCCCTACAGGTTTACAAAAAGGTGCAGAAGATCAAGGGCTCAGGAAGATTTCTAGGCATAAAGGCATTTTTAAACCTTCCAGAAACCATCCACTGTACATAGAAATTTTCACTCCTCCTCAAGAGATTGGGAGTGCTGGGATGACCCAGGAAGTTTGGAAGACAAGGAAGCAGCATGTGGGAATGGCAAAGACCACAGTCCCTTGCAGCAAAGAACAGTGAAATTAAAATGCCCTTCAGCCAGTATAGCAAGAAAAGACGGCATCTTCACAAAATCAAGCAAGATGAAAAACAATTAAGAGCCTCAAAAATCTAATCCTACTTCTTGTTAACAGAACAATATATAAGGCCCTAGGTAATTTGGCTTACTATTGGGAAGAATGGTTGAAGATTTTCTAAAATAAGACGTACCCAAATTGACTGAGTTCTGTCAGTTATACATCTCTTATCATTTGTCATCAGATCATGTGACTTGATGTATCCAAAGATGTGTGAGTAGATGCAACTTCACTATATCCAGATAGAAGGTATAAGAGCTGCTGCATCTACTCACACATCTTTGGATACATCAAGTACTCTGTTAGTACTCTGTGCTTTTGAAAGAAACATGACAGTGATTTAGGAGGGAATCAAGATACTCTCACTTCTTTTTTCAGATTACAATTTGCAGCCCTGGGTGAGTTCAATGATTGACACAAATTCATACAAATGGTAAGACAGAGAGCAACACTTGAAGGATGAAATTACAAAATATGAAAATGCAGAATTAGAATCTTACATATGTTTTGATCCAAATGCCTATTTTACAGAGTAGAAAAAGCAGTAGACAGTCTTCACTAACTGCCACGTAACTTTAGTCCTTACAGAATTAACATTGCTATCTAGGCCCAGGATTCTTGGACTAAAACTTATTGTCTAGAACTAAGCCCTCGCTATCCCAGCCTACGGCCCTCCATAGAGAAAGCAAGTGTTTCCTCCACTCAGTATTCTCCTTCAAAGTGGATGAATTTTTTTTTTAATTTCCCAATTGTCACCCAAGGAGGATAAAATTTACACATGCACTCAATCATTCATTCACTCATTTATTCATAAATTTATTCACATACTCATTCATAATTATTATGTAAGAAAATGAAGACAATATATAAAGAAAAAGTATACATATAATAAATAAATAAATAAAGGAGATAAGACATGCTACAAAACATAGGGAAAACCTCTCTAATAAGGTAACATTTGAGAGGAGACACAAAGGAAGTAAGAAAGTCCATCAGCATCTGTGGGAAGAGCGTTCCAGGAAAGATGGAACAGCAACTGAGGAAGCCCGAGGTACAATAATGCTTATTATTTTAAAGAAGGGGAAAGAGGTCAGAATAAATGGGGAGGACGGAGTGGGGGGTGAGATCAGATAGGGAAGTGGTAGTAGCCAGTGAATGGTCCAAGGACGACTTTGGGAGATTTAGGAACTTGCTCTGAGCAAGGGAGAAACCTACTGATAAAACTACAGATTCAGAAGCAGTACTTAAGAAGTTGCTAGAGTTTGTCAGGGAATGGTTAAAAAGGAATGGTGGTTTAGGCTGCATTTGTGGTGGTGGAATGAATGAGAAATAACCAATATTTGGTTGTATCTTGAAGGCACACATAATCTGTGACCAACTGCCTGGAGTAAGAGAGAAGAGCAGTCGGAGTTACTCAGTGGCTTTTTAGAGCTTCATCTTGTTTGATTTTTGTTTTCTACAGTAAGGACAGAAAAATCATATCACCCATTTTCCCTTTGACTTTATCATTGACAGGCACAAATCTAAACTGCAAGAAACTAGAGTCTACCCCCCCTTTTTGCAATTCTCCTTCAAAATCTTTTTTTCAATTCTCCTTCAAAAATATACAAGGGATCAGTGTGGGGTGCCTGGGTAGCTCAGTGGGTTAAAGCCTCTGCCTTCAGCTCAGGTCATGATCTGGGGGTCCTGGGATCAAGCTCCACATCAAGCTCTCTGCTCAGCAGGGAGCCTATTTCCCCTCTCTCTGTCTCTGCCTGCCTATTTGCGATCTTTGTCTGTCAAATAAATAAATAAAATCTTAAAAACATATATACAAGGATTCAGTGTTACTAGAAAGACTCTGGCTATAATTTTGCTCTGGGCTGACATTTTATATTAACCTAAGTTTCTTTACTTTTAATTTTTAAAATATCACTTAAAAATAACTTTTTGTTTTTAATCACTCAAATACAAATTCTGATCTAAAACTATCTCTATTTTTGTACACTCATCTCTTGTCTTGGTCCTTCTTATAGCAAAACTTCTATATATACTATCTCTAATTCCTCTCCATTCTCTCTTCATAATTTCTAACCATATTCTCCTTCAGACACTCTACCAAATAAATTCTTTCACAGTTATCACTGACTTCTGGTTTGTAAAATCTAATATCTACTTCTCAGTCTTCATCTCTCTTGACCCATCAACAGTATTTGACATAGTTGGTCACTTTCTCTTCAAAATACTCACTCACTAGGCTTCTGAGAAAGTGTCCTGTTTTGATTCATTACCTAATTTGCTGTGTACTCTTGGTACCCTTACCTGGTTTATTCACCTCTAAATATTGGCAGTACTTAGAGATGAGTTCTCAGAAATCCTCTCTTTATATATACTGACTACAGAGCCTAGATGAACTCAACCTAATTCATGGCATAAGCTAATAACTGAATACTGATGATCCCAAAAATTCATTCCTGGATTCCATGTTCGTCTATTTCCATTTCGTATCTCAGAGGACCTCTCCAATTTTGCATATCTGAAACCCAACTTGCTATTTTACACCCCCACTGCTCCTCTTATAGTCCTCTCAACATCAGTTAATAGCAATTTTATTCTTTCAGTTGTCTATGTAAAAATGGGCTGGGTTTTGTTTTGTTTTGTTTTGTTTTTGTTTTCACTTCCTCATCTGATCCATTAGTTAACGCTATCACTCATATTTCATTATATCCAGCATATGACCATTTCCTAACTTCTGCCATTACTACCTAGGTCTATGAGACTGTCATTTCACCATGGATTATTGCAACATCCTTTCTGTTCTCCCTACTTCAGTTTTGTACCTTATACAATCGTTATAGTGATTACTTTAAATCATAGAAAAGACATTACTGCTGTCCTGGGAAGCTTTCTATTGGCTTCTCATGTCATTCAGAGTAAGCCAATGGCCTTCCATGGACCACAAGGCCTTCCTGATCCCATGTGTCTTCTCAGCTGTAATTTTAGATACTCTCCTTCTCCCTTCTACTCACTTTGCTCCAGCCATACTGAACCCCTTGATGGTCCTTAATATGACAAGTAGAGTCCTGCTTTGGGGAATGTTTTTTTCTCAGGTATCAACTTGGTTTATTGTCTTATTTACATCATGCTCAACATCAACCAATCAGTATGACAACCCTTTATAAAATAGTGTAAGTCTCTACCATCCTAGCTCGAGCAGGCATCTTCTACCCCTTTTGGCCTGTCTTTTTTCCCCCATATACCTGACATCATCTAGTGTGCCCATTTTGCTTGGTTTTATATTACTGTACTCCTTTTCCATCAGAAAGTGAACCCATAAGGACAGGGAATTTGCTTTGTTCTTGCTATGTCCCAGCACCTAGAATAAAGCCTGACAGAGAGTAGGTGCTCACAAAGCAGAATATCTAAATGAAAGACATAATATAAAGCCAAATGTTGATAGCAACAAAAAGATAATTTAGACAAAATTCATTTTTTTTTAAGTACCAGAGTCCATTTATAAACTTGGAAGATCTATATGACAGCTACATTTGGGAGATGTAAATCTTTCTTTTTGCTCCTTTATAGACTTTAAAATAGTCAGAGTATTTTCAAAATGCACAATTCATACTGAAAACCAATTGGGAAAAATGTGTTATGAAAGTTTTCTAGATTTTATGTTTGTAGTAAAATAAATTTTAGAGTACAATCACAATTCCTGTCTCTTGACAACTGCCATCTATATATAAATCTGTTTAGAAATGGGCCAAAGGACACATTGTAGGGTATCACCCTACAATCAAATTTTAAAATTTGATTCAAAATTATTTTTCATTAAAATACAATCCTGAATATATTCTATTCTGACTTTGACAGTATCATTTTAAATCTTAGATAGATAACTACTTATTAAATGAACTATTAGTTTAATAATTAAACAAAACTTTTTTTAAAAAAATGGTACATGACATGAGTACTCCCAAACTGTGTCAAATGAAAGCTGTATGTCTTAGTTGACATATAATTCAATGGTTACTATAATGAGATTCCACCCCAGGAATGAAAAATATTAGCTCTTAAATCTTCACTTCAGGAACCAAAACCATATGTTCAGTTGCTGATAGTAAAAGTTTTAGTACATGCACTTCTAAATTAGAAATATCATTGTAGCAGATTTTGTGACTATGAAATGGATCTACACTAAAGTATTTGAAATATTTAGTTTCACAAGTGAGAAGAATTGCATTTTTTAAGTTGACTACTTTTATATGAAATACAAAACATTCAGCCAAGAATTTACTATACTTCCTTGAAGAACTTCAAAAAAAAAATAGGCAAAGCTGGTAGAATTACTCCCCAGAAAAGCAGCAGCTGGATGAGGGCATTAGCCCACCCTTCTTGTGAACTATATTTTGAGAGGCAGTTACCAAATAAGGAAAATGAGGCATTGGGAAAGGTTATGAGCAAGGGGAATCAGGCTCCTAGACCAAGATAATAGCAGGAGAAATTTTGCCAGTTGCCATGTGTAGTGGATCTGACACTCTTGTGCAGAAAACTTGGAATCTCCAGTAAAAGAAATAACAAAATTATTATACCTGATAGAAAAACCACTGATAGAAGAGAATTTTGCACACACGTTGGTCTTGTGGTAGAAATAGATGGTGTGTGTGGATGTGGAATCAACTAAAAGTAGAATCCTTGATAAACTAAGCTCTAATATCAGAGGTTTAGATTGTAGATCATTTATAGTTAAATGCTGAAGAAGCAAGAAGTCTTGTAATTGAAACATGCTTTGTATTTTGGGATCCTCATAAGGGAGCTGTGAACTGAGCTATAATTCCTAATAACACTTTAAATGGAATTTTCACTTTAACACTCAATGCAAACTCTTTCCTCCATGCCTGCCAAACTATTAGAGACATAGTACATAGAGGAGTGGTTATAAGCTGGCATGAAAAATGATGTCCCTTATAATTCTCTGGGATGAGTATTATAGATTTGATGGAGCAGGGGAAGAGGAACAGAATTAAAAATTGATTTTTGCATAATGAATCAGTCATACAGATCATTATATGATTTTACTAGAACAATTAAGTCTTTGGAATTTTTTCATGAAATAATCAGCAAGAGAATATTTTGGATGTTAGTATTTAATATAGCCTCAACTGTCTCACAGGTCTTTTAAAATTGAGTCATTGGCAGAAAGAGAAAGGAGACTTGTTTGAGCTCATTAAGCCCTTGTACTTTGATTCACTGTTGAGAAAGAATCTCTGTTAGAGATTCATATTTGTCTGCAAATGGGAGAATAGCTATTGAATTCACCTTGGTGCTAATGAATGAAACCACACAATAGCTGAGTCCAAAATATATCTGCTTGGAGCCCACAAGTTACAGTCATGACAGCAATAATTGTAGAAAAGAGAGGGAGTCCAAGATGGCATAGGAAGATCCCAAACTTACCTCCTCCCATGGACATACATGACAAATCTACAGCTACATATAAATCATTTCCCTCTGAAAAAAAAATCTAAAGACTATATAAACTGCTCTCCACAATATGAAATTAAAGGGCTACATCTAGATAGGCAAGAGAAACAGAGACATGGTCTTTGGGGGGAGAATAAACACATACCTGGTAGAGCAAAACACAATAGGCAGGGATTTTATTAGATAAATACTTCTCCTAGAGAACTGAATGGTTAGTGTCCTACATCAGGTATCCCACTCCCTCAGATCTATGCCGCAGAAATTAACTCCCAGAATGTCTGGCTTGAAAAACCAATAGACTTGATGCCCAGGGGTTTTCAAGTGCTAAAGAATTGAAATTCCCCTCTTAGAGGACTTGCCTGCAGTCTCACTCACCCCAAGACCCAGGAAAAAAAAAGCACAGTTTTAAAAGTTCCCAGACTTTATATGAGGGAAATTAATTTCCTGATCTAGGGGACATCAACTAGAAGGCAGCAGACAGTTGACACACTCTCTTTAGACAGATGTGCTGTTGCACTCTTCACACTGGCTACCAGCACAGGCAGGTGAACTCAGATGCAGCATCCCACAGCTGCCTCGCTAGGTTGTTTGGGGGCAAGCAATTGTAGGACTTGCTGAGGCAGGAGAGCATGGGCAGTTGCAGTGTTCCCCTACCCATTGGCTGGAGTGGGAGAGGACAAAAGTTTGGGAATTTCTTCTGCTCCTGAGCTACAGACCACTGTAACAAATATTACATACCACTGTAACAAATCCCCACTCCCTAGCTAGGACCACTGTGAGTGATGGCAGCATTCTACCGCTCTTAGCCTAAAGCCAGTCACGTGCACAGACAAGTCATTCGCCTGTTGCACTGCTGAAGCCCACAGCCCACACAGTCAAGACATTTTTCCACTGCCTTTCTGAAGCCAACAAGCATGACCCACCTGAGACAATCTCCAGCTGCCTTGCTAAGAGAGTAGGCACAAGAAATCTACAGATAGAACACCCTTAATTGCCTGACCATCATGACCTAGGACTGGCACTCTAGAACTCCATGGGCCTGTAACCATAAAAGAAGATAGCTCTTGGTAGGACACCACCACTAGGTCGATGAACAAATAACAGACTGAAACACAACCTCAGTTTGCTTGTGAGAAAAACTATTGATTTAGTCTTGAATTTCAACCTAAGGGACAGGCTTCAGATCCCACCCACATAGAGGATAAAGGAGTGTTCTAAGGGAACATAAGTGGGAGACATTGTCCCTCACACACCCTTGGCCTCATTCTAGTTCAGCAACATATCCCAAAGAGAAGCTTATGCACCCATTGACAGCCTTGATTTTTATCACCAAAGGAACACTTCCAGATTTCCTGGACTGGAGTCACATAGGGAATACAACTGTGGCCCAAAGGATTGTACATATCTGCATATTTCAAAAGCTGCTGCCCAGGGGTCTGGCTTCCAGTTAGATGGCAACTATGTGTTAAATAACATTTCTCCTCTTGGGTCACTGATGTTACTTGGTACACCCTCAACAATGGAGACATATCAAAAGTAAATCTGGTAGATCAGAGAATCACGAAGTTTTGAGAAGCAACCAAGAGCAAAGGTAAGTTTGAATGGGGAGGATCATCTCCTACTTAAGGCCAATCTTCCAAGACAGAGAGGTAGCTGTTTTGCCTAATATACAGAAACACAGAAAGTTAAGCAAAATCAGAAAGAGAGAAATATGTCCCAAACAAAAGAGCAGGACAAAATCTCAGAAAAATTTCTTAATTATGTTGAGTTAGATTTTTCCCTCTATACCTACTCTATTAAGAGTTTTGATCATAAATGGATATTGAATTTTGTCAAATGTTTTTTCTTTATTTATCTGATGGTCATAGGATTTTTATCTTTAATTTTGTTAACATGGTGTATTCACACTGATTGCTTTATAGATGTTTGTCTTAATGATGCAGAGATGAATAAAACTACCTGATAAAGAATTTAAAGGAATGGTCATAAAGATGTTCACTGAACTTAGAAGAATGGATAAACACTGTAAGAATGAAGAGATAGAAAATATTTTAAAAGTATGAGACAGAAGTCACAGAACTGAAAAACACATAATTGAAATGAACACTATCCTACACTAGAGGGAATCAACAGCAGACTGGATGAAGCAGAACAAATTAGCAAGCTGGAAGACAATCAAACCTTAAGAGAAAGAAGAAATAAAAGAAAGGAACAAAGAGGAAATATAAAAATAGCCAGAAAACAATTAACAAAATGACAATAAGTACATACTTATCAATGATTACTTTAAATGTAAATGGACTAAATTGTTCAATCAAAAGACAAAGGGTGGCAAATGGAGAAGAAAAAAAAAGACACACATATATAATGCATACAAGAGACTCACTTCAGATATAAGGACACACACGGACTGAAAGTGAAGGAATGGAAAATATATTGCATGCAAATGAGAATGAAAAGGGGGGCCTGGGTGGCTCGGTCAGTTAAGTGTCCAACTCTTAATTTTAGTTTGGGTCATGATCTCAGGTTCCTGAGATCAAGCTCTGCATCAGGCTCCATTCTCAGTGAGGAGTGTGCTTGAGATTCTCTCCCTCCCTCTTCCTCTTCCCCTTCCCACTGCCTTCTCTTTCCATCTTTAAAATAAATAAACTAATCTTTATAAAAAGAAAGTGAAAAGAAAGTTGGGGTAGCCATAGTCAAATCAACCAAAACAGACATTAAGACAAAGACTACAAGGGCGCCTGGGTGGCTCAGTGGGTTAAGCCGCTGCCTTCGGCTCAGGTCATGATCTCAGAGTACTGGGATCGAGTCCCGCATTGGGCTCTCTGCTCGGCAGGGAGCCTGCTTCCTCCTCTCTCTCTCTCTGCCTGCCTCTCTGCCTACTTGTGATCTCTCTCTGTCTAATAAATAAATAAAATCTTTAAAAAAAAAAAAAAAAAAAAAAAAAAAAAGACAAAGACTACAAGAAAAGACATCAAAAGAAGGGAGTACATAATGAGAAAGGGGCTAAACCAGCAAGAAGATGCAACCTTTATAAATACATTTGCAACGGACATAAATACACTAAAAATATATAAACCAAATGCTAACAGACCTAAAGAGAGAAACTGACAGCAATATGATAATAATAAAGGACTTTAATATCCTACTAATTTCAATGGATAAGTCATCCAGATCAAAAATCAATAAGGAAACAAGACCTTAAATGACATATTTGGTCAGAAGGACTTAACAAATATATGCATAATATTCTGTCCACAAGCAGCAGAGTATACAGTCTTCTCAAGTGAACATGGAATATTCTGCAGGATAAAGCACTTTTGTTCACAGAACAAATATCAATAAATTCAAGATTTAAATTATATCAAGCATTTTTTCCAACCAAAATAGTATGAAAGTAGAATTCAACTATCTACAAGGAAAAACTACAAATATGTAGAAATTAAACAATATGCTACTGAACAACTGTTGGGTGATACAAGAAATCAAAAAATACCTATAGACAATGAAAACAGAAATACTTTATACCAAAATCTATGAGATGATGCAAAATTAATTCTAAGAGGAAAGTTCATATCCATTATCTGTTTAAATAAAGAAAGCTGAAAATTCTCAAATATATAAGCTGACTTTACACCTCAAGAAACTAGAAAAAGATAAATAAACAAAACTTAAGGTTAGTAAATAGAAGGAAATTATTATTAATGGAGAAATAAATGAAATAGAAATTAAAAAATTAAAATTAAATTAAATAGAAATTAAAAACACAATAGAAAGACCAAAGGAATTAAGAGTTGATTCATTAAATAGATGAACAAAACTGACAATCATTTAGCTAGACTCATCAAGAAAAAAAAGAGAGCAAATAAATAAAATAAAAAATAAAACAGGAAAAATTCAACTGATACCATAGAAATACAAAGAATGAAAAGAGACTATAATGAACAATCATACACCAATTGGAGAACCTGGAAGAAATGATTAAATTCCTAGAAATTTACAGTCTCCTAAGACTGCAACATAAAGAGAAAGAAAATCTCTAAATAGACTTATTTCTAGTAAGGAGTTGAATAAATAATCAAAAACCTCCCAATAACAAAAGTTCAGGACCCTTGATGGCTTCACTGGTGAATTCTGCCAAATATCAAAGAATATTTAATACATATCCTTTACAAACTTTTCAAAAAATTAAAGAGGAGGGAAACTTCCAAACTCACCTTACAAGGTTATAATTACTCTAATACCAAAAACAGACAAGAACAAAGAAGAATAAAAAATTACAGGCCAGGGGAGCCTGGGTGGCTCAGTTGGTTAAGCGTCTACCTTTGGCTCCGGTCATGATCCTGGGGTCCTAGAATGGAGTCCTGCATTGGTCTCCCTCCTTAGAGGGGAATCCTGCTTCTCCCTCTCCCTCAGCTGATCCCCCTGATTATGCTTTCTCTTGCTCTCTCCCCTGCTCTCTGCCAAATAAATAAACATAATCTTTAAAAAAAATTACAGGCCAATATTCCTGATCAACCCAGATGCAAAATTCAGCAAAATATTAACAAACTAAATTCAACAATACATTAAAAGAATCATACATTATGATCAAGTAAAATTTACAGCAGAGAGGCAAGGAAGTTTCAGTATCTTCAAATCAATCAATGTGATAAACCACATTAACAAAATGAAAGATAAAATCCATATAATCATCTCAATAAATACAGGGAAAGCATTTGACAAAATTCACATCCATTTATGATTTTAAAAGTTTTTTTTAAAAGTTTTTATTTATTTACTTAAGAGAGAGAGTACAAGCAGGGAGAGAGGTAGGCAGAGGGAGAAGCAGGCTCTCCACTGACCAAGGAGTCCAGTGTGAAACTCAATCCCAGCACCCTGGAATCATGACCTGAGCTGAAGACAGCTGCTTAACTGACTGAGCTACCCAGGCATCTCTCTGATTAAAAACTCTTAACAAAGTAAGTATAGAAGGAAAATTCTAACTCAATATAATAAATGCTATATATGACAAAAACACAGCTAATATCATACTCAACAGCAAAAAGCTGAAAGCTTTTCCTCTAAGATCAGGGAGTGTCCACCCTCATCACTTTTGCTCAATATAGCATTAAAAGTCCTAACCACATCTTGTGAGGGAGACAAACCATAAGTGACTCTTAATCTCACAAAACAAACTGAGGGTTGCTGGGGGGAGGGGGTTTGGGAGAAGGGGGTGGGATTATGGACATTGGGGAGGGTATGTGCTTTGGTGAGTGCTGTGAAGTGTGTAAACCTGGTGATTCACAGACCTGTACCCCTGGGGATAAAAATATATGTTTATAAAAAATAAAAAATTAATTAAAAAAAAAAAAGTCCTAACCACAGCAAATAGTCAAGAAAAAATAAAAATTAAATAAATAAAAGGCATCCAAACTGTAAAGGAAGAATAAACTGTCAATATTTGGAGATACCATGATAATATATTTTAAAGAAACCCTAAAGACTCTAACAAATACTTTTAAAAATAATACATGAATTTATCAAAATTGTAGGATACAAAATTAATATGCAAAAAATTGTTTTGCATCTATACACTAATAACAAAAGAACAGATAGAGAAATCAAAAGAACAATCCCATTATAACCATATCAAAACAAATAAAATACCTAGGAATAAATTTAACCAAAGAGGAAAAATGCCTGTACACTGAAAAAAATAAGAAATTGATGAAAGAAATTGAAGACATGAATAAATGTAAAGATATTTTGTGCTTGTGGATTAGAAGAATTAATGCTGTCAAAATGTCCATACTATCCAAACAGATTTACTTATTTATCTATCATTCAGTGTAATCCTTATAAAAATTCTAATGACATTTTGCACAGAACTAGAATGAATAATTCTAACATTTGTATGGAAATATAAAATACCCCAAATAGCCAAAGCAATCTTACAAAAGAGCAAAGCCAGAGGTATCATGCTCCCTGATTTCAAACTACATTATAAATTGTAGTGATCAAAATATTATATTGTTAGAATAAAAGCAAAATAGATCAACAGAACAAAATAGAGAGACCAGAAATAAACTAATGCACATATATCAATTAATTTATGACAAAAGAGGCTAGAATATATAGTGGGGAAAGGAAAAATTCTTCAATAAATTGTTTTGGAAAATTGGACATCTACATGCAAAACAATTGGACCACCATCTAACACTATTATAAAAATTAACTCAAAATAGATAAAAGACATGAAATCATAAAACTCCTTGAAGAAATCATAGGCAGGAAGATACTTGATATAGGTCTTAGTGATATTTTTGTTTGTTTGTTTGTTTGTTTTTTAAATCTGACTTGAAGGCAAGAAAAACAAAAGCAAAAATAAACAAATGGTACTATATCAAACTATAAATCTTCTGCATAATGAAAGCTATTAACAAAACAAAAAGGCTACCTACTGAATGGGGAAGATAATGGTTAACATCCAAAATATATAAACTGCTCATACAACTCAAAAACAAAGCAAAAAAAAAAAAGAACCAATTCAATTTAAAAAATTAACAAAAGATCTGAATAGATATATTTTCAAGGAAGAGTTAGAGACAGACACATAAGAGGCACATAAATAGATCCCAAACATTACTAATCTTCAGGGGAATGCAAATTAAAACCATAATGAAATATCACACTACACTTATCACAATGGCTATTGTTAGAAAGAAAAGACATGCTAAGTGTTGGCAAGGATATGGAGAAAAGGGAACTTCTGTTCACTGTTGGTGCAAATGTAAAACAGTACAGTCACTATGGCAAACAAAATAGAGGTTCTTCAAAAAATTAAAAATAGGGTTGCCACATGATCCAGCAATTCCACTACTGGGTATCCATGTAAAAAAAAAAAAAAAATGAAAACACTAATTAGAGAACATATATGTGCCCCTATATCTGTTGTAGCATTATTTATAATACTCAAGATATGGAAGCAATCTAAATGTTCATCAGGGGTGCCTAGGTGGCTCAGTTAGTTCAGTGTCCAACTCTTGGTTTTCACCCAGGTCACGATCTCAGGGTTGTAACATCCAGTCAAATGTGGGGCTCCTCACTTAGTGGGGTATCTGCCTAAGATTCTCTCTCAACCTCTCCCACTGCCCCCTCACCAGTGCACTCACTCTCTCCCTCATTTGCTACTAAAAAAAATAAATAAACCTTCAAATATCCATCAATGGATGAACAGATAAAGAATATGTGTCATATATATGCTATGAAATAGTACTCAGCCATAAAAAAATGAAATCTTGACATTTATGACAATACAGATGGACCTTAGGTGAAACAAATGAAATAAGTTAGAGAGAGAAAGACAACACTGCATGGCTTCACTTATATGTGGAATCTAAATAAAATACAAACAAACAAACAAAAAACAAAACCTAACCCAGTCTCATGGATACAGATTGGTGGTTGCCCGAGGGGAGAGGTGTTAGAGGTGGACAAAATGAGTGAAGGGTAGCCAAAATAAGTGAAGGGGATTAAGAAGCACAAGACTCCATTTATAAAATAAGTCATGGGGATATAAAGTACAGCATGGGGAATATAATCAACAATTTTTTTTAAGGTGAGAGATGTCTACTGTGATGATCATTTCACAATGTATACAAATGTAATGTCACTATGTTGCACACTGAAACTAATATAATATTGCATGTCAATTATACCTCAAAAATTTTTGAAAGAAATGGTAGAAAAAATTCAAGTAGTTTTTTTAACCAAAAATACAATTTAAAAGATTGAAATTTAAAATGCGTTTTGATGTAGAATGACATGTATCCACTGTAGTATCATAGAGATTCACTGCCCTAAAAATCCTCTTGGCTCTGCCTATATTTAGCCCTCCACCCCAATTAATCTCTTGTAACCATTGAGCTTTTTAGTGTCCCCAGAGTTTTCTCTTTTCTAGAATGTTGTATAGTTGGAATCATACAGTATATACCTTTTTTAGATTGTCCTATTTTATTTATTAATATACATTTAAGTTTCCTTTATGTCTTTTCATGGTTTGGTAGATTATTTCTATCTGAATAACATTGCATTGTTGTTAAACAACTGTCAAAATCCAGAGAATGTGTATCTCCAAGAATGAGCCCTAGCGACTTTGGGTGATAATGATGTGTTAATGAAGTTTCATTGATCGTAAGAAATGTACCATCGTGTTGCAGGGCGTCAATAGCAGAGAAGACTGAACATATGTAAAGGGAAGGGATGTGTAGGAACTCTAAGTGCTTTACACTCAATTTAGTTGTAAACCTAAAGCTGGTAAAAAAAAAAATATTTTTTTTGAAGTTTTTTTTTCAGATTTTAAGTATCAATGGGCTACATATATTACAGTTCACTAGACAGAAAATATCCCAAAACATAATTAATAAAACATAACATAGAAAATAAAAAAATATAAATAAAATACAGAAAATTAAAAAGACAATAAAAGACATTAAATGTAAAATCAGAGCCAAATATATTAATCTTGATGAAATGTTATACAAGGGAGTTTGAATGAAAGGATTTGCTCATCATGTTAGTGATAGCACTTTATATTAACTCTTTAATTTGCTATAAATCAATTTACAAATATGCTTAAATTCAAACAAAAATACCAACAAGAATATTTTGGGACACAATAAAGTACCTCTAAATTTATGTGATGAATGACTGAACAGTAAGACCAATACTCAAAAGTAAAACAAAGATATTTAAAATAAATATGGCTTTTAAAAATTGAGCCAACTTAATATGGCCCAAGAATGATTATGTAATTGGAAGAAAAATCACAGAAACAGACCCAGGTGGAAGAATTTACTAGAATAACAAAATGACATTTCAAATTAGTAAAACCAGAACAATTGTTCCATTCATGGTGTTAGGAAAAAGGTTAGCAATTAAAGACAAAGTTAGATCAACATCTCATACCCTATGTTGAAATTAATTCCTGTAATAAATATAAAATTAAAATAAAAGAAGAAACTTTTTTCTTTCTGACCTTAGAAGATGCTTCTTAAAATTATGTATCACAGAAAAATCATACAAACATGATAAACTATAAAATAAAAAAATTATTATACATTATTCCACCATGTAAAAGACAAAGACAAATAGCTGTGCAAATATTTATAAGAAAATATGTTATATAAATGTTAATATCCTTATAACATGTAGAAAATAAGTGAAATAAATATTATTACTATTATTATTTGTCTTCCAGCACAGCATTTCTTTACTGGTGCTCGATTTTAAATCATAACCCTTCTTCTCTAGCCATAGAGATTGATTCAGGGATGGGAACCTGAGCCAAGGTAGGCTCCAACCGCTAAATATTGACCAGGAATCAAAAACAGTGCTGGCCAAGCCAACACTATCAAATTCCCTCCTGGAATGTCTCAAACACCAATTGGGACTGAGACTTAGTTTTTTGTGAAAAGATTATGAAACATTTGTTGCAGAAACTATCATTTTCTATGTTATCAAATACAGACAAAGCTTATCTGAGAGAATGAGGTTAACATGATGCTGACTCTCTCTCATTCTCTCTCTAACACACACACACACTCATACACACACACACAGCATACATGCAGTCCTAATATTTAAAAATTAATTCAGTTTTTAAGGAGTCTGGAGAGTAAAATACTCTATTGGCATTTGAATGAGCCAAGAAAATATATATGAACATATATATATATAAAACCACAAATTGACAAGTAGCACTGTGAAAATTCAAACTCAATTAAATCACATAAGTTATTTAATATTTTTAAGAAATCAAATATTCTCATTTTCCTGAAAAGTATTTGCCAGAGTAGGAGATTCCTAATCATGTCAGAAAGAATTTTTGGAAAAACATCCCCTTCATGAAATTTTACTTAATAAACTTCACTTCCATTGTACAGTATTTCTTTAAGATTTTTTTTGACCTCTTGCCTATCATGTACAACTGCCAATAACATCTTCAAAGGGAACACTGACTTGCTTTTCACCTATTGTTTCTAAAATCTTACAGGAGGGTTTTAATTATCTTATCTTTGATTAGGCTGTATAAATCAAATACTTTACTTTGTACTGACAAGATTTCTCTTCTGAAGCGTATATTATATCATTGTTAAAAATTACTAAAGACATTTATTCCATAAAATCTTTATTTGCTTTATACAGAATTTAATTATTACCATAGACAGTTAAAAGTAATCCTTCCAACATACAGATGTCTAAATAATTTGCCAAAGTACTCTAAATTACATTTGTCGAGTGTATCTACATTTCTTTTTTTTTTTTAAAGATTTTTATTTATTTATTTGACAGAGAGAGATCACAAGTAGACAGAGAGGCAGGCAGAGAGAGAGAGGAAGGGAAGCAGGCTCCCCGCCGAGCAGAGAGCCCGATGTGGGACTCGATCCCAGAACCCTGAGATCATGACCTGATCCGAAGGCAGCGGCTTAATCCACTGAGCCACCCAGGCGCCCCTACATTTCTATATTAATTTATATGAATATATATTTTACATCACTGGAAGTCTTGTGCTTTTAATGACTTGATAAATATTAATATTTTTATCATATTTTCCCAAATGTTAAATAATTAATGCTATTATTTTCAGTTAGAAATATAAAATGTATTCCCTATTTTTGATGACTTTGAAACATGACTCTTGGGACATAATCTCTGTGTGAAAGATATAAAATGAATTGTCTGTCAAATAGTATGCATTTTTCCCATAATGAAAATTTCCTTGACAATATCATCCATCTTCTACTGCCTGATGGGCACATAAAAGTCAAGCTTCCTAATGTTGCTAAATGTTATTTATCTTGAACTTGTGCTAGCTTCAGGTGTCACAGAAACTGGGCAAGAAGCCACAAGATGCACATACAAGCACAAAATTTGTATCCTTATACCTATGTAAGAATCTGTTGAGGTGGCTAAATATGTTCACCTTCTCTAGAACACTGTTTGTTTGGTTTTTTATGAGGTGTATTGAAAAGCATGACTAAAGTTTGAATGGGATGCCAGTAAGAGAGAACCTAATCCATTCAGCTATTATTTATTGAGTATCTAATTTTGAAAGTACTGACAGAAGGTACTTAAGATAGGAAGTCCATTTGAAGCTTACCCATCAATGTGCTATCAGATATTAGAGTAGGAAAATTGTGTGGTAATTTGTAAAACATACTTAAATATCTGTACTTTTTTCCTTATTTGAAATTCTTACATGCTGACTATGTATGTTGATTTGAATCTTCCCATATAAACAAATAAATAAATGCCTCTGTAAGAAAAATAAATGCCTCTGTAAAATTAATAACTGACTTTCATGCACAGGTGCTATACATGCAAACCTTATATTATTATACTTCTTTTACTGTGCTTTGCAATACTGCATTTGTGCAAATTGAATATTTGTAGTAACCTCTGAGCAAGTCTCTCATCACCATTTTTCCAACTGCATTTGTTTATTTTGTGTTTGTGTCATATTTTGATAATGTTTGCGGTATTTCTAACTCAGTATTATTATTATTCTATCTGTTAATATGATCTGTGATCAGTGATCTTTGTTGTTACCATTGCATTTTTTTTGGGTGCAACTAACTGCATCATTGTAAGATGCCAAACTTAATCAATGAATATGTATATTTTTACTATTGCCCCAACCAACCATTTCCCATCTCTCCTCCTCTCTCTGGGCCTCCCTATTCCCTGAGACACATCAATACTGAAATTAGGTCAATACATAATCTACAACGGCCTCTAAGTGTTCATCTGAAAAGAAGAGTTGCATGTCTCTCACTTTTAATCAAAAGCTAGAAATAAGCTCAGTGAGGAAAGCATGTTGAAAACCAATATAGGTTAAAACTAGGCCTCTTGGGCCAAACAGTTAGCCAAGCTGTGAATTCAAAGGAAAAGTTCTTGAAAGAAATTTAAAGTGCTACTCCAATGAATGCAGGGATGATAAGAAATTGAAACAGCCTGATATGGAGAATGCTTTAGTGGTCTGGATACATGATCAAACCAGCCGTGATATTCCCTTAAGCCAAAAACTAATCCAGAGCCTAACTCAATTCTAGGAAGGCTGAGAGAGGTGAGGAAGTGGCAGAAGAAAATTTGGAACCCAGAGGTTGGGTCACGAGGTTTGAGGCAAGAAGCCATCCTCCTAACATTAAAGTGTAAGGTGAAGTAACAAGTGCTGGTGTAGAAGCTGTAGCAGGTTACCCAAAAGACCCAGCTAAGAGAATTCATGAAAGTGGCTGCTCTAAACAACAGATTTTCGATGGAGACAAAATAACCTTCTACTGAAAGAAGATGCTATCTGGGACTTTCATAGCTGGAGAGGAGAAGTCAAACACTGGATTCAAAGCTTGAAAGAATAAGCTGACTCTCTTGTTAGGGGCTAATGAAGCTGACGACTTGAAGTTGAAGCCAGTGCTTGCTTACCATTCTAAAAATCCTAGAGCCTTAAAGAATCATGCTAAATCTATTCTGTCTGTGCTCTATAAATGAAAAAACAAAGCCTAAATGACAGCACATTAGTTTTATTGAATACTTTAAGCACACTATTGGGAACTGCTGCTCAAAAAAAGATTCCTTCCAAAATATCAGTGCTCATTGATAATATATCTGGTTACTCAAGAGCTGTGAGGAAGATGTACAATAAGATTTATGCTTTTTATTATGTCCTTTTCATACCTGCTAACAACATCTATTCAGCAGCCTGTGGATCAAGGAGTAAATCTGACTTTCAAGGCTTATTATTTAAGAAATATGTCTGGCAGTGCTATAATGGCCATAGATAGTGATTTATTTGATGGATCTGGGCACAGTTAACTGAAAACCTCCTGGAAAAGATTCACCATTCTAGATTTCATTACGAACATTCATGATTTATGGGAAGAAGCCAAAATAGCAGTAAGAGCAAGAGCCTGAAAGAAGTTGATCACAACCTTCATGCATGATTTTGGAAGTTCAAGACTTCACTGGAGTAAGCAACTGCAGATGTCATGGAAACAGCAATAGAACTAGAAGTAAAAGGGAAGCCTGAAGATGTGACCAAATTTACTGAAATTTCATGGTAAAACTTAAATGGGTGAGGAATTGGTTCGTAGGGATGAGAAAAGAATGTGGTTTCTTGAGATGGAAACTACTGGTGAGGATGATGGGAAGATTGTTAAAATGACAAGGATTTAGAATACTACATAAACTTAGCTGATGAAGCAGCAGCTTTTAATTTAGAGGACAGACTCCAATTTTGGAAGAAATTCTATTAAGGGTAAAAAGTTATCAAGCAGCATCACATGCTACAGAGAAATCATTCATGAAAAAAAGAGTCAATCAATGCAGCAAATTGCATTGTTGTCTTATTTTTAAAAATTTCCACAACCACCCCAACCTTCAGGAATCATCACCCTGATTAGTCAGCGGCCATCAACACTGAGGCAAGATCCACAACCAGTGAAATGATTATAAATTGCTGAAAGCACAAATGATGGTTAGCATTTTTAGTAGTATTTTTAAATTAAGGTATGCACAATGTGTTTTGAGACATAATGCTATTGCACACTTAATAGGCTGCAATATAATGTAAACATAACTTTTATATGCACTGGGAAACTGAAAACCTCATTTGGCTTGCTTTATTGAGATATTTGCTTTATTGTGGTGGTCTGGAACCAAACCTGTAATATCTCTGAGGTATGCCTATACATTTCGTTAAAGCTGTGTTCACTTTCACATTTGATTATTGTATTTACAATTTGATATCATTTTGAACCCCATGATGCTATAAAATTTTCCAGCACCTGCTAGAACAATTGATTTTGTTGTCAGAATTATGAAACTACCTATGGCATGTAAATATCTCATTCTCATTTGTACATAAACCAGATAGGAACAACCTGAACTTAACCATCTTAGTTCAGATTTTTCTGTCTAGTTGATGTTTGTGAGCTGTTTTACAATTTGATCTTGAATTTATAAATTTGTATTCATTCTTATAGTTACAGACTTACTATTCTACCTCATAAGATGCTAGCAATCTTGATTCACTAGCTGACTTTTCATCTATGTTTGTAGCCTAATTAATATAAGCTAGAGGAAAGAAATGGTAGACAGCATGAGTCTAGAATATAAATTTTACAACAGCAAAAGTTTTGAAATAGTTCATAGAGTATATCATGAAGTAGCAGATATGCACAGTTAAAATTCATTCTTATTATTAACCAATATACTCCATAAATTGGGAGAAATTTTTTAAATGTGTGAAGTGTAATGACAGTTTCATTCAAAAGAAATATATAATTAACATTTCAAGAATGCTATTTATATTTGTGTTTGTGTCAAATTTAGAGACACTTGGGAGGAAGAAGGAAATGTTTATAATCACAGAGGTGTGTATAAGGCTGAAGCGTGATTCTAGGGAAGAGGGAGGATTTGCATCACCTATATGTGCTACTGTCATAGCTGTGTGGAAATACAACTAGGTGTGTGTTCTTCCCCTGAACTCACTGGGCAGTAGGTCACTGTCACTGGTAGTGCTCACCCAACTTGGTCAGAGGAGAAACTGTATACTGCCTTCAGAGTCCATCATGTATGAAGACTCTATAGTATAGAGACAGAGGATCATTTGACATTTTATCTCCAGTGTCTAGCATAACATCCAGAACACAACAGATATTCTATAGAGATATTCACATTTGATGTAAGCTTCTTTTCCAGAAAGGAATAAAAGTCCTAGAGCTTGGTTAATAATGATGGTAAGTCTCTGCCCAAATCAGCAGCAGAGTCTCAGCATTGTCATCTAGACACTCATTTCAATGCTCTGATTCCCTATCCTTGCTAGTCAAAGCATGGTCGGTGGGTGTGCATTTCAGTGAGATCCCCAGGAGAACTGTGTGCACTTGGAAGCTGGAGAAGCACTGCCTTACATCATATGCGACAAGCTTGTTACATAATCACAAACAGAGTTTGCATTTAGAGTGTCTAGGAATATGAGCTCTGATGATTTAGGCTGGGACTTGCTTCTACTTCCTATGTTCTCAGATACAGTTTGCTCCAATATTCCTTCTGCCCCACTCTCTTTTTCCTCTTCTTCTGGGATTTCAGTTTATTCTAATATTGTTTCACTTTATGGTATTACTTATCTCTTGAATTCCCCTCTCATGATCCCGTAGTTATTTATTCCTCAGCTTATTTATTCTCCATTATATGGTCTTCTATATCACTAATTCTCTCTTCTGCCTCACTTATTCTAGCACTTAGAGCCTCCATTTTTTATTGCAACTCACTATTAGCCTTTTTTATTTCAATTTGATTAGATTTTAGTTCTTTTATTTCTCCAGAAGGGGATTCCCTAACTTTTTCTATGCTTTTTTCAAGCCCAGCTGGTATCTTTATAGTCATTCTGAACTCTCTATTTCCAACATCTTATTTATGTCCATATTGATTCGGTCCCTGGCAATCAGTACTGCCTCTTTTTCACTTTTTTAGGATAAGTTTTTCCATCTTGTCTCTCTGTCCAGAGAAGAATAGATAAACAAGAGAACATATACTAAAATGGCAACAATGGCTCCAGAGAAATATATGCTAAACAAATCAGAAGAGACTTGTAACTAAAAACAGTAAATAAAGTAATATTTTTTTAAAAAAAGAGAATAGAACCAGACAGGTGAACAGAAAAGAGCAATACATTGGATCCTGTGTATATTTTGGTCTTTTTGTTAGAAAACTAGATCTCAAAATTGTAAAGAAAGAAAAACATATATGTACAAATATCAAATTAAATACATTGAAAGGACAGAATGTAACTGTAAAAATGAAAACTCTAAAGCCAGAGAGAGAGAGAAGAAATATAAACAAACATGTGAACAGAACAGAGCAATACACTACACTCTGAGTGTATTTTGGTCTGTTTGTTAGAAGAAACTCAATCCCAAAATTGTAAATAAAGAAAAACATATATATATATATATAAAATTAAATAGATTGAAAGGATAGGATGTAAGTATAAAGATAAAAACTTTTTTAAAAAAGAGACTTTAGCCAAAGAAGGAGGAAGAGGAGAAGAGAGAGAATATGATCAGTTAGGTGAAGAGAACAAGCAATAACTAGATTCTGGGCGTATTTTGGTCTGTTGTTAGAAGAAACTGCATTCTCAAATTGTAAAGAAAGAAAAACTTATACACACACAAAAATAAAATTAAATATAATGAAAGGATAGAATGTGAGTGTAAAAATGAAAACTAAAAAAAAAATCTTAAAAAAAGTTGATAAAATAAGAAAGGAAAGAGAAAAAAATTAAAATTGAAAAACTAAAGAATCATGAGAAAAAAAACCATGAATTTCTGTATGCTATTTTCCTCTAGTACTGGAGTTTTTCAGTCCTGTGTGATAGGTAAACTTGGTCTTAGTGGAATGTTCTTGCTGATCTGAGGGAGGGAACTGTTGCACTGATTCTCAGGTGTCTTTGCCCTAGACAGAACTGCACTGCCTTTGCCAGGGAGCCAGGCTAAATAAGTGGCTCTGTATTGGTCTATGTGACTTTTGTTTCCCAAAGGCTTTCCACAGAGTTTGACAGGATGGGAATGAAAATGGCTGCTTCCCCGTCTCCAGCTCCAGCTATGAAATCTTTGGGCCCCACTGCTCAGTGCATCCTGAGGGAAAAGCAGTGAAACACTCTTGTCTCCATGGTCTCCATGGTCTCCATCCACATTCTGTGCTCACCCAGCCTGTGATAGAACACTTCTATCTCAGGCATAGGACCCCTTTCTAATCTCCAAACCCTGCAGACTCTCGCAGTGAACTCCCACGCTGATACTCCAGGGTAAAGAAGGGAGGTCTCACTGGTTCTGCCACTTGTTGGCCCCATGCTTGAAGAGTGTTTGCCAGACTGTATCCTGTTTTGTGGTCCCCTTCACCCCATTTCATCACTTGAGTGCCTTTCAGGCAGGGAAGTTCCTTACTGGAGCAGACTTTTGAAAGTTTTGATTTTGCATTCCACTGCTATAGCACTTTCCTGTGAGATCTGGATCGGGGTCGCTCTCTTCGGAGGCGGCCCTGGCCAGTCTGACTTCTAATGCTTGGCATAGAATAAAGCTTTGCATAACTTTCACTTTGTCTCAGTCTTGTTCCTTTGATAACGGACCCCAACACAGACATCAGTCTTTGAAAACTACACACCTATTTTTACTTATAAGACATAAGTTTATAATTACAAAGTATTATTTTTTGATGTAAGTTACTAAAAATCAGGCTCATCTTATGTAGCAAGATGAACTCAAAGGAAGCAAAAAAGGAAAAGGAAAAAGAGGAAGAAAAAATAGGAAAATACTTTCAAATTATGCATGTGAAAATGTTTATCTTTAAAATGCTATCTCAATAAGCAGTTCTTCACATTTTGACAAAGGAACAAGGCAAATGTGGTTTCTGTATAAGGAATATATTAAGAATCTAATCTAATCTATTATATTTAGGTTTTGCTGAAGAAGAATTAATGAAGTTGACTGGAAAAGCAGTTGAAAAACAAGCTCAGGGCTGTTGGGTTATTTTTACAGAGTTTGAAGGTCAAGTGAAGGCCAATCCAACGGGTAGCCTGTAATCTTCATCCACAGTGCATCTCAGTGGGAGCATTGTTCAAATTTGGCTTCAGATTTCTTTATGATTGAGGACTGTCCCACAGACTATAGGATTTTTAATGTCTCTAGCTTCATGTGCCAAGTATCAGTGGTCATCCTGCAGTCATTGTAGTACCCAAACAATGCTTTTCCACATCACACACACCCATTTCTAAATAAATCAGAGACAGGTGGTAGTATTAATTTTGAAAAACACCACTTGGGGCTACTGCTTTGCACAAATCCCTTTTTGATATTTTAGTTAGTTTACATTCTTCCTAAAGTCCAGCAGGTCATAGATAATAAGCCCAGTTTATAGTCTTGCTGTAAGTTCACATTATCTTCTATGTTTCCATATTTCAATGAGAAGACAAGGAATTTCAGAGTAGTTATCTCAAGTAAGTTTCATGTTTCTCAAGAAACCAGAATACATAAAAGAAATTCTAATGTTTACTGAACACAACCAGTAACAACTCTCGAAGGAGGACATGGATTTAATCACTGTTTCTTAGTTCACTGTAACAATGTATAACATCTTCAAGTGATATGTCTGGCTTTTAGTGTAGAAGATGTCTTAAACCATTTGTAAATAATATTTTACCTCCTCTATGTCAGAATCTTTTCAGAACTGAAAGGTGTCTTATTAATAGGCCTGTTATTTTTTTATTTTCCATGGAAGCATCAGACTACATTTAAAATAAGTGTTAAAATGTTCTTAAGAAAAAGGTGGATCCTGAGGTTTGGCATGAGAATGTAGGATCTAAGTAAAAATGTGAAACTGAATATTTTCATTATCACATTGTACTTGTCTTTTCATTCAACAGAGACCCCCTCACCTCCGGACATTTCATTCTGATTTTAAAAGAAGGAAAACTACTGGGTTTTATGTGTTTTACGTTTCCTCACACCCCTGATATTGTTATTACTTTACAAATTGAGTATAAATAGAATTATTGGACTGCAATAGCATTAATATTTTCTATACTACCACCATTTATTGGATTAGGGAAGCTCTGTTACTGAAACTGTCAGAACACTGAGACTCAGATGATTACAAAAAAGGGATTTTGCTCTTAATAACTGAGTTGTTAATAAGGTCAGAGTTACTGATACTGAATAAAAGTTTAAATTTTAATTGTGCCTAGTACATTGTGACAAAGGTGGCTATCCCACAACCCATCAATTCTATTCATTTCAACTCCTACCCATTAAGTAGAAAACTCAGAGCACTGTCACAGTTTTTGTGTGCATCTATGATAACATGATGAGACCATATTCAGCTGGGATTTGCATCTCACAATCTTCTATTAACCCCTAAAAATGCCACAGATTTTCAACATAAATATAGCAAGGGGACATCTTAGAATAATTTACTTGATATGTAACCCCTTATAATGTCACTATGAGGCATGCTGAAGGAAGTGGAACAATGAGGAAAGCTTTTGCTTAGGTGCAAGCTTCAGTGGCCTTTTCCTGCCCCTTTTCTTGCCCCGTTGATCAGTGTGGTCCAATATAATGTCAGTTGTAGGTGAGTTTAAATTTTTTTAGTGGCTACCTTAATAAATAAAAAGCAATAGTGAAATTAATTTTAATGATATATTTTATTTGACTCAACATATCCCACATTCTCAATTTTCAACAGTAATATCTTTATGTTTAGTGAGATACTTTAATGTTCTTTCTTCATACTGTCTTTGAAATCCTATGTGATTTTACACAGAGAACATCTTAATTTGTACTACTTACATTCCATATGTTCAATAGCCACATGTGGTTAACTGGCTACCTTACTGGACAGTGTGGCTCTAGATTTTTCTAGTATAAAGATGAGGAAAAGGAAACCCAAGGGTAAAAATCAAAAGGGAAGGAGAGAGAAATAAAATCAGTAAAGTCAAATATATTTCTAACATCCCCATCACTGAAAATGTGGTTCAGTTTCCTTCATAGACTAGACCTGATAGATTCAAAACAGCTTTTCTTAGAAGCTCAGGAGATGGCAAGTGGAAACAATTTCAGGAAGGGAGAAGAAATTTCAGCTGCCCTAAAAGGCAACACATTATACTAAATGTACTGGATAACAATAAAACAAACTAAAAACCCTCTAAGAGATCACAATCAGAAACTGTTTTAGTTAATTTACAAGATAATAAAAGCTCAAACTTTAGTAACAAGAATGAAAAATCAGTTTCAAAGTTCAAAAATAAATGACAGCTTAGTACCTACAGATTTTAGGCATAATTATAGAGCCCAGATGTCCAAAATAAAAGCATGCAAAAATTTTCAAATTCAAATTAATGTTAAACAAAAATTAGAAGAAAACTTTTATTTAGTGGAATCCTACTGCTTTCTTTTAACCATTCAGAATACAATTCCCATATTGTATTCTCTTTTGTTTCAGTGAAACGTGATGTATATTTTAACCTTAGCCATACAAAAGTTGAGAAGACTCTACAGATTTATCTCTGTAGTTTTCACCAAATAATAATAAATCTGTATTCTCTGAATGAAGTACAATTTAAGGCAAAGCCAAAAAAAATTTTTTAAAGAATTTTACCAGAGAATATAAAAACCCATGAAAACTTTCTGCCTCCTATTTAAAAATTTTCCATTATTAATAAAAATAAATAAACAAGTAATGCCAAGATTATAAACATAGAAGAGTTAGCTGGGTTACAGAGTTTAGACACAAATGACAGCAGAATTGTCAATGGCCAATTGGAAGAGATACTATTAAATCCTTGAGAATAACTAAGTACATTCAGGTTCCTAAGTGACACCAAAAAATTTTCCCCTAGAAAGATAATATGCAGCTCTGAATACAAAACATACATTCAAATAATTACTGCACAAGTTTGACAAAACTACTTTATACATGTCATAAAATAATTTTGCATCACATTTGGAATTTCCCATAACAAGATCATGACCCTAATGGAGTTTTTCAATCTCTCCAAAACTTTCCCTAAAAAACAAAAATTTGTAAAAAATGGATTCAAAACATGCAAAACAAAGCAAACAAAAATAGCACAAATGAGCTCTTTGACAAACAAAATGACAGAAAATATCTCAAAGTCCCAGGGTGCTCATGGCGGTAGTTGACATAGCACCAGCATTAGGACTTGGGCAACATCAAATATTTTATGGCAAGAGGAGAAGCAGTTAAAGGACACTATTCTTAACCCCAGAAGGAAAAATAAAAAAAGTCAATTAGTACTCATCCTAAGAAGAGAAGCTCCCTTCCTAAGTATGTGAATGACCAACAAAATGAGGACTATTCCCCAATTTTCTGATAAGTGAAAAAATATATATACACAACCATCATACCACTAATAGAATAGCCAAATCCAGAACCACAACAACACCACCAAATGTTGGTGAGGATATAGAGAAAGAACTCTTATTCATTGTTGATAGGAATGCAAAATGATACATCAACGTTAGAAGACAGTTCGGTAGTTTCTTACAAAACTAAACATATTCTTACAGTATGACCCAATAATTATGCTCTTGGTATCTACCCAAACAAGATAAGATGTCCACACCAAAATTCACACACAGATATTTATAGTGGCTTTATTCATAACTGCCAAAATAGAAACAACAAAGATGTCCTCCAGGAGATGAATGAATAAACTGGAATACATGCATACAATGCAATAATACAATGCAATAATAACTTGATAGCTAAAAAAATAGCTATCAAGTTAATAACTTGATAAAAAATGGGGAAAACTTAAAGATTACTTACTGAAAGAAGCCAATCTGAAAACAGCTACACACTTCATAATTTCAATTATGTGACACTTTAGGAAAGCAAAACTATGGAGACATGAAAAAGATAAGTGGTTGTCAGGGATTGGGGGTAGAGGGTTAAGGGATGAGTAGGTAGAGCACAAGAAAATTTTTAAGGCAGTGATACTCCATATATTACTATAATGGTAGATACATATCATTATATATATACAACTCCAAAGGGAACCCTAATGTAAACTATGGTCTCTGGGTGATAACAATGTGTCAATGATTGTTCAACATACATTTGTGTGTGTGTGTGTGTGTGTGTGTTTCAACCTCCCCAGAGGACGCTTTGATATTTTATTTAAGCTGGATGGTACCAGAGTAATGTGCTTTCTGCATAGTTTTCTATTTGTTGGATATAATCAGAAAGAATTTAAAATGGAGGCCCAAAACATATTGTAGAGTCAAAGAAAGTCAGATTATTATAGTCATGTTTCCATTTATGTAAAATTATAGATTTATATGCATATAGGTACACACACATTAGAGAATAGCTGGAAAGATGTTCTCTAATTATTTCCAGAGATAATGACTATCTCTGGTTCACTGGCTTTAACATGTACCACTCTGGTGGGTTTTACCAATCATGGGAGAGGCTAAAACGATGCACGAGGGCAGGGGATATCTGTATATCCTGTAGAGGATTAATCTGTATATCTGTATAGGCAAATCTGTACCTTCCTCTCAGTTTTGCTATGAACCTAAAAGTACTTGAAAAAATGAAATCTATTAAAACCAAACTACACAAAGATTTGTGAGGATCATGGTGTGGAGTGTAACTGAGAAATTCAGAAATAACAAGTAGATACTACCTAGAGAAGTACAGAACCTAAACCTGAGGGAAAACTACTGGGAATAAAAACCCAGCAGTACAGGGCACAGCACTAGACGTAAGACAGCAAGAATGTTTAGATCATGAATAAGGAAAGGGACTTGGAGAAAACAAATAGTGGCAAGTACTAAAATAACAAAATATAACATCTAAACCTGAGGGCACTATCTTAAAAAACAAGGCTCATAGAACTCTAGAGTAGATAGGGGACATTGTCCTGAAGCTGACTTAGCTCTGAGAGATAAATCAGGGCCATGGGGTGGGGGGTGGGGGTGGGGGGGTAGGGAATGTACTTCAGTCATTCATATTCACAGAAGAAGAAATAGCCTCAAAGCTTAAAACTTAAAACTTAAAAAAGTTATCCTACTGTGCATCTCCTCCTTACCTCCCCCTTATCTCCCCCTTACCTCCAAATAGCTCAGGAAAGCCTATCTCATTATATCATGGTGTGTGTGGCAGGGGTTGGGGGGAGTTTATCAGATAACATAAAAATTTATTTTAAGAAAATAGGGATGCCTGGGTAGCTCAGTCAGTTAAGCCACTGCCTTGGGCTCAGCTCATGATCCCAGGGTCCTGGGATCGAGTCCTACATCAGGCTCCTTGCTTGGCAGGGAGCCTGCTTCTCTCTCTGCCTCTGCCTGCCTCTCTGCCTGTTTGTGTACTCTCTCTCTCTCTCTCTGATAAAGAAATAAAATCTTTAAAAAAAAAAAGAAGAAGAAAAGAAAATAGCAACATACCAGAAAAACATAGGAACAGAGCAGATGAATAGTTATATTGCAAAATGAGCTAAAATAAATTAAGAAAGTGATACAAGTTTGGAAATAACTGAATAATCAAAAATAAATAAGCTTATAAATGAAATGGTTAAACAAAGATACAAAATGAAAACTGATGGCACATATGAAATAATTACAAAATAATCAAATTTATAAGGATAATTTTGAAAACCTCAAGAGTGAATAACATCATGAATGTTTACTAAGAAAGATAGAAGGAATGAATAAAAATTGAAAAATAAAATAAATATATTTAGAGTATCAAACAGAAAGCCAAAGAAATAGAACACAAAAAATATGAAAAACTGTCCAGAAAAGTCTTAAATCTATATATAGTCATACCAACTAGTTGGAAAATTTGACCAGAGTATTAATCATAGCATGTAAACTAATATAATAAGTGGATTTTGTCACCCAGTCACCCCCATCAAAAATTTGTGTTATTTATAAGGGAGATAAAATTGACTTGACATCAGACTATCGACACCATATTAAATGCTACAAAAACGATGGAGCAATATTTTTTTTATTCTCAACAGAACAAAGATGAGCTGAGGATTTTTTATATCTAGCCAAATTATCCTTGAGGTTTTGTTACTAAAAAGATGCTAATAAAATATAAGAATTCAGGAAATACTGTATTCATCAGCCCATTCTGGAGAGTCTTTTTATCAATGTGCTTCATAAATCATGAAATGAATACAGATATTTCAAGATAAATATCTGTGGTAAGCATCAAACATATTTAATTATAGAATTCACACTTCCAAAAAGGTATAGGAGAGTAAAAAAAAATAGTGGGTCAACAAATCAACAAAGAAAGGCAGACATCCCAATTAAAAAATGGGCAAAGAACTTAAACATTTCTCAAAGAAGCTACAAAATGGCCAATGGGAATGTTAAAAGATGCTCAACATTATCATCACATCATCAGCTTTTAGGGAAATGCAAATCAAAACCACAAATAGATATGCCTTCACAACTTCACAACTACTAGGATGACTCTACTAAAGCTAAACAAACACCAGCAATAGCAACAACCGGAAACAGAAAATAGCAAGTATTGTAGAGGATGGAGAAAAATTAGAACCATTGTAAATTGGGGGGTGGGAAGGGTGGGTGATATGGTGTAGCTACTGTGAAAAACAATTTGATGATTCCTCAGAAAGTTACACATCGGATTACCATACAATCCAACAGTTCCACTCCAAAGTGTATACACAAAAGTTTTGAAAACAGAGACATAAACAGATACTGGTACACCATTGTTTGTTGCAACATTACTCACAATAGCCAAAAAGGCGAAAAAGGCCTAAGTCTTCATCCTGTTTGAATAGAATTTTCATAAGTGCTATGTACATACAATGGAAAATTATTAAGCCATAAAATGTATCAAGTTCTGACACATGCTACAGTATGCCTGAACCTGTAAAACATGTTAAGTGAAATAAATCAAGCACAAAGGAGAAACATTTGCTTATAGGAAATCCCTGCAATCGATAAATTTATAGAGAAAGATTAGAGGTGGCCTGGGCTGGCGACAGGGAGAAATGAAGAACTACTGTTTAATAGTTTCAGAATTTCTGTTCAAAATGATGAAAAAATTTTAGAAGTAGTTGTGATTGTTTTACAACATTGAGAATGTACTTAATGCAATGAATTGTACACTGAAAAATGTTTAAAATTATGCATTTTAAACATATCTTTTATGGCAATAAAATATTTTAAACAGTGAGTAGGTATTATAAACTCTATTAATATAGATGTAATAAGGGGCGCTGGGTGGCTCAGTGGGTTAGAGCCTCTGCCTTCGGCTCAGGTTGTGATCCCAATGTCCCGGAATTGAGTCCCGCCTCGGGCTCTCTGTTCAGTGGGGAGCCTGCTTCCCTTCCTCTCTGCCTGCTTGTGATCTTTGTCTGTCAAATAAATAAGTAAAATCTTAAAAAAAAAAAATAGAAGTAATCAAATTATTAAAATACAGAATGGGAAGAAGTAGAACTAGAGTAAGGTCATGGATTGCCATGCTGGCAAGAATCACCTCTTGCACCTGACAAATCAGTCATAGGTGCTTAAATAAATTTATGGAACAAAAATTTCTAGCCCTGCTGCTCAGCTCTCTTCATGGAATTTCTCATTGCTTGAATCCCAGGTTTGGTGGCCTTTCTTTTATGTGTCATCTCCATCCCCTCGGCTTGTTAGGATCACTTGCCTGGTTGTCATTCCTAAAAATGGATGCAACACAAGAATGAATTGTTCTTGAACATCTAAAAATACCTTTTTCCAGTCATACTGAATGAATAGTTTTCTATCTTCAAAATTCCAGGCTTCAAAGAATTTTCACTCAAACTTCGGATTCGCTCTACTGTCAGCTGGCATGTACTTTTGCCAATGAGAAGCCTGATGCCAGCCAAATGCTTATTTCTTTGTAAGTGGCCTGTTTTGTCATTTTTCATCTTGCTCTGTTGTGTTTCCCTCTACCGTCTGGATGTTCTGAGAATCTTCTATTTAAAATTGGTGCACAGTTTGGATTTTCTTTCCTCCTTCTTGTTCCTTTCCATCTTGAAGTCTCCATTGTCTCTGAACTCTGAGAAATTGTGTTTACTTCTTTTTCTTTCTCTGTATTTCCTTCCCTTTATTTTCTCTGTCATTTTGCCAGAATTTCTATTAATTAAATGCTGAAGTTTTTGGAATGATCTTATTTTTTTAATTTTCTTCCCTCTAGTCCCCTTCGTTTCTTTTTTTTTTTTAAGATTTTATTTATTTATTTATTTATTCACTTATTTATTTATTTATTTATGTGACACAGAGAGAGAGAGAGAGCACACTAGCAGGGGGAGTGGCAGGCAGAGGGAGAGGGAGAAGCAGGCTCTCCGTTGAGCAAGTAGCCTGATGCAGAACTCGATTCCAGGATCCTGAGATCATGACCTGAACCAAATGCAGACACTTAACCAACTGAGTGACCCAGGCACCCCAGTTGCCTTCATTTCTATGTACTAAGAGGTTTTCCTGGACTGAACTTTGCAACTGTTTTATTAAATTTTTTGGTAAAGTACATTTTTTTTAATTGTCAAGAGTTCTTTCTAACCCTCTGTGGTTTTAATTTTTGTACATAAAGCAATATTTTATAAGTATAAAATCTCTTTAAACTTTTCTGAAGATACCCATGAATAGTTTTCAGCTTTGTGGAGATTATATTCTCTAACTTATTTCCGCTTATCTGGATATGGCCCATCAGTGAGCAAGTGCTACTTCAGTGCGATCAGACAGAGAGCTAAGTATCAAATTGCCCTCCCTCCCATGCCACTAAAATGATGACTGATGCTCAACTCTGAGGAATTAAACTGAGGAGCTTTATTGGAAGTTTATTAAAAGCCTTTATTATCTGAACCTCATCTCTAAATGGTCAGATGCATGTGGTTTAAGTACTCAACTCAATACTAATTTTTAAGATAATCTTCAAAATTATTCTTAGTATCAGCCAGATTAACTTGATTCCAATATCCTAGACAGGTAAAGGGAAGGAGTTTAAGCAGTGGGCCATTGGTGCTTGGTTAGCATTCCAGAATTACCAAAGCAGACTATCTATTGCTGGTACCTGGAAATCTACATTTGAATAATATCTGTAAGAAATTCTTGGGCATACAGGTATCTAAGAACATTAGTCTAATAGAACTCAAGGTTTACCCCAACCTCAAGCTCACAGCATCCCACCCCAGGAACACAGGGGACATAATTCAAAGCCAAGCAGTCTGGGCCATGCTGCTGAAGAGGCGTTTTAAGAGGAAGGAGGAAAGACACTGAAGACTATTTGTTTATTTAGCAGGTACTCTGGGCTATTTTCATAGGATTCTGATTTTAAATCATGGCTATTTGTTTCTTTTGAGTCTACACTATTTTAGAACTCGTTTCTCATTCGTTGATATGACAAAAGAAGTGAGCTCTTACCCTAGTCTCATTCAAGCAAATTCCATGGTCAGGTGTATGAGAAAGGAAGAATATTTAGTCTAGCTTCTAGTTAAAAAAAAAAAAAAAATTGTGGCTCAACAGAATTCAGCAAAGCTATAGATCTATAGAACAACTGGTTTTCACAGTAGTAAGTTTAATGAAGAGCATATATTTACTTCTCTACATAAAATAGTACTGCCCATCCCCCTCTCATCTTTTGTGCTGATCTATTGTTCTTCATAACACTTATTACCATGTTACAGAGTATATAACCATTTATTTTTATTGTCCTCACCCTAATTAGAATCTTAATTCTATTCAAAGTGGACATTTGTTTCTTCTCTACTCTACCCCTAACATGATAGGTCTCCAATAGATATATATTGAGTAAATGAATTTACCTTCATATATTTTATTATCTCTCCTGAAGTCCTATCTGGAGACAACAGGTAAGTATATGATTGGCCACTGACTGTGACCACAGAAATTGACTCTAGAGGAAGATACAAAAATCCCGGCTCTAGCAAGAAGCATAGTATCGAACAAAACTAACACCAAAATAAAAGTCAGATGTTAAAAATTCAATTCAATAAAGGTTTTTTTGAAAATTTGTTCAACTATTGGGGTACCCAAAAGAAAAGACAACTCAACAAGCCTGTTAACTTCTTAAGGAACCAGAGGGTAAACACATATACTTTAAGGTTTATTTGTGATTACATATGTGCATACTAAATCTCAAACCAGTATGTCTGTACAGAATTTCAAAAATGACTCTTTTCATTTCTTTATGCCTGAATTCTTGAGCTTCATTTTGATAGTCATATAGAATAATGGATATTCAGTATGAAGGAGCTCATTACAGAACCACTGTGGTAGTCTAATGAGATACTTTTGAAAAACAAATAGTGCTTAACAGTTCAAATTCATTACTGCTGACAACAGTGGCAGCTGCGATTAGTATGTATTCTCACACCAAAAATAGTATTTGAAGCCAGGTTAACAACTAAGACAATAAAATTGTGTGATTTTAAAAACATATATCATAGGGTTTTTTTCCCCCTGAAAAAGAGGACAAGAAGATTGAATTTTTGGTCCATTGCATTATAAATAAATAAAAATAGAATTTATAATTTATAAAATTTTAATATGGAACAAGGTAAATGTAGGCTGCTTGAATTTTTACAGTTGTGGTCAACATGTTCTAAACTTGATGGGCTACTTGATACTGTCCCTTCCTACAGTTCCTTATTTAACCTCCTACTGGCAATTGTTTCCCTTCTCTAATTCCAGAAAATTGAAATCCCTCTCTAATGACTCCAGTGTATTCTGTGTCTTAGGTAGTTCAAGGGTTATCCTGAAGCTAGAACAAAATCACAAGAGGAAAGCTGGAAAGAACTCAAATACATGGAGACTAAAAAGCATCCTACTAAAGAATGAATGAGTCAATGAGGAAATTAAAGGAGGGTTGAAAAAATTCATGGAAAGAGATGAAAATGAAAGACACAACTGTTCAAAATCTGTGGGACACAGCAAAGGTGGTCCTGAGAGGAAAATATATAGCCTACAAGCCTTTCTCAAGAAACAAGAAAGGTCTCAAGTATACAATCTAAAGGAGCTGAAGATGCAACAACAAAGAAAGCCTAAACCCAGCAGGAGAAGAGAAACCATAAAGATCAGAGCAAAAATCAATGAAGTCAAAACCAAAAAACAGTAGAACAGATCAACAAAACTAGGAGCTAGTTCTTTGAAAGAATTAATAAGATTGATAAACTCCTGGCCAGACTTGAAAAAAAGCAAAGAGAAAGGACCCAAATAAATAAAATCAAGAATGAAAGAGGAGAGGTAACAACCAACAGCAAAGAAATACAAACAATTATAAGAAGATACTATGAGCAACTATATACCAGCAAATTTGACAATCTGGAAGAAACGGATGTGTTCCTAAAAACTTATAGACTACCAAAACTGGATCAGGAAGAAATAGAAAACCTGAGCAGACCCATAACCAGTAAGGAGATTGAAGCAGCCATCAAAAATCTCTCAGCAAACAAGAGCCCAGAGACAGATGGCTTCCCAGGGGAAATCTACAAAATTTTAAAAAAAGAATTAATATCTATTCTCCTGAAACTGTTAAAAAAAAATAGAAATAGAAGGAAAACTTCCAAACTCACGTTATGAGACCAGCATACCTTGATCCCCAAATCAGACAAACACCATCAAAAAGAAGAGTTACAGACCAATATCCTTGATGAACACAGATATGAAAATTCTCAGCAAAATACTAGCCAGTAGGATCCAACAGTACATTAAAAGGATTATTCACCATGACCTTGGGGGATTTACTCCGTGGCTGCAAGGTTGGCTCAACATCCACAAATTAATCAATGTGATACAATACATTAATAAAAGAAAGAACAAGGGGCACCTGGGTGGCTCAGTGGGTTAAGCCACTGCCTTCAGCTCAGGTCAAGATCTCAAGGTCCTGGGATCGAGTCCCATGTCAGGCTCTCTGCTAAGCGGGGAGCCTGCTTTCCTTCCTCTCTCTCTGCCTGCCTCTCTGCCTACTTGTGATCTCTCTCTGTCAAATAAATAAATAAAATCTTTAAAAAAAAAAAAAGAAAGAACAAGAACCATATGATAGTCTCAATAGATGCTGAAAAAGCATTTGACAAAATACATAGCATCATTTTTTGATCAAAACTCTTCAAAGTGTAGGGATAGAGGATACATACCTCAATATCATCAAAGCCATCTATGAAAAATCCACAGCAAATATCATTCTCAATGGGGAAAAACTAAGAGCTTTTCCCCTAAGGTCAGGAACATGGCAGGGATGTCCATGATCACCACTGCTATTCAACATAGCACTAGAAGTCCTAGCTTCAGCAATCAGACAAGAAGAAGAAATTAAAGGCATCTAAATCAACAGAGAAGAAGTCAAATTCTCACTCTTTGCAGATGATATGGTACTTTATGTGGAAACCCAAAAGACTCCACTCCAAAACTGTGAAAACTCATACAGGAATTCAGTAAAGTATCCGGATATAAAATCAATGCACAGAAATCAGTTGCATTTCTATACACCAATAGCAAAATAGAAGAAAGAGAAATTAAGGAGTCAATCCCATTTGCAATTGTACCTCAAACCATAAGATACCTAGGAATAAACCTAACCAAAGAGGCAAAGAATCTGTACTCAGAAAACTATAAAGTACTCATGAAAGAAATTGAGGAAGACACAAAGAAATGGAAAAGCATTCCATGCTCATAGATTGGAAGAACAAATATTGTGAAAATGTCTGTACTACCTAAAGCAATCTACACATTTAATGCAATCCCTATCAAAATACCTGCATTTTTTTTCAAAGATGGAACAAATACTTCTAAATTTATATGGAACCAGAAAAGACTCCGAATAGCTAGAGGAATGTTGAAAAAGAAACCAAATTTGTGACATCACAATTCTAGACTTCAAGATGTGTTACAAAGCTGCAACCATCAGGACAGTATGGTACTGGCACAAAAATAGACACATAGATCAATGGAACATAATAGAGAGCCCAGAAATAGACCCTCAACTCTATGGTCAACTAATCTTCAACAAAGCAGGAAACAATGTCCAATGGAAAAAAGACAGTCTCTTCAACATATGATGTTGGGAAATTGGACAGCCACAGGCAGCAGAATGAAACTGGACCATTTCCTTACACCACACACAAAATTAAACTCAAAATGGATGAAAGACCTCAATGTGAGACAGGAATCCATCCAAATCCTTGAGGAGAATACAGGCAGCAGCCTCTTCGACCTCAGCCATAGCAACTTCTTCCTAGAAGCATTGCAAAAGACATGGAAGCAAGGGAAAAAATGAACTATTGGGACTTCAACAAGATCAAAAGCTCTGCACAGCAAAGGAAACAGTCAACAAAACCAAAGACAACTGACAGAATGGGAGAAGATATTTGCAAATGACATATCAGGTAAGGGGCTAGTATCGAAAATCTATAAAGATCTTATCAAACTCAACACCCAAAGAACAAATAATCCAATCAAGAAATGGGCAGAGGACATGAACAGACATTTCTGCAAAGAAGACATCCATCCAGATGGCTAACAGACACATGAAAAAGTGCTCCACATCACTCAACATCAGAGAAATATAAGTCAAAACCATAATGAGATACCACCTCACACCAGTCAGAATGGCTAAAATTAACAAGTCAGTAAATGACAGATGTTAGCAGGGATGAGGAGAAAGGGAACCCTCCTACACTATTGGTGGGAATACAAGCTGGTGCAGCCATTCTGGAAAACAGCATGGAGGTTCCTCAAAAAGTTGAAAATAGAACTACCCTAAGACCCAGAAATCACACTACTGGGTATTTACCTTCAAGATACAAATGTAGTGATCCAAAGGGACACGTGCACCTGAATGTTTAGAGCAGCAATGTCCACAATAGCCAAACTATGGAAAGAACCTAGATGTCCATCAACAGATGAATGGATAAAGAAGAGGTTATACACACACACACACACACACACACACACACACACACACACACACACAAAATGGAATACTATGCAGCCATTAGAAGAAATGAAATCTTGCCATTTGCAATGATGTGGATAGAACTAGAGGGTATTGGGCACCTGGGTGGCTCAGTGGGTTAAGCCGCTGCCTTCGGCTCAGGTCATGATCTCAGGGTCCTGGGATCGAATCCCGCATTGGGCTCTCTGCTCGGCAGGGAGCCTGCTTCCCTCTCTCTCTCTCTCTGCCTGCCTCTCCATCTACTTGTGATTTCTCTCTGTCAAATAAATAAATAAAATCTTTAAAAAAAAAAAAAAAGAAGAACTAGAGGGTATTATGCTGAGCAAAATAAGTCAATCAGAGAAAGACAATTATCATATGACCTCTCTGATATGAGGAATTTGAGAGGCAGGGTGGGGGTTTGGGGATTAGGGAAGAGAAAAATTAAACAAGATGGGATTGGGAAGGAGATAAACCATAAGAGATTCTTAATCTCACAAAACAAACTGAAGGTTGCCTAGGGAAGGGAGGGGTGGGAGGGTGCTTGGGTTATGAACATTGGGGAGGGTATGTGATATGATGAGTGCTTTGAAATGTGTAAGGCTGATGATTCAGGGACCTGTACCCCTGCGGCAAACAATACATTATATGTTAATAAAATAATTAATTAAAAAAAGAGCAAAGATTCTAGAAGCCATTTTGTTATTTTTAACATACTTCATAAAGTTCAGTTTTGTTTAGAGTTTCTGATTTCTAGACACTCTTACAAAATCTAACCATTATTTTAGATAAGTCTTTAAATTTTTCATTTACATGCACCTACATATAACAATTAAAGTCTATTTTATTAGGAAGGTCTCCATGAAGTCACATTTGTTTCTTTACTTATTTCTTTCTCTCTCCTCTCTCCATTTTTCCTCACTAGAATTATCTTCCAGTGTTATGCCTGGGTGTAGCTTCTCATCTCCCTTTATCTAACTCACTATAAAAGGAATCTTACCTTTTGAAGACAACTTTTTGGTCTAAGTTATATGTCTACACATACTATATCCCAGCCAATTCCAAGAATTTTCAACATATTTATCATTTACATTTTAACAAGAAACTCTCATCAGCATTTGTTACGTGTGAGGGGTGCTAGAGGGAAGTGAGGTGAGTGGATGGAGTAGCTGGATGATAGACATTAAGGAGGCCATGTGATATAATGAGCACTAAGTATTATATGAGACTGATTCATCACTGACCTCTACCTCTGAAACCAATAATACATTGTATGTTAATTAATTGAGTTTAAATTTAAAAATAATAAAAAATAATAAAATAATAAAAATAAAATTTAACTGTCCCTAATTGTTTTCACTAACCAAGGAATGAAGTTGTTAAAAGGAAGGCAAATTCTTCTCACATGTTGAGTTTTAGCAGAATAATATTTCCAGGAGATAAGCGAATATGTGAGGTCAGCTGTTAGTACAGTATTTTGTTTGTGAACTCCATTAAAAAGCGTTAAGCTTCTCCTCCGTCTAGTTAGGTAATCTCTATCATTATTACACAGAAGTTCCACTTTGGTTTCTCTCAGCATAGCCCCTCAATCATAAAGTGCCCATTGCAGTTCTGCATGTATTTGTATCTGTCACTTCATGCTCCTTTTAGATCAGGTTCTTTGGAAAAGTGATTATATCCCTCGGCTGACAGATCTTCATCATGACTTTCATCTCAACATGTATTAGTGTTACATAATATATTACGATCATTTTCCTTTGTTAAAATTTAATGCTCCCTCATGTGTTCTGAGACTACATTCTCTGCAGTGTCCTTCTAAAAATTACTGGAACTTCCCATACCAATTGTTATCTTTTATTATTTTTTTTAGAGATGTATTTATTTGAGAGAGAGAGTGAGCACCAGCAGGAAGGGCAGAGGGTAAAGGAGAGACAATTTCAAGCATGCACTGGGCTGAACGTGGAGCCCAATGCGGTTTGATCTCATGATGCCAACATCATGACCCTGAGATCATGACCTGAGCCAAGCAGAAACCAAGAGTCAGATGTTTAACAAACTGCGCTACCCAGGCAGGCACCTCAATTCTTCTGTTTTCTGTAAAGCAGTTTCTACAAAGAATTCTTCATAAGAGAATATATCTCTATCTCTAGCCATAAATCTACCATTTTATAATAAATCAAAACTCATGTCCATTCTAAAATTTGTTATTTGGCATATGCTATGTAGATAATTGCTTGATTCCAATCTCTTTTCATCATTTCACTATCATGAACTTCAACTTGAAAAGAGATTTAAATGCCACTCATTTCCCTAAATTCTCTAGTTCTCATTTTTAAATGTCAAGAATGTGGAGAATAGTAGTCAAAGGAGATAAGAGAGCATAATGCAAACACATTCAAAAACAGAAAGAAGTATAATTTTTAATAATTGCTCAAAAACCACTCTATTATTATGAAATACCGATAGCTGTGTTAATGAAAGTATTTATAGTCTTAAAAATCTTATAGAGATTTGCATGCTACTTAAACCAAATCATGATGAAACTATCAAACATGGGAGGAAACTTATTCCAGGCAGTAAGGGGTAATGCCAGTATTTCACCAATTTTGCCTCAAAGAATAATGAAGCAAAGATCATCATTCAAAAGAGCAGTCTATCAAAGACACATTTAAATCCCTCAGTTGTTAAAAAGTAGAGGCGAAATGACAGGGCTTTAAGGTTCTACCTAATTGTTCTCCCCTCAACTCCCAAAGATCTCTCAAATTTCAAATCTAGTGTCTCAAGCACATGGCTTATTTCATTCTATTCAGAATTCAGCAAGCTACAAAAACATTAAACATTTTTTTCTGCTTCACTGGATTGAATATATTAGTTTAATTAGCTTGATAATAAATTTTTACAGACTCATAATTTCTGGAAAGAATCAAAGGCATTTGTCTATTCCACCAAAATGCATGTCTTCCCTAAACACATTGCATTTTGACAATGATATATGGTGAGAATAAGGGGAAAAGACTCATGAATGACCTTGAAAGGCTTCTCAAGATAGCTTACGCTATTTAATTTCTGAGCAAGTTAGACACCAGCATGCTTCAAGAGTCCTCAGTGCTTTCCTGGTGACAGATACACCTTTTGTTGCCTGCTACATTCTGTGAGATTTGAAAGTACACAGGAACTGGAATCCTTTGCTACCAAACATATTGGAAAACCACAGACATGATTAGACTTGGTGGTTTTATGTGTTTTATCAGCCAGTGACATCATGACAGATGAGAATGTTCTGCCAAGAAAAGTCAAAATTTCCTAACATTAAGGAATTCGCAGACAAATCACATGTACTCTATGTCATTTAATCTATACAACGATTTGAACATAATCCAGACCCAGGGCAGGAAAAGAAATATCCTCAACCACCAAGCTTGTTATAGCAAGACATTTGATTCAGAACAAAACACTAAGTCAGGATTTGCAAACTATTTAAGTAAAATAGTTTGATACCTACAAAAAAGGAGTATGTTCTTTTGTTTTTCCACTATTACCTCATTTGATGAAGCATCAAACTCCCTACTGAGAAAAACAGACAAAAGCTAGTAAATAGTACCTTGCTTTTTAATGTTCTTTTATCTGTGAATCACAAAAGGAATACAGCAATAAGTAAATGAGTTGAATGATGTATGCGGAGAACAGAGCATTCTACCAAAATTGTTTTTTTAGAGATAAAACTCTACGATAAGTGTGTCCAAGGGGAGATTAAAGCAAGTCAGCAGCGTTTCTCTAAGACAAATTGGCATTACACTTTCTAAGGAAGGGCTTTTTATCAAGCATAGTCATTTAGATAAAGTATAATCAAACAAATATAAGCCCAATACACACTTCCCAATTTTTCTAACACCAAGCTAATCTTTATAGGATCATGTCCAAAACGCAAGTTCCTTAAAAGCCACACTCTGTGGACAATTGCCTAAGAGAACAATGACCCAACCCTCATAAAAGGGGATTTAATAAAGCAGAATGAAGCCATGATTGGGGTCTTTATTTATGAGATGCTGAGGAGCAGCTGCATGGTGTGTGCTACTTTCTAAATGGGTTCCGCCTCCAGCAGTTGTCTAGACCAGATGGAAAAGTGACAAGCTCCACTTAATATGTCACAGCATCAGCATGGTCATAAAAGAGTCCCCAGCAATTCTCTTTTGAACAGAAGCCACCTGTTTACTATAAACACACCTCTTATTTCTCAAACTGCAATTTTAATTTGCAACTTGCACCTGAAAGGTAGCACACCTTTGAGTTCAAAGCTGCCAGGTTGCAAGTCAATCATGAGTGTTTGAAGACTTCAACTCTCTGTGGTAGAATTTGAGCAGTTTTAAAACTTTAATGTGTCCAAAGCTTGGTTGTAAGTGATCCAATCCATCTTTTCTTAGAAGGGAGTTTTGTCATAATTATAATTTCAGCTGGGCATTTTATTTGGCTCTTGCTTTATTCTAGAATGACGCTTATTAGAAACAGACTTATTAGCTTTTTGGTTATTAGAAACAGATTCATTACACCTTCTATTTTATTTCAGTAGCAGAAATTTAGGCTGAAAAACTGAAGATCTGGTTCTACCCTATGGCTAGTATTTCTTCACAAAAAGGAGTGTTTCATCAGGCATTTGGGGCCCCTTGGCGTTCATTATGGGAGATCATCAATGTCTCTAGGTGTACATAATGGCTTAGGTATGATCATATGTTTCATAGGAGGGAAAGACAAATTACTTTAAAAAACTGGAACTAATGTATAAATCTAAAATCAAAGATAACAGACATTGCTAGAGCATCAATTCATATTACTGTGCGATAAATCTATTAGAGTAGACACAATCTCTCTCTGAACCAAAGCTTTCAGCACAGGAATGAAGCAAAAGTAGGGGGGAAAAAAACTCTTACTTGGATAATAAATTCTACAAGAAATTTATGGTATAGCTCAGTTTTTCTATTACAGGTTTTATTAGGAGCCTGGGATTAAACTTGGATCCCTTCAGGATCTAATGCACAGATAATTTTTCTTGTCCTTTTTCATTTTGGCTACAAACGTACCCACTAAGTTAATAATGCTAAATCCAGAACATGTAAAGGATTCTTCATGTAGCAGTATTTTCAAAAAGGAGTAAGAAGAAGCTTCAATAGGTTTGGAGGATAAGAGAGGTTAATTGGGAATTTCTCTAGTTGTGGATTTTTTAGGGGAAAAAAACACAAATTTAGACAGCAACTTACATTGTGTTCCTGCATGCTGTTGATTGGCCTGCCTATGTTAGAGAGTCTGAAAGCATTCATTAGTCACAAACAATAAATATGTTCTTTGCTTTTGTTTTAAACATATCTATGTTATATACATATTTTTTATTTTATAGAACCAAGTCTCCTGGTTTATACTTCCTAGAAAAAAGCCACAGAAATCAATGGAATTGTTAAAAGGACAACTGATTGCATAGAATATGTCTAAGGCACAGCTGCTCTGGGAACTCAGATAGCCATGATATTGCTGAATTACATACTAAGAGGCAATTCACGTATGCACATCATACATACCATGACATTCATTTACACAGACATCTCTTGTCTGTGTAAAACACATAAATAACAACAACAACAAAACAAATGAACAAACAAAAGACCCCAGTTTCTTGCTTGTGTCCTCTCCCAAACTCCTCCCACAAATATTCAAAGATTCAGAATGAAAGATAAATTAGCAAGTACTCTAAGGTAGGCATGCAAGTCACATAGTAGATTGCATTTTGATCTCCAGGATCCAGAAGCTTTCTCTGTTTCACCATATTTTCATCTTCTCAGCTAAGCAGCCCCTACAGGGGGACCACAGCCATCATTTTGTATAAACGGGCTTGTGGTAACTCACTTGTCATCCTTCACAACAAGCCCTGCAGTGCTATTTCCTAGCTTGTAAGAAACAGAAGGATCTCATTAAACATATATGCAGAATAAGTGGTGAAAAATAAAATGTTCCTGACTTTATCAATTCAACCAAATAATGTTAAAAGTATTTCTGATATAATATCACATAGATTCAAAGAATAAAAGTAAAAGACATTTCTTTTGTGAGAAATAGGTAATCTCTCACTTAAGAGAAAAAAACATAAAACAGTATTTCTTTTTACAAAAGAAATTACCTTAATATTGAGTATGATAGTCAGAAAGTTTCCCCTATTATATACAGGATGATCTTATCATTTGTCAGAACACTTCTAACAATCTTTCTTCCAAAGGTAGACGTGCTCTCACAATTAAACAAGCATTTGTTTGCTATTATGTCTATTTGGTTAACTCCTGATAAAGGGAAGAGAAAAATTTATGTTTTTCAAAAATATAAAAGTGGCACTTTTATTTTTATAACATTTTACTGTTTGCTATTTGCAAGGTGGTTTACAATTCATTAGCATATCCTTCTAGTATTTGTCATGATTAACATTCCAATCTTAAAGCTGAGAAAGCAGAAAATAAAAGATTTATACAATGCTAAGGACTAACTCTGGTGCAGTACAGGATTACTCTTGAATTGAAGTAATTCACTATTTTTTTTTAAAGATTTTATTTGTCAGACAGAGAGCACAAGCAAAGGGAGCAGCAGGCAGAGCAGGCAGAGGGAGAAAGAGACTCCTCACTAAGCAAGGAGCCCGATGTGGGACTTGATCCCAGGACTCTGGGATCATGACTTGAGTCAAAGACAGATGCTTAACTGACTGAGCCACCCAGGCATCCCTAATTCACTATTTTTAATTCAAAAGTTTAACCAAAATAGGTAAGATAGGCAAATCAGAACATGTTCTAATTACTTTTATTTTGGTCCCCAATATGATATGACCAGTTTATGGCAGAGTAAATTTGGCCTTAATATTTGAAATTTTGAAATTTCAGTCATTTAGGAAAATATTTATTATGTTTGTGACAACTTTGTATAATTAGAAATAAACATTATATTTTCATTTAATTATTCATGTCATTTTAGGGGGGTAAATACTAAATGACTTCAAAGTAGATTTTAGGGTCTACATTCATGCACTGCCCACCTGAGAATCTTTAATGCTACATTACTCAGTAAAGTTTTCTTTTATACTACTGTTTGTGTCAACTAATACAAATAGAACCAAAAAAAATTAAAATTATAAAATATTCATTTCCATCACCTTAATAATTTAATGAATAACTATTATCAATATTATTTAAAATATATGTAAACAAAGAAATCTATATTGATTATCCTTTTATAGCAACATATTACAACCATTAAAGGTCTGTTCTCAATTGAGTATTGTATAGGATAAGAAAGTTGGAAAATGTGGATGTGAGGGCGATCTGGCTGCAACATCTGTCACCCAATTGATCACCAGGGTTGATTCGGCCGATCTGGCTGGCTAGGCGGGTATCTCCTTCCTCCCTCACGGCTCCATGTGCGTCCCTCCCGAAGCTGCACGCTCGGTTGAAGAGGATCACCTTCCCCGATAGAGGAGAGGACCGTTCTTCGGTCAAAGGTATAGGAGTAGCTGCGCTCCCCTGCTAGAACCTCCAAACAAGAAAGTTGGAGAATGTAGCCTATTGGCTTTTATATTGCTAGCAACTAAGTACAGAACTTATTACAAATTTTCTTTTTTATTATAAAATTTTATATTATTATATGAATTAATTCTTGATATTAATAATTTTAAAAATAATATAGAATAAAATAAAAGCCCCTTTTTATTGACTTATTTTCACCTAAAACTCAACAAATTCACAAAGTTGGTATTGTTATTTCATTCTACAGATGAAAAAAACTGAGGCACAGACTAGTTCTATAACTTGGGTATCACTGACTGAGCAGCAGATCGGAACTCAACCCAAGCTCTGAAGCCCCAAAGTCCACATAATTATGATTCTCGAATTTTAATGAGCATAAAAATTACCAGTTTCTGGACAAGATGGAATAAAAGTTTCCAGATTTTATCCTCCTGTCTGAATCAATTAAAAAGATGGACAAAATACATGAAATAACACTTTTCAAGATATTGGATTTTAGGCATTGAAAGAAGGATCCCTGAGAGATGAGAAACAAATGAGAAAACTCTTTACTTACTTAGCTTGCTGCAGAGATATTTCTAGGCTGAAATGCAGTGAAGGAAAACATTTCTGAAGGCCAGTAGTCTGCAACAGTTGAGAAGGCAGAATTGGAATCTTATACAGCTAGAGTTCAGAGGACAGAATACTGGAAAGAAGAAAGCTCCATAGGCAAAAGTCCAGAGACCATTGAAAAATGTCCCTTATCTATTCAGCTGCTTAGTAATGCATGTATATTAAAAAACAAACAAAAAACATGCAAGGCCAGGAAAAGAACCACCAGAAATAAGAGCTAAAGAATACAGAAGAATGGAAATAATGCCCATTCACACCAACCAGCCTGAACAACTTCATAATTCACTGGGCGCTGAATAAAATACTCAAAAGGGTCTTGGTAATGCTGCAAATATTGTCCTAGACTAAATGCTAATTAAGCTAAAAAGCAAGACCCAACAGGACTATATTCTTTCTGTATAAATCAGCTGTCTCAGAACAGAGCTCAGGAATATTTTAGAAAATTATTCAGTGGCCGAAAAGGTAGAATTTACACTGCCCAGCATCCAAGCCAAAATTATAGGATATTAAAAGAAACAAAAATATACCACCTTTAATGAATAAAAAAAAAATTAATTAAAAAGTGACTCATAACTAGGACAAATTGAATTACCAGAAAAACATATTAAAACTATAATCCACAAAGCTAACACTGTACTTAATGGTGAAACACTAGATGCTTTCCCCCAAAGATCAGGAATAAGACAAGGATGTCCATTTGACCACTTGTAATCTATACATTGTCCTGGAGGTTCTTGCCCAGGCAATGAAGCAAGAAAAGGAAATAGAGTCATTGAGATTGGAGAGGAAAAGGAAAGCTACAGTTGACCTTTGAACAACATGGGGGCCAGTGGTTCTGACCCCTTGCGCTGTCAGAAATCCATGTATAATTTTTGACTCCCTTAAAACTTAATTACTTATAGTCTACTGTTGTCCAAAAGCCTTATCAATAACAGTTCATTAACACATAGATTATATGCTAAATTATATACTATATTCTTACAATAAAGTAAGTTAGAGAAAAGAAAATGTTAAGAAATCATAAGGAAGTAAAAAATACATTTATAGTATTGTAAGTATTTATTTAAAAAAAAATGTGGATCCTCAAACTCTATGATCAAATAATCTTTGACAAAGCAGGAAAAAATTTCCAGTGGACAAAAGGCAGTCTCTTCAATAAATGGTGCTGGGAAAGTTGGACAGCTGTGTGTAGAAGAATGAAACTCAACCATTCTCTTACACCATATACAAAGATAAACTCAAAATGGATGGAAGACCTCAACATGAGACAGGAATCTATCAAAATCCTAGAGGATAACCTAGGCAACACCCTCTTTGACATTGGCCACAGCAACTTCTTTCAAGACACTTCTCCAAAGGCAAAGGAAACAAAAGTGAAAATGAACTTTTGGAACTTCATTGAGATCAAAAGATTCTGCACAGAAAAGGAAATAGTCAACTAAACAAAGAGGCAACACACCGAATGGGAGAAGATATTCGCAAATGACACTACAGACAAGGACTGATATCCAAGATCTATAAAGCACTTCTCAAACACAACACCCAAAAAACAGTTATTCATGTCAAAAAATGGGCAGAAAACATGACCAGACACTTCTCCAAAAAAGACATACAAATGGCTAGCAGACACATGAAAAAATGTTCATCATTAGTTGGGAAATGCAAATCAAAACCACACTGAGATACCACCTTACATCATTTAGAATGGCCAATACTATTAGGACAGGAAACAATAAGTGTTGGAGAGGATGTGGAGAAAGTAGAACACTCTTACAGTGTTGGTGGAAATGCAAGTTGGTGTAGCCACTTTGGATTATAGTGTGGAGGTTCCTCAAAAAATTAAAAATAGAGATACCCTCTGACACTGCAGTGACAGTATGGGTATTTACCCCCAAAATACAGATGTAGTGAAAAGATGGGACATCTGTACCCCAATGTTCATAGCGGCAATGGCCACAATCGCCAAAGTGTAGAAGGAGCCAAGATGCCCTTCAACAGACGAGTGAATAAAAGATATGGTCCATATATACAATGAAGTATTATGTCTCCATCAGAAAGGATGAATACCCAACTTTTGTATCAAAATGGCTGGCACTGGAGGAAATTATGCTGAGTGAAATAAGTCAAGCAGAAAGAGTCAATTATCATATGGTTTCACTTACTTGTGGACCATAAGGAATAACATGGAGGACATTAGAGAAGGAAAGGAAAAGTGAACTGGGGGAAATTAGAGGGGGAGACAAACCATAAGAGACTACAGACTCTGAGAAACCAACTGAGGGTTTTGGAGGGGAGGGAAGTAGGGGGATGGGTGAGTCTGGTGGTGGGTATTAAGGAGGGCACATATTGCATGGAGCACTGGGAATGGTGCATAAACAATGAATCTTGGAACACTGAAAAAATAAAATAAAATAAGAATAAATAAATAAATAAATATCTGTGTGTCAGTGGACCTACACAGTTCAATTCTGTATTGTTCAAGGATCAACTTTATATAGATTATTAGATGACATGATCTTTTACATTAAAAAACCCTAGGGAATCTTTTAAAAAACATATATTAATAAGCCAAGTTGGAAAGAACAAGAGAATCCTTGTGCATTATTCCCAGGAAAATATACTGGTATAATCACTATGGAAAACAATATGGAGTTTACTCAAAATTTGTAAATAGAACTACCATGTGTCCAGCAACTCTCTTCTTGATATGTAACTGAAGGAAATGAAAACAGGATCTCAAAAGAGATATCTGCATATCCATGTTCATTACGGCATTATTCACAATAACCAAAACATGGAAACAACCTGAAGTGTCCATCAATAAATGAACGGATAAAGAAAGTGGAGTAGACATATACAAGAAACTATTACTCAAGAAAAAAGGAAATCCTGCCATTTGTAACAATATGGATGAATGTGAGAGCATTATGTTAAGTAAAATAATCAGAGAAAGAGAAACAGTATGTGAGTCACCTATACATGGAATTTTAAAATTACCACTCATAGAAACAGAGTAGAAAAATGATTTCCAGGGATTGGTGGGTGAGGTTAATGAGCTGTTAATGAAAGGGTACAAATTTCCAGTCATAAGATGAGTAACTTCTGAAGATCAAATATACAGCATGGTGGCTATAGTTAACAATATTTTATTGTATACTTGAAGGTTGCCAAGAGAGTAGATCTTAAATGTTCTCAACACAATAACAAGAATGAAAATAATGGTAATTATGTAAGATGAAATATGTGTTAACTAACCTTATTGTGATGATCATTTTGCAGTATATATATCTATCAACTCATATTGTATACCTTTAACATACATAAGGTTATATGTCAATTACATTTTAATAAAGCTGTAGAAAATGAATATCTGAATATGCCTATATCTGTTACAACTCATGTATATTCATATAATGTCAAAATTTACCAAACTGTATACTTTATCCAAAGTTTATTGTGTATCAATTATCTCATTAAAGCTGCTTAAAAAAAAAACAAAAAACAAAAAACAAAAAACTATCCTAATAGGGGGGAGAATATGGTGGAAGTAGAATGTGGTAGAAATGACACTGTTGGCTTAATTTTAGGTCATAAAATGTGATTTATCCTCCAATTTGTTGCTTGAAGACTCACTTTAGAATCCTGAGCCACCATGTGAGATCTGATTACCTTGAGACCATCTGTGAGAAAGACCAAGCCACATGGGAGGAGCCTCACAGAAACGTTCCTATCAATAGCTCTAGGTGAGGTCTCAGCAACAGCATGCATCAACCAAATTGTATGTGAGTAAAAATGCTTCCAGATGATACTAGGCTTCAGTCATCACATCAGTCTCAGGAATCAAGTCCTGAGAGTCTCAGTCATGATGGTATATAGACTTGTCATTATCTCTAGCCTTCATTCTCAAATTAAGAACCTATGAGCAAAATAAAATTGTTGCTTTCGACTGCTAAATTTTGGATTCATTTTTTCGTACGATAATTATCTAGAACACTTAGACTAAGTTTCCTGTAGATAACAATCTTGAAATCTGTATAACATTTTAAAAAACAAACAAACAAACAAACAAACCTATGTGAGGGCACTGGTGGGCAGCAAAAAATCAGGCTGAAATTGGAAATGAGGCCACTTTAGTCAATCGCACTAGGTGAGATTTCCATGTTTACAGTTTTTGCCTATGGCTTATTCCAAACTAGACAGCTCAGGGTGACAGAAAGCTACATATTCACTTGACTCCAAGCTCTAAGAGAACAGAATTTCTAACAGACAAAATGGCTGAAATATTAGAGGAAAGGGAAGAGCTACAGAAGAATGAACTTCAAAATCTTTGTTTAAGAATTGTCCCAAATGCCCTGGACTACATCTTCTTTCCCTCTATCATCCCTGACCCACAGAGAATTCCTATCACTGTCCACCACTTACCCCAACATCAATGTTTTATTCACTGCTTTGGTAAATGATGCTTTTAGAGACAAAGAGAAAGAACTGATGGGTGAGTCACATATGACCGGTCCCATGCAATATTCCTATATTTCCCCACTGTCCAACTCCTTCCTTCATATTATATATCAAGACATAAATTGTAGGTCAATTTCATTTCCTACAGTCCTCTATCAGGTCCAGGATTCAGCAACTGTCCGTAATCAAGGAGAAGTATTCCCAACTAGTTGAGCAGCTGGAGAATGGAATCTTTGGTGAGCGTGCCTATGAGAAGTTCTGCCTAGACAAAAACCCAAGCTTCTCTTTCCCTGATTTCAAGAGAATAAATATTCTCCTGAATCAGAAAGAAGATGTTTCTTCATCAGAAGAAACACTCCTACATGTGTTTCCCAGAATTTTATAGTAAAGATGAGTACAATCTTTGCTTTTCTGGTATCACACCAGTCTTATCCCGGGTTTAACTTTGTAATTGGCTCCTTGGGGCATGCTAGAATTTGGAGGCAATGAGGTGTGGTTGGATAGCACATTAGGAGAAATAGCTGCTTCTTGATGAGTTGCTTCCTCCTGCCAGGTTGTAAAAGGATTTTCAGAAAAGTGAAGGATAGTTTCATCAGACATGGGAGGAGAAGCTGCCCCTACTGATCAGGGAGATATGACTGCGCTCAAGACTTTGGGTTATTCCTGTTAATTTGGATCTTCTTAAACATTCCCAGTCTAGTTATTAGCTTCCTACTCTTTCCAAACCAATAATCTGGCCTTGATTTTTTTTTTTTTATTATAGCCATTCTTCTCTGCCTAAAAGCAATATTACGGAATTGTCACAGTTAACATGCTTTTTTTTTTTTTTTTAACTACACACTGAGATTTTACGGTTTTTACCTTGCTAATTTATTTCTAGTTAGACACAGCCAGCACACCACACATCTCTGGCATTCTTCAAGCCCTTTTACATGACTCCAAGGACTGCAATTTGCCATTGCATATTACAGACTACCAGAATCCCAACCAAGAGCAGGATAACCAAACTCGAGTTCCCAGTTTCTTTGACATGCATTACCATACCCATGTAAAGTTCACAGATGAAAGCAACAGAAAACATTGTTTTTATTTTAAAAATTATTACACATTTCATATTAGTATATATAATCCCCAGGAGAGCCTGAGAATCACCTAAAACCTAACCAAGGAGGGACAATGCCCAAACTGTCCTGCTGGCCTGGTTGCCGGCTTATCTCAAACCCCTTCATCACTGGCACTGCTGCTTCTGGGTCATCTATCTCTGCTGTCTCTAAACAATCTTTATCTCTTCCCTATATTTGCCAGGCAGAATGTTTCCTGGCCCTTCTCTCTCCTAAATCTATGTTGGTCCAAGTACATGGTGGAAATTGTCATTTTTGGCATCCTGGCTCCCAGGAAGGCCAGGGATTTAGTTCTTTTGGGGTTATCATCAGAAGAGAAGAAGCAAGACTATTCCAAATTAAGGGGGGAAAAAAAAGGCAACTCAAAAAGTGGGCAGCTGCTCTGTTGCAAATTCCTCTAATCTATATGATTCAATCATCTGCTTATACTTCCATTCCTTAAATTGTCTTGTTTAGACTGTATCTGTAGAAGAGGTGAATATGAAGTGAAAGGCAGGCTTCCAAACAGTTTGTTACTCGGGGAGTAGGGGAGTAGGGGACATGAGTATGCTGTTCTTAGAACAGAGATGCTTTCCTCTTTTTGTTTTCTTTTTTTTCTTTTTAATTTCTTCCCACCTATACCTTTTATCATTCACTCTCTATGCTTTACTTCTCTTACTATTCCCCAAACTTACTAGAGGAGCTCTCTCTAAGCAACTAGTTCCCTTGTTTTCCAGGGCAGCTCTGGGTTTGAAATCTGTGCTCTATCCCTGCTGCCTCTGCTGGTGAGTTCAAAAGGTTGGTATGGAAGAACAGAGTCTAGGTAGTCTGAAGACCCATTTACTTGATTTCCCAGCTCCCCTCCAGGTCTTTTTTTTTTTTTTTTTTTTTTTTTAATGATTTTCTGAATATGCTCTCACTTTTACTCTGGTAAAACGTAGTGTTCTCATGTTTTTGTTTTTGTTTTTCAATCAATTCTATCCTCAGTGTTTTCTATTTTCCAGAAATGTTTTAAACTTATCTACTGAGGGCACCCTTTCTTGCATTAGATCTACGAATTATGTGTTATTATTCACACTTTAAACAAAAGAATACTGAGGTTTAGAAAAGTGAAGCAGTTTGCCAAAGGCTGATGCAAAAGGAAGTCAAGATTTTAACTCAATTCTCTTTAACCCCAGAGCTTAAGACTTTTACTACTGTGAAAAATATTTGCCACACATTGCATAATACAATGTTGCCCTCAACAAATGATTATTTTCCTTGCCATCTCTATTCAGCATTCTAAGGATATCTATTCATTTGAAATTATGAGCACTGTTATAATTTGGGGTTGCCAGAACTGGTATTCTTCCTAGTCAATACCCATCTATTTTTCATGAAATGATGTTTCCCAAATGTCAGTTTCACTCTTCTCTTCAAATGATCAGGCAAATTTTTCATTTTGGAAATTTATTCCTCTCTATGATTATTCTGCTATAAATTTGAATGTGATGCACAAAGTAATGGCCTGCCTTCATCCCTGGAGTATGAGAGGAAATCACTTTCCTCTCTTACAGGAGGAAATCATTCTGTGAAAGAGTAAGATTTTGTAGATGGTATCAGAAGAAAGAGAAGAAATCTCCGATTTTCATGAGCAAGAAGCTCTAATTACTCCAGCCGATTAATTTCTCTCTGTTACTGAATACAGAGCTAGTAAAGCAGAAAGAAAAGAGACACTGTTGCTTCCCTAAACCTAAATAAACAACAAAAATGAGTTGACTTGGAATGGAATAAGCATTGGGACCTTACGCATACAACTTAAAGCAGAACATCTTGTCTACTGGTTATCAGGGTATAAAGCTCTTTAGTCAATGTTTTTATTACTAAATACACTAAAACACTTAACAGCTTGCACTGTAATCTATCAGAGATTCGTGGAGGTAAAAAGGGATTGGAAGAGTGCCCTTCTGAGAGATGCCTTAAAAGTCAACTCTCCTGAAAAAAGCCAACTACCTATTCAGCCACATTTAATATGCAAATAAACACATCCCTTAAAAAGCTGCTTGCAAATTTATGTCTATTAAGCCTATTATCCAACTGATTTACATAAAAAATCAAGGATGAATAATGCAAAGGAAAAAAATGTCCATGAAAAAATTAAGGGAGTGTGTTAACCATTAAACTAACTTCTAGTAAAGTGAAACAATATTTCTGCAACCAATTCAGTGCATAAGTAAAATGCAGTGGCATAATGGAATTTGAACCTTTATGTGTCTAGTAGTCACAATTTTATAGCTAGAGATACTGAAACAACTTAAGTTTGAAAATACCACAATTAATGCAAGCTGGTGCAACCACTCTGTAAAACAGCACAGAGGTTCCTCAAAAAGTTGAAAATAGAGCTATCCTATGACCCAGCAATCGCACTACTGGGTATTTACCCTAAAGATACAAATGTAGTGATCCGAAGGGGCATGTGCACCTGAATGTTTATAGCAGCAATGTCCACAATAGCCAAACTATGGAAAGAACGTAGATGTCCATCGACAGATGAATGGATAAAGAAGATATGGTATGGGGGCGCCTGGGTGGCTCAGTGGGTTAAGCCGCTGCCTTCGGCTCAGGTCATGATCTTGGGGTCCTGGGATCGAGTCCCACATCGGGCTCTCTGCTCGGCGGGGAGCCTGCTTCCCTCTCTCTCTCTGCCTGCTTCTCCATCTACTTGTGATTTCTCTCTGTCAAATAAATAAATAAAATCTTAAAAAAAAAAAAAAAAGAAGATATGGTATGTATGTATGTGTATGTGTGTGTGTGTGTGTGTGTGTGTGTGTGTATAATGGAATACTATGCAGCCATCAAAAGAAATGAAATCTTGCCATTTGCGAGGGTATTATGCTGAGTAGAATAAGTCAATCAGAGAGCGACAATTATCATATGATCTCTCTGATATGAGGAAGTTGAGAGGCAATGTGGGGGGTTTGGGGGGTAGGAAAAGAATAAATGAAACAAAGTGGGATTGGGAGGGAGACAAACCACAAGAGATTTTAATCTCACAAAGCAAACTGAGGGTTGCCAGGGGGAGTGAGAGAGTTATGGACATTGGGGAAGGTAAGTGCTATGATGAGTGCCGTGAAGTGTATAAACCTGGTGATTCACAGACCTGTACCCCTGGGGCTGATAATACATGATATGTTAATAAAAAAATTTAAAAATTAAATTAAAAAAAAAGAAAATACCACAATTAATAAACTAATGTATTTTATCTCATGAAAAAAGTAGAAGCCAAAACCCAAAAGCTACAAAAAAATAAAATTGAAAGTAAAATTGTTAATGGTGTAAGATACAGTTAAAAGGGAAACTTCTAAGAGTTTGAAATCAGGGATAGATATACATGTTTATCATCTAACAATTCTGGCATATTTCTGAACACTATAACTCCACCATCAAAACTTTCAAGATTAAAGTGTGGGTTTAAAAGAGTGCTGTGAAGTGTGTAAACCTGGTGATTCACAGACCTGTACCCCTGGGGATAAAAACATATGTTTATAAAAAATAAAAAATAAAAAATTAAAAAAAAATCCAAAAAGTTAAAAAAGTTAAAAAAAAAGAGGATATTTTAATATGCAAAATGATAAATTACAACCTTTAAGCTTAAATGCCTTAATCATGTCAAAGACATAGTCTTTAGAGGTAGCTTATATATAATGAGAAAAAGCTTACTTGTTCATTCTAAAAATAAGTGGGAAGGTGAAAAAAAAAAAAAAAGAAGTACTGTTGGATATAAATTCCTACAAAGGGTTTTTACCTAAGGCCTTTCTTAAATGTTCAACTATCAAACTCTCTCATAGCTTTACACATGCTAAATTCACTGCATGGTGTACGCTGTTTTCATACACAAAGAACACATTTAAAAATATACAATGATGTTTCCAACAGGTTCTTTTAATGGATTAATCCCAGGTTTGAGAATCACATCTCTGGTTCCTGAATAATCTAAACATGATTTAAGATCCATCAAATCAAAAATAGAAAAATTCCTAAATCATTGGTTTTAATCATAAAATGATTATGATTTCTCCTCACTTCGCTAATCAAATAGAGCTATCCATGGTAACTTCCTTGTAGAGTGCAGTAAAGATTATATAAAACATTAGAATAGCACTCCGTGAATACAAGACGTGAGGATAATAACAATGAGACATTGATGATTATTAAATTCTGCCTTCTGCTTGAAGCCATATTGGCAAGATTGGATATGTGTGCCTAGTACAAGGTTAGCAAATTTAGGCAATTAAAGTTCAGGACTCCCACTTTACTTTGTACTTCAGATAAGTAACTAATAACTTTTTAGTGTAAGTATGCAATATTTGGACATACTTTAACCAAATTTCAGATAGACAATTAAGGTTTTTAACAGAAGTGTTTTCTTGGTTTTTGTTTTTGCTTTTGTTTTTTAGTATAAGTATGTCCAAAAGACTGCATGGGGTACATTTACTCCAAAAAACTATCCTTTGCTTAACAGAAATTCAAATTTTACTGGGTGATCTGTATTTTATCTGGATTTTTTTTTATTGAAGTATAATTGACATACAAAGTTGTATTAGTTTCAGATGTATAACAGAGTGATTCGACAATTCTATTTATTACTCATTGCTCACCACATTAAGTATAGTCACCACCTGACACCATACAAACATTATTACAACATTATTAACTGTAGTCCCTATGCTGTATTTTTCATCTCTGAGACTACAACTTGAAGTGTTTATCTCTTAATTTCCTTTATCTATTTCACCCATCACCCATCACCATCACAGAGAACAGTTTGTTCTCTGCTTCTCCCTCTGCCTGGTTCCCCTACTTGAGTGCCTTCTCTCTCCCTCTCTCTCTCACAGATAAATAAAAATCTTAAAAAAAAAACAACAATTAAACCAAGCACAAATTAAAGAGTTAATACCTATTCTCAAACAATTCCAAAAGGGAGAATAGAAACGGAAGCTTCCAAATTCATTCTATGTGACCAGTACTACCCTAATACAAAAACCAGATAAAGACACCACAAAAAAAAAGAGAACTACAGGCCAATTATCTCTGATGATCATAGACACAAAAATCCTTAACAAATTATTAGCAGATTGAATTCAACAATACATTAAAAAAAAAAAAAAACATTCACCATGATCAACAGGGATTTATTCCAGCGATGTAAGGGTGGTTCAATATTCACAAATCAATCAATGTGATACATCACCTCAATAAGAGGAAGGATAAAAACCACATGACCATTTTAATAGATGCAGAAAAAGCACTTAAAGAAAAGATTCAGTTCATGATAAACTCTCAACAAAGTGCATTTAGAGAGAACATTCCACATCATAATAAAGACCATATATGAAAACCCAAAGCTAACATCATATTCAATCCTGAAAAAATAACTGTCTAGAATATTCATAAGGCTATGTTATTCAGTAGGAATTACACAGATCCTTAAAGCCTTACACGAATCCTGGATCTATCACTTAAGAGTTGTGTGACTTTGACCAACTTAAATAACAATCTATATGAGCACAGATTTACTTATTTTTTTAAAAGATTTTATTTATTTATTTGACAGAGAGGGATCACAAGTAGACAGAGAAGCAGGCAGAGAGCGAGAGGGAAGCAGGCTCCCCGCTGAGCAGAGAGCCTGACGTGGGTCTCGATCCCAGGACCCTGAGATCATGACCTGAGCCAAAGGCAGAGGCTTAACCCACTGAGCCACCCAGTGCTCCCAGATTTACTTATTTTTAAAGTGAAGCCAAATAAAATGTGCCATTTCCCTTCTGTAAAATTATGAAGAGTAGGAGAGGATATAAAATGACCAGTGCAATGACAGTCTTAATCATTTGTTCTCTTTTCTCTCTCAAATGTTTCTGGAAACAAAACCTCCATCACTTTTAAAATTACAACTGTAATTTGCAAAGGCGAATCTTGCAAAGGTGAAACTAATAGACTGATTAAATAGATTAGATGCTAAAAGGGGAACAATGGAAAGAGGTTAGAAATAACTCCAACATGTGGGTAATGAAGGGTAAAAAGAATAGAGTTACTAGTGAAAGTGAGTGAATATAAAAGAAAGCATGTTTGAGAGGCAAGATCATGAGTTTTAAACATAATAATTTGAAATATGATGACTTTCTGTAAAAGTCTTCCAACTGATCTCCTGAAACATGACCCGTATTTTAATTTCATCTTTCAATGATCATTATTCATCCATAAATAAATATATAATTCATGTAAGGCACTTGAAATATTACCCAGATCATATTAAGTCTCACTTAATGTTAACTATTCCATTCACATTAGCTCTTATCATTTTACTACCTTTTCAATGAATGAATTTGAAATTGTAAAATCATTCTTCACTCTTTAAGATCTAATTTTTTTCTTTTTATACATATCTCCAGTCATTTCTCCAAATTTGTTCTAATCAAGATAGGAAAACCCCAAATTCCCTCTTTTGCCTTTCTCATGCCTACAAAAAGGAACCCTGTTCTCTCAATCTCATATTTGGACCCACAATGTGTTTTTAAAGAAGTATAAGCTATGATTTAAGTGTATTACATATGTATATATATTTATTTGTATCATTAAAATATATGCTTAAACTCAACTTTAGAAAAAATACAAAGGACAAGGATAAAAATCACTCACATTCCTAAAATCATAATATTATTAACTAATATTTGATGTATGTCCTTTCAGCATTTTTGATTCCTTCCATAGTTATGTGGCCAAAAGGCACATCTGATTTATATGTGATATAAGCCTCCCTCATTCACTGAGAGAGGCTTGTGGTTAGGTGCTAATGTGGATCTCTATATAGATTGTGGTTCATATAATGCCAGGATGTTGAATCTGAGATTGAACATTTATGGAAGTTTCTAAGGACAAAGGGACCTTATTTGTTAGCTTTAGCACACAAAAATTTATCCCTGAAAGCCTAGGCCCTTTCCATTGAAACTCATATGACTAATGTAGAGGCTATGTCTGACTTTTTCTAGAGAAATAAGAATCTACAGAACCGCCTGACCTAAGGACTTCCTTACGATTGTGCATTTGGCCCAAACTAAATCCTAACGCAACTAGTACATTTCGGCCCTCCTACCAAGTACCAGAGTATTACTGGGAATAATTCCCTTGACAAATTTGTCACTCACTGAAATTAAGATGTAAGACTGTCCTTCCATCCCTCTTCTGTTCTGTGATTTCATTCCTATTGACCAAACTTCCCTTCTGTCTTCCAAAGTCTTCCATCAAAACTAGCACCCCATGATTAGAAAAATCCTCTGAATGGGGCATATGTGTCATGGCCACTACAAACTCCTATCTATTTCTCTTCGTTAATTTCTTTACCAATTTACACATTTTATTCAAAGTCAAGTATCTTTGCCTTTCCGGTAAAAGATATAGTCAAATATATATATAATATATATAATATTCTATAGCATAGAGTAACATGCTGGGTAATTTCTTATAACTCTTATTCTCCCGTGATTATCTAACCCAAATGTATGAACAAATGAAGACTTGAATCTTGTACTTATGTATTCTGTAACCTACAGAATCTATTAAAATACACTACATGATGGGGGCCTGGATGGCTCAGTCAGTTAAGCATCCCACTCAGTTTCGGCTCAGGTCATAATTGCAGGGTCCTGGGATTGAGCACCACATCAGGCTCCATGCTTTAGGTTGGAGTCTGCTTGAGGATTCTCGCTCTCTCTCTCTCTCTCTCTCTGCCCCTCCCTCTGTTCTGTCTCTTTCTCTCTAAAATAAATAAATCTTAAGAAAACCAAAAAACCCCACTACATGAGGGACACCTAGATGGCTCAAGCAGTTAAGCATCTGACTCTTGATTTTGGCTCAGGTCATGATCTCAGGATGGGGAGATCGAACTCTGTGGTCGGCTCCATGCTCAGCCTGACCTCTGCTTCTCCCTCTCCCTCTATTCCTCCCCCAACGCCTGCTTGTATGCTCATGTGCTCTCTTTCTCATTATATCTTAAATAAATACATAAATAAATAAGTAAAAAATCAATCAATCAATCAATCAATCAAATCTTTGTAAAAATATACTACATGATGCATTTGCCAAATAAGAGGTAGCTGACAGGTATATGGTTTATACTATTAGGCATACTTATTATACTACTTTTTGTATAATCTCTAATAATGCAGTACAACCTTTTGATGTGGAAGTACAAAATAATAGAATTGTCAGACATAAAATTAGAGTAAATATCATGAGTATTTTTTTAAGATTTTATTTATTTATTTGACAGAGAGAGACACAGAAAGAGAGGGAACACCAGCAGGGTGGGTGGGAGAGGCAGAAGTAGGCTTGCCACTGAGCAGGGAGCCCCATGACCTGAGTGGAAGACAGACGCTTAATGACAGAGCCACCCAAGCACCCCAAGAGTATTTTTTTTATATTCAGCATTTGCCTTAAATTCTGTGTCCTAAAATGGACTCTGCCAGGCAAAATAGGATAAGAAATTTTCTTGGAGCATTGAGCAAGATAGTTATGGGGTAGCACAGAGGTTAAGACTGGGAAGAGGGAGAAGTTGATCTACAATGTTTTGACAAGTCAAGTCTCAGTCATCCCAAAAGAACTCTAGGATTGAAGTAGCCCTTAACAATTGTCCAAGCACATGGCAATGAGTCTGGTCCCACTTCACCGATCATTGGTCACGGGCTGTGAGGTAGAAGTCTTTGGCGTGTTTTAGGCAGGGGACTGACATAATTTGTCTAATGTTTAAAAGGAACACTCTGACTGGTATGCTGGGTATAGGTTACTGGATAAGCAGGCAAATGTAGAAGCCAGGAGATAGTTAGGAGACTTAATAATAGTAACCCAGGACCAAGATGACATAGATTGGCTTGGTCATGGTTGAGATGGTGAGAAAATGTTGAAGTCTGTGTGTATGATGAAGTCATAACTAAACAACTAAAAGCTTGAATAGACTATTGGGTTAAAAAAAAAAAAAAGAATCCTGTAACACTTGAGTTCAGAAGGAGGAAACAGTCATTCACCAAAATGGAAAAGACTATAAAAAAAATTTGTGAACTAAGATAAGGAAATTAGGTATTTAATTTGGACCTGTTAAATTTAAGATTCCAGTAGATAACACCAGTGCAGAGTTGAAGCAGTTGGATGTAAAAATTCAGAATTAAAGAGAGAGAACCAAATTGCAGGTATGATGTGGACAACAATGAGTACAAAGATGCTTTCCAAATTGTGAGATTTCATCTAGTCACCTAAGAAGTTAAAGGAGCACCTAGCTGACTCAGTCAGTACACCACGGACTCTTGATCTCACGGTCTTCAGTTCAAGCTCCACGCTGGGCACAGAGCTTACTTAAAAAACAAAAAACAAAAACGTAGACGTAGAAAGAAGAGACCTAAGGATTAAAACCTACAGCATTCCAAGTGTCGGAAAACTAAGTAGAAATCAGTAAACAGTCCAAGAAAAAATAGCCAATGAGGAGCAGAAGACCAAGAGTGATTAGTGTCATGGAAGCTAAGTGAAGAAGTATTTCGTGAAGGAGAGCAATCATCTGTGCCAAATGCTTCTGCACAGTCAAATAAATTAAGGATTGGAAATTAATCATTGGACTTAGCAATATAGGAGTAATCTATATTTTTGAAAAGAGATTTTGCTGAAGTAAGTGGAAGCAAGTGCCACATAGGAATTTGAAATAGTAGGTATGACCAACTTTACCAAAGAGATTTACTGTAAAGAGGATGAAAGTAATAGGTCTATAGCTGGGGGAATAAAATGGAAAACTGTTTATCCGTGTGCAGATAGGGTTACTTAAGTTGGAAAAAGTAAAGTGTGTTTACATTTTATGTAGGGAGGGGAAAAACCTGAAGCTATAGAGGAAATAAGAAACAATTACTAAGTGAATATATTAGTAACAGAAAATGCAAATTCAAATTGCAATGAAATACTATTTCATATCAACCAGGTCAGCGAAATTCAAAAATTCTGGTATCACTGAGGGTTGGCCAGAATGTAGGAAATCACAAATTCTCCTACATTGCTGGCAGGACTACATGCAGTAACAACTACTTAGGAAAAATACTTCACAATATGCAGTGAAGTTGAAAGCGTTTATTTCCCATGATTTCATTTTCTGGTGTACTTCTTAAAGCAGTACTTTTCAAATTTCAACGTGCACAGGAATCCCTGGGGACCTTGTTAAAATGCAGATTTTGATTCAAGGGATCTGGGATGAGATCTGAGATTCTGAATTCTTAACAAGCTCCCATGTGATGCTGCTACTGCTTTACTGTGGATACACCCTGTGTCACAAGGCTCTATAGACGCTCTCAAGCATGTTCCTGGGGACAGATGCAGTGATGTTCACAGACACAGTGAAACTCCTGAAAACAACCTGACAGTCCATTAATAGGAGAATGGATAATACATTTCAGTATATTCAAAAGAAAATGTTGTACTAGTTCAATCCCTAACAAAATGCTGTTAAATGAAAATAAACCAAAGAATGATGCCTATAGTATGTTAGCCTTTATATAAACTTTGTTTCTGAATGTAGAAATATAAAAATTAGAGGAGAAGACTAGACACAGAAATGCATGAAAATGGTTGCCTTTGATGAGGAAGAGGAATGGAATCAGATGGGCAAGGAACTTGGTCTTTGTAATATTAAAAGAAATGGGAAAAAATGTTAACAGGTGTTAATATAGTATGACTCATGTACATTGGATTATTTCTTTTTATTTTATGGGTTTTAACTACTTAACTTTAAACTTATATAAATATTTAAAAAGAAAATGCCTGGAAGAGAGATATTCATACAACAATTATGGGGCTATTTCTGCGCCTCTGAGTTACTTCTAAAAATATCCCTCTCTGTGCTATTCTGTATAGATGGGGATCCCATATAAGTTTGTGTGAACCACGGGCAGAGTGGAAAATTACACATTAAACTCAAACTTACAGAAATGAAGTAGAAGTGGCAGAAAACTTCTTATATTTTGTTATATAGTCTCTGTCTTATATTTTCAATTTCAAATAATATTTATACAATATTTTAATATAAAAAAATTTTAAGGTAAAAGAAATTTAATGTCAAATAAATTTTAAAATATTAAAACAAATTAGCATAAGAATTAAAAGTATGTGTCAGTTTAGAAGATGAACAGGAAATTTTAAATACAAAAACAGGTAACTGTTATGACCTACTACCCAGCACTCAGGTCAATTTACAAAGAATCATATTGTTTCTAATTAAGAACTCTTACTGCATAATCAGATATAAGATGATTGATTTCTACCTCAAAACATGGCAACATACATGTCATAAACTTCCAGCATCGCTACCTCCTCTGCCCCTCTTTTTTCCTACTTAGCTGCTGTGTCTCAAACTGTATCCCATTCCAAGTCTTAACTTCTTAGCACCTCTTGTACTGATGAAGTCACCACCAGTGAGTCTTTTCCATAATTTAACCCACTCAAATCAACATAACACCTGATTGAAATTCTCTTGTAAAATCCCTGCCTTTAAAAGAAATTGCATTGTAATCAATATAAAAGGTTGAAATAAGTACTTGCCTCCATTTTTCAAAAAACCTCCATGCAACCTAATGGCCAGTTCAAACTGAGTATCGTGAAATCAGCTATCTACAGCAATCTAGGTCTCAAATTCATTCATGTGGATCAAAAGCAGAATCTGATATTGGAAATGACAGAAATGTAAAACAGAGTCATCACTAAAATTCCATCTTATACTCCTGCCAAGTCCCAGGTGCCATGCTAGACTTGGGAGAACAAGAGCGTAACAAAGGTCACCTTCTTGCTTTATCTTTTAATTAGGCACATGCCACTTTCCTAGTATATGCTACAGCTTAGAGATGCTGTCCAGAAATGTTGAGTTATACCCATGTGTAAGAAAGGGAAAGAGAGAGAGATCAATCCATGGTAGTATTTCTCTAGAGACCCCGATGAACTAGAATATGCCCATCTTTCCCCTGGAGTTAAAGACATGGATGGTTCTATATAAGGCATTCTACCATTTCCTTTGTTCTTTCTCACAATCCCTTCCACACAGTGTTTATTTCACAGACCTGGTCATTGTTCGATTTAAATGCTCCAAACAGAGTTCAGCACTAGTGGGGACTGAAAATGATTACAAGGATAGTTAAGGTGGTTTTCAGTCTGGGTTTCTGCCTTTTTTATTGTCATGTAGCCAGGGTTCCTTGAAGTTGAGATTAACTAAAAGTGGATAATAACACAGAAAACTGGAAAGGAAGGAAACAAGAGATTCCTATACTCAGCAAGCTTATTAAAAAAAAAAACAAACTGGAAGCTGTAACAAATGAGTCAACATTTTTATGACAATGTGTGTTCATCTTTTATCAGTAATAATAGAACTGCTGTGCATGTGCTATGATGACTTTATTTCTTATATAGATGTATTTTCAGAAAGTCTCTTATTTTCTTTAATTTTAAGACATTAGAAACACTGTGTTAGCAATCTGAGGCAATCTTGCTAAAAGTAGTAGCTGGCAGGACTCTGTACTGATGATTCAGCATCATGAACATCTATTCAACATAGGCAATTCTGCTTATTAACCTATCAGCAAAACAACCTCATACATGTACTATCACAAAAATAAAACAGAAGACAGCAATTAAAAGGAAGAATCAAGGGGGAAACAGCTAAATTCAAAATGAAAACAAAAAGAATCTCAACATAAAAATATGTAAGCTTTCTTAGACCTCACAATGCTTGGAAAATGCCTTCCATCTTCCCTGAATATCAACGTGTTCCCCTGTGATCTCAGCCCCTGTGCTTAAAGCTCTCTTTTGCCTGTGGATCTAATCAGGTAGTCTCCTAAGTCATTTGCTGATAAGCCCTGTGTTTCTGCTGAAGGCTTCAGTCTGTAGCACTTAGCTACCAATGCCCATGAAGAGAGTTTCCAAAAGACCCATTCTTAATATACAATTCTATTAAATTCTCCAAAGATTTCTTAAGGGCCTGCTCTCAGGACCCTATGTTTGAGCTACATAAAAAGTCTAGAAAGAGAGATAAACATAAAAGGAAATTATTCCAGTGCAGTCTGATAAGTACAATAACTAGAAGTTTGGATAGAGAAATAAAGGAGAATATGAATGGCCAGGGAAATTTTTATCAGAGGAATTGCTGCCAAATCTTAGTTTTGAAGGAAGAAGAAGCACTGATCAAGGGGTCAGGGAAGGAGACCTGACAAAGAAAGAAATTGAGACTATCTTTATCTTCCACTGCAGAACCATAAAAGTGTAAATCCATGTAAATTAAGTGGGAATCTAAGAATCTAAAATGAAGGAATTGGGGCCTGATAAGTGAAATATGAAATGAAAAAGTCAATATGGTGAAAACTGAACTCTACTCTTCATCTGGTGTCAATAAATTGTGGCTGCTGGCTACATGTGGTCCATCACCTGTTTTTGAAAATAAAGTTTTACTGGTACACAAACATACTTATTCATTTACAAGTTGTCTTCAACTGCTTTCAAGTAGTTGAGACAGAGGCTCTGTGGTCCACAACGCTTAAAATATTCTCTGTCTGACCCTGTACAAAGAATGTTTGTCAACACCTGATCTAAGTAACAAGGATTCCAGGAAGTAACCAATGGAATGTTAACAAGAACAGATTTGTGTCATAGCTCTATTCAGCAGAGGGGAGGTCAGAGGCTAAAGACGTAGAGCCAGAAGCATCACTGAAAAAGGAGAAATAATGAGAATCTAAACTAAGGCAGGAACTGTGACCATGAAGATGGAGAAAAGGCATTGAACCCAATTCATGTTCAAAACATGCAGCATTCTAAACAAAATTTTAGGTGTGGCAAACAAAATTTCTACTACCCTAGCGAGATGGGGGAAGGGTGGCTTTAGGTATGAGAATACCCAAATGATCCAGAGATAGATCTGACTGCTCCTATTAGTCAGAGCAAAAGCATTTTTATCTTTTTAAAAGCAATATATGTTCTTATGCTTGTTACAAAAAGCAACATGTACATGTTTGTGGAAGAAAATTGTAAAAAAAAAAAAAAGAAAGAAAAAGAAAAGAGAAACTATAAAAGTAATCCATAATGACACAATTATAAAACTTTTAACAGTTTTTGAGTATCTACTGTTTCTATGAACATCCATGCTTTATATTTTTTTTACCAAAATGGAAAATAGTCTTATGTTGTTTCATAAAATCCAAAAATGGATAGGCAGTTAAGACATTTTCAAATTCTGCTTTTACAAACAGTACTCTAATTGCATTGTTAGATAAATATTTTATCATGTCTTTATTTCCCTAGGATAAATTTCTCTATATGGAATTGCCAGGTCAAAGAAAAAGCAAATTTTTCTAAGTACTCTTTTCTTACTTTACAAGTGTCTTATAATCATTTGTTTGCAGAATGTAAAAATGGAGGCAAACCCATGCCAGAAGAAAGAGAATTTATTAACAAAATACTATTAGACTCTAATTGCAGAAATAGAGCTGTGCCTCCTGAGAAATGTGCTAGGAACATGAAAGTCAAGCATAAAATATCTTCCATTCTTTTTCTCATCTTATTCTTTCTCTTTCTAGTGGCCTGATTTTTCTTTTATATTCTCTGAGCTACTACATCATGATTTTTTAATCACTAGCACTTCCTTGGTTCACCCATCTGATTACACATGGCTTAATTTAGTGGCCCAATATAAGCTTTAGTCCATTAATCTAAATGATCTCATAGCTCTACTTGATACTAATTTCAGATTTTCTAAAATAAAACCATCAAAGGACAAAAAATCCTTTTGACCCCACAGAGATCATTTGTCCAGCTCTCTTCTAATCAGCTCTGGAAAGGGTCCATTATCAGTTGTAAGAGCCTCTTACCTTTTCTAAAAAGCACTTTGAATTGGACAAATCTCTTGGTAAGGGATATAATTACAGGTATCTATAACACAAAAAGCATTCAATAATTTTATGTAATTTTATCAACTAAATATAACCACAGTTCCCACTTTTGTTTAGTGTCTTCTGGGTGTTTTTTTTTTTTTTTAACATCAAAAAAAAAAACACAACACATTTTTCCATATCAAGAATGAAAACTCGGGGCGCCTGGGTGGCTCAGTGGGTTAAGCCGCTGCCTTCGGCTCAGGTCATGATCTCAGGGTCCTGGGATCGAGTCCCGCATCGGGCTCTCTGCTGAGTGGAGAGCCTGCTTTCCTCTCTCTCTCTCTCTCTGCCTGTCTCTCTGTCTGCTTGTGCTCTCTCTCTGTCAAATAAATAAATAAAATCTTTAAAAAAAAAAAAAAAAAAGAATGAAAACTCTACACTGTCATTGTTAATGATTCATTAATATTTTATTCATTATAGAAATGTGAGAAGTTATCAAGACATACCACTTTCAGGGATACTGAGTTTAGTGTGGTGAAGAACACACTGGAGAATTTATCTCAAATTATTTATTTAGAAAAAAAAAATCTAAGACAGCAATTGGTAATTCAAGATTTGCAACCCTGAAGCATTTTAATGCACATTGACATTATTCTCCACAAATTCTTACCACCTTAGAGGTACGCTAGGCCAGCTTAGATCATGTTGATGCTATTTCACTATTGCCAAGCTGAGAGATGACAAATTACATCATTTTCATTTACTTCCATCTCACTATTCAAATAGTTATTGGTCATCTATACTTTTCTTTTTATGTACAATCTGGGGTGTTGCTGTTTTTCTGTTTTCCTGTTTTGTTTTTTGCACTAATGAGTGATTACTTGTAATTTACATGTATAAAGTTTTCCTTTATCAGATAAGGATAATAAATTTTCCACTGACATATTGGTTTAAATTTTTTCCTCAGTATTTGGAATTTAACAGTATTTAAGATACAGTCTTTTTTCTTGTTTGGTCTTAGTTTGATGTAGAATGGGAATTTTGTTTTTCTAAATATGTAGTCAAATCTGTGAATCTACTTATGTATGCCTTCAGCCTAGTTCAAGATTTGGAAAAACATTAAAAAAGCATTCCCCAATTATAATGTAATATTTATTAATTTAAATTAAATTAATTAACATACAGTGTATTATTAGTTTCAGAGGTAGAGTTCAGTGATTCATCAATTGTACGTAACAACCAGTGCTCATTACATCAAGTATCCTCTTTAGCCCTTCACCCAGTGACTCAGTTCCCCCATTCCTTCCCCACTAGCAACCCTCAATTTGTTTCCTATGATTAAGAGTCTCTTATGGTTTGCCTCCCTCTCTTTTTCACCTTATTTTTTTTTCTTTCCCTTCCCCTATCTTCATCTGTTTTGTCTCTTAAATTCTACATATGAATGAAATCATATGGAATGTCTTTCTCTGACTTATTTCACTTAGCCTAATACTCTCTAGGTCTATCCACATCATTGCAAATGGAAAGGCCTCATTCTTTTTGGTGGCCGAGTAATATTCCGTTACATATATACCATATCTTCTTTATCCATTCATCTGCCAAAAGACATTTGGGTTCTTTCTGTAGTTTGGCTATACTGGACATGGCTGCTATATACATTGGGGTGAAGGTACCCTTTGGATTTGTATCCTTTGTGTATATAACTAGTAGTGCAATTGCTGGATCATAAGGTAGGTCTATTTTTAACTTTTGTGAGGAACCTCCATACTGTTTTCCAGAGTGGCCACACCAGTTTGCATTCCCACCAACAGTATAGGAGGGTTCCCTTTCTCTGAATCCTCTAACATGTTAATTTTGGCCATTCTGACCAGTATGAGGTGGTATCTCAATGTGATTTTGATTTCTATTTCCCTGATGCCCAGTGATGTTGAGCATTTTTCATGTGTCTGCCAGCCATCTGTATATCCTTGGAGAAATTTCTGTTCATGTCTTCTGCCCATTCCTTGACTGAATTATTTGTTCTTTTGGTATTGAGTTTTATAAGTTCTTTAGAGATTTTGGATACTAGCCCTTTTTTTCTGATAAGACATTTGCAAACATCTTCTCCCATTCTACAGCTGCTTTTGATTCGACTCTTTCCTTTGATGTGCAAAAGATTTTTATTTTGATGAAATCCCAATAGTTCATTTATCCCAATAGCTATTTATCCCAATAGTTCATTTTTGGTTTTGTTTCCTTTGCCTTTGGAGACATATCTGGCAAGAAGTTGCTGCAGCCAAGGACACAGAGCTTGCTGCCTGTGTTCTCCCCTAAGATTTTGATGGATTCCTGTCTCATATTGAGGTCTCTATCTATTTTGAGTCCATCTTTGTGTATAGTGTAAGGAAATGGTCCAGTTTTGTTCTTCTGCATGTGGCTGTCCAGTTTTCCGAACACCATTTGTCAAAGAGACTGTCTTTTTTTCCCATCTTTCCTACTTTGTCAAAGAATAGTTGGTCATAGAGCTGAGGGTCCATTTTTGGGTTCTCTATTCTGTTCCATTAATCTATGTGTCTGTTTTTGTGCCAGTACCATACTGTCTTGATGATTACAGCTTTGTAATAGGGGTGATGGTGGACATCCCTGTCATGTTCCTGACCATAGTGGAAAAGCTCCAAGCTTTTCCCTATTGAGAATATTCACTGTGGACTTTTTGTATATGGCTTTTATGGTACTGAGGTATGTTCCTTCTATCCCTACACTGTTAAGTCAAGAAAGAATGCTGTGCACTGTCAAATGTTTTTTCTGCAACTATTGAGAGGATCATATGGTTCTTATCCTTCCTCTTATTAATGTAGTGTATCATGATAGATTTGGGGATGTTGAACCACCTCTGCAGCACAGGAATAAATCCCACTTGGTTGTGGTGAATAATCCTTTTAAGGTACTGTTGGATCCTATTGGCTACTATCTTGGTGAGAATTTTTGTATCCACGTTCATCAAGGATATTGGTCAATAATTATCTGTCTTGTTGGGGTCTTTGTCTGGTTTTGAGATCAAGGTAATGTTAGCCTCATAAAAAGAGTTTGGAAGATTCCTTCCATTCTATTTTTTAAAAGAGCTTCAGAAGAATAGGTATTAATTCATTAAATGTTGAGTAGAATTTCCCTGGGAAGCCATCAAGCTCTAGACTCTTGTTTGTTGGGAAAGTTTTGATTACTGCTTCAATGTCCTTGCTGGTTTGGGAGCTGTTCAAGTTTTCTATTTCTTCCTGGTTCAGTTTTGGTAGTGTAGACTCTATAGGAATGCATCCATTTCTTTCAGATTGTTTAATTTGTTGGCATACAGTTGCTCATAATATGTTCATAATAATTGTATTTCTTTGGTGTTGGTTATGATCTCTCCTTTTTCATTCATGATTTCATTTATTTGGGTCCTTTCTCTATTCTTTTTGATAAGTCTGGCCAGGGGGTTATCAATCTTATTTATTTTTTCAAAGAACAATCTTTCAGTTTCATTGATCTATTCTATTGTTCTTTTCATTTCTATTTCATTGACTTCTGCTTTGATCTTTATTATTTCTCTTCTCCAACTGAATTTAGGCTTTATTTGTGGTTCTTTCTCCAGCTCCTTTAGGTGTAAGGTTAGGTTGTGCATTTGAGACTCATTTTTGTTTCTTGAGTAAGGCTTATATTGCTATATACTTCACTCAGGATCTCATTGGCTACATCCCAAAGATTTTGATTTGTTGTGTTTAAATTTTCATTAGTTTCCATGAATTTTTTCAATTATTCTTTAATTTCCTTGTTGACCCATTCATTCTTTAATAGGATGTTCTTTAGCCTCCATATATTTGAGTTCTGTCCAACCTTCTTCTTGTGATTGAGGTCTAGTTTAAAAGCATTGTGTTCTAAAAATATGCAGGGGATAATTCCTGCATTTGTGACCCAGGATGTGATCTATACTGGAGAATGTTCCATGTGCACTCAAAGAAGAACATGTACTCTGTTGCTTTAGGATGATAGTTCAGAATACATCTGTGAAGATCACTTGGTCCAGTGCGTCATTCAAAGGCCTTGTTTCTTTGCTGATCTTCTGCTTAGGTAATCTGTCCTTTGCTATGAGTGGGGTTTTAAATTCCCCTACTATTATTGTAGGGGTTAGGGTTAGGGGTTGGGGGTTAGGGGTTAGGGTTAGGGTTATCATTGTGTTTATCAATTATCAATTATCAATTTATCAATTAGGGTTATCAATGTGTTTCTTTAATTTTGTTATTAATTGGTATATATAATTGGCTGCTTCCATGTTAGGGGCTTAAATATTTATAATTGCTGGATCTTCTTGTTGGATAGATCATTTAATTATGATATAGTGTCTTTCTTCATCTCTTATTACAGTCTAATGTGTTTAATTAAGGATTGCTACCCCAGTTTTCTTCTGATGTCTGTTAGGACAGCAAATGGTTTTTTACCCCCTCACTTTAAATCCAGAGATGTCTTTGGGTCTAAACTGAGGCTTTTGTAGACCACATATGGATGGGTTTTGCTTTTTTATCCAATCTTATACCCTGTGTCTTTTGATTGGACCATTTAACCCATTTACATTTAGAGTAATTATAGAAATATATGAATTTCATATATCTCATATACACGAATATATGACTGTATTACCTGTTAAGTCACTGTTTCTGGATATTGTCTCTGTTCCTTTCTAGTCTATTAATATTTCTTGCAGGATCCCTTTTAATATTTTAATATTTAATATTAAAGGATCCCTTTTAATATTTCTTGCAGGGCTGGTTTAGTGATCACATATTCTCTTAGTTTCTCTTTGTCCTTGAGGTTCTTTATGTCTATTCAGAATAGAAGGAGCTATATTCTTAATGACATCCTAGCTGGATAAAGTATTCCTGGCTGCATATTTTTCTCATTAGGCATGCTGAGTATATCCTGCTATTCCTTTCTGTCCTGCCTCTGGGGGTAGGTCTGCTCCCAGCCTTATGTTTCTACCTTTGTGGGTTATGGACCTCTTGCTTCAACCTGCTTTCAGGATTTTCTCTTTGTCTGAATTTTGCAAGCTTCACTATTATATATAGAGGTTTGATGTATTTTTACTGATTTTGCCTCCTGGACTTGATGCCAGTTTCCTTCCCCAGATTAGAGAAGTTCTAAGCTATAATTTGCTCAAATATAATTCCTGTTCCTCTCTCTCTCTTCTTCCTCTGGGACCCCAATTAATTTGATATTGTTCTGCTTTATGGTATTACTTATCCTTGAATTGTCCCTGTGTGATCCAGTAGTTCTTTTTCTCTCTTTTTCTCAGTATCTTTATTCTGGATTGTTTTGTCTTCTATATCACTGCTTCTATTTTCTGCCTCACTTATCCTAGCAGTGATAACTGTTTCTTGTTAATAGCCTTTTTTATTTTGACTTAATTAAATTTTAGTTCTTTTATTTTCCAGAAAGGGATCCTTTAGTGTCTTTTATGCTTTTTTAAAGCCAGCTAATATCTGTGTAATTGTTATTTTGAATTCTAGTTCCCACATCTTCCTGATATACATCTTGATTAGGTCCCTGGCAGTCAGCACCGCCTCTTGTTCTTTTTCTTGGGGTGAGTTCTCCTATCTTATCATTTTACCCAGATAAGAATAGGTGAACAAAAGAACAAAACAAAAAATAGCAATAGACTCCAGAAAAACACATATTAAACAAATCAGAAAAAATTAAAAAAAAAAAAAAGAAGAAGAAGCGAGAGAGAGAGAGAATATAATCAAACAGGTGAACAGAACATAGCAATACACTAGATCCTGGATGTATTTTGGTCTGTTTGTTGGAAGAAAATCATACATACATAAAAATAAAATTGAATATAATAAAAGGAAGCCAAAAATGAAATATATATATATGTAAATGTAAAAATGAAAATAAAAAAGACTTGATAAAATAAGAAATTAGTTGAAAAGAAAAAAATTACAATTGAAAGATTAAAGAATCATGAGATAAAACCATGAATTCTAATACTATATTCCCCTAGCATTGGAGTTTTGCAGTTCTTTGTGATCAGTAAACTCAGTATCAGCCAAATGTATCTGCTGGTCTTCTTGGGGAGGGACCTGTTGCACTGATTTTTAGTACCTAGGCAGTACTGTACTGCCCTTGCCAGGGGGATCGGCTCAGTATAAGCAGCCTTGGATTGTTTTCTGTGGCTTTGTTCCCTGAAGGCTTTCAGCATGGATGAACATGCATGATAAAATGGCAGCATCCTGTTGTCCAGGCCCAAGTTGAAAGTTCATGACCCCACTCTTTAAGAACCCCCACAGAAAAAGTCAGTCACTCTTGTCTCCTTCATTTACATTCACACTCTGTGTTCACCCAGCCTGCAACCAAGCATTTTTATCTCAGGCTTGCAACCCCATTTTGAATCTCCAATCTTCACACACTGCTGTGGTGCACGCACTCACTGCTCCTCCTGGAGGGGTGGAGGGGGGTTCTCATTGCAGTTCTACCACTTGCTGGGCCCCTGCTCAGAGAGTGATCACTCTACTGAGCTGTGGTTCAATGGTTTATGGCAAGACTGAGCAGAAATCCCACTCCTGAGCTTGTTGTTTGTAGCTGACTTCCATACTCAGATGTTTGGGAAATCTGCCACACTGAGGGACCCCCATTCTATTGCCCCAGGGACCCTGAGACCACACTGTCCCACCTAGGATTGTGCCCAGCTTTGCCACGTGAGCACCATTCAGGCAAAGATGTCTGTCATGGGAGTAGACTTCTAAAAGTCCTGATCTTGCACTCCACTGCTATATCACTTTATGATACCTGGCTTACAGAGGATCCCTCCCCCCAATGTTTATCTTCTCATATTTCACCTCAGATTCACTCTCTGTACCTCCTGCCTTGCAAAAGTGGTTGCTTTTCTATCTGTAGAATTGCAGCAATTCTTTTCTTAGTTCCCTGGTTGAGTTCAGTGGTGTTCAGAATGACTGGATAGCTATCTAACTGAATTTCAGGGACCAGATAAAACTAGGGTCCCTTGCTCCTTTGCCATCTTCCTCCTTTTAAATATTTTTATCATGTTACATTTATTTCCAGTATTTAAATGACCTTATCTTGTAAACACTTTAGTTCATTTGTTATTTGAGTGTTATATATGAGGAAGAGATATAAAGTTTTTATCTCAGATTAATGCATTAACAACATAAATTTGATAAACTTTCATTAACTTTTAAAATTTAAAAATTAATGTTCACAATTTCAAAAAGAAGTGTATATAATTTCAGCTCCAGTGTGTCAAGAGCAAGTATATTAACAGTCTCATCCAAATGACAAAAAAATCCTGGGAAATTGCATGGCAAAGAGTCTGAATTTGTAAGATGAACCACCACCCAAAAAGCTGGACAGACAAGCACCTTAGAGAGACAAATCAATCAAGATTTGTGTGCCTAGAGGAAAACCTTGAGCCATAAACTGGTAGGAACATTTAAAAGGTAATTTGGATGTTTAGAAGCGGTGTACTAGCATGAGAGCAAGAAATTCCTGGAGCCAGAGGTTTGGGGTCTACACACACATTCACAGGGTTTCTTTCCAGGAACCCCAACAGATTCTCAAAGTATGGATTTGAAAATCCCTTCATAGCTTTGGTGGGTGAGAAGAATGATTAGCAAACATGATATATGCCAGATAGCTCTCCATAAGAAGCCAACTTTCCAGAATAAAGTACTTTGTCAGAGCTCAATTCTGAAACCGTATCCCAGTGGGGAGACAAAAATTAGCCCCCATGCCGCCTGTGTCCAGACTTTCTGCTTCATTTATGGAGAAGCAAATAAAATAAAAAACAAAACCATACCTATCGTGAGCAGGAGTTAAAGCTTCAAAAAATAGATTGGAAAAAATAAAATAGATTGGAAGAACTGCAGTCAGGGAATGGAGAAGAAGGTGAGTGAGGAAAAGATATACCACTTATAAAGGTCAAAATCCAGAAAAAAAATGCCAAATTAAGACTGAGATTTATGTGGAACGTTTTAGAACACTTTCTTCATCTACCTTCCAACACATCAACAAGGCACCAGTGTATTAACAGAATATTACATCTGAAAAAGGTGTAAGGCTCAGAATTTCTCTAAGAAGATATGTATATACAAAGTTAGGAGGGAAGACAAAAACAAGGACACTAAAGGGATTTGAAGCCTCCCTCCCTTGTATGTATAGCTACAACAAACATTGAGTACCCAACCCTTTAGCCAGATTAACATAAATCTTTACACTAAAACCTATTTACCTAATTCCTTTTACCTGACACAACATATCTGGTTTTCAACAAAAAACAAAAAACAAAAAAATGTATAAGATATGCCAAGAAAAAAATACAATCTGAAGAGACAAAGAAATAATCAGAGCCAGATGCAGATATGATACAGATTTTGGAATGATCAGAGACTTTAACACAACTGTGATCAGTATGTTAAGAGTTCTAAAGGTAAAAAACAAACAACATACAAAAATAGATGGATAAGTTAGCAGAGAGATAGAAATTATATACAAGAATGAAATGAAATTCTAGAAATCAAAAACAGTCATGCAAATGAAAAATGTCTTTGATAGGTTTGTTCATAAATTCAACATGGCCAAGGAAAGAATCTGTGAACTTCAAGACAGGTAAATAGAAATTTTTCATGAGGAATGCGAGAGAAATAAAAGAAGATAAAACCATAATAGAATATTCAACAATTGTGGATCGATATAAAAAAAATGCAACATATATGTAATTGGAATGTCAAAAAGAAAAGAAACAGAATGGAACAGGAGAAATATTAGCAATAATATTCCAAAATTAATGATACACATAGACCCACAGATACAGACAGCTCAGAGAACACTAAGCAGGATAAATTCCAAAATATCTATCCCAAGGGATATCAGATTCAAACTAGAGAAAACTGAAGGTAAAGAGAAAATCTTAAAAGAAGGTAGAAGGAAACAAACAAACAAAACTTACCAATAAGGAACAAGGAAAAGAATTACAGCAGACTTCTCACCAGAAAACACGCAAGCAAAAAGAGTATAAAGAAATATTCATGATGTTGAAAGAAAAATATTACAAACCTAGAATTCTACATCCACTGTAATTATTCTCCAAAAGTGAAGAAAAAACAAAGTCTTCCTCAGCCTAACAAAACCCAAGGAGTTCATCAACAGCTGACTTGCCATCCAGAAATGCTAAAAATACATTTTTCAGGGAGAGGTAAAACTATATATGTCAGAAATTTGGATCTATGAAAAGAAAGAAAAGCATCAAACAATGATTAAAGTTAAATATTATCTTCTATTTTTTATTCTCCTAATCTTAAATATGATAGGTGTTTAATACTGATAACACTATTAAGTATATTGGATGATTATAACACACAGATAAGTGAAATGAATGGCAGCCATATCACAAGAGATTATGGTGAGAAATTAGAATATTTTTACAAGGTATGGGCAGTACATGTGGAGGGGGACAAAGTGTTTTTTGAAGGTGAACTCAGGTTAGTTAAAAATGTATGTCATAGGGGCACCTGGCTGGCTCACCTGGGAGAACATGTGACTCTAGATCTCAGCATTGTGAGTTCAAGTCCCATGTTGGGTGTAGAGATAATTTTAAAACATAAATAAGATAAATAAATGAAACCACATTATCAGAAAAAAAACCAAAAATGTATATTGTGAACCCTAGGAAACCTTTTAGAGAAATGTTACTGATATAGTAAGAAGGAAGATAAAAGATAATTAATCATAATTGTGCTCAATTAACACCACTGAAAGTACAAAAAGAAGGGTGAAATTAATATTTCAATTTTTTCCTATATACTTGACCTTTCTCTGTTTTTCTTTTTCTATAGAAATCAGTCACATTAAAAAAAATTATTACACTTGCATTAATCATTTTGAATAATTTAGGGAAAAATGATGTCTTAGCCATGCTGCATTTTCTTTTGTTCCACAAAGTAAAGGCATATTGCTCTCAACAAGGTTTTATCAGTTTTTTCCATATATTCCACACAGCTTTTGTTCAGTTTTCTTTTTCATTGCTGTTGTATAATAATTTCTTAATCATTTAGTTTTCCAGCTCATGTCAGTTTCAAAATTTTGTATTCAAGTAGATTTTTCATGCACTCACCAAGCTATTTTAACACTTATTAAGCACAATACTAATATTATTTTTTCCTCTTTTCTAAAGACAGTCATATTTTCTAAAGATAATGTCAATTTGTTCTTCTTAATATTTAATTTTAAAAAATCATATTGCACAGGACTTTCAGAATACTGCTATATATCACTTTCAGAATACTGCTATATTCATTATCTAATTACTGAATTTAAATAGACACCTTTAATGGTCTTCACTAAATATTTGCTCACCATTGGTTTCTTTCATATATTCAACTAAAAATATCTTCAGTATAGACATTTTTTATGTTTTACTTATCTAACCAGCCAGACAAGATCCCTGCTCTAGCAGAGTTTACAGTCTAATGTAATGGGTTACAGAGCTGCCATCATAAATCAATAATTAAATAAACAATATAAATCCTGAATCAAAGATGCCTTAAGTTAAAGATTTATCACTATTTATTATGGTATGTTAAGGAAAAATAAAGCACCAATTAAACTATTACATAGAAGTTGGTTGTAAGACATTCTAATTTCAAAAATGTAAAAGTATTTTAAGAATTTCAGCTTGGAATCAATAAAAATAATTGATGAAAATACCCCCAATAGATTAAACAAACATGGAACTATTTGCTAGCAGAAGGAGCTATTCAGCAAGTAAGAACAGGGTGATGATTTAGGTTTCTTGAGTGGTTTTTATAGACTGGTGGTGTTCAGAAATGGCTTCTCTGGTTAGGTGATGGTCAGATAAAGAACAAGAGGAGACCAGATACCTGAACACTCCAGGCAATCACAGTGTCTAGTGAAGAGACTCCAGAGGATATAAGCTTGTCATTGTGAAGAACAGAGCAGATCATCATCACTGTAGTGAACAGTCCACATTTTATGTTACTGCCTTTTCATACAGTTTACATTTATTCCAAGAACAAGGAGAAGTGGTAAAATGTTTTAAGTAATAGGTGGTATGAATTATTTTTAACTTTAAAAAATAATCTAAGTAAAAAGGATTTAGTTGAATAAGAGTAGAAAATGAAAGACTGAGTTAGGAGGCCATGCCCATCGTCTGCATGGCTTTGGACATAGGTGGTGGTGATGTAGACAGAAATAAATAAATCTTAGTTATGTTTTGGCATAAGAGCTGGCACAACTTGCTTAGAGATTGAGAGGTAGCTGAGGGAAAGTGAGAAATAAAAAAACAACTCCTAGATTTTGATCTGAACAAGTAGTTCCATTATAATGGGATTTTTCTGAGATGGAAAAGCCTTAAGGAAGAAAATATCAGAGGAAAAAATATAAAAATGATGTTATCCACATTAAACAAAAGAAGCTTCTCAAATGTCAAATACAGGGCCAAGTTCGAAGATGGGAGTTACAAGTCTGGGACTCTGGGGGACAACATGTCTGGAAATAAACTTAGGGGCACCATCAATAAACAGATGTTATATGAGGAAATAGAGATAGTAACCACAAAGATCTCTTTCAAGAAGTCCCACTAAATCTGGGAGCAGTGCTCCTGGGTACTAGCTAGAAAGAGAGGTCAGAGGTGATTTTCTAAAATAGGAGATGGTATAGCATTTATAATGCATGAACATTAAGAAGGACAAATTCATGGTATAAGAGCAACAGCAGGAGTGAAGTCCTGGGAAAGAGGAGAGGCAAGAAGCTCTTGAGCACAAGGTTTGCCACAGAGCTTCCATCTGTTGTTACAGGAAGAAGGAAGAGAGTAGAGACAGACACAAATGTGCTGCACAGTAGATTTGGCAACGGAAAGAGGACAGTCTTGGCCAGTTTATCTTCTTGAACTTTGTTCAATTGTTCTAGGTCAGACACAGAGAAAAGGTTTAACCAAGATTGGGATATGCCCAGAAAGGAAGTCAAGACTGTTTACAAGAGACTGATAGCTGCTTATTATATGAAGAGAATAACCTCATTTGTAATAAAATAAAAAGTAAGAGGGTTTCCCCTCCCCATTGAGAAGGGACATTGAATTTTATCAATTATATATTGAGTATCCAAACTGTCATATTCTTTTTTTCTTCCAATTCATCTTTAAAGTTAAATAGCATTCTGGTTATCTTCACTCACTTTAAAATGTGAGAAACTAAAGAAATGGCTGGATGCAATGAAGTATTACTAAATTACTAGACTCCAATGTTATACCTCAAATATAAAATGTATGCTTATTCCTTCTTAACAGTGTTTAGATTTTATACAATTTTTTAAAATGTTTTATTTATTTGACAGAGTGAGAAATTGCAAGTAGGCAGAGAGGCAGGCCGAGAGAGAGGGGGAAGCAGGCTCCCTGCTGAGCAGAGAGCCTAAAACAGGGCTTGATCCCAGGACGCTGAGACCTTGACCTGAGCCGAAGGCAGAGGCTTAACCCACTGAGCCACCCAGGTGCCCTAGATTTTATACTATTAAAGAAGAGACACACAGTCATGTCTATCTGTCAATGGTCTAAAAATAGTGCCAAAATAGTCAAGGAAACTCTTAACAATGGAAAACTGGACAGATGAGTAAAAGTGCTTCCTCTGGTTCACAGTCAAGGAATTTTCACACTCTACAAAAGTCAGACCAACATTCCTGGGAAGAGCCAAAAGCTAGGTAAGTCCTAGTAAATCAGATTAACGACAGCTAATTGTGGTCTAGTTAATTTAGAACATGAGCTGGGTGTTTGAATTGATTCATACAAAATTAGTATTCAGAATATAAGTTGAAGCATGTACTGCATCTAGAACAGTACCTGGCATCGAGTAAATAACCAGCAGAAGTTGTTATTTTTTTTTTTAAATATTGGTCAGCAATGCTTGTCAAATAAAAGAAAATAGAAAATAATGCTATGTAAAGTATGGTGAAAGAATTTTTATCGTCTTATTGAAGAAAAAGCAATAACCATTTCTCACTTAGATTTGTTTCCTATTGACATAGAACAATTATCACAAACTTATGATGACAAGCCTGCTTATAGTAAGTACAACAAATGTCAGGAAATTCATGTAAGCCCATATCCTGTTCTTCCTATTATGTCTTAGACACATTTCTATTTTTTTAGGTGAGTACTAGAAATTTAAAAACTCAGTCCAAGCATTACTTATATACTGTGGCCAAAAGGGTAATTTAAATAACTCTTCTATAAGACATTTACAAAATAAAACTTTTGCATCTGTTTGAACTAACAACTTTCTTTCCTGGAGCCAACCACGTATATTCAAACATATTTATCTGTAAAGTTATTTACATTAACAAGAGCAAAAAAATTAAATAGAAATGCTCACTTGTAACCAAATAGTTAAATAAATTATGGCAATAACATATTTGCATCAATTAAAAAATAATTTTGCATAATATGTATAGTGATGTGAAAAGAGATTCTTAACCTATTAAAAAGTTCAGCTGTTGTTACCAAAAACTAATGTGACCCATGTTAAATATAAAAATAGGATATGTTCACTGACAGAAAAATACTGGAGGGATATATACTAAAATGTTAATAGTAGTTATGTTTGAATGGTGGTATTAGAGATAATTTTCATTTTTTTCCTTTTTCTTCCTTCTTTATAATTTTTTATAAGTGTATTCCTACTTTTATTTGGAGAAAATAAGGGTTTTTTTCCAGCTAATTATAACAAAGTGATACATAAGCAGACCTACTTCTGAAAATATAGTACAACATCAAAACTAGTTTACTAACGTTGTGCATACTAATAAACATTCAAAATAAAAAGAAAGAACAATACATTAAAATTAATAAAAAGTACATAATTCATATTCATTCAGAATCAGTCAAATATTTAAGATGTATTTTAGTGAAGTCAGGAGTGAAAAGCTCATCTATACTCGTTACAAAGACAATGGATGGGTTTATAGTTCTGGTAACATCATCATCATCAATTAAAGTTCACTGGCCACTTCTCTAGGAATCTAAATTTCTCAGAAATAGGATACATCTGGAAGTAAAATTCACTTATTCAGGGTTCAAGGGGACTTCCTAGGAAAAGGCAGTTTCAGAATGTTACACAGTATCTAGTCACCTGAAAGAGTTAATGTAGTTTCCAGAACAGCCCAGCATATTAAATAGTATATATCAACAGAAAACAATTGGATTAGAAGGACTAATCCCTGGACAACTGTACTGGGAATAGTATTGCTCAAATGATCTCATTATCGAAAACTGCCTCCGGTGTGCCCTACAGCTGATGAGACATCTATCCCAAGACACCACTCTCCTCAAAGCAGAACACTTGACTAGGTACAAAACAAAATTTAAGACATATCAATTGAGATACAAAGTAAATAAAGTGTTGGGAAAAAAACCAAAACGGTGAAACCACATTTAAGAGGAACCTTAAATTAAGAAAGTCTTTGTAATGATCCATTTGGTTTCATTTTGAGATTGTCCATACATAAATAAATAAGTGTTTTGACTTCTAAAGGTAGATCCTCTTCTAATTAGCTCCCCCCCCCTTTTTTTAAAGATTTTATTTATTTATTTGAGAGAGAGAGAGAGAGCACAAGCAGGCAGAGGAGCAGAGGGAGAGAATCATAAGCGGACTCCACACGGAGGGTAGAACAGGCTCGATCCCACCACCCAGAGATTGTGACCTGAGCCAAAACCCTGGAGTTGGACACTTAACCAACTAAGCCACCCAGGTGTCCCACTTTTATTTTTCCTTTTTTACAGTAGTTTTTTAGTTTAAATTACATCGAGATTTGATTAAATCCCCCTGGCTGAATAAATGTGATTCATTCCCAAAGTACAATATCTAGGCTGTATTTTTCAAAAGAAAATAAAAGCTTCCAAATTTCCTATGGTAACTATGCAATGGAACATATTTATTAAGAACATAAGGCCGGGAATCAAAAGTCATGGGGTCAAATCCTATTTCTGCCCATTTTCTAGCATCTCTCTGCTTCAGGTTCTTATCTGTGAAATGAATATAATTACTCATTTCAATGCCTACTCATAGGTGAACTCTTGTAAGTGAGTTATACATGTAAATGCAATTAGAAAAATGCTGGGTACATAACAACTACCCAATAAATATGTATTATTTATTTTCTATCGCATGTATTCATGTCAGCCTAATAAGTATTGTTTTTAGCTACCATCCTGAATGACTTTCCCTGGAGCAGGTTCAGTGCCTCATATCAACTAGCTTGGGGCCTTTGGGAAGCACCTCAGTGTTCTTTTCTGGTTTTCTTCCCTTAGCATTTTTCCCTTAATTCCAAAAAAGCCAAACTCATGCTTTCCAAATTTACATGTCACTAAGCCTAGAGAGAGAGGAATGTGTGGAATGATAGACTGAAGATTCAAAATAATCTCCATACAGTGGAATGCCAAACTATAAGTGCTATGACCAAATGTCGTGTGAATAAATATGACATCCCACACATCCCACACTTGGGATCATAAGAGCAAAATGCATAAATATAAGATAATGGAAACTTAGTTCTAAAAGTTTAGATACAACTGGATATTGCAATCATGCTATTCTAAAAGTAAGCCTATTTTTGTCAATATGGAAATTATGATTCCAAAGGAAACAGAAAATCAAATTGACATAAGCATGGGAGGTGTGTGGGGGTTAAATTTCCTTCCAAAGTCTGATAAAAAAAGAGGACAGTCTATGTTCCCTTTCAACACAGCTTTATACATGTGTACAGAATTAGTAATACCTAACACAGTGAGTATAAAGTGTGAAGAAAGCCCAGGGCTAAGCCCTAAAGATCTCCACTGTTTAGGAATGAAGAAAGAGTAACTGACAAAGGACCTTAAATGAAACTGTCAAATTAGCAGGAAAACAAAGGTACAGTGGCATGTCATAGAAGCTGAGGGAAAACAATGTTTCAAAGAGAAAGTGGCTATCTGTATTGAATGCTACCAAGAGATCTACTAAAATGAAGACCAAAAGGGCCTTTCTACTTAACCCAGTGACCGACATCAATGAGTCAGTGGTGTGGGGTGCTGGATAAGGAGGAAATGGGAGGCAAGGAACAGTAGCGTAGATAGACGATTAAACAATATAGGAAGTTAGGTTCTAAGAGGCGCAGAAACATTTTTAGTGGAGTTATAGAAAGAGAAAGGATTCCAAAAGAGTCCAGAATACTTTTGAATGCTCATAAAGAGATCTGTTAAGGAAGAGGTAGGGGGAAGCCAGATCTCTATGGCTCCTAAATATAAAGAAATAAGGTTGATCATCTTGGACAAGAAGGCAAAGGAGGATCCACCCACATGGCTTCCACAAGCAAGGGTTCGTCAGAAGAGAGTGCGATTTTTGGCTTTCCATGATCCATACACTCAGTGCCTGCTATTCAGGTTATTATCAGAGCTCCTTAAGAACAAAATTATGGCAGTATACCGGGAAGTGTGTGGATTCAACCCGCATGAAATAAAATGCAGTAGTACTTCCCTGATCCAAAGGACTTCCCATGAGAATATTCTTAGTGTTTTATTGTTTTTTTAACCTCTTTATAATAATAGATGCCATTTATTTAAACCCTATCATGTTCCAGGTACTATAATGGGTACTTTACACACATTAATTTGAATCCTCATAGCAATTGTACATTATAAAAAGGAGAGTGGGATCCAAGCCAAGAGTAATTTTCCTTCTATATTCTTAGCCTCTTAGTGTAAAATATCAAAAAAAGAAAGATCTCAGCATTTTAAATCGCCTAAATCAAATCATAAAGTACATTGATGATCATTTCAGACAAACGCTTGCAACTGGTTTACTCATCATGACATTTATTGAATGATTGCTATTCTGGAGTGTGTTCAGGGTGCTGGGGATTGGAACACTTGAGTGGCTCAGTGGGTTAAGCATCTGCCTTCGGTTCAGGTCATGATCCCAGGGTCCTGGAATCCAACCCTGCACCAGGCTCCCTGCTTAGCAGGGGGTCTGCTTCTCTCTCCCTCTCTGTCCCTGCTTGTGTTCTCTCGCTCACTCTCTCTCAAATAAATAAATAGATAAATAAATTTTTTAAAGGATGCTGAGGATTGATTCCATGAAAAGCCTGACGATTCACAGACCTGTACCCCTGGAGCAAATAATACATTGTATTTTAATAAAAATAACTAATAAAAAGTTCTAATAAATAAATAGATAAATAAAATAAATAATAAAATCCCTGCTCTGTGACTGACAATTAAGAATATTGCATCCACTTGGGGAAGTGGTACCAAAAACAAAATCAAAAACAAAATTCCACTTCATTATTCATCGAGTAGAACTGTTAGATGCTAATACCAAAAAAGACAAAGTTATTCCAAAATTGATTTATAATAACAATTTTTACTGGCATCTGGGTGGCTCAGTTAAACATCCTGATCCCAGGGTCCTGGGATTAAGTCCCACACTGGGCTCCCTGGTCAGCAGGAAGTCTGCTTCTCCCTCTCCCTCTGCTCTTCCCCCTGTTTGTACTCTCTCTCTCTCAAATAAATAAATAAAATCTGTTAAAAAAAGAAAGTATTGGGGCGCCTGGGTGGCTCAGTGGTTTAAGCCGCTGCCTTTGGCTCAGGTCATGATCTCAGGGTCCTGGGATCGGGTCCCGCATCGGGCTCTCTGCTCGGCAGAGAGCCTGCTTCCCTCTCTCTCTCTGCCTGCCTCTCCATCTACTTGTGATTTCTCTCTGTCAAATAAATAAATAAAATCTTAAAAAAAAAAAAAAAAAGAAAGTATTAAAAAAATAACAATTTTTAAGGAATTTACTAAGAATATGCTGATAACCACACAAACACTATGGTGCACTCATATCTTACATGGTCATAGACAAATTAAAATCCAAGCTATAGAACATGAACAAACACATGTTAAGCATTTATTGTTACCCCCCAAAAAGAATGTATTATTTACCATTTTGCTATTTTCCCTGTAATTTTTTCACTTTGAATAGACTGTCCAAAAAGATAAAGTCACTGAGATGAAAACATAGAGTTGAGATGAAAAGAATTAACAAGGAAAACTGTTTAAATTATTACAAAGTAGATTACAAATGAATTCACTAAAAATTACAGTTTAAAAGCCACCTTTACTACCTTTCCAAACATGCACAAACACACATACACACACAAATTTTAAAATATTTGAAATCGTGAGTATTCCTAGGTTTCTTTTTCTTTTAATTTAAATTCAATTAGCCAACATATAATGCATCATTAGTTTTTGATGTAGTGTTCAGTGATTCATTAGTTGCGTGTAACACGCAGTGCTCATCACATCACATGCCCTCCTTAAAGCCCGTCACCAAATTACCCGATCCCCCCCAACCCACCTCCCTTTCAGCAGCCCTGTTTTGTTTTTTTTTTTTTTCCCTTGGAGTCAAGAATCTCTCATGGTTTGTATCCCTCTTTGTTTCTATTAACAATACAAACTACTAGGTAGGGAGATGAAGAAGAATGAGTCTATTTAGATACATTAGCCTGGTGATAGTTGAAGGGTTGAACTTCAAAATCAGATGGTCTTAGTTGAAATTCAGGCTCTGTGACATCCCCAGCCTATAACCTTCCCAAACAAATTTCCAAGTTTTTTAACTAGGAGAGTAGTAATACCTATCCTTATAGTGTTGCAAGGATTACGTGGATTAATGCAAATAAAGAATTTTTAAAAGTTTCTGGCACACAGTAAGCACTCAGATTACTGTTACTATTACCACTGTTTTAATTATTTAATTTTATGTCAAATTAGTGTTTTTTAATGCAAATCGAAAATCATCATTTTGAAAGACAGGCATTTTTCAGATTGCCTAAATTGTGTTTGTGCATACACACACACACACACACACACACACACACGCACACACTTCTGGTCATCACATATTATATCTAAAGAGAATATGAATTCCAGTGAGTCACCATAAACCTTATTCCCTCTGAGCATTTTTCTAGGGGATTGATTACAATTTATGAGATAAGAGTCCCCACATGGCATATTATTCAAGATTCTTATTGAAAGACAATTGTTAAATTTGAGCATATATATGTTGCTTGTGGTAGTGATTATGAATGGAGAGTCAACTTCTGGTTTCATGAAAAAGCACCCCATTATTTTGTTCCCATTTTAAAACTGTACCAGGAAGTCAGGAGCCATTAAGAAAAATGCATATGACATAAACTGTTAGAGAACAGTTTATGTTCTCTGTAAAAATATATTATTCACTGTTTAATATTTATTGAAACCCTTTTATCAGTCCAAGGACTATGCTGTGCATTTTCTGTTTCACTTTGTGTATTCTCCTTTTTCAACACAAGTTACCAGGAAACACTATTTTCACAGCTTGTTAGAGAGATTAGATGGAAAAGATTTTTTTTTGTATTTCCCTATTTCCATATTCATAGTGTAATTTCTGATTAGAGACAAACAGTCCACTGGAAACTCTCCTTGTGGGAAGCAAATTGGAATGGAAAGGATGAGAATACAGGAGCCTGGGGATAAAAACATATGTTTATAAAAAATAAAAAATTTTAAAAAAAAAGAATTTATTTCCACTTTTAGCCATAGCCAATTGACTGAGCATACTTAGCTTATTTCTTCGTCCTCATTCCCTCCTCTGTTAAATTAGACGGCCTGACCAGGTAAATTTTGATTTGAGTATAATCTATAATATTAAGAAATTAAAATGGTATATATTTAGAAACTCTAAAATGAAAACACTTATGATATCAAAATCACTTAATAACCTAGTTAACTCATTCTCCATCAATTTGTCAAGTTAAACCAAATGTTTCTCATCCAGATTTTAGAACAATTAATAATTTTCAACTAATATTGACTCTCTGCAATTTTCATCACTTTCCAGAACACTAGGTTGTAATTAATACTGAATGATATATGATAAAATAGTTATATATTTGTCTCCTTTCATTGAGCAAACCCAACTCAAGACTTTTTAGATGTGGTTAAAGGATCTGTTGAGAACAACCAAGTCTAAGTTTGAAAACAAGAACCACATGCATTACCTTTAGCACAGATACACAGAACAACAGTCTTGTGCATTAACTCCCGGCCTTTTATCTTTGCCTATTACTTTTCCCATAAGGCTTGTAAACACATGTAAGCTCTAGGACATTATTGGATCCCTTTAAAAATGTAGATCTTCTGAGAAATAAATACTTAATCTTTAGCCATTTAGGACTGAAAATAAACGATTTTTGAAGTTTTTGAATCTTCCAGAGTGGGAAGAAAACAACACTGAACTTTGTCTAGTTCCCTTCATTTTGCTGTGAGCCAGTTCAGATAAGGAAAAAACATAAAACCCAAAGGTATTCTATGTATTAATTTTGCTAAAAATTCAAAAAATAAACAATTGAATCAAAAAGTCAGCCTGATCAAGTTCTACACCTTCAATATATATAATAAGAGCACACAGATAAAGAGTGTCTGTAGATAGTTATGAGGAGTAATTATTATTGTCACCAACAGAAGTGCCTGGACCCTACTGTCCCTTACACCTTCTTGCCCTCTAATAAACAATGGTCATGAAGAGCACATGCTTCTGAGAAGGCAGGAAATGAATCTCCCTAAGTAAGAAAATGAGAGTGGCCATTTAGCTCTATCAGGGAGCCAGAACATCTCAATTAGACCTTACACAACATTCTGACACCTCAACTGGAGTCACCCATGTCCTACTTCTATAAACTGAATGCCCTAATGGATAGGATTAAAAAAAAAAAAAAAAAAAAAAAAGAGCTACCTATCAAAATTCAATAAGCAAAAAAAAAAAAAAAAAAAGAAAAAAAAATTTCCATAAGCATTTGAGCAAAAACTGTGCCAGAAACAAAACACACTGAATTCAAAAAACATACCAAACTCAATGATCCATATGATCCATGCCAATATAATCAGTAAGTATAACTAATATTATAAGGATATTAGAGGGGACTGCATACATGTGGAAAAGAAATACTGAGCCTCTCAGAAGTTTAAAAAAAAAAAAGTTTGTCAAAACAATAGATGACCCAAGAAACAAAATGTACTCAGTGGAAAAGCTTGTTAGTTGAAATAGTAAGAAAAAGATTCTTCCATTAAACTATTCAAAAGACCTGAGTATAGAATGTCAGAGTTAGAAACATGAAGAATCCCTCAAAAAGATTAGAAATGGGTGGGGGGCAAAGTAAGCAAAAAGTGTACATAATTGGAGAAATAATAGAAAACAGTTTCTAAGAACTAAAGACTTGAGTCTCCAGAATAATAGGTACCAATAAATACCTAGAATATATAACCTAGCACAGATCTATACACTGTATGTCAGGAGAATGTTTGAAAGAATACCCAAGAGGGGCACCTGGCTGGCTCAGTGGGTTAAGCCTCTGCCTTTGGCTCAGATCATGATCCCAGGGTCCTGGGATCGAGCCCCACATCTGGCTCTCTGCTCAGCAGGGATCCTGCTTCTCCTCTGTCTCTCCTGCTGCTCTGCCTACTTGTGATCTCTCTCTGTGTGTCAAATAAATAAATAAAATCTTCAAAAAAAAAAAAAGAATACACAAGAACTTATTAATGATAGTACTTCTGGGAAAATTAGTAGAATTAGAAGGAAACAGAAAGAAGAAAAAGTTTCCCCCAATTACTTTGTATTACTTGAATCTTTTATAATTAAAATACCTACATGTAGTTCTCAGTTCAATCAGAAACATAATTTAAGAGAATGAATTATTACTACTTATAACTGATTAATAACATTTGAAATATTAAAACAGAAAGTTCAAATTAATTACACTCTAAGTTAATGGTATTTTAGTTTATAGTAAGATAAAATAATTTAATAACTTAAGAAACAGAAGAAAATAATATGAAATTTCCAACAATTTAATATTTTAAAAAATTCGATATTTAAATTCATGTCAACTATATGAAACCCCGCAACTAGAAGAACTTCCAAAATTAGATGAAGTCTGAGACACCTGGTAAATAGTAAGTGCTTATAATACTAAGCCAAATTTCGACTTCTAGAAACTCACAAGAATAGGAAATGCAAAAAACATTGTCTTTCAAAGATCTGTTGGAAATGTTCAAATGAGGTGCATGTTAGCATTTTAGTTAAAAGGGATACTACCCAGGGCGCCTAGGTGGCTCAGTGAGTTAAGTCTCTGCCTTCGGCTCAGGTCATGATCTCAGGGTCCTGGGATCAAGTCCCACATTGGGCTCTCTCCTCAGCAGGGAGCATGCTTCTTCCTCTCTTGCTGCCTGCCTCTCTGCCTACCTGTGATCTCTGTCAAATAAATAAATAAAATATTTAAAAACAAAACAAAACAAAAAAAGGGATACTACCCAATGATATGAATTATTCCAGAATAATATCCTAATTGCTACACAGCCCTCTTCTTTTAAATACTAAATATATATATATATATATATATATATATATATATATATGTAGAAATGTTTAGATGACTGCTTTACTAGTGGAGAGCAGCCAAGATAAAGAGTACTGAACTTTCCAACTATTATACCTGAGCCCTGTAAAGCCAGATGAATGATGAAAGCTCCTTGTCTTTAACCAAAGTATTTGGGTCTGCTACCTAGTACAGAGCACATTCAGAATGTAGAGTCAATCTTTTACCACTCAGGGTAGCCTATAAGAGGGGGAAGGGGAAGGAGGAGAAGGAAAAGGCGAGAAAGATAAGGAAAGACAGACAAGGAAGGAAGGAAGGAAAGGCGGGAGGGAGGGAGGAAAGTTAACCTAAAGTAGCCAAGAGCAATGGAATCAGTGGACCAGAGTCACAAAAACTGAGGGAAGCTTAGGTAAGAGTAAGAGATAATCATCCATACCCAACAGGTTTAAATCTGCACCTTGGACTACTAATCCCTATTTAATCTCTGCACACATATATAAGAAGACTAATCAGCTTTTGTTAAAAAACAAAACAGAAAATCCAACAGCTCTTGAAAAGGAAAAGGCTGTTCAATCCCTAGGTAATGTGACAATTTCTTTAATTCCAATGTAAACAGACAAATTCTAAATCATTCCTTCATACTCATGAAAAGCTTTCCAATTTCTTATGGAAAACATACCTTTAGTTATTAAAAAAAAAAACTACATTTGAAAAAGAAGGTAGATGAACTTTGTACTCAAATGGAATTGAAACAGTACATAAAAGCCTTATTTTGTATGGAATTAAACTTACTTTGCATAGAGTTATGTTGAAGGCCTAATTAGTAGTTCTAAGAGAAATGATAACATACATTCATTAAATTTTAGTAATTTTTATAGTATCCATAGAGACTGACAGAGGTGACTAATAAGGTAGCAAGTATCTCTCCCAGCCACATGCAGAATGTGGTGATACCATTTTATGTATTAAACAATCCTCAAAGCACTCTACATACATTAACTTATTCATTCCCCACAACAACCCCATAAAGTAGTTGCTATGATTATCCTCATTTCAAAATGAAAACAAATGGAGACACATAGAAATTAAAAGTTAAAACATGCCCCAAAAAACAGTACCATGCTTTTTGGTATTATTACACAGGACTACATCTTCAGTACAGTGAAGATGCAGAGTCTGGATTCCAATTATAACCTGAGCTATTAACTACTGTATCTTCTGCCTCCTGCATCATAAGAACATGTAACCTCATTTACATGTACTATTCATACTATAAGCCACCAAGACAAATATTTACTAAGGTAGAAGGACATATGAACAAAGAGTGCCTTTCTCTATACCAAGTAGACTGAGGATGGACGCCTCTGATACAAACCATGCTAATAGTAAGACAAATGTAGGACGCAACAAGATTAAGCTGAATTTAGTATCCAAGCTATGACATGCTGAAGAGAAGAAGACTTGAGTGGACATTTTAAAAAATGGATCCTAAATTCAAATAGCTGCAAAAGATATAATTTCCAGCATATTTTAATTCTGAAAGTTTTAAGTAAATGGTTAACTTACTCATTTAAATATATCCAGTGAAATTTAAATGCCATATAAAATTTATAATTCTAAAAAGGATTTTTGTAATGGAAGGAAATTTTTGCATTACTCTTCTCTTGAAACTCATTTTCATTCTCATGGAATATTATTTTTATGTAATGTACTTATGCTTAAAAACCTTTCATGGATCACTCAGTCACATTTTTCAGATGATCCTCTAAGTATAAATTGAAATGTATTATTCTTATTTGACGTGACCTTAATTCTTCAAGTGTTTAAAATTTCCTCAGAATCGTGTTTTCATGACAACTATTATTAGAACTCAAAGAAACATAAATATATTTTAAGTGTTTAATTAGTAAGCCTAAGGTCAATTTTCATTGGAAATGCATCTCTTAATAAAATGGATGGAGTTGGTTTACCTATTTAGTTTTTGACTGGGACATACTACCATGGTTATTACTGCTAGAATGAGATGAAATTCAACATCAATTTTATTCCCACATTTTATTTTTATAGATGCAACCTCTGAAAACCTTACTCATATAAATATGTATATGAAAATGGAGTTTGGTCGCAGCCATGTCAATTTTTCAAAAATCCTTCTGAATTATCTATTGAAAATTTCACAGTCAGGGTGCCTGGGTGGCTCAGTTGGTTGGGCATCTGACTCTCAGTTTTGGCTCAAGTCATAATCTCAAGGGTCCTGTGATGGAGCCCCACATAGTCTCCATGCTCAGCAGGGAATCTACCGCTCATGCTTTCTCTCTTTCTAATAATAAATAAATCTTTGAAAGAAATTTCATAGCCATTTAGCATTAAAAACAATCATTGTTAATAATCCAACAGATTCTCCTTTAGAGCAAAGTGGAAGGTACCTGACTTGTACAAGCACTTTCACCAAGTCATCTGAGTTACACGCTCTCTCAATACCAACAACATTTCAGATTCTCCCTTTACGGCTATTCCATATTGTATTTTGGATGACGTACTTGGGAAGACACAGATGGAGAGAGATGTGCTTGCCCTGTTGTAAAAGGGGGGCAAGAAAGATAAGACAAGCTCTTTCATCTCAAACATGTTCACAGGAAGAATCAATTTTAGGCAAAACAAAGTGAGAATCCTGGAAATTATTTTTCTTAACAGAGCCCAAGAAGTCTTTGTTTTCCTTCAGGATAGAAATTCTCCAGCTTAGAAACCATTAGTCTAATGTGCAAAGGTTCATTCAGATAGAAATATACCCATATTTGTACATTCATGTGTCATGTGCCTATGTCTGTTTCCCCGATCAGCCTCAGTGTCCTCATCTGTAAAAACAGAAATAGCTGTTTACAGAGCTCTGATGAGAATTAGAGATAAATGTATGTCAAGAGCTGGGCATCCTGCTGCATAGAAACCAGACATTCAATAAATGCTAATTTTATCAACTTTCTTACGGCGTTTTGCACTTAGAGTTCTCACTACCTAGAATTCCCCTTCCTGGATCATCTCAGGCCTGGCTCCTTATCATCACTCAGTTCTGAACTTAAATATGCTCTGAGGCCTCCCTGAACACTGAGTCTGAAGTAGTCCTCAATCACTTGTTACTGCATTACCCTGTTTTCTTTCCATCAAGGCTCTTAAGGTTACCCCATATTGTCTTGGGGTTTTTTTGGTTTTTTTTTGTTTGTTTGTTTGCTTACTCTTTGTTTTCACTTACTGACTTAAGGTCTGTGAAACCAGATATTCCCTATACCCTTAGCGCCTTGAGCAGTGTCTGGTACAAACTATGTTTGCCATGAATGATTGTTGACTGAATTAATGAGTAAGTCTATTAGTTTGCTAGGAATGCCATAACAAGGTACCACAGACTCAGTGGCTTAGACAACAGAAATTTATTTTCTCACTGTTCTGAAGGTTAGAAGTCTAAGATCAAAGTGTCAACGTGTTTGGTTTCTTCTGAGGACTCTGCAGTAGAAATGCAAATGGCTGCCTTCTGTGTCCTCACGTGGTTGTCCCTTGGTGTTGTACTGTTTTTGTCCTAATCTTCTCTCCTTATAAGGAGATCAGTCACAATTCAATAGGCCCTTCTGCATGACCTCACTTTAATTACCTCTTCGAAGGTCCTCTCTCCACATACAGTCACAATTGTTGAGTATGGAGGAAACGGGGTTAGGACTTTGATATATGAATCTGGCGGGAGCGGGGGTAACACTTTGGTCCACAACAGTGAGCAATCACTTTGAGTTTTATTTTCTGACCTAAAGTGGCCAAACCATTAGTCCTGACAATTCCGGAACCTCTACTCACCAGGTGAAAAGTAGTATCTAGTAAAAACCTAATAAGCAGTCTCCAAAGTGTAGGTTAAGATCAGAGTATATTATATGCACACAAAGTTCTTTGTACAAATGATTACCACAACTTTATTCACAAGAGCCAAAAACTGGACACAACCAAAATGTCCATCTACTAGTGAATAGATCAATACATTGCAATCTATCTATTCAATGGAATAGCTCTCCTCAATACAAAGGAACTGCTGGGGGGCGCCTGGGTGGCTCAGTGGGTTAAGCCTCTGCCTTCAGCTCAGGTCATGATCTCAGGGTCCAGGGGATTGAGTCCTGCATCAGGCTCTCTGCTCAGTGGGGAGCCTGCTTCACCCTCTCTCTCTCTGCCTGCCTCTCTACTTGTGAACCCTCTCCCTCTCTGTCAAATAAATAAATAAAATCTTTAAGAAAAAAAAAAAGCCAAAAAACAAAGGAACTGCTCCTATATGAAAAAACATGGATGAACGTAGAAAGCAAGATGCTAAATGATAGAACCCAGGAAGACTCTATACTATATATATAAAATATTCCAGAAAAAGCAAAACTTTAGAGAGCAAAAGGAGATCAGTAGTTGCCACGGATTGGGGTGTGGGGAAGAGATTAATTTCAAAGGAGTACAGGTGAATTCTCTGCAATAGTGAAAAAGTTCTATATCTTGACTGTGCTTGTGATTCTTTGAAGATCTGTATTTATCAAAGTCCATCAACTAAATACTTAAGATGTTTTAATTTTATTGTATATAAAATATACCTTAATGCAGCTCATTTGTTGAAAGTCAGAGCATATTGAAAGTACTTTAAAATCCATGTTTTCATCCCACAGACTGCCATAGGATTTTTGAAAATATCTTTTTCACATCTATTTTGGAAAGAAAACAAATAAGCACAAAAACAAATACACACATGTTTAAGACTAGGAAATAGAAACGTTGATTTTGTTTGTAAAACTTCCAGAGGGTGCTATCAGAACAGAGAACAGCGTCAGTCTGAACCTGGAATTCGCCCTGACAGCCCACTGAGATAATGCGTCACGCATTTCCTCTTGTTTGAATCCCCAAATCCCAAAGCCTTCCCTGAGCAGTCAGTGAGGATGCTGGAAGGATCCCCCTAAGCCATCATTACTCATCCCCACTGACTGGAAGAGACTTAAAGATTTTATACACTTTTCTACTCCATATCATTTTAAAATTTCCTATGAACGTACTTTTCCTAAACGATAAAATCTGTTCATGCCAGAGACAAAGTCACACTTGGTGGAAATCAAAGGAATTTTAGGGTGTAGAATACTTACACCCCAATTGGGAAAGGGAACACTTTGAGGGGGAAAAGTTTGTATTCTATAGAGGACAGATGAAGAGGATATTTGCATTCAATTTAAATGTTCTACAAAAGTTAACCCTTTCAGCATCAAAGAAAAGCCACCAGTTTCCTGGCCAGTGACAGAAACACTTCATCCTGAATCCTCATCTGGATTTGAGACTTCTGGACCTTGAGCCCATCTGGAGCTGGAGTTCTCTTTTTGAAATGAGGGACTCCAGGAAAGGGCTCCGCACATCCACTACAAACACACAAGCAGCCCCATTCCTCCAAAGTTTCATGTTCTGATTAATGAAAGATACCAGGTTTTCATAATCACTGATTGCTCTTTCTTTGGGGGCTGATTTGGTTTAATGATTCCTGACATTTCATCCAGCGCACTCTAAGCTTTTTCACAGCAATAAAAAATAACAGCCTCAGTGCCTGACAGCAAGGAAGGTTTATTCAGTGCTGTCAAATAGATGAACAGTTATGGCTCTCGTCCGCACTAACTCACGGCACAATAGGTGGAACATCAAGAATAATTATATCAAATGGCCACGGAAACTGATTCTCGGGATGTGCAGGTGAACGCCCGTTTCAAACCTGACACTCTCTTGTGTCTTCTGCTGTTTGTAGCAGCAAGGGGGTTCTCGAAACTTCCCTCTGCTCCTCATTTGAGTGTGGAAAGCTGCCAGGAAATTTCCTTTTTGAAAGCGGTGATCTAAGTGGCCATCCCCACCCTGGGCTTTGAGGACTTTCCCCAGGAAGTGGCCCCTTCAGTGCCCCTATAGAGACAGCTATAGGATAAGAACACCGCAGTACATGGAGGGGGCACCTGGCGGTGTCTGGGGCCAGCGTGGAGTTGTTGAGATCAGCAGAAAGAAATGTGGATAATGGCACAAGCAGCTACCCAAGGGAGTCTGAAGGAAAAACAGGATTAATGATCTCTGAGACTTGTTCTTTTTCTACTCTTTTCCTGAAATGCCAAACCATGGAGCCAGCTATCCATCACGAGAGTGAAATACATCAGTGGATGGATTCGGTTTGCTACAATGACAGCCCGCTCCACTTTTGAATACTCTTTGAAAACAATTTTTACTGTGCAATGCTGGAGAAAGCCAACAAATAATAAACCTGTCGCAGTACTCACCAAGTGCTCGTAAATACAAAAGTCTGCCATGCAGCTGCAAAGGGAAGCCATTCCCAAGCTTGAAAAAATGGGCAGTGCTTAATCATTGCATCTGATGTCAGTTCTCATTTAGGGCTGCAATTTTGAGTGACTCTTATCTTCAGCACTCTGGGGGTAGGAGTCACCCTGCTCCCACTGGTCAAGAGTTTAGAGTGGAGGTACAGTGAACAGAAGCAGGACTGGGAATTCCTGGAGCTCTATTTTATCTTCTCAACTGTGCTACAGTTATATGCCAATAAGTTCACCTTTTGCTTAATTCAGAAAAAAGTATACTGAATTGTGCTTATTGTGCATTTTTGCTGACAAAATTTCAAGGCAATAAAAATCCAGTTAGTGAAAAACCATAGGTCTCCAGGCTCTGCCCAGCACCCCTAGGGCTGTGTCACTCCCGGTGGCCTGCCTGTGCTCCTCAATTGTCCTCCCAAAGCAATTCCTTTTATGCATCATCCCCAGACCCCTTTGCCCTTGTCTGTCCAATTCTTGCCTCCCTTCTCTGTTCCTCTCTAAAGTGACCAACCAGTCCTTGACAAATGAAAACAAGAAAAACAAATCCTCACACAAATCCTGCCGTGAGAGAAATGAGAGCTCCGCTGAAAGGCAGGGCGTTGTGGACATTTTTCAACCCTCTCCTGCCACGTTCGTGGGATTCAGCTGGAACAAACTGTGACCAGATTCTTCAAAGGAGAAGCAGGAAGCTGCCTGCCATGTAGTTTTGAGGGTTCACTGTGGATAGGAACAAGCAGCTGCAACTAGGAAAGTACTGTCTCTACTTGAAGGCAAGTTTGTAAGTGTTTGGAGGGTTCCTGTTTCCTGAGAGCAGCCAGGTCCACACACTTTGGGGTTGAAACCAGTAAGTTACAGGGTTTAGCAGTAACAGCCACAAGCATGCATCCTTCAGAAATGTGTTGGTCAGTAGCAAGAGGTGGCTTATTAAATGAGTTTTCTTTTATCATATTAAACTTTCCCACACCAGAACTATGTGGAGTGAGGTGCATGTAGTCCCTGCTGGCTTCTTTCTTCTGTGACACTAATACGAGTTACCTCCAGTGTTCACAGGTATCATCAACCTGACTCTTGGTTTTAGCTCACTGGTGACCTTGTAGTCATGGGATTGAGCCCCATTTTGGGCCCTGCATGCTCAGCGCAGAATATGCTTGAATTTCTCTCTCCCTCTCCCTTTGCCCCCACCCTCCTATCTCTCTCAAGTAGATAAACAAGTCTTTCAAAAGATATGTAAAATAGAGCTATGTTTTACACCAAAACCATTCATTTTCCCCTATCCCTACATTCAACATAACATATATTGACTGATTATGTCAGTTGCTGAAAGCAAAAGATATTTAAAGCCATACTTGAACTTTCTCACATCGAATGGACCTAAAACCCTGCCAATTCCACCTTCAAAAATAGACTCCATCTTTCAGCAGGAGGAGTACCACAGAATTTCCAACTAGTGTTATTCCACTGCAATGTTCTTGCTTACGTGTATACTTTCTTAGGTCTTTCTTCAAATGTCACCTCCTTATAGAGACCAGTTCTGCACCCCAATGAGAGACCTGGGTGGCTCTGTAAGTTAAGCATCTGCCTTCAGCTCAGGTCATGATCCTGGGGTCCTGGGATGGAGCCCTGCATCAGGCTCCCTGCTCACTAGGAAGTCTGCTTCTTCCTCATCCTCTCCCCCACCTCCCTTCTCTTGTGCTTGCTCTCTCTCTCTCTCTCTCTCACTCTCTTTCAAGTAAATAAATAAAATATTTTTAAAAGTCACTAAAATCCAGATATCCTCTCATTAATTTCTAAATTTAGGAATTTCTTGACATTCAGAAGAGATACATGTTCATGTCATATATATGTTTTGGAAGAGTTAGAATAACATGGATGATATAAAGGATGATATATGGATATATAAGAAAAATGGTGCTTGCAATAAAAAATCAGGAGGAGAGGCAAGATGGTGGAGGAGTAGCAGACTAAATTGTTCCCAATAAATTTATATTGCCATTACTCATTAAAAAATCAGGATTCAGTTCTTGAGGAATATATTTTTTCTGCAGTTGTACATTGACAGTCTATGTAAAAAGGGATTAACTATAAAAATATCAAATTGTTAAAATTCACTAGGAAAAAAAAGTGGCTTAACAACATTGCCTAAGATTTCTCTGCATTTCTTATATTATTTATGTGGAAATACTGTAAATTAGTGAATATGAGGGGTTTCTTTTCAATAGTAAGCTGACCACACATAGAAATTGACTTAAAGTGAGATTACATTAGATTCAAGAGATTAGACAAAATTAAATTATCTAAACTTGGAATAGGGATCTATTTTTCTGTAAAAAGTCAGAAGAGTAAATATTTTCGGCTATGTAGGGCAATCATTCTCTTTCCTATAGTGTTTTTTTTTGTTTTTTTTTCCTTTTTACAACTCTTTAAACATGTAAAACTATTCTTAGCTTGTGGGCATAACAGTGTGGGTCTTGTTTGCTGAGCCCTGCTCTAAATGATTAACCATGTACTCAGAATAATTCTCAATTTATATCTCCTCTATGTATACATAAATACACATAAATATATTTCTATTTTTTCTTCCCATAAATTACCTATGTTCATTTCTTGAAATCCATTTACTATATTTTTAAGCAAAACCCTCTTTCCCTACCTTTACCTCAACAGCTAAAAATCACTCAGGTCACAGCTTTTGGTTTTATTATGAAAATTTTATAGTTGATAAAATATGCTGAAATTCAAACATATTTATAATAGCATTTGTATTGAAAGAAAGATCAACCTATTATATGATACTGATTGATGTGCTATGCCTTGCACAAACCATATTACATAAACTATCTCAATTATTTCTCACTATCATACTATGAGGTAGCTACTTTTTATCCACATGAGAAAATTGGGCCCAGAACAGCTAAATAACTTTCACAGGGTCACAGAGCTACTCAGCAGGGAAGCCAGAATTCGAACCTTTCTCTTAATTTTAAGACAATCCCTACTACTACTCCTTCTTTGAAAATCCCAGTCCCACCAACCTCCCCAGATATCTTATGCTTTATAGACCAGGGAATAGATAGGTCCCTGCTTTTTTTTGTATGGCTCAGAGGTAAGATTGGTTTTTACAATTTTTTAATTGCTGGAAAAAAATTTTTTAAAGGACAGTATTTAATAACAATTTAGAAAAATATGAAGTTCACATTCATATCTATAAATAAAATTTTATTGGAAAATAGACATTTATGAATTATCTGTGGTTACTTTAGTACTACAGTGGCAGAGTCCACTCCAAACTGATTAATGCAATTTGATATAGTCTCTTTGGTATCTCCAGTGAACTTTAAAATATTCAGAATGAAACCATGACCTTTCTGCTTGCACCTGTTCGTCTTCCATCTCACCCTCTAATTGCTGATACTGGCACCACTATTCATATAGTCCCTTAAGACCAGAAACCTTAGTACTTCACACCATGCTCTCTAGTTTCCCATACCCTGTCTATCAAAAGATCTTATGTACTTCTAGAATCCATCTACTTCTATCCATTTTCTCCTAGTCCCCAAGCTCAAACCAACATAATCTTTCATCTAACCTATCCCAATGACCTCTAGCTGCTCTCTCGGGGTCCTCTCTGGCTCCCGTCCATCCCAGGCCATTCTCAACACTGTGGTAAAAGTGGTCTCTGATTTGGTGACAGAAGTATCCAGAAAGTAAAGAAAACAAAAACAGGATACTGAAAAAATTAAAATCAAGTTGGCATCTGCAACAAGCGATGAGAAAATACATTTTCAATCTAGCAAACTACACGTAGTCAAAATACTATTATAAATTATGGGAAGACATTTTTGGATGTTCAAAACTCCTGATATTTATCTTTGAAACACTTTTGGTGGAAAAAATTTTACTCAATGGTCTATTATAATCATATAGAAAGAGTATCCAAGAGAGAAGGGTATATGGAATATCAGAAACAGTGGACCCTATTTGTTTGTACAATACCAATCCAGGCAGTCCTCATATAAAGAGAGACAAAGGATTCTTGGAAGGATAATTTCAAAAGTATTGTGGGTCTGTTTTAATCAATTTATGACAAAGCAACAAGATGATATTAGTGATAATGTAAAGGTGTATTATTCTTTTGCACAAGAAGAATGAAAATATATGATGAAAATCTCTGGGGAAAGCAATAATAAAACAGTACTGAAAAGACACTGTCGTCATGAAAAAAATGTGATATGATTTTTAGAAAATCTCTAAGTGTAAAAAAAAGAACTTATTTCATCTAGGAATTTGAAATACTCATCTTTGAGTTGTCTGTTTTTTCTTTACATATCTGCACGTAGAATCTGTTATATATTAATACTATTTGGAAATGCACATTTTTAAAGATTTTTTTCTTTATTTATCTGACAGAGATCACAAGTAGGCAGAGAGGCAAGCAGAGAGAGAGGAGGAAGCAGGCTCCCTGCAGAGCAGAGAGCCCGATGTGGGGCTCGATCCCAGGACCCTGGGATCATGACCTGAGCCGAAGGCAGAGGCTTAACCCACTGAGCCACCCAGGTGCCCTGGAAATGCACATTTTTATATTTACTGGCTGTCGGCTTTTAGATCAATCTGCACACGAAGGAGAAAAGGCAATATAATGTCATTTTTATAAGCTTTCATGATTAAGATAATTTTGGGAAAAAAAAGCAAAATTTAAGAGGTGGACCTTCCTGGAAGGACATTGAGACATGCTAAATCCTGAATTCATAAGTTGAGCAATCAGGATATATTGCTTAAAGCTGCTGGAGAAGGAAATAAGAATTTAAACATATTAATATTGGAAATTAATATTAGAAAGCTATCAATGGAGGGAATTGACTAAAATTCTATCAAATACTGGTAACAGTAGGAGGAGGTGGGAAGTAAGGCGAGGTTATAGTAACTGGACCAAAGCCTGTCATCTGTTATAACAGAGATTTCCTATTATCTATAGCTCACAGTTGATATAACAACAAATTAATGTGGAAATATACTATCTAGGATATAAATAGAACCACTGGGAGAAGAGAAAATAGGTGAGCTCTGTGTAAAGGGACAGGAGCTCAGCAGAGGAAATTTGCTCTTTTTTGTACGCTGAGATCCTTGAATTATTTACTTACTAAGTAAGTGTATTACTTGTATAATAAAAGAAAAACAATAATTCAAAAAAGTAAATAGAATTTGACTCTGTTCAAATATTAAAACTGAGAAGACACAAAACTAACAGTCCTGAGAAGTAATAAGAGAAGCCCGAAGAAAATAGGGAAACTGAAAGCAATTTAGAGATATTTATATTCTTAGATATAAAACATCTTGATCTTACTGCCAAAAGAATATGATGTTTAATATATCTCTCATAACAGAAATAATAAGAAAAGGCTATTAAGCTCAAAAGTCCCTCACACACACTGGAGTTAGAAATATACAGAATCACAAAGATGTTTATTTCATATCAAGCAACAGCGACAGAAATAACAGTAAAACTGTCCTTAGCATATACCGCTAACGGAAATAATGTGAGGTAAGAAACCTAAACTATTATATATTATTTACTTATTATGTACAGAGTTCAGCATGAAAGTGCTCCCTCTGACTGTAAAACACAACTTATCTGCACATTGTGTAGTGTACACCTGTAATATTTCGTGATGGCAAGGTTCTCAGTACATTCCGGTAGGTGCCTTCATTCTCCCTACAAGCTTCTAAGCACCAGTTCTTTCAGTTTTGTATTCTAGGGAATGCCTTATACATTTTATAGCAGAGGAGAGATAAAAGTATGACAATTATGTTTAATTACTAGGATAGCTCCTTTCTTTTTTTAAAAGTTGTCATTTATTTATTTATTTATTTATTTATTTAAGAGGGAGCAAGAGAGGGAGAAGCAGACTCCCCCACTAAGCAGGGATCCTAACTCGGGACTCGATCCCAGGACCTTGAGATCATGACCTGAGTTAAAGGCAAAGGCTTACCAACTGAGCCACCCAGGTGCTCCTAGAATAGCTTCTTTAATCACAACTATCTACTATAGACTTCGAGGGATATTGAACAGAGACCTGAGTGTGGCCTCCATAGTCATTTACTTTCTGTAGTTAATTTATTTCAATATGCGTAGTACTGAAAAATCCATTTTCAATAATTTAAAAGTCACCTAAGGGGGCACCTGGGTGGCATAGTCAGTTAAGCATCTCACTCTTGGTTTCAGCTCAGGCCATGATCTCAGAGTCACGATATCAAGCCCCTTGTTGGGCCCTGGGCTCAGAGCAAAGTCTGCTTAAGACCCTTTCTCGTGGGACACCTGGGTGGCTCAGTTGGTTAAGCGGCTGCCTTCGGCTCAGGTCATGATCCCAGTGTCCTGGGATCGAGCCCCACATCAGGCTCCTTGCTTGGCGGAGAGCCTGCTTCTCCCTCTGCCTCTGCCTGCGGCTCTGTCTGCCTGTGCTCGCTTGCTCACTCTCTCTCTCTAACAAAAAATAAATAAATAAAAATCTAAAAAAAAAAAAAAAAAAGACCCTTTCTCCCCCAAGGGGCACCTCGGTGGCTCAGTCAGTTAAGCCACTGCCTTTGGTTCAGGTCATGATCCTGGAGTCCCAGAATCTAGCATAGAGCCCCCCATTCAGCAGGGAGTCTGCTTCTCCCTCTGACACGCCCCATTCTTGTGCTCTCACTCACTCATGATCTTTTTAAAATAAATAATATCTTAAGAAAAAGACCCTCTCTCCTTCTCCCTCTGCCCCCCCAAATAAATAAATAAACCTTTAAAAACCACTCAAGGATTATTGTCTGAATCACACCAGGTACATTGCTTCTTTCTTTTCCCTGAGAGATTGCATGCACCCTTCCAAACACAGTCTGATATTTAAAAAAAAAAAAAAAAAAAAAAAAAGTCGTAACAAGTGTTGGTAAGGATGTGGAGAAATTGAAACGTTGGTACACTGTTGGTGGGCACAACCTCTAAGAGAGTGGCTCCAAAAAATAAAAACAGACTTGCCATACAATCCAGAAACTTCACTCCTGGGTATACATCCAAAAGGATGCAGGGTCTGCAAGACATATGTACACATTCATTTTGCAGAGTTATTCGCAACAGCTAAAATGCAGAAGCAGCCCAAGGGCCCATCAGCAGATGGATGTATTAAGACAAATGTAGAATATACATACAATGAAAGGTTATTCCATCTCAAAAAGGAAGAAAATTCTGACCCGTGATATAGCATGAATGAACATTAAGGACATAATGCAAAGTAAAATAAGTCAGTAATCAAAAGCATATACGATATGATTCTACATATATGATTCCATATATACTCAAAGTAGTCAAAATCATAGAGACAGAAAGTAGAATGGTAGTTGCCAGTGGTTTGGTGTAACCATTCCCTAGAACAACATACTACTTAAAATATAACCCATGAGAAATTATACTAGCCATCAAGCATGCTTAGATATAGCCTTAAGAAAACCATGTACAGGCAACAGGCCTCTGGGGGAGAGGATGATGTATGTCCTTGAAGCTGAGAAGCTGAGGATGCCCGGCCTGCTCAGGGTGGGACTCCGCCTTGTCCATTTTCCCTTGTGTTTGGAAGGTGCATGCAATCTCTCAGGGAAAAGAAAGAAGCAATGTACCTGGTGTGATTCAGAGCACCTGAAGTTAGTCAAACAATCCTTCTGTTTGGGCTTGTTCACTATAGGTCAGGTACTATGTGGCCAGACATATTTTGCCTTCCTTCTTATCTACAAGACTCATGGTCAATGTGTAACCTACTCCGGCTTCTTTGTTGGCTGTTACCTAATTTCCAATAAATATGAGACTGAGGGTTGTTCGGGGCGACAGTCTTTTTTACTGTCGACCCCTGATCCCTTTCTCTTGCAGCTGACTAGTTTGTGCTTCATTCTTCTCCCATGCACAGTCAGGAAGTGGCATTGGGGGAAAAGGGAAATGGGGTCTTATTGTTTAATGGTATTAAGTTTTGGTTTTACAAGATGAAAACGGTTGAAGGTGGTGATGGTTGTAAAATATTATGACTGTACCTAATACCACTGAACTGTATACTTAAAAATGGCTAAGATGGTAAATTTTATGTGTGTTTCATCACCATAAAAAATATTGAGGAAAAAAAAACAACCTGATTTATTGTTGACAAGCACTGGTTATTAGAATATTCTATCTTACACTGAGTTGAAACTTGCTTCACTTTCAACCTCATTGATCCTGTTGAAATCTTACCTTTAAAGCAACACAGAATATTTTTTTCTCCGACATTACACTTCCTTAAACATTCAGATTTACTCATCCCACAAAGAAGTCTTCTTTCAGTACAATTAAATAAAGTGATTTTGGAATTTTGGTTCAGAGCATAGTTTTGAAATCAGATACACTGGAGTTCAAGTTCTATATCTGCCACTAACTAGACAAAAGGTTTTGGGAGACTGATTTAATGTTTTTAAGCCTAGAATGTATATAAATAATGGTAGTAAATAACCAATAAGTTAGTGGTGAGAAACCACTAATAAGGCACTGAAAAATAACTGATGTGCATGAGTCATTTATCGTTTTTGTAAGATTGATATTTCATGGGATGCTACAGGAACAACTGATATAATCCACAGAAAAATATTTGCCAATTCCAAGACATTACACAACTGTAGTTAGTTCTAATAATGCTTGGTCTTTTAGTAATAGTGGTCAATTTAAAGTATGACAGTATTAAACTTATTTCACTCATGAACTACGCATAATAAACCGACCTACTAGATATGCTATGTTTTTTATTTTCATAGAGATATGCTAATGACTTATCACCAGGAATTCATTCTAAAATAAACACTGGATAAAATCCTTAACATAAACACTGTAAAAAAGCCAGGCAGAAGTGGGGCGCCTGGGTGGCTCAGTGGGTTAAGCTACTGCCTTCGGCTCAGGTCATGATCCCAGGGTCCTGGGATCGAGTCCCGCATCGGGCTCTCTGCTCAGCGGGGAGCCTGCTTCCTCCTCTCTCTCTCTGCCTGCCTCTCTGCCTACTTGTGATCTCTCTCTGTCAAATAAATAAATAAATTCCAAAAAAAAAAAAAAAAAAGCCAGGCAGAAGTGAACATTCTAAATAAAATTTTCATGGAGCAACAAATAATTCCTGACTACTCACTATGACAACTAGAGAACAAAAATGAATGTTATTGTGTTGAGGAATCAATGCTATTACCTTGAGAGTCTATTCAAGAACTTCATGATTTTCAACATTAAGCATGCCATTGTGCATCTCTTGCCTTGAAGCTGAATAGGCTAGCCTCAGCCCATTGACACTGGAGTAGCCCACAGGCCACTACATCATGTCATTATATGACTTTTACCCCACAACTGAAGGTCATCTCAAAGAGCAGACAAGTAGATTTTACCATGACACATTTTAGCAAGGTACAGTTCTTTTTTTTTTTAATGTTAGTATTAAATAAATAATTGCTACAAGCAATGTAGTAACCCATTAATCACCTGGTAAGTTCACAAGGAGCTGGGAGTGTTTACTGAGAGAAAGGAAAGAAAAGAATAAATGAAAAGGATATGCAGTGAGTAAAATGAATCTCCATGTACAACAAAATTCTTTATACCCTCTAGTCATAAAAGCATAAACAATTTTAGATAAGAATTACATTTTTGTAGTTTTACATTTAACATAAAACCTTATTAATACTTTGTAAGAATATCAATATTTTGCTATTTGAAAGCTTAAATATGTTTCTGAATGCGCATTAAGGCAATAATTTAAAAAAAAAAAAAGCTATCCTCATGGAAACACACTCTCTGGAGTTCATTTTTCAAAATCATCTGACTGATCAAAGGAAACCAGAATATTTACTTTAGTAACTAACTTAGTACTCCCTGATATAATTTAGTGTGCTTTAAATCACTGACAGACTTCAACTCACTAACGGACAATAGACTGATGTTTGGATCACTGGCAATCATTTTTTGAATGTTTGAGAACCAAATATCATACATACTTAGATACCAATGGGAGAATATTAAAAATAAAAAAACAAAGAAATATATAAAGAAATTACCAAATCAACACCCAAAGCCAAAAATAATCAAGAAGTGGACAGAACACATGAACAGATACTTCTCCAAATAAGACATACATAGCCAACAGACACATGAAAAAATGCTCAACATCACTCATAATCAGGGAAACACAAATCAAAACTACAATGAGATACCACCTCACACTGGTAATTAACAAGTCAGGAAATGACAGATATTGGTGAGGATGCAGAGAAAGGGGAACCCTCCTACACTCTTGGTGGGAATGGAAGCTGGTGTAGCCACTCTGAAAAACAGTGTGGAGGTTCCTAAGGGAGTTAAAAATAGAGTTAACCTAAGACCCAGCAATTGCACCACCTATGTATTTACCCCAAAGATACAAATGTAGTGATCCAAAGGGGCACTTGCACCCCAATGTTTATAGCAGTAATGTCCACAATAGCCAAACTATAGAAAAAGCCCAGATGTCCATCAACAGATGAAGAAAGAAGATGTGGCAAATGTACATGTATATATACACACATATATATGATGAAATATTACACAACCATCAAAAAGAATGAAATCTTGTCATTTGCAATGACATGGATGGAACTAGAGGGTTCCATCATTATGCTAAGTGAAATAAGTCAGAGAAAGACATTCCACATGATCTCACTCATATGTTGAATTTAAGAGACAAAATAGATTAAGATAGGGGAAAGGAAAAAAAAAAAAAGATGAAAACCAAGAGGGAGACAAACCATTAGAGACTCTTAACTATAGGAAACAAACTGAAGGTTGCTGGAGGGGTGAAGGAGGGATGAGGTACCTGGGTGATGGACACTAAGGACTGCACTTGATTAAATGATCACTGAGTATTATATGCAACTGATGAATCACTAAATTCTACCTCTGAAACTAATAATATACTATTTGTTAATTAAATTGAATTTAAATTTAAAAATCTTTAAAAAAGAAACTAAATGGACATTTTCCCAAAGAAGATACAGAAATGACCAACAGACACATAAAAAGGTGCTTAACATCATTAATCATCAGAGAAATGCAAATCACAATTACAAGGACATTATCACCTCACACCTACTAGGATGTCTATTATTAAAAAGACAAGAGAGCAACTAGTGGTGAGGATGTGGAGAAAAGGAAACCCTTGTGACTCGTAGCAGTAATGGTTAACTGGTAGAGTCCCTAAAGAAAATGGTATGAAGGTTAAAAATTAAAAATAGAACTATAAGATGATCCAACAATTCCATTTCTTGATATATATCCAAAGGATGATTAAAAAGATGTGAGTATATGCGTATATATACACAGACAAGTATATAAATGTTTTATATATATATATATATCTCCACACATATGCCTATATATACAATGAAGTATCATTCAGTCTGACGAAAGAAAAAATAATTTGTGACAACATGGATGAAGCTTGAGGGGATTTATGCTGAATGAAATGAGCCAGACAGAGAAAGGCAAATATTGACTACCTGGTATTACTTATATCTTATTTATATGCAGATTTCCTTAAAGTTCAAAATAAAGTGAAAATCATAGATAGTAGAAAAACAGCTGCTGGGGGCTTCAGAATAAGGGCACTAGGGAAAAATTGGTAAAAAAAAGGTATAAGCCTTCAGTTATGACATGAATAATGTCAGAAAGATCTGAGAAAGATCTGAGGATCTAATGATCACGTGGTGACTATAAGTGATAGTATAGTATTGCATAACTAAAATGTGCAAAGAAGAGAATTTAAAGGATCTCACCAATAAATGAATGGGGGATGGATGGATGGATGGATGGATGGATGGATGGATGGATGAATAAAATATGCAGTAAATATGTGAGGTGATAGATGTATTAATGAACCAGACTCTGGGGAAATCCTTTCATACTATGTATGCATATCAAATCATCATGTTGTACGCTATATATTTTTTAATTTTTTAAAGGTTTATTTAGTTATTTGAGAGAGAGAGAGAATAAGAGTGCATGAGCAGGGGAGGGGCATAGGGAAGAGGGAGAGATGGAAGAGATGCTCAAGCAGACTCCCCCCTGAGAGAGAAGCCAGACACTGGGCTCGATCCCACAATCCTGAGATCATGACCTCAGCCAAAACCAAGAGTCAGAGCCTTAACCGACTGAGCCACCCAGGTGTCCCCATGTTGTACACTTTAAATAGTTTACAACATTATTTGTTGATGAGACCTTAGTAAATCTGGAAAAATTTGAGACATAAATCAATTTAATTACTACTGATCAGTATTTATTAAAACACATGAAATAGAGTAGACTCAAATAGAAACTACCAGAAAGCATTATGGAAGAGTAAAAACTCTTTCATGAGCTTTTATTTCAGAAGACAGGTGACAGATGATAAATTATAGAACCTTACAGACAGACTGAAGGCCATGTAAAGACATTTCCTACTGCAGAAATGCTCTGTACCAAAATTTTGGAATTAGAGGAATGAGAGGTGCCAGCGTTCCCCCAAGAGGCCCTAACCCATTGGATGGTTGTGAGAAACAAAATAACGGACAGTACCTGGGATAGAGTAAGATTTCAATAAAGTTATGATTATTCTGTCAGTGAAAACACACTTTTTTTAGTATTTCTGCCCCTACCCACCCCAAAAAAGCACAGGCTACCTTCATCTTAGAATTTTACACAACTTAGTGATCTTTTAATTTTATCTAATACTTCCTGAAATTTAAATCCACTGTGTGATCCAGCAGACTGGATGAAGTAAGGCAAGTGTCTGGTGTGAGCTCTACATGCCGTCTTTTAAAAATTAACATAAAATGGGGTGCCTGGGTGGCTCAGTGGGTTAAGCCGCTGCCTTCGGCTCAGGTCATGATCTCAGGGTTCTGGGATCAAGTCCCACATCGGGCTCTCTGCTCAGAGGGGAGCCTGCTTCCCTCTCTCAATCTCTCTCTCTCTCTCTGCCTGCCTCTCCGTCTACTTATGATCTCTCTCTGTCAAATAAATAAATAAAATATTTTTTTAAAAAAAAAATAAATAATAAATAAAAGTTAACATAAAATGTATTATTTGCCCCAGGGGTACAGGTCTGTGAATTATCAGGCTTACACAATCACAGCACTCACAATAGCACATACCTGCCACAGTGTCCATACCCCAGCCACCCTATCCCTGCCCGCCCCAGCAACCCACAGTTTGTTTCACGAGAGTAAGAGTCTCTTATCTGCCTGCCATTTTTGATCCTTCAAACATCAGTCCCAAATACACTTAGTGAGCTCTTTCCTGACAATGATCTATAGCTCTACTTATCATTCTGTTGATATCACTACTTGATAATCTCTCTCTCCATACACACACACACACACACACACACACACACATTTACTGTTTCCCCACTACCAAGAACACATACTAGCCCATGAAAGCAGATCTCTTGTTCACTAGCTAGAGTTGTGCCTGAAACATAGTAGACTATCAACAAATATTTGTTGAATACAAACAGACAACATCAAGACATCAGTAGAATTTACTTTAGTGCCCACCCAATCTTCCTTTAGATCCTTTAGTCCTTATTCTGGATCATTATAATTCTCACTAAGATATAACCAATATTATTTTAAGTTATCTGCTCTTGGGTGCAGTAGAATTTTTTTAAAGATTTTATTTATTTAAGAAAGAGGGAGAACGCAGAGGAAGAGTGAGAGGGAGAAGCAGACTCCCAACTGAGCAGAGAGCTGGACATGGGGTTCGATTCCAGGACCCTGAGATCTTGACCTGAGCCAAAGGCAGATGCTTAACCAACTGAGCCACCCAGGTGCCCCAAGCGTGCAGTAGAATTTTAAGAAAAGTTTACCTTCTGCATTCCAGAGCTTATAAAGGGCTGGCTGGGGACAGCCAGGCAGAATCACCATTACCCTCAGAGCACCACTAACTAATAAATACTAAATGTCTAACTTTCCCTCCCCTTCTTTCCCAGGATTTTCTCAGCTGTTCTGACAGTGAATCTAGGTCTTATGCCAGACCCAAGAAAAGTCTGTAAATATATGACTTGTTGTACTACATAAGGAAGTATACATTTATGTGTAAATAAATATTGCTTTATATGTACATAAATCCCTTAAGTCTAAGGCATGTTTTCTTATATTAGCAAGGGATGTCTGTTAACCAGAAAGTTCCTGAATCCTAATGCAGACTGTGGGATTTATTGAGATTCAGATATCATACTTGCCTGAATTAAATTTTTAAAAGAACCCTTTTATTATTTTTTTCTTTCTTTTAAAGAAATGTGGGCTAGAATTTAATCCTTTATCCTTGGGAAGAATCTCTGGGGAAAGGGAATATTCAATTTCTTCACTTAGAGGCAGTCTTACCCCCCCTTCTTACCTCTATAACCTGTTATTCTTTTTTAATGGTCTAGCCCTTGAATGGAAAATAGAAGGTAACTGAATGAAATATGCAGGGGTAGGGTCCGTAGGAAGATAAGAGTCTAGAAGAGGGAGGGATGAAGGAAAGATCATTCAGAAAAACCACCTTTAATCCTTAGTAGTCAGGCTTCAGGTGACCAGAGTGCTCACTGAGAGCCATCTCCTGTCCCTCAGTGCAGAGCAATACAATCTTGCTCTAAAGAGAAATGTCAGGAACATTTTACACAGACAAGTAGACCTTAATTTTTTAGTTTCTTCCTTTTTAAAAAATTCCTTTCCTATCCCTTTTCTTTTTTAATACCTTCATTTTGATCCTTATACTTAATTTTGATTTCTCTCACCCTTTCATTCTGAAATGAGTCACTTAAAGATCTGTAATAAAGGGCCTCCCATTTCTCATGTATCATTTTTTCCCCAGCTGAATTATTTGCTGTTGTATAGACATGACCATATTATTTAATGTCTACAATTCTTTCTACATCATGATTGTAACAATAGGAAAAATCCTATTGTGTTGTGGGTGAGCAAATAATTTCTCAGAGAGCATACTTTATTTCTCTAAGGAACAGAAACCCTTCCAAGAAAATGGGATCTCATTAACTAACTTAACCAAAAACACATATGTGTAATGGCATTAGGCATTTCTGATGGCAAAATGCCAATTCTGAATTCCACACGAATCTAGGAAATAGCACACTGGCCTCTCTGCCAAATTTAAATCACCTATACCACAAAATAAAATGAGAACACAAAACACAACAGCTATGACTCTTTGGATAGTATGATCATATATTTTTTTTGTCAACTTAACAGGATACGGGTGACAAGTATTTGGTCAAATATTATTCTCAGTATTTCTATGAGATGTTTTTGAATAAGACGGACATCTGAATTGGTAGATTGAGTGCTTGCTTTGGCAGCACATATACTAAAATTGGTAGGTTAAGTAAAGAAGATTGCCCTCCACAATGTGGGTGAGCCTCATCTAATCAGTTAGAGGCCTCAATAAAACAAAAAAGTTGACCCTCCCCAGTGTAAGAGTAAATTCTCTTTTCTGATGGCTTTTGAACAGAGGCATCAACTTTTTCCTCACTACCACTTCTAACTAAAACATCAGGTCTTCTGGGTCTCTAGCCTGCCAACCTTCAGACTACAGTCACACCATTGGCTTTCCTCTGTCTCCAGCTTGCTGACTCATCCTGCAGATTGTGGGACTTGTCAGCCTCCATAATCTTACAAGCCAATCCTTTAAATAAGTCCTTTGCTTTATTACTATTATTTGTGTGTGCATAAATATACACCCTATTAGTCCTGTTTCTCCTAAGAGCCTTGATTAATTCAAACAGAGTAAGTTATATTACAAAAGGCAAATCTTTGAATTTAGTTTAGATTTCTAAAAGCTGGGGTAAATTTTACACCAGTAGTCAACTTTGTAAAGTTTCTGGATCCTCTATTTAATTTCCCCTCACATTTCTAATAGGTAACAGATATCACATTTTTTTTAAGGAAATAATATTCTTCCATATAGTCAATAGAGGAATTAACTATCATTTCCTGCCTCACAGAATTTTAGTTGCAACAAATATGAAAGGGAAGCTGATCTCAGCCTCAGTGTCTGGAAGTGAAAAGGAGAACCAAGAAGATGAATTTCTCTCCCAGGGGTATAAATCATCAGAAGCGATGCTCTGACTCAAATGCAATCTCTCAAATTAGAGTTGTGCTACTACTTTGCATAGTTATATGTTTGATACAATCAAATAAAATTTACAAATAAAATTGACAGAACTGAATTCTATTCAGTTAAGTTTCATAAACATAAATGAGGAGAAAAAGTAAAAGTAAAAGAAGAAGTAAAATTATGAAGATTTTGAAAATTGTGAAGATAAAATTTCACAACCTCTTTCCCAACAAAGCAAAGCACAAACCCTGAGCAGTTACAAGTCATTGTCTCTGAAGTTGGTTAGAAATCTATTGATAATATTTCATTATTGATAGTACATTAAGACCTTTTTCAGATTCTAGCTCACAAATGTAGAGAAATTGGATTCTTGTGGGTAATGATTCATTTATTTCAACTCCTCCTTTACCCTTTTTCATTTGGCAGGATTGATTTCCTTTCTCCATATAATTTCACTTGTCACTATTCATGACTCACGAATTGACCCTCTCTTCTCTTTGTACTTTCCTTTATAAGCTAACTTCTATTCTTAAAAACAACTGAAATGCACATTAATAGAAAAAAATTGAAGATGGCATTTATGCAAATAGTTGCTTTAGTTATATTTTCTTATATAAAGTTCTGTGCTTCAGATATACCTATAAAGAAATATAAAATTACCACCAGGACTAAAATAGTGAGTCAAAAATTCCTCAGGTGTCCAACTCTAGACCCCTCTCATAGCACATACACATCCCAGCAAATTTAATCTTGGGAAATCTTTTATCCTGCAGAAGGAAGAAATGGGAAATAATGGGATCTCCGCCTTCAATTTTCTAAGGCAATGCCCAAGTTATTAAAAACAAAAACAACAATTAATCAAATTTCCCTGGAGTTGCAGGGAAATGGGCCTCCTAAAACTCTGGCAAGCTTGGGGGTAGGTGGGGAAGGGACCCTGATTTCTTCCCTAATATTAAGACTGAGTCTTCCTGGAGCTGAGCTTGGTTGAAATAACTTGTAGAGTTTGATGCTTATAAAATTACCTTATTAAGTATTAGTACTGATTAGTATTCCCAACTGATGATGTAAGACCTGAGAATAAAAGAGCAGAGCCAGAGCAAGAACAAAGATTTCTAGACTGGGCAAGCACCTATCATGTACAAATAGTGACTCTGGGACCGTCCCCTTGCCATAGTCTTTAGGGATCAAAGAAAGTTAAATAGAAATTTGTGGTGTTAGCTATTATGCTCATTGGCTTCTCTTTCCAACTCCACTAAGTTTATCAGGTTACTTTTTCTGATATGATAGTCTGATGTTTTTCCTGAAGTAGAAATTACAAATGTTGGCATGACTATCTTGAAGGTAATATAGTTGGACAAATTTATTTCTCATTTTTTTGAATGAACATGAGGTACAACAGAAAAATAGATACCTGGACAATGTCACAGAGATCTTAATTATTTTGCTAAATTGCCTCTTGCAGACAAATCAACAGCCAAATACATAATACTCCACCAAAGAATTTATCTGCACACAAAAATGAAATACTTTACATTCAGCAGATAGCCCAAGTTCTGAGATATCTTAATGTATTTTTAAAATTTTATTTTTCAAGCTTTAAGTGACTTGAATATCTATCACGACAAGAATGCTTAGACCATCAAGAAGAGGAAACACTGGTTTGACTGATTTAAAAACCAGATTTGGCATATATTTACCATAATTTGGATATGTTGTTCAAGCATCTTAAGTCAATTACCTCAATGACAAAACATGGAAATAATGTTTACCCTGCAGAATTTCTATCAGAATTAGAGAATTAATATAATGTTTTACCAAAGTACTAGTCACTAAGGGGAAACACTGTTCATTTTTAAGAATATATTTTAAATATTCATTGAAAGAAGATTCAGTGCAAGGCTTAGGATAGATGGGTTAAAGTTAGATATGGTACCTCCTGGAATCTGAGAAGACGTGAAAAAGCTAGAGCTAGAACCAAGGGAGATTAGAGACGTGTTTGAGTGTTTAAATACTACAGAAGGCCAGAATTAAAAGTACATGTCAATTTCTTTTCTATATGGAAATCAAAGAAAAGCATTCAACTCTGCCCCTAGGATCTGAAGGAAATGATAAGACAGACATAAAAACTGAGTACAATGGCTATCTGTGCTGGTAAACAATAAAGAATGCAAGCCAGGTACAATCAATCAATCAATATCTGCTAGATATAATACAAACATTAAAAATAAAACAAGTTAGAAAATTAGATTTTTCTCCTGCCCCAATGAGAAAGCTCAGTATTTTGGGAACTCCATACTGAATCTCTTAAAACCATACCTACCATCCCCAGCAAGTGGGGTTAGAAATACTATTGCCCCTGGTGCAGTCAGGAAGTATACTACTCAGAATCCTTGCAAATTCTAAAGATTGGCCAAAATTGCAGGCAGATGCGATTAGTAGGTTAGGTATGCACAAAAACATGCAGCCAACAGGTATTCAGAAGACCATACGGGCATCTCCATTGTGCAGACAACACAGAAGGTGGTGTAGATGATACTCTTCAGGCAGAGCCACAACTTGTGACTGGCTTAGAGAATTTACCTCTGGATTTATTAATATGGGAGCTTTTTGAGATCTTGATCAGAACAATTTCATTAAAAATAATACCAGCACCTTTTGAGCTTAACAACAATAGTTTTAAGAGCAATGGAAGAAGTTAGTAATATTCTGTGTTAGTGAGGGTATGGGAAATTGGTATTCTTGCTCATCAAGATAGGAAAGGAAAATTATTGTGGAAGAAAATTTGGCCTATGAACTGTTTGTAGTTGTTTTCCTTTGAATATATATATACACACACACACATATATATGTATATACATATAAATTTAAAATTAAAAAATACATATATTGTATGTGTATATACACACACACACACACACACACACACATAATATATGTATTTTTTTAATTTTAAGTAGGCTCCACACCCAACATGGGGCTTGAACTCACAGCCCTAAGATTAACAGTTGCTTGCTCTACCAGCTGAGCCAGCCATACACCTCATATTGTCCATAGTTTTTGAATCAATAAATTAAGATTTAGAAATTTCTCTTTAAGATTTTTATTTATTTATTTGACAGAGAGAGACACAGCAGAGAGGAAGCACAAGCAGGGGGAGTGTAAGAGAGGGAAGCAGGCTTCCCGCTGAGCAGGGAGCCCAATGCGGGGCTGGATCCCAGGACTCTGGGGTCATACCTGAGTCGAAAGCAGATGCTTAATGACTGAGCCACCCAGGCACCCCAAGATTTAGAAATTTCTTAGAGGATATACAGACGCACATAAGTATTTACATACAAGACATGTTCACCTTTGCCTGACTTCAATTAACAAAAAACAAACTGGACATTTTCTGTTATCCTCTCCACCTATTGTTATTATATACTATTATATGCTATTATATATTATATACTGTTTAACCTGCCTAAAATACCTTCGTATCTTCTCTTCCTTACCTAACTTGGGCTTCTCCTTTAAGACATAGCTCATTTCTCACCTTCTCTAGGAAGCTTTTCCTGACATCCCAGACAAGATACAAGGTTCCTTCTCTAAAGTCCCATAGAGATTTCTGCATATTTTTTATCATTGTGCTTATCACATTATATTAAATCTATTTAAGTGATTTTCTCTGTACCAAATCACAAAATCTTGAGGTATGCAAAAAACAGTTTTTGAATTGAACTAAAGTGAACTATATAACCAAATAGAGACTATAGGAGAGACAGTTTTGGGGAAGATGTGTAATCAGCTCAGATATGTTGAATTTGCAGTAGATGTAAAATATTCAGGGGGAAATTTCAAGAACCGTTTGGAAAATTGGCACATGGAAATTTACATTTGGAGATCAAGAAAGATGCCAGGACAAGAGAGATTACATGTGAGCTCTAGCTATTTATTTAGAAGTAGCACATTTTTTAAAGGATGAGAATATTAAGGAAAAATGTAGGAAAAGAGAAAAGAAAGCAGCAGAAAGAACCTTAGGAAGTACCTGCATTTAACCATTTGAAGGAGCAGGCAGTGGGTTTGAAAGATATATGGAGAGGACAATGCTCAAATCACAGGTTGTAAAGATGAGTAATCTATACTATTATTTCTTTTTTTTTTTAATTTTTTATTTTTTATAAACATATATTTTTATCCCCAGAGGTAGAGGTCTGTGAATCACCAGGTTTACACACTTCACAGCACTCACCAAAGCACATACCCTCCCCAATGTCCATAATCCCACCCCCTTCTCCCAAACCCCCTCCCCCCAGCAACCCTCAGTTTGTTTTGTGAGATTAAGAGTCACTTATGGTTTGTCTCCCTCCCAATCCCATCTTGTTTCATTTATTCTTCTCCTACCCACTTAAGCCCCCATGTTGCATCACCACTTCCTCATATCAGGGAGATTATATGATAGTTGTCTTTCTCTGCTTGACTTATTTCGCTAAGCATGATACGCTCTAGTTCCATCCATGTTGTCGCAAATGGCAAGATTTCATTTCTTTTGATGGCTGCATAGTATTCCATTGTGTATATATACCACATCTTCTTGATCCATTCATCTGTTGATGGACATCTAGGTTCTTTCCACAGTTTGGCTATTGTGGACATTGCTGCTATAAACATTCGGGTGCACGTGCCCCTTTGGATCACTACGTTTGTATCTTTAGGGTAAATACTCAATAGTGCAATTGCTGGGTCATAGGGCAGTTCTATTTTCAACATTTTGAGGAACCTCCATGCTGTTTTCCAGAGTGGCTGCACCAGCTTGCATTCCCACCAACAGTGTAGGAGAGTTCCCCTTTCTCCGCATCCTCGCCAGCATCTGTCATTTCCTGACTTGATGATTTTAGCCATTCTGACTGGTGTGAGGTGATATCTCATTGTGGTTTTGATTTGTATTTCCCTGATGCCGAGTGATATGGAGCACTTTTTCATGTGTCTGTTGGCCATCTGGATGTCTTCTTTGCAGAAATGTCTGTTCATGTCCTCTGCCCATTTCTTGATTGGATTATTTGTTCTTTGGGTGTTGAGTTTGCTAAGTTCTTTATAGATTCTGGACACTAGTCCTTTATCTGATATGTCGTTTGCAAATATCTTCTCCCATTCTGTCAGTTGTCTTTTGATTTTGTTAACTGTTTCCTTTGCTGTGCAAAAGCTTTTGTATACTATTATTTCTTGTTATTGTTTATGATTAGAGCTGTGGTTCTCAATGTGGGACAATTCTGTCCCTCAAAAAATATTTGACAATATCTGAAGACATTTTTTTTTGTCACAAGTAGGGGAGTAGAGATGGGGTGAGGGGAGAGATGCTATTAGAATATGGTAGGCAGGTGACAGAGATGCCACCTGTATTAATTTGCTAAGACTCCCCAACTCGCATACCACAGATTGGATGATCTAAAGAACACAAACTTATTTTCTCACAGCTCAGTAGGCTGGATGTCCAAGAACAAGATGCCTTCAAGGTTTGGTTCCTCCTGAGGTATCTCTCCTTGGCTTACAGATGGTAGGTTTCTTGCTATGTACTCACTTGGCCTGTGTAGTCTGTGTGTACAAACCCTCATGTCTTTCTGGATGTCCTGATTCTGACCCAGGATATGGGTCAAAATGATTAAGGCCCACCTAAATGACCTTATGGCAATGTAATTAACACTTTGAAGTCTCTATCACCAAACACAGTCAGAATACTAAGGGTTAGGGCTTGCACATATGGATTTAGAGGGAAAACTATTCATTTCACAACACTTTGCCTTCTAGATACCCTAGAATTGACATCCTTTTCACAAGCAAAATATATTCACCCCAACCGAACAGCCCAAATTATTTTTTTTTAAGATTTATTTATTTGACAGACAGAGATCACAAGTAGGCAGAGAGGCAGGCAGAGGGGGGGCAGGGGAAGCAGGCTCCCCACTGAGCAGAGAGCCCAATGCGGGGCTCAATCCCAGGACCCTGAGATTATGACCTGAGCCGAAGGCAGAGGCTTTAACCCACCAAGCCACCCAGGTGCCCCTCTTCCAGGATTTTTATGGTTTCAGTACACACACTTGGGTCTTTAATCCAGTTCGAATTTATTTTTGTGTATGGTGAAGAAAGTAGTCCAGTTTCATTCTTTTTCATGTAGCTGTCTGGTTTCCCCAACACCATTTGCTAAAGAGATAGTCTTTTTTCCAACAGGCAGTCTTTCCTGTTTTGTTGAAGATCAATTGACCATACAGTTGTATGTTCCTTTCTGGGTTTCCTATTCTGTTCCACTGATCTATATGTCTATTTTCCTGCCAGTATCATACTCTTTTGATGATTACAGCTTTGTTGGGTTTTTGTTGTTGTTGTTGTTGTTAAAAGAGTTTATTTAATTATTTGAGAGAGACAGAGAGAAAGAGAACATAAGTGGGGTAGATGCAGAGAGAGAAGTAAACTCCCCACTAAGCAGAGAGCCTGGTGCAGTGGTTGATCCCAGACTCTGGGATCATGACCTGAGCCGAAGGCAGATGTTTAACTGACTGAGCCACCCAGGTGCCTCATCACTATAGCCTTGTAATATAACTTGAAGTCCAGAATTCTGATATCTCCAGCTTCGCTCTTCTTTTTCAAGGTTGCTTTGCTATTCACAGTCTTTTATGCTTCCATACACATTGTAGGAATATTTGTTCTAGTTCTGGTAAAAACGCTAGTTAGGTATTTTGATAGGGATTGCATTAAATGTGCAGATTGCTTTCGGCAGTATAGATATTTTAACAAGATTTTTTTCTTCCAATTCATGAGCACGGGATATCTTTTCATTTCTTTGTGTCATCTATTTCATCAGTGTTTTATAGTTTTCAGAGTCTTTCACGTTTTTTAAGTTTAATTTCATTTTTTCAGTGTTCCAAGAGTCATTATTTATGTAGCACACCCAGTGCTCAACGTAATACATGCTCTCCTTAAAACCCATCATCAGGCTCACCCAACCCTCCACCCCCTTCCCTTCAAAACCCTCAGTTTGTTTCTCAGAGTCCACAGTCTCTCACGTGGATGTCTCCCCCTCCAATTTCCCCCAATTCACTTTTCTTTTCCTTCTTTTAATGTCCTCTGTGTTATTCCTTATGCTCCACAAGTAAATTAAACCACATAATTGACTCTCTCTGCTTGACATATTTCACTCAGCATAATCTCCTCTAGTCCCATCCATGTTGATACAAAAGTTGGGTATTCATCCTTTCTGGTGAAGGCATAATGTTCCACATTATATATGGACCATATCTTCTTTATCAGTAATGTGGCTGGATACAAAATCAATGCACAGAAGTCAGTTGTTTTCTTGTACACTAATAATGAAAATATAGAAAGGGAAATTAGGAATCAATTCCACTTACTATAGCACAAAGAACTAAGATATCTGGGATTAAACCTAACCAAAGAGGTAAAGGATCTGTACTCAAGGAACTACAGACACTCAAAGAAACTGAAGAAGACACAAAAAGATGGAAAAGCATTCCATGCTCATTGATCAGAAGAATAAACATTGTTAAAATGTCGCTACTGCCTAGAGCAATCTATACTTCCAATGCCATCCTGATCAAAATTATGCTGGTATTTTTCAAAGTGCTGGAACAAACAATCTTAAAATTTTTATGGAATCAGATGAGACCCTGAACTGCTAAGGAAATGGTGAAAAAGAAATACAAAACTGGGAGCATCACGTTGTCTGATTTCAAGCTTTACTACAAAGCTGTGATCACCAAGACAGCATGGTACTGGCACAAAAACAGACAGACAGACCAGTGGAACAGAGTAGAAGGCCCAGATACGAACCCACAACTCTATGGTCAAATAATCTTTGACAAAGCAGGAAAAAATATCCAGTGGAAAAAAAGGCAGTCTTTTCAATAAATGGTGCTGGGAAATTTGGACAACTATGTGTAGAAGAATGAAACTTGACCATTCTCTTACACCATACACAAAGATAAACTCGAAATGGATAAAAGACCTCAACATGAAGCAGGAATCTATCAAAATCTTGGAGGAGAACATAGGCAGTAACTTCTTCGACATCGGCCACAGCAACTTCTTTCAAGACACTTCTCCAAAGGCAAAGGAAACAAAAGCGAAAATGAACTTTTGGGACTTCATCAAGATCAAAAGCTTCTGCACAGCAAAGGAGTCTTTCACTTCTTTGATTAGGTTTACTCCTAGGTATTTTGTTGGTTTGGATACAACTAACCATAAATGGAGTTGTTTTCTGTTTCTCTTCCTGCTGTGTCTTTGTTGGTGTATAGAAATGCAACAGATTTCTACATATCAATTTTGTAACCTGTGACTTTACTGAATTTGTATATCAGTTCTAGCAGTTTTTTGGTGGTGTCTTTCTGGTTTTCCACATATGGTATCACACCATCTGCAAATAGTGAAAGTTTTACTCCTTCCTTGCCAATCTGGCTTCCTTTTATTTCTTTTTTTCTTACTGCTATAGCTAAGACTTCTAGTACTAAGTAGAATAAAAGTGGTGAAGATGGACATCCCCCTTCATTCCTGGCCATAGAAAAAGCTCTCAGTTTTTCCCCAATAAGGATATTAGCAGTGGGTTCTTCATATATGGCCTTTATTATGTTGAGGTATGTTCCCTCTAAACATACGGTGTTGAGGACGTTTATCATGAATCGATGTTGTATTTTGCCAAATGCTTTTTCTGCATCTATTGAAATGGTCATAAGGTTCTTATTCTCTTATCTATCTCTCTGTTGATCAATTCATTTTTTCATCCTATAAGAAGACATAATGTTATTAATGTAGAAACAATAAAGATTTGAAACAAAGCTGCAATTATTCTTTTGAAACACACACACAAAAAAATGTTCCTTATTTTCAGATAGATACACTGTTAATTCTATAACATTTACAGTGTCATCCCTATTGTTCTTCAGGACTCAGATGCCTTTGCTTCTGACACTTTTGCTTGCGACATGAGCAATTCTCTGTCCTTAACCTCTGTATATGTTTCCTCAACCTCTTCCTCCTCATTTTCCTCCAGTACAGTTGGAGTCTGTGTGTTCTCCTGCATGTCTGAGACAGCTTCACCTTCAACTTTGAATTTCTCATCAGCAGCTAGTTGTGCCAGCTGAGACAAATCCTTGATCTTGCCGTCCTCAAAAACTATGTAGGTATCTGAAGCTGGGCTCTTGCAGACATCTGGTTTTGTGGTGGGATATTCTTAGACTTCCGGATAGTGACTCTAGTGACTCCTTTAACCTGTCGTAGACCTATTTCCATAACTTCTTTTCACTCCGGTTCTGTTTTGCTTTACTGACTGGTTCTTTATCAATTTCAGCTGCTGCTGCCAGCTGGGCTTATGCAGTTGCCAGCATAGAATCTTGTTCCTCAAGTTTTGATTCATCAGCATTGGATTCCATTCCAGACCCAGTCTCAGTCTGGGGCTATGGTCACTCCTAATTTTTACCAGGGGTGGTTTCTGTGGGTTCAGCTGGCATTGTGTGCAGGAAACATGAAACCAAGATGGCAACAGTAAGAAAGCAAGAGAGAGTGTAGCCAGGCTTGTTGCAGAGGGATTATCCTTTCTTTTATTAATGTGATTATCACATTGATTGATTTGTGAATATGGAACCACTCTTGAAACCCAATTATAAATCCCTCTTGATTGCAGTGAATGATTTTTTTTAATATTTTGTTGGGATTGGTTTGTTAGTATTTTGTAGGGTAATGCTGATCTCCTGGAATGAAATGTGAAGTTTTCTTCCTTTTTCTATTTTTTTAGAATAGTTTGAGAAGAAAAGGTTTTCACTCTTTTTTAAATGTTTGGTAAAATTTGTCTGAAGCTGTCTGGTCCTGGACTTTTGTTTGTTGGGAGATTTTCTATTACTGCTGGTTATTGGTCTGTTCAAGTTTTCTAGTTCTTCCTATTTCAGTTTTGGTACATTTATGTTTCTAGGAATTTATCTATTTCTTTAAGGCTGTCCAATTTGTTGGTATATAGCTTTTCATAATAATCTCATAATTTTTTGTATTTCTCGTAATTCGTGATTTTATTTATTTGGGTCCCTTGTGTTTTCTTTTTGATAACTCTCAGTAGAGGTTTATCAATTTTATTATTTTTTTCAAAATATCAACTACTGGTTTCATTGATCTGTTCTTTTTTTAATTTTTTTAGTTGCAATAGCATTTATTTCTGCTGTAGTCTGTGTTATTTCCTTCTCTCTTCTGGCTTTAGGCTTTGTTTGTCATTCCTTTTCTAGCTTCTTTAGGTGTAAGGTTAGGTGTAAGGTTAGGTTGTTTAATCAAGATTCTTCTTGTTTCTTGAAGTACGCCTGTATTGCTATATACTTCTCTCTTAGGGCCACTTTTTTTCTATCCCAAAGCTTTAGACCACTGTGTTTTCATTTTCATTTGCTTCCATGAACTTTTTTTTCTTATATTTCCTGGCTGACCATTCATTACTTAGTAGCATATTATTTAATCTCCATTATTTGTGGTCTTTTCAGAGTTTTGGTTTTTTGGATTTTGTTTGCTACTCTGACTTTCTTATCTATTTGTATAATATATATTTCTCCATCCCCTTGCATTCAATCTGCAGATGTCTTTAGGTCTCAAATGTATCTCTAGAGGCAACATATAGGTAAGTCTGTTTTTTTACCCATTCTGACAACCTATGTCTTTTGATTGGAGCATTTAGCCCATTTACAGTCACAGTAGCTATTGACAGATATGTACTTATTGCCATTTTATTACTTCTTTTGTGGTTGTTTTTCAAGATTTTTCTCTGATTCTTTTTTCTGTTACTCCCTTTCTTGTTTTGTTGATTTTATTTAGTGATATATTTGGATTTCTTTCTCTTTATCCTTTGCATGTTTATTAGTGGTTTTTTATATATGATTACCATTAAGTTTGTATATAACTACTTCTGCAAATGGCAATCTATATTAAGTTGATGGTCATTTAAGTTTGAACTCATTCTTTTCTGCTCTCCTACCCACAAACAGTCACAAATTCTTAACCCATTAGCATCAATTCTAAGTTCCAAATCTTATCTAATATCATGCAAGATATTATTCATTCTGAGGCAGAGATTTCTCTCCAGTTATGATCTTGTGAAAACAGACAAGTAATAGACTTCCAAAATATAATGGTGGACAAGCTAAGACAGATATTCTCATTCCAAAAGGCAGAAATAAGAAAGAAAAAGGGACCAGGGGTCTGAATCAAATCATTCCATTCAAATCAGATCCACTAGGTCATAAGGTTCAATAACTGATCACATTTTCAAATGTTTTACTTAAAAATCTCCTCAGCTAAATGTCCATTCACAAATTCTACCTTCCATATAACACTAGAACACAATTCAACTAAATCCTTTGCCACTTTCCTCCAATGTTTAATAACATGTTCCTCATTTCCATCTGAGATCTCACTAAAAACATCTTCAATGTCTACATTTCTACCAACAACTTCTTGAATGCGATCTAGACTCTTGCTAACATGCACTCCAAAAGTCTGCTAGCTTCTGCCTATCACCTAGTTCCAAAACCACTTCTATAATTTTGGTTATTTGTTAGAGCGCCACTCCATTTCTCAGTACCAAATTCTGAATTTTTCAGGGTTCTCTAGAGAAATAGAATGAATTAGAGAGAGAGAGAGAGAGAGAGAGAGAGAGAGATGGAGAAAGAGAGAAAAAGAGAAAGAGGGAGAGAAAGTGAGATTTATTTAAAGGAATTGGCTCACACAACTTTAGAGTTTGGTAAATCCAAAATATGATAGGATAGGCTGGCAGGTTGGAGACTCAGGGAAAAGTTAGAGTTCAAATCCAAATCCTTTCTTGTTAGGGAGAGGTCAGTATTTATTCTGTTATTCTGTTGAGGCCTCTACCTGATTGGATGAGACCCAACCCCAATGTGTTTTATTCAAAATCCACCAATTCAAATGTTATTTGCACACAGAAAAACACATTCATAGAAATATCTAGAACATATAAATATATGGGTGCCATACCCCAGCTGAGCTGACACATAAAATTAACCATCTCATGGCCTCACCCTACAATGCATAAGGCATTTCTCCATAACAAAAAATTATCTGGCCCAGAACATCATTAGCACTAAAGTTGAGAAAGCCTGGTCTCAATTTCTGGGAAGATTGTAAGGACATTATAATGAGCATTACAAAAATAATAGCACCTGTAACAATAATATAAATAATAAAAAGGGAGGGAGGGAGGGGGGAGGGAAAGGAAAAAAGAGAAGAATTTAGACACCCTGAAGGTGAAAATGTGATATATTCTCTTTAAGCCACTCTCAGGTCCCACTAGAAGATCTTAGAGAATAGTGGGTAAACTCAATAAATGTCACTGATTAACAGTAAGTGAGCCCCGAGTGTGACCACTAAGAGAGGTATATCACCAGTATGTTTTATTTAATTTCATAATATTTCATGGGAGAACTTTTTTCTTAGCCATAGGTTTACTATATACATTTCAAAGGTTAACAATTAAAATAACAGATTTGGCTTATTTTTTTTTTTCCCTATCAGCCTTGATCACTTTAGAGTGCTTAGTTTGATTGTTTGTTTGTTTCTGAGAGTCCTTTGTTCTCTTAAAGCACAAATAGGGGTTTTTATTTGGAAATAAGAGTACTTTGGCCAAATACACTTAAGTAATAATCAGACAGTATATAGATTTAAAAATTAGTATTCTCACAAATAATAAATCAAAGAGATGCATCCTTAAAAGGGCTTAGTTTGAGTTTTCTGAACGAAGAAAACTTAAAAAAAAAACAGTTCAAGCATGAATCATGGTGTTATTTATTGGGTTTTCTTCCATAAAATCATTGCTTTATAATTACTAAATTTAAAAGCCTATTTATTATTCTAAAAGCTTATAGACTTGAATGTTTTAGTTTTGTATTATATAAAAATTTTGACAAAAATTTTGTTATAACTATATCTGGTCATTTTTATTAGATATGAATTAATTACTTAAGACACCCAAATCCTTTCTTTAAAAAAATGCTATGTTGCATTCACTATATAGAATTTCACAATTTACTGTGATCAAAGCAGTAAGTGGAGCTGAGAGCATGATGAGTCCACAGAGGTTTCAATGAAGTAATCGATGAAGGACGAATAATAATTCCCAAAGAGCTGAAAGGCTATCTATGGTGCTTTATAGTTACAAATATGCTGTCAAAAACTGGATTCTCTTTTTTTCCTGAGTATTAAGCACTTGTTTCTAGGTATTTAACTCACCCCTTCAACTTTTTAGTTCATTAAGGTTCACTCACAAAGAAACCAAATGGTTGACTTTCTTGAGGGATTGTTAGCCATGCCTTCCTTAAGTCATCACTTCCTTATGAAATACAGCAATAATCCTCAAATTCTGCCCAGAGCCGTTCATATAATTAAAGAAAAATCTTAACTCTACGGACATTTCTCAGGCTGGTTGATCATGCCCAAATGGCTCTTCTTTGGTCTGAGCAGTGTAAGGTGATCATAATGACAATTTTCACATTTTTTAAATTAAAATAAAGAAACTTGTACAATGGGTTTTGCTTTCCTTGCAAGTTTGAGTCAAGCGCTTTTAGTTAGAAGGAAGACATAAGAAAAGCTAATTGATTTGGATCTCTAGGTAAATCCTGATTGGTTATTAATGAATAAGGAAAGAAGATAGAGTAAATGTAGCCTACTGAAGGTCAAGTGATACTTGTTTAAATATCATTTGTAGCACTGGTTATGAACACTCAATCAACTACAAACCAGAGAAAAATTACCTATCTCTGAAACACAATGAAATGCAAATATGCAAACATAACATGACATTGGCCAAACCCATGTTTCCCATTTGAAAGATTTCTTTTCTAGAAATGCTTGGTTTTATTTGTAAGATATTTAATGGCAAAGTAGTCACATTATTCAAAGAAATATCAAGTCTAACTCCTAACAAAGTAGAAGTAGACTCTATACCTTTCTTTGAGTGGAACTATGAGGGTTCTTTTAATAAACTTTTTATTTTGGAGTAATTTTAGATTTACAGAAAAGTTGCAAGTTCTGGAGGCCAGAGAATAAGAAAAAGATATTCCCAGGGCCACACTTTCTCTGAAGACTTTGAGGGAGATTTCATTCTTTGCCTCTACCAGCTTATGGTGCTTGGTGGAATTTCTTGATTTGTGGTTCTAATCTCCACCACCATCATCACATTGCCACCTTCTCATCTCTGTGCTTATCTTGTAAGGAACATGTCATTGGATTTAACTCACCCAGATAGTCTAGAATGACCTTATCTGGAGATACTTAATTATACCTGCAAAGATACTTTTTCCAAGTAAGGTAACATTCACAAATTCCAGGGATTAGGACATGGACATATATTTTGAGTGGGTAATCATTCAACCTATTGCAGATTATAATTAACTAAACTCCAGTTTTTGTGTCAATGTTATCTTTCTATTCCAGTACCAAATTGAGAGCATCACAACACATTTATTGCCATGTCTCCCACATTCCCTCTCATCTGTGACAGTTCCTAGCCTTAACTTCTTCTTCATGACCTGGAGAATCTTGTGATATTCTGGCCAGCTATTCCACAGAAAACCCCCAGTCTGGGTTTGCCTAATGCCTTTCACGTGATTAAACTGGTTTACAGATTTGGAGAAATTACAGGGATGAAATACTTTTATTGTCACATTCTGTCAGGAATACATGATGTCCACATAACATTACTGCAGATGTAAACGTTCATCACTGGTTTAAGGTAATTTATGCTGGGTTTTCCCAGCCTGGCTGTGTGTGTGTGTGTGTGTGTGTGTGTGTGTGTGTGTGTTCCCTACTCTAATCTACAGAATTGAGTCACTACTACCAGCCCATGGAGAGTGGGGAATGGATGTGGGAGATTGAAGCTGTACCTTCTGTAAAGTGAAATAGCTACATTTATTATTTGGAATTCTTCTATAACTTCTCCCTCATTTACTTATTCTTAATCATTTTAATATCAGTATAGACACATATATTTATATTTTGGGTTATGATTCAATACATTATCTATTTTGTCGTTTAAATTTTTCCAGCTTTGCCAATTGAGAGCTCTTTCAGATTGGCCCCTGTGTCTCTAGGACATGTCTGCATTTATTTATTTATTTATTTATCTATTTATTTATATTTTCCTTCTCTTTTTTTTGAGTACTTCTTTACTTTCTGGTACTACAAGATGTCCCAGACTTATCTTGTTTTGGTGGTTTACTTTTCAAAGCCAAACAAAATATTAAATATTCAAGACTTTGGTTTTGCTTGTCTGGAATGATAAAGAGAACTTGCCTATTAATACCTCACAGAACCATAGTAAGTAAAGATAGTGGCACAGTTTCATAAAGTATTGATTAAACAAATAGCCAAGATAAAGAGTTATGTGAGATAGTTACTCTTCTTAAAAATAAAATGCTCATAGGGCACCTGGGTGGCTCAGTGGGTGAAGCCTCTGGCTTTGGCTCGGATCATGATCCGAGGGTCCTGGGATAGAGCCCCACATCGGGCTCTCTGCTCAGCAGGGAGCCTGCTTCCTCCTCTCTCTCTGCCTGCCTCTCTGCCTACTTGTGATCTCTGTCTGTCAAACAAAATCTTTAAAAGAAATGTTCATGCCTCCAGCAGAAAACTAAGCAGTTACATTGAATTCTAGTAATAGAGTCAGCAACCTTTAGTTTCAGGACAACTTCAGCTGAGACTGTCAATTCCCTATTGGTACAAACCATGATTAGCTATAAGCTTGCAGCACCCTTCTCACTTGCTTTTAACCTTTGTCAGTGTTTGTAAATTAACAGATGCTGCTCTCTCATAAAATCATCAGTTGAATAACATACCATTTTCATATAACAGTTTTGGCCCTTGAGACCCTAGAAAAGTTTACAGTGTAGATGTAAGTCACTTATCCCGGAAATGAAATGAAATGAAATGAAAGTGCCTATGGAAACCTACTGGTAGACACATAAAATAAACAGTACTATGCAGAATTCTAACTTGTATTTTTATTTATATTTTCCCTGGAAGAGGGAAGCAAAGAGAAATTTATCTGGTTATTGTTGGACTTTCTGCAAGCCAAGCTGTATTTACCTAGAACTACTTGGTAAACAATACACTAAAAAGGCTAGAATTAAGGCACTATAACAACAATAATTACTTCAATAATAGAAGACATTTATATACATATATAAAAGATATAAATATATAGAGAGAATGAATATGTTTATTATGTCTATAATATACAATGTATATACATGCTTATTTCATCACCAAATAGTTCTGTCAGATGGGTAAGGACACTATTCCATACCTTATCTCTACTCTGGGAATAAGGACACCTGCAGTAAGACAGGCTGAATTTCTTGGTGCAATCATACTCCTTTAAACAAGGATTCAGGAATGTCTTCTGAATCTTTTTGTATTAACAATACATGTACAGAAAATCACAAAGTATGTTATATATCTGAAATGTTCTTTAGTGTTCTTTTGGAACATATAAGGCTCTCATCTTTTTTTTTTTTTTAAGATTTTATTTATTTGAGAGACAGAGATTACAAGTAGGCAGAGAAGCAGAGAGAGAGAGAGAGAGAGGAGGAAGCAGGCTTCCTGTTGAGCAGAGAGCCCGATGTGGGGCTCGATCCCAGGACCCTGGGATCATGACCTGAGCCAAAGGCAGAGGATTTAACCCACTGAGCCACCCAGGCATCCCAAGGCTCTCATCCTTATGAGAAATTTATAACGAGCTACAAAGTAGTTAACCTCCTGAATTCAAGCTGTGCTTAAAAACTCAATGTTCTTACAGCCTGATTAAACAGTTTTCCAAAATTCAGTCTGGCATATAAAAATATTCTAAATTCTTAAATTCTTAAAATGTTATTTGAAGGAAATTGTGTGTGTATTAAAGTCAAGGTACAAGATATGTGTGCTACTTCCTCTAAAAGAAGGAATCCTTTCAATTCAGTACATTTTAACAAGATATGCATTGTAAGAATATAAATGGAGAGACATGACATGATGTGTTCTTTTGTTTTTTGGCATGGAAATTTTTTAAATAGTGTATTTTTGCCTTGTTATTTCCACAAAAGCACTTAGCAACCTTTCATATTTTCAACATCATTTCTTGACAAGACAAAGAGAAGAGTAATCTGTGGGTGGCACTTCAAAATGATAATCAGAGGAGTGTCATAAAAAAGAACATCATGTCAGCTGTTAGAATGTTCCCCAACTATACTTCTTGAAGAGTCAGAATAAATGTCTTTGTGATTCCTTATCATATAGACTGAATTTACTTTTGATATCTAAAGGAAGTCACTAATTTTAAAGGAGAGGACCTCACAACTTAAATAGCAGGTTTAAAGGAGCAAAGGGAGGAGGAAATTATGTAGTCAACCTATTTAGGATTTTATTCCCTTTGCTTGTCACATTAGCTTTCTTTTATTCTTCAAGACAAATGTGATCTAAAATATCACTGAACATGAATTGTGGATAACTCTGAAGAATTACTCTAATGTATTCTGATGTTTGCTTTTTATGTGCAGTAATGAAATCACCATCCCTAACACTTAATTAATGCTAAAACTGGCAATTATTCTATTTCTTCTCACCATCAGAATTTTGGTGAATGAAAAAAACCCCAGAATTTTGGTGAATGCTGATTCTCTAGATTTTCCAATTATAAAAGGAATAGCATGTAAATCTGACTCCATTCCTTCTTTTTTTTAATGAAAAAGAAAAGATGTATTTATTTGAGAGAGAGTGAGAGTGAAGGAGTAGAGGGGTGTGGGAGGAATAGAATCTCAAGCAGACTCCCTGATGAGTGCAGAGCCCTGCGCAGGACTCGATCTCACCACCCTGAGATCATGACCTGAGCTGAAATCAAGAGTCTGATCCTTGGGTGCCTGGGTGGCTCAGTGGGTTAAGCCTCTACCTTCAGCTCGGGTCATGATCTCAGGGTCCTGGGATCTGAGTCCAGCATCGGGCTCTCTGCTCAGTAGGGAGCCTGCTTCCCTCTCTCTCTCTGCCTGCCTCTCTGCCTTCTTATGATCTCTCTCCCTCTCTATCAAATAAACAAATATTAAAAAAGAAAAAAAAAAGAGTCTGATGCTTATCTGACAGAGCCACCCAAGTCCTTCTGTTTCTTATACTTCTGCCATACACAGAGCATTAAGTGCTGGCATTGTACAACATTCTGCTTCTTTTTATTTTTCACCTGAGTTTATATTTAAATGGGATTAAATAGGCAACATATAGTTGATATTTTTTATCCGTTCTGATAATCTGTCTTTTTATCACTGTAGCTAGACCATTCAGATTTGAAGTGATTACTGATATAATTGGACTAATAACGAAGCTTTTTGTAACTACTTTATTCCCTGCATTTGTGTTTTGTTCCTTTTTGCTTACCCTCTTTATTTTGTCTTCTCTCATTTTAATTGAGCATTTTACATGATAGCATTTTATCAACTCTCCCAGCATATCAATTACACCTTTGTTTTATTGCTAATGGATTTATTATAATGTACGTTTTTAATTAAGCCAGTTTTATCTTCAAATAACACTATACCATTTCAAGTACTTTATAACAGAGTATTTCTAATAGTTCCCTTGTATCCCTTACGACACTGCTATCTGCTATCGACTGAATTGTGTACCCACCCCCACACCCCTTGCACAAATTCATATGTTGAACCCCTCACATCCAATGTGATGGTATTTGGAAATAGGGCCTTTGGGTAGTAATTACATTTTGAAGGAATCATAGGGTGGGGTATGATTTTATGATGGGAAGAAAAAGAAAAGAAAGAAAGAAGTGGAGCGCATTCTCTCTCTCAGCCATGTGAAGACACAGAAAGAAAACAGCCATCCGGACTCCAGGAAGAGGACCTTCACCAAGCCAATGGGCCACCACCCTTCTCTTAAACTTCCCAGCCCCCAGAACTGTGAGAACCACCCAATAGGTGGCATCTATTTATAGCAGACTAATACTCTACCATTTATTTCACTTAACCATATGCAATAATCACCTGGATACAGTGTTGTTATTATTATTATTTTAAGGACTATAACCCAATCCTCTGCCTTTCTTAATGTAGATCCAAGTTTCTGACCCTCATTTTCCTCTTCTAAAGAACTACTTACCATGTTTGTTTCAGAGCATGTCTTTTGGCCATAAATATCCTCAGTATCTGGGTTTCTTCTAAGATTTTCTCTTTGTTTCCTGAAATTTGAATGAAAACTCTGGGGATAGGTTTGTTTTTATGTTTATCCTTCTGGGTGGTCTCTGAGCTAACCAGATTTGTGATTTCATATCTCTAATTTGGGGAAATTCTCAGCCATCATTGAATATTTCTTCTGCTCTCTTCTTTTTCCTCTCTCTGATAACCTAATTAATGTATGTTATATCTTTTGCAATTGTCCCACAACTCTTGAATGTTCTGGTTTATTATTATTATTATTATTATTATTATTATTATTATTATTCTCTTTGCATTTCAGTTGAGAATGCTTTCACTGACATGTATTCAGCTCACTAATTTTTTCTTCAGGTGAGTTTTATTTACCGATAAGCCCATCAAAGGCATTCTTCATTTCTGTTACTATATTTTTGATTTCTTGAACTTTCTTTGATTATTTGAGTTTCCATTTCTTAGCTAACATTATTTCTCTATTGTGTTGACTTCCAAGCTTTTTTATATATCAGGGGAAGCTATATTAGGAAGTCTCCTGATTAAGCATTAGAACATTTTCACTTGGTAATTTCCTCACTCAGAACAGTTTTCAGCATGTGCCGTTCTCTTATCCAGGACCAAAGGAACACAGAACTAATATATTCTAAGAGCCAAGTGTTCTACCTTTAGGCAGCCTTAGCATTAAACAACTGAAGACAGATATTTAACCGTTCTCTTAAATCTAAAGGGAATTAGATTAATCAATCTTAAAAACTGATTTCAGCAATTAGTAATAGCCATTAATAGGAATCTGGACTACTGGCCTATCAAAGTAAGCTAAATTATACTGCACATTATACTGTGCAATGGATTTTAAGGAACTTGATAGCTTAGACATATTATAGCATCTATATAATATGTATGTGCGTATTCTTCCCGTCAGTGATTTCAGATCCATTCTTCACCCGTCTCTATCCTCCCTTATGCCCTGGAAAATGGATCCATATAGACTAAATCAAAATTTCTCTTTGCCTTCTGGCTTCTGGTTGGATTCGACAAGGGACAGGACCTCAAATGGAGGGAGGGGAGTGAGTTTGAGGCATCATTTCCCCATCCCTCCGTGTTCCCCTCTGAGTTCACAGTTCTTCCCAACTGCTGCCCTCTCCATGTGAATATCCCTTCTAGAATTTTCAACTTCCCTGCCTGCTGCCCACCCATGCCTATGTTAGAAAAGCCTGAATATTTATGTGCCTGACCCCTAGATCAATTTTCAGTACATAAGGCAGAAAAACACCCAACCTGTGATATACTGTGATGTGATCATGCTATTACCACACCCCCTTTTCTTTTGCCCACCTGTACGCCTGTACACATGGTACAATAATGCCTCATAATGAGGGTACTTAACAAAGTATCAAGGTTCAGGAAATATGTCCAGGAAAAGATGGCCTGTGGGCTAGAAGCACAATTACAGCAGAAAACTGTAGTCTTGTTCGAAAGTATCTAATACAGTGCCTGGCTACGTGGTAAGCCAACAATAAGAATAGAGCTTTGATTAGCAAGGTCTACTTAGGTTAAAAACATAAAATAGAGGAAAAAATTATACCTAAGAGAAACTTGGATATACAATTACTTCTAAAATTTTGGAGACCCATTTCAGCCACCACAATTACCAAAGCAGAGTGCAGTGTTTTCCTGTTGGACAGACACCACATACCATGACATCACGTATGACTAAATGGGGACAGGCGGAGCACCAAAAATACTGACAACAGTCAAAATCTGGGAGGCTCATCTCTCTTTTACAGAAGAGCAGACGGAGAAGGTGTCATGGAGAAGGGCATCATCAGTTGTGGAATCCTAAAATCAAGGTGAAAGCTTCATATTGGAGTGATGGAAAGAATCCAAGTAGTACGAAGAATGAAAAGCACCCATTAGAGCTCACAGCTAGAAGATCATTGTTGAACTTGGCAGGAGCAACAGCAGTAGATAATCACAGGCAAAAGCCAGACTGCAGTGCACTGAAGAGCAAAACTAATGTTTGTGTGCTTTTTCCCTCCAACTCCAGCCACAGTGGCCTTTATCAGCTTCTCAAACATGTCATGTTCCCTCTGGGTGAGGGCCTCAATGTTCTCTCCTTTCATATGGTTGATTCTCTCTTAGGTTCAGTTGTCTCAGATTTTGCTTCCTCTGCAAGGTCTTCCATGAACAACACATGCCATCTATCATACTGGATCTTCTTGTTATAGTCCATGTCTGAGTAATGAGTAATGTCTACCTCCCCTTGCCACACCTAGAAAAAGACCAGGACCATGTCTTGTTTTCCTGAGAAGGGTATTACTAGCACCTAGTGACATTTCTATTATGTCATTTTTACTCAACTAGTAACTATTCCCCACATAAGACCAAAATCCATTGAATTTATTCATTCCCTTTGTTTCCCTGTGGTGTCTTGCATATGTAAGTGCTCAATAAATATGTTCAAGCAATCCAGCACTAGTTAATTAAATTGAGAAAACAAAAACACAAGAAAACATACACTCAGAAAACCTAATAGAAAATATCTAGGCTATATGGCATCTAGAATCTTCCCCAACACTATATGTTTGCTTTGTTCATTGTTGCATCACTTTTGCCTAGAAAGATGCCTAGCACAGAATAAGTAAACAGCAGGTTGTTTTTGTTGTTGTTGTTGTTGAATTTATAAAGAAATAATTGAAAGAATTAAAAGTATGGGTTTGGTCCAGTTTGTAACTTTGAGTTTAGAAATTTACGAGGCAAATTTTAAAATAGTAGAAAAAGCAACAGTTTCTAAGATGATTCTACATGGCAAGGAATTCTGACTTTTACTATAACTTACACCATGAGAAAGAAAACAAGGAGATACCTTCATAAGTCAGGGTGTCATACTGAGGATCTTTTTAATAAGCTTCAATTCAAAAGGTTATTAATAAATGTAAGACTCACACATAATCACAGACACATATGAAAAAAATTTGGTATCACTTAAGACACACTAAAGCCAGAATAAATGAAAAATATAAATACTAAAAATGAAGGAGAGAAGGATTTTAGGTTGGATATGGAACTACAGGAAATATGAAATAAGTAGATCTTAAGTGCATCAGCATTAGCCACAAAGAAAACACAAAGTGTACTGAGATCACTATGTGTCCACACAAATGGCTAAAAGAATAGCAGGCATCAGTGAAGACATGGATATCTATCTCTTAATTTTGCTGCTGGGAAGGTAAGAGGGTATGACCACTTTGGAAAACATTTGCAATTTTTTATAAAGTTATACATAACTTACATTATGACTCAATTCCACTCATAGGTATTTATACAAGAAAAATTAAAACTTACATCTACAAAAAGACTTACATTTGAATGATCACAGCTGTTTTATTTATGATGGCCCCAAACTGAAAACAGCTCAAATATCCATCAATAGGTCAGCAGATAAACAAGTTATGGCCAACAATGGAATGCTTCTCAAAAGATAAAACAGAAATAGATTACGTATACATTCTACAACATAGATGAGCCTCAAAAATATTTAAGTGAAAGAAGCCAGGATAAAAGTTTCATACTATAAGATTACATTTATGTGAAGTTCTAGAATAGGCAATACTAAACTATACTGAAATTAGATCAGGGATTGCCTGAGTTGGGTTATGGTCCAATCTATACCTTAAATTTATAAACTTACTTTTCGTTGGGAAAGGACATAAGAAAATGTTTTGTAGTGATGGAAATGTTTTACATCTAATATGTGATAGTTGTTCCATGTATATATACATTAGTCAAACTTCCTATATTTTTAAAAATAGTATATTTTAGTTTTATTGTATGTGGATTGTACCCCAATAAGTTTTATTAAAATTTTGAAATAATACATTAACAGAAAAAAAAAACAAAATAGGAGTCTTCAGCTTCTGTTTTGTTTCCATACTTACTGTTTTAAACATTAATAGTAAAGATTCAAGATCAAATGTGTTAAAAAGATTATACAGTAACATCTGGTTCTTCTAAATTCAAGTTTTGAAACAGAACTTTATCCCATGTATTTTGGTCAAGATTCTTCACTGCCAAAATCAGAATCCATTCTGATAGATTAAATTGCACTATGTACTGAATTGTATACCCCCTGAATTCACATGTTGACATGCTAACCCCAAATGTGACCATATTTGGAGACAGGCCTTTACAGAAATAAGATCATGAGAGCAGGGTCCTGATCCAATAGGACTGTCCTTCTAATAAGAGACACTAGACAGCTTGTTCCTCTCTGCCATGTGAGGGTACAGAGAGAAGTCAGTCAACTGAAAGCCAGAAAAGAGTTCTCACCAGAAAATGTCCCTGTTGGACCCTGATCTTAGGCTTCTAGCCTTTGGAACTATGAGCAAATAGATTTCTGTTCCTCAAGCCACCTGGTCTATGGTTTTGTTATGGCAGCCAGAGCAAATTAACACAAACAGAAATTGTTTTATTATAGGATACTAGATGGCTTACAGAATCTCTGACAGAGCCAGGAGACCAATTTGGGTCACCACTCAGGGATCTGATACTTGAACCTCTAACCAGAACATTCCAAAAGAACCAAGTATGTTCAACACATGGTTGTAAGAGCCAGCCATGTTTCCCCACATGGACACTGCCTCAGTTTCCTCCCTGTGATTCCTCCAAGTCTCCCTGTCTGTCTGGCAGAGTGTAGGCTGGCCAGCCCATGGAATCCACTCCTCAGTGTGCCCAGATCCATTGGTAAGAACTTTGAGCTGCTTTCAGGGGGACTTTGAGGAGTTCTTCAAGAAAAAGTTGAAGAGGAAATAAAAATATTCTATAGCCAAAAAAGGCGACCAAAGAATCAGAGACCAGACTAGTGAGTTGGATGTTCCTTTCCAAATTTCAAAGAAGCTTGGGAAAGGACAATTCTTGAGCCTTTAGTAATAATCACTGAAAGCAACACAATTTTATTGTAAGCTAGCTTTCTCAGATTGGTACAACTGGCTGATTTCAGAAGAAAATTCAGGAGTCTTCTATATTATAACTTGCATAAGATTAAGAAATTTGAAACAGGTTCCCAAAAGAAAGTAATTAGTTGACTCATAACACCGCAAAAGGAAATTCCTAGGTATATGCCATTAGAAACATTTTTTTAAAAATAAACACACAGACACGTGTGCATGAACACACACCAGTTTATCAGATTTGCATATGGGCTAGTTTGAGCTGTGGGTCAACAGAGATGGCTTCTGATATCATATCTGCATGTTTTCTGCCTACTTCAACTAGTATAATTCACTTTTGCTCCACAGCCCGACACCACCCACCTTGAAACTTCTTAAGAGCACTGGGCTGAGACAAAAAAGATCTCTTCCACAATTTATCTGTTTAATCCCAGGCGATTTATTCCACCTCTCTGGGCCTCTGGTTTATCAACTGAACACAAGGATCATTTCCAAGGCCCATCCAAGCTCGTAATCCCCATGATCCTTTTTTTTTTTTTTAAGATTTTATTTATTTATTTGACAGAGAGGCACATCAAGAGAGGTAACACAAGCAGGGGGAGTGGGAAAGGGAGAAGAAGGCTTCCCATGGAGCAGAAAGCCCGATGTGGGGCTCGATTCCAGGACCCTGGTCATGACCTGAGCCGAAGGCAGACGCTTAATGACTGAGCCACCCAGGCACCCCAATTCCCATGATTCTTAAGAACCCTCCTGGGTTTGGTAGCACTTTTGTCCTTTATGGGAAAAAAAGAGTCTTTAATCTGATCTTAACTAGGAGTTTATGAGGCTTATCCTATTGACAGGTCACTTAGCATTTGGGTACTGTTGGTTACAAAGGACAAATAGAGCATCTTTTCTGAAATATCTCTGTCCAGGACCCCAGTTCATAGCACTGTACTTATCAGTATACCTAGGAAGTGATTTAAAAACAAAATTACCCCTGATGAATACAGATGCAAAAACCCTCAACAAAATATTCAAACTGAATCCAAAATACATTAAAAAAAAATCATTCACCACAATCAAGTGAGATTTATTACTAGATTGCCAGGGTGGTTCAATATCTGCAAATCAATCAACATGATGCATCACATCAATAAAAGAAAGGATAAGAACCATATGGTCTTTTCAATACACGCCAAAAAAAGCACCTGACAAAATACAACATCCATTCATGATAAAAAAAAAACCTTCAACAAAGTAAGTTTAGAGTGAACATACCTCAACGTAATAAAGACCATCAACAACACAAGAAATAACAGGTATTGGGTGAGGATGTGGAGGAAGAAGAACACTCATGCACTGTTGGTGGGAATGCAAACTGGTATAGCCACTGTGGAAAACAGTATGGAGTTTTCCTCAAAAAGTTAAAAATAGAAATACCCTTTGTTCTAGCAACTGCATACTAGATATTCCCCCCCAAAATATAAAAACACTAATTCAAAGGGATATAAGCACCCCTATGTTCATTTTGGCATTATCTACAGTATCTAAGATGTGGAAGCAGCCTAAGTATCCACTAATTGGATAAAGAAGATGTGGTATATATATATAATGGAATATTATTCAGCCATTAAAAAGAGTGAAAACTTGTCATTTGCAATGACATGGATGGAACTACAGAATATAAGACCAAGTGAGGTACGTCCGTCAAGGAAGACAAATTCTATATAATTTCACTCATAGTGGAATTTCATAAAACAAAAGAGCAAAGGGGAAAAAGAAAGAGAGAGACAAGTCAAGAAACAGACCCTTCACTACAGAGAGCAAACTGATGGTGATTAGAGGGAACTGGGTAGCGGGATGGGTGAAAAAGGTGATGGGGACGAAGGAGTACCCTGTTGTAAGCAGCACGAGGAGATGCACTGAAGTGTTAAATCACTATCCTGGACGCCTAAAGCTAATACAACACTGTATGTTAACTAACTGGAATTAAAATAAAGACCTAAAAAAAAAAGAAAATCAAACATCTGGGGGAAGGAAAAAGAATGAGGTGGATTATGAATTGTGTCTGAAATCTTCTAATGATTAACCTATCCCTGGAACTTTTAAACAACAGGAATAATCTTTAAACTAAGTTGTGTGTTCGAATCCCTCCAACTGAAATCCCAGAGAAGGCGTAAGTTGAAATGAGTCTAGCGTCAGCGGGAGACAGTCTGATAACTTCTCAACCCACATTCAAGACCACATCCAGTTTATCCTTCTTCCCCACTACAATCCTCATCACAATAAGAGCTGCCTTGGTATTTAACCAAAGGGCACACTCCTCTGACATTTGGGGATGATAATGTAGGTTAAAAATCTACAATTAAATCAACTGGCTATTTTTAATATTTCACTGTACAGGTTTCAGAAAAGGAAACTTACCTGCGACATGAAATTTTGAGAGTCAAAGCAGTAAATCATATGGAAAGGGACACTAGGCATGAATAATTTACATTTTGTTTATCACATATATAAAAACACTTAGAAAATTTTACTAGAGGCAACAGGCAATGAGAACAGGATTGTTCTTGTTTTAGTTTTCATTTCAGATCTCGTGGTTTTGGTGAACACAATTTCTTTTAATCTTCTCTAGCACAGTCATACTAGTTCAAAGCTTATAAACCCCTACAGTCTAGTTTCACTTGTTCAAATGATGCATTTTTCTTGGGCTCATTATGAGAATGAGAATCATAAGCCTTCTTGCATAACTCAACAGAATCTAGACACTGAAAAAAGGAATCAGAACAAATAGGAATGCTGAATCTTCAAATTCATTTCCAAAACTAAAAACAATCTACTCTCAATTTGTATTTTATTTACTTGCAATCTACTCTCAATTTGTATTTTATTTACTTGCATACTCTTTGGCAAAACACTTTTAGTATAAATTCATAAGTAATGATCCCTTTGTAAAGACTGACAATACTCTTTCTTGAAGTCATGTGACTTCTCAGATTTGCAGAGTGAAGAAATGACTGAGATTAATAGAGAACTGCTAAGGTTTGATGTATGGTATTTGTGAAGAACCTTGACTCATTTTTCTGTGTGCTCCCAGACCCCTTTACCACCAACATGTGAATTAGTGGGAGCTGAGAACTCACCTGAAACACCCTGTATGTTCTCTGATCAAGTATAAAATAAAGATCCTCTTCTCCAAAATGCTGCACATTTTGATGTAAGATCAGTTCTTACTGAAGCATTCTAAAACTGTCAATTCCCTTGCTACATTACCTGTTCTTCATATTCTGCTAAGGCCAAAATGTGTCAAATGGACAGATTGCTCAGCCAGAGACAGTCAGATTTTGTCAAACCAAGAAAATTAAACCCAGGCCCTGTCATAAAAACACAGCTTATGAGCCTGCCGGAAGCACCAGCAAAACTGGCTTCGCTAACAGCTGCATTCCCTCCTGGCATTTCAACATTGGCCAAATGTTGATTCAAAGCATACCAAAATCCAAAATTTCTCAAGCAACCTCTGTTTCAGCTGACATAGCCAAGTGTTTTTGGGTAAGTGGTGTTTTGTCAACCCCCAGTCCGAACTGCTGACCATAAAACACAAGATAATGAACAAAAATTAGCTCCAGAAGAAGTTTCAGTTGTCTGAACTTGCCTTTTCCTGTTTTTCTGGCCCTTGGGAAAAATAGGAATTCTTTATTTCACTCTTCATCATGTTTTAGCATTTTAGGAGAGTTTCTATTCTCTAAATTGGCTGGGTTTTCATCTAGGATTAGGATTCTAGCTGGATTATCATTAATAGTGTGATTCCACCAGCTAATTTATGATAATTAACAATTCCCTATAGAATGAAATTGTCAAAGATTAGATACATAAGAATGCAGTTGGGTATTAAGAGGAGATGTACTGTCTGGAGCACTTCCTTCTGGGGTGTTTCTGGTCTGCCTTCATCCTGGGGTATCTGATGTCTGTCTGATGTACTCTGAAGCTTATGGATGAGCTCTGGATGGATTCTAAAGTTTCTACATAAATCTCAGAGTTCTTCATTTCCTCCACATAAATATTCCCAAGAACAGATGGCTGGAAAATTAGTGCATCACGAAATAAGATAGACATAGGAATGACCTTTCTTTCTCAATTACTAATCATTATCTGATGCCGGCTAATTTGAAAGTAGCAAAATGGTTGTGTCTACCTTCAGTCATAAGTCAATTTCCAGACAAACCATATACTGCCAAGGTAAAATCCATACGGATAATCCTATTCATAAAACAAAGTTTTTCTTTCTTAAAGAAAAATTGGCCAACTTTGAAAAATATCATTTTAACCAATTCTATCCATGTTTACCTTTTGCTTTCAACCAAAAATTTGGACTCCGTCTTCCAGAGCAATGAAAAAATTAGGTTCAAAATTATTCTCTTGTTGTTGATGGTTTTAATGTGTCAACCCCAACCCACACTCCCAGTGTTATTTATTGAACAATCAACTTGGGATGAATGAAGAATGGTTCCTACAGCCTGAAACTATTAATGTATTGCTCATCATAATTTGCTGAAATTTAGTATAAACATATATATACAAATGTCAAATTAAATAGCTATAAAATTATTAGAACATAAAGCTTTAAAAAATACTTTTTCAAATATCTCTCAGAGCTCATTCTTCCACGAATAACTCTCTTTAATTGGTTAGGTACTTATTTAACATTTCTTTCAATCCCAGAGGGGCAGCCGGGAGGCTCAATGGGGTAAGCATCTGTCTTGGACTCAGGTCATGATCTTATGATCCTGGGATCAAGGCCTGAGTTGGGCTCCCTGCTTAGCTGGGAGTCTGCTCCCTCTGCCTCTCCCCCTCCACCACCCTTGCTTTCTTTCCAGCTCACTCTCTCTCAAAAATGTAAATAAAATCTAAAAAAAAAAAAAATCCCAGGGCAGAGGCAACAATCTATGTCTGATTTATTTTCCCATACACAAGTGGATTTGAACTGATAATTAGAAGGTGAAATAAAGCTGTCAAACCTATTTTGTGATGATTTGCAATTAACATAAATTAAGTGACTATTACAGAACTTTCGGGCTCAGCTATTACTGAGAATAGTGTATATTCATATCTGTTTGTTGATGCTTATCTTGTTTCTAATCTTTAAGTAATTTATTCTCTATCCTTTTCATCTTTTCAGCCTCTTGAAGTAAAACAAAAAATCTGTTCTGAAATCTTGTCTGTTCTGAAACTAAACCTATCCAGCTATTAAACAGTGCCTCTTTTTTCCTACACTTTGCCTTATAATTCTCTCAAGGCATCTAGGAAACTATTCATTTGACCTTGAAGGTATGACTTTTATTTGTTATGAGCCTATGAATTCAAGATCTAAAAAGATGGTCATTATCCCCATATTACATTCAACCACATTACAGAAACAGAAGTGGTAAATATAATGCACCAAAAGTTATGGGTTTTCTATTGAAGGGGTCCAAATAACACCAGGCAAAGCACGAGAAGAGAGAAGAACCTTGAAGTGGTCATGGATGCAAAGAAAATATGTGAATATAAGTTCTGATCTATGGAAGCTGAAGGAACTAGCAAGGACATAACCTGATTTTTATGGCTTAAGCATTTAAGGTACGGAAGATAAAGCAGAACTGCAATTTGTAGCCACCACAAAACACACCTTCCCTGCTAATATCTGGCATCTTAACTGCCTTCCTTTGAAAACACTTTCTGCACGTTGTATTTCTAGGTTACTGACAATTGGGTAGATTGCGTATTAACTTCCTAGGAAAAGGATCCAACCTAATTTTTTTAAATTTTTAGTTATATAGCTATTAAAGAAGCAACACAGTGCTTTTCAATCTCTTTGTATACTTAGAATAGAGAATTAAAATATTCACCTTAAAAAGTCATTAAACAACTAGAATTCCAATCCCTCTAAGCAATTTGGGTGTTGTTCTGTTGAGTTTTTAAACACTCCCTTTAGTCTTTTCTTCAGTTGGAATCACACACAGGAATGCACTATGTAGAACTGATTAAAATAAGATCAGAGCCCAAAGCACCCCATACTCCTCTCAGTTTTGTAATGGACTCCCTACACACACACACACCCCCCACACACACCATAACTCCTGAGGAGGTCCAAAAGATCCATTTTGAAAATACCGTGACTAAATGGTCTCTCAAGACCTCTTCCAACCATTCATTAAATGATTTTTTACTAAGAATTCATTATTTAAAAAGACTAAATGGAAAGTACTTTTCAAGTGTTATTTTGCTATCTCCAATTTTATTTTGTTCTTTAAAGGCCCTATCTATGGTCTGCACTCTGAAGCCAGGCTGTCTAATTTTATAATGTGGGCTGTGTCATTCACTAACTTGATGACCTTGAGGAAGTTACTTAACTTTTCTGAGCCTGTGTGTCCTCATCTATAAAGTGGCATAATCAAGCCTTTAAAACAGTGGTCGGCATATAGTAAGAACTCAGCATGTGTAGGCTACTATTATTCAGTTGAATAGATCAAATACCTACAGTGAACAGGGCACAAAGTGTTTCAGGAGACTTTGTGGGCTACATATCCTAGCCCACAAGGAATTTATAGCAGCCTTAAATAAGGACCCATACTGCTGCTAAGAAGAGTTTCTAAGATTTATGGGGATCCAGATACCCAAAACATTGTCCAATCTGCTTGGACCTAATTGGAAGAGAAGAGACAGATGAAAGCTACTAACGGTGATCCAAGTGCCCATCTCATTAATAATGGGAGGCAAGTGCCCCCACTGCTCCTAGGAGTCGACTCTCTGATTCACACTGATATGGAATGGGAACCCTCTGTGGTACCTCCATAAGCCTAACAAGAGGATCTGTATGAGCCCAGGCAGAGAAGTTGCCTGTCAGCTACAACAAAGCACAGCACAAGAAAAAAGGAACAAAGAGGTCCTGCCTGAGAAGGTTGAGCTGGTGAGACTACAGAGTGATACAATTACTTTGGAAGACAGTTTGGTGGTTTCTTACTAAACTAAATAGATTCTTAACCATTCGACCCATCAATCACAGTCTTTAGAATTTAGCCAAAAGCGTTAAAATTTTATGTCCATGCAAAAACCTGCACACAGATGTCTGAGGCAGCTTTTCTCATAATTTCCAAAACTTGGAAGCAGCCAATATGCCCTTTAGTAGGTGAATGGATAAACAAACTGTTACGCAAGCAGATAATGGAGTATTATTTGGCACCAAAAGGAAATGGGCTATCAAGTCATGAAAAGTCATGGAGGAAGTTTCAATTTATATTACTAAGTGAGTGGAAGCTACATATAGTACATTTCCAAATATGTGACTTTCTAAAATGGCAAAACTCTGAACACAGTTAAAAAAAAAAAAAAAAAGTCATTTGTTGTTAGAGGTTGGGGGGAGGGAAGGATAAATAGAGCGTAGAGGATTTTTTTTAAGGCAGTGAAAATGCTCTTTGTGATACCATAATGATAAGTACATTCATACATTTATCCAAACCCACAGAACGTTCAACACTAAGGGTGACCAGTAGTTTAAGCTACAGACTTCGGGTGATTATGGTGTGTCAACATATGTTCATCAATTGGAACAAAGATACTACTGTGGTGATGTTGATAATGAGGAAAGATAAGCATGTGTAGAGGCTCCGGGTATATGGAAAATCTGTACCTTCCTTCTATTTGCTGTGAATCTAAAACTGCTCTTCAAAAACTGGTCTAGACTAGGGGATGTGACCATGAGTTAAAAAAAAAAAAAAAAAGTGCCTCAGTCTTTCACAGCCCAGATATTTCCAATTTTAAACCCCACACAAAAGGCAACTGCAAAGCCTTTGTGACTGCTAGATGGGAAGAAAAGGCTCTAGAGGAGTTAGGTTACAGACTTACTTTGCAAGAAAAGCTTTAACAGGCAAGGAGGCTCCAGTGTTATATAAGGATACATTTTTTAAGGACTTATTTCTTTAAAACCTAAATTTGTATCCCTTAGAAAATGATTTAAAATAGCTAACAATTATAATTAGCTTTAGGAACAAACAAATAAACACAGAATAATATATAAATATTGCCAATTAATGACTCTATAATAAACAGCCTGCAGTTGAATAAATAATCGTTTAGGCTGAGCCCCGAAGTAGCAACACTGGCAAATTAATGAATCTTTTATAGAACCTAGTTAATAATAGACTTCAGATCTGACAGGTGCATGTTCTAGAAACAAGCAGAAATCCAAATGTTATAAGGCTCTCTATCCCCATCCACTGATATTATGCCAGATATGGGGCCATTTTTCTAGCAAAGATAGCAGTATGTCTTTCGATTGATGACTTGAAGTTTTCAAGATTATTGCGACTCACAATAAGTATTTTAAGTTAACATCCTCCCTACCCCTGCAAAAAAAAAAAAAAAAAAAAAAAAAAGAAAGAAAGAAAAGGTAACAAGGAGGCCAAAAGATCTATAACTTACTTGTTGAGAGTTTGGGCCCCACAACTAAGATTAGATTGGAATCTCTACTCTGACTTGCATAGCTGTGAATCCTTAGACAAGTCACTGACGCTGTCTTGGTTTTCTTATCTGTGAAGTGGTTAAAATAATACCTGCCTTGGGGGACTTGGGTCTCTCAGTTGGTTAAGGATCTGCCTTGGGCTCTGGTAGTGATCTTAGAGGCCTAGGATTGTGTCGTGCATCAGGCTCCCTGCTCTATGGGGAGCCTGCCTCTACCTCCCTTTGTCTCTCATGAATAAATGAATAAAATCTTTTTATAAAAAAACAAACAAATAAAAAAGAGTGCCTAACATACCAGTTACTGTGAAGATCAGTCCATGAAGATAGTGACCTGAGAATAGTGCCTGGCACATACTGAGTCTTCAGCAAATTAGCATTATTAATATTATTGGCATTAAGTATTAGATTTGCTGTACCCCTTGCTTAGCTAGAGAAGGAATGAAAGAATAAATGCTGTTTGGTCATTTTGTCTTTATTTAACTTTGGTTAATATGGAAAAGAGCCCATCATTTACAGTTGTATGTAATAAACAATATTAAATAAACAACTTGCTAATCCTTATGTTTCAATCAGACATGTTGAGTGGAATCTTGATCATATAGAAACATTCTTGTTTTCAGCCATTATTTCCTTTAATATTGTGATCAAGGAGGCATCATTTACAAGCCACACCAAGAAGCTTAAATCAAAAAACCCTGGTTTTCAAAGTACATTTTTATTTTTCCTGGTTTTTCTCAGAGCACGGGCTTCTCCACTCAGCAGTAAAATAACTTCTCTTTTGAGTATTTCTGTGTGTACTTTGACTGTGGCCTTCATTCCTTGTCAGATTTGCTCCTGCAGTTTTTACTAATCCCTATGAGTGCCTTCCCTGACAAAGAATAGAGAATCTGGGCCATTAACCCAGTCAAGGGCACTGGGCCACATTTTAGAGAATTTTTTTTTTTTTTTATCACACACCTTTGATCCCAAGCAATACCTCTCAGCTGACAGTTCACTCAGAATTTAATACGTATGAGGCAAAACTGTCAGAGAAGTGTTTGCCTTAACTGCCCAAAAAATGATTCCCTACCCCAGAGATTCTGGTTGATTCAGGGGAAGCCTGTAACCTGTCAAGAGTGGGACTGAAAAACATATTTTCCATGTAGATGGTGGCCCAAGCATGTTTCTTTTCCCAGATTATATGTGCAATAAAAAAACAAACAAACAGAATAATGCCGTCCTGAACTAGCCTATAATCTCTGTCACTATCTTTATGCTCCAGGAACTCTTCACTCTAAACTTGAAGACAGATTCATCTCCTGTCTTTTGCAAATAATTGGATTAAAAATAGACTAAGTGTGAGCTGGTGGAACTCGTTGGTTCAGATCTGGGAGGTCTACCTGAGTATGAAGATTTCCCTCCATTAACAAGCAATCAAAAAGCAGTAGATACACTTGCCCATTTACTCACTCATTCAGAAATTGAATGTCTACTATGTGATCAGCACTGCCATGAGGGCTGGGGATACACAGTAAATAAAAAAGGAGGTTTGGCTTTTTAATACACTGTGCCTTGAAGAACAGAGTTTTATGGACCTGATGTTTAAGCTTTTAAAAAATTCTAAGAAGTTTGGGGCTTACAGACAGGAAAAAAAAAAATAGAAAAAAGAAATTGGAAAGGAGAAACAGGCAGGATTTCTTCTTCCAAGTAAAAGAGTAACAATGGCAAAAAGAAACTCTAAGAAAATGGAACGCACAAAAACACAAAAAAGAAAAAAAAATCGTATTGGGGGTAAGCCAATTCTACATTTTATAAGGAATAAATAGCCTCAATCAAAATACTATCCATAAAGATAATAGCTCAGGAGTAGGCTGAACACTATGAGATTTAGTATTTGAAACATGTTCAATATTACTGATTTTAATGAATTGAGAACTATTTTCTTCAATAAAGTTTCTAAAACAATAAGCAGTATTCTATCAACAGACAGGTGTCAGCATGAGGTAGATTGTTACTTATCCATAAAATGTGATAAGTTCACTGAAATCTGGGGAGTGTTTTCATGGTTATTCCTGCAGAGACAAATGTCAAAGAGAAAGCCTTCAGGTTCCTTAGAAGCTGTGGGGGCATCATTAAAACACAAGCTGGTCCATCCAAGAAACCCTATGACCCAGAGTGATTATGCTATACCCATGGATAGCTGAACCAAGCTTATTGCACAGACACAGCTTTCAACATCAGGTAAGGCAAATATAAGAACTGCAAACTCAGATAATAGAGGTGGACAGTAAGATCCTTATTTTAAATCAAACAACAGTCTTCATGCCTTCATGTGAGGACACAGATGGTAGTAGTTAACAGATTTCTCTATAAACATTAAAATGAGGGCAAGGAGCCAGATTGCACTAACTGAAGGAAGACATACTTGCTAAAATATAGCAACTTTTAATTGTTGCACTATTTACCCTTCCTCAGATGGAAGACTGAAAGAGATAAGCAACTTTGGGAAGCAAAACACAATTCACTGCAAGTTGATACAGGCACATATAGAGAAGTCCACATAAAATTCACACATACAGAAGTAAACTCCTGCTCACATCATCTTTCAAACAAGTTTATTCCTCCATGTTCCAGGTTCAGGCAAGAGCATCACAAACTACCACACTGGCTCAGCCAAAATTTTGGCCATCAGGTTTGGTTCCTCACATTCCTTCGCTCCTGGACTCCCAATCATCATCCATGTATCCTCAAATTTGTCTGACCCTATGACTAGCAAATATCCTGAATCAAGGTTTTTCTTGCCACTATCTTAGTCCACTTCACCTAGCAGAAGAAATAATCATCTCTAGAGGAATATAACATCATATAGAGCCAAGATTTATGTGTAATAAAGGGCATTCAATTAAAAAAAAAACTAGCAAAGAACAGAATATTTTCACTAAAATCCAATGAAATAAAAACAGACAAGAGAAACAGAGCTACAGACAAATGGGATACTAGACTTTAAGGAAGATGAGAAATCTAAAATAACTGAATGTTATGCATGGAAAATATGACAGGAATAAATTGAAGGATGGAGAATCTCTTCAGACTGCAGGAGTCACTTGTAAAGTACACAATAGAAGTTCTAGGATTGAAAAATACTATAACTAATGGAACACTTGAATCAATGCATTTGTGTATTTGATATAGAAGAAAACAGAATTCGTAAACTGGAACACTGGCCATTAGAAACTAAGCTAAAATACAATGAGAAAAGGGAAAGACAAATGGGACTGAGAATAAGAGACAAATAAGACAACATGAAAAAAATTCAAGGAAGGGTCAGGGCGAGAATGAGGAAAAAGCAGTATTTAAAGAGAAGGCCACGAATTTTCCAAAACTGGAAAAAAGATATCTGCTCACAGATCCAGGAAGAACAGGTAGGACAGATTCAACAGAAGCACCTTTAGATCACACTAAAATGGCTGAACAGAAGGGTGGGAGGAGTTTTAAACAGCAAAAGAAAAAAGATGCATTACTCTTAAAGAGAAACTTAAGACTATAGCTGCTTTCTCCAATGTCCACAATAGCCAAACTATGGAAAGAGCCTAAATGTCCATCAACAGATGAATGGATAAAGAAGATGTGGTGTATATACACAACGGAATACTATACAGCCATCAAAAGAAATGAAATCTTGCCATTTGTGATGACGTGGATGGAACTAGAGGGTATTATGCTTAGTAAAATAAGTCAATCAGAGAAAGACAACTATCATATGACCTCTCTGATATGAAGAAGCTGAGAGGCAACATGGAGGGTTTGGGGGTAGGAAAGGAAAAAATGAAACAAGATAGGATCAGGAGGGAGACAAATGATAAGAGACTCAATCTCACAAAAAAACCTGAGGGTTGCCAGGGGTAGGGTAGTAGGGAGAGGGTGGTTGGGTTATGGACATTGGGAAAGGTATGTGCTATGTGCTGTGAAGTGTGTAAACCTGGCGATTCCCAGACCTGCACCCCTGGGGCTAATACTACATTATATGTTAATGAAAAAATTAAAAAACTTTTAAAAAGACTATAGCTGCTTTCTCAATAGAAGTTAATGGAAATCAGAAAAGAACAGAATATTTGAAATACTTTGTAAAAAAAAAACCTACATTATTGTTATTTAGCATCCAATAAAAATAAAAATATTTCTTAAATATGAAAGTGAAATAAAGATGCTTTCAGACAATACACACACATACACACACACATGGATGAGCGTTCAAGCTAAAGAAAAATTATCTCAAAGAGAAATACTGAAATTCTGGAAGAAAGGAATAAGAATGGAAAGAATAAATGTGTGGACGGATATAAATATTGACTGTACAAAACAATGATGATAAGCATCTTGTGTGGTTTAAAACATAAAAAATTAAGAAGTAGATTTGAATAAATGGAGATAGCCAATAAAATAAGAAAATGTATTAACTACAAAGCTAATATGGAGACAAAAGAATGACCAGAGATCTGTATTAATTCTAAAGAAGGCAAATGTGATAGGACAAATGGATATCTAATACAGTCAATTCTTTTCATGTCAAGTATTTAAAATAATACACAGACATTGTAAATTCTAGAATATGCATGCACTGGGAGGACAGTCCCATGGAAGCTAGTCTGGACACCATTAAACATGAACATCAGCCACAAACAGATGTGATTACCTCACTCATGGAGAGGCAGTCAGTGCTTCATCCAATCCCACTACACCCAAAAGAATGCCACTGAATATACCATGAACACCTTAAGGATCTCCAACCCAGTCTACTGTGGACTTGATGGGCCCACATCTACATGGGCAGGATGTCTCCTTGGCTACGTTCAGCATGACACAATGAAACAGGGAAGGGCAATATTACTCATCATATTTGCTGCTGGAGAGGACCATGGAATATAAACCACATACCATTCCACTCAGACCTTCCTATGAGAAGTATCACATCAAAGCCCTGATTGAGACCATCCAAGAGCTAATGAGTCAATGGCATGCCCTTGCCAACGCTCAGATCTATTTGTATGCAAATTCAGGATGTACAGTCCATGTCCATCCATATTTATTTTTGACCTTAAAATAACAGTTTCTGATCATAAGTAATGTTTCTCCATACAGAAAAGGAATAGGTTAACTTAGTGAAGGGAATAACTCATTACTTCTGTCAAGTGTATTAAATGATTTCAAGCAAATTCTGAATGACCCTGAAATGTGAACATTCTTCTCTTGGGCAGAAGGGGGTCTGGCATTGTTTTCTATTTGTTTAATTACAGCTCCTGAGTTGTGAAGCCTTGTAAGGAAACTTTCAAATACAGAGGACTTTATCTCTCAAGCTCTCTCCCATGTGTTATGTGGTCTCTGTGACTACATATTCTAGATTCTACACCCCCCGTAAAAACATACATTTTCAGTTTTAATAAGTTCCACTAAATAGAAGCAGGGACTTCAGGGGTAGATCATTGGTTCCTACAGCCCACAGTCCACAATGGCAAAATAAAGAGCATGCACTTGTTAAAGCAGCTCAGTTTGTAACCAACCCCTGGCACAAGGGACAGGCTGATCTGTGAAACACAACAGATAAGAATGAATGGACAGAGTAGAAACAGGTTCCCAGAAATCCCAGAGAAAAGGATCACAGGTACACATGCAAGAGGAGATAAGGAAGAGGAGTCAAGACTCTATTTGGTATCAACAAAAAAAAGTAAGACTAAGACAAATTCTACATTGGAAAGGATCTTGATGGATCATTTCACAACTATTTTGGTTATTAAGGGAAATATCCTGCTTTGTTTTAATTTTTTTTTTCAAAATATCCATCCATGCTAATATGAACATGGATGACAAGCATTTTCATTTTTATCTCTTAAATCTGCTCTGTAATAATAACTCTTCTCTACTTAAACTCTCAGATTACCTCCTCCTACTGAAGAACTCAGAAGTCTGAAATGTTGGCCAATTCTTTAAAACTTTTACACATGCACCATCTCAGCAAACCCTCAACAAAATATTTATGCCAGGTTTAGATGTACCTAAACAAGACCCCAGGCACCTTGGTATCATGGAGAGTGAATCCTTCTGTCCTGCCCCTCCTGTCCATGGCAAATACCCAATTCAACATCCAGACAAATCCCCTTTGTCCTTCTTCCTCATTTGTCAAGATTGGAAAGCTGAAAATACACCTCCCCAGACTCCTTTTATTGGCTGTGTGATATAGTTGTTACCAATGAGATCTATGTAAACATCTGGAAATTTCTGTGAAAGAGTTCACTTTTCTGATAAATAGCATGGGGGTGGGGATGGAGAACAGGGAATATGAGAGGGGTCCACCCCACTGAGGATATTTTATTACCAACATTTTCTTTTTTTGAATGGCTGGCTCACAGTGATAATGAAAGCCAAGAGGCTTGTAGTCAGATTTATTACTGTTTACATTTATGCAATGTACCCCTTATTGCACATAGGCAGACAACTTCCACTACTCCCCCCTACCTGCGTCACTAGAAGTCCAATGTGCTATCCACGGCGCCACAGAGCCACCTTCCCCCCTACCTTAGTATGTCATTCTTCCTGACTCGGATACCACTCTCTCCTCCCGCTTGCTGCCTACAATCAGACGTTTGGCTGGAACTGCAACCACCATCTTATCAAAAGGGAAAAGCTTAAATAAATAAATAAGTAAACCAAAACACAGGTATTACAGTGTTGACATCCTCAATCTTCTGAAATAAGGCTACCACCCATCCTTTCAAGACACTTGATACTTAGAGGGAAAAAACTTCTCCAGTATTTATAAGGCACTGCTTCTTCAGCTTATCTGTAACTCACTAACAAAGATGACCTGTTATTCACCCCTAAATGTGATCCTTATATTTTTTTATCTGCTTCTTGTAAAATGTAAATAATTGGGGTTTTTTTAATCTGACAGTTTTATTTTGTAATTTGTATATTTAACCATTAATATGCCTGTAATTATGGCTGTTTGTGGACTTATATCTGCTATTATACAACTTCTTTGTTGTTCTTTTTCTCCTGTGTTTTGTCCCACCCCTATTAGCACCCTTGGTTTTCCTAATTAGGTTTTCTTCTTTTATCTCATTTTCAAATACCTTAGCTTGTGAATTATAAATTCTTCCACTATTCTTTCATTGGTTACCCTAGAGATAACAGACATCCCCACCTTGTTAGGATCAACTACAAATTAGTGCTTCTACCACTTCTCAGACACGTCTTAGTTCTTAAAATTCTTTCACAGATCAATACATTCCCCTCTGTTGTGTAATTTTGCCACTCAGTTTGATACCAGAGATGATCTACAATACTGGGATGTATTACAATGTTTTCACAAGGCATAATTATTATTGTTTAATATAGTCAATAGTTTTTTATTTGTATACAGGGTTACAATTTTTGTTGCTCTTAATTCCTTCCTTCCTGTTTACTGTTCGGCTAAGGAAAACCCCTTGCTTTAAGAACTCCTTTTAACACCAATCCGGTAGCGAGAAAGCCCCTTCATTTTTGCTTCTCAGGAAATGTACTGATTTTATTCCCACTTTTAAAGAATATTTGCTAGAGACAGAATTTTATGTTGACAGTTGTTCTCTTTAATCTCTTTAGAATAAAACACATTTTCATTTCTATTAAAAAGTTAACTGTCAATCTTGGTTTTTTGATGATATCACTCATATTCTCTGATTGCTCATTAAAACTGTTTTGCTTTTCAGTAGTTCACTAACCTGCAAAGGCTGAGACTCCTGATTATATCGCTTGAGGCACACAGAATTTCTTGAATCTGTGACTAATTTTTCAATTTACCAGCTCTGAATATTATTAGGCATTTTGCCTAATATTCTGATTTTGCCACATATTCATTCCTCCCCATTTGATGCTTCAAATACTTATATTTTAGACTTTTCTACCATGTCTCATATATATCCCTTAGAATCATCTCTTCTTGCTCTCCTTGCTTGAGTCTGGGTTTTCTTTTCTAATTAACCTATCTTCCAAGTCACTACTTCTCTCTTTAGTTGTATCCAATCTGTTATTAAATCTATCTCTGGTGGTCTCAATTTCAGTTACTTTATTTTTCAGTTATAGAATTTCTATTTGATCCTTTTAAATAATTCAGGTTCTCATGTAAAACTCTCCATCTTATTTCTTCTTTTCTGGAACATGTCAATCACAGTTATTTTAAAGTTCATGTCTAATATGCTAATATTTTTATCACCTTTCAATATATTTTTGTCTATTTTTTTTTAATCTCATCGTGTTCATTGAACTGTGCTGTTTATTCACTGTAGATCTTTTATGTGGTTTTGGAAATTTTCACCAGAGAGCATTCACCTTGGCAGAGAGCTGACATAGAACATACTGCACCAACTTTATCACAGGCAGATCACACTATCTTGAGATACGGTTTCAGTCTCTTTATGGAACTCCACAGAGATCCCAAATAAGAGCCTGAGTGTTTCCTAATGTATTTCTCCTCAGAAGTTTCTGAATTCCAATTTTAGTTCTCTCAGTACCCTGAGATTACAAAAACTCTGTTCCACGTTCCTGTCCTTTATTACTGGCTTTCTCCCCCCTCTCCTACATGTTTAAAATTCAGCAAATGCATCAATGGAGAAAACAAGGGTCAAACTTAGTTCTTTATGTTTCTTTCTCTCAGGGCTCTTGGCATCTCTATTTCTGGCTACCTTGGCAACCTCAAACTTCAGTTATCATTTCTTCATTTCATTTCCATGAGGTTGCCTAAAGCCATACTAACTTTTCAATCTCTCAGCAACCACTCTCTTCATGACTTTTCATCCCTCTATCTCCCCATCCCCCATCTCCATTAGCAAATGGCCCAAAGAGAAAAAGAAGTATATGGGATGTTGAATTTATGCTCAAAGAGCTTTTTTGTCTGGATCCTTGTTCCTCAAAGTCTGGCTTCTCAGCCACACCCTGTACCTTCAGAAAGATGGACTTTAATAATTTATTCAGGTTTTCTAGTTATTCTCAGAAAGACCATTAATACATTATATGCTACTCATCATAGCTAAAAGTGAAAGGCTTTATCATATTTAAATATTGCTTTATTCATGAAAATGGCCTTTTCTTGGTCAGCAACATGAACAAATGGAGGAGTTTGGATTTTTTTCAGCCATCCTCTAAATTTGAAGATAAGGTAAAAAGATAAAATGTTATCACTACATAAGTGAAAAAATTATTACATGCTGTCTTGTTTAGGAAAACCTGCATATCAATGGAACCAGAGATAGGAGCAAACCTTCTGTATCCTGTTCCATCCCAGAAAACCTCCAGATATGTACTATCAACTTCCATGATATACACTAACTTCACTACAACAAATCGTGATGTACTGGTTTAATCTTTTTTGGTTGTCAAATCTTTTCTGATTGGAATTAAATATTGAAATACAATTTAATATGCTTTGTTATCAGAATTCCTTTGCCTTACTTCTTGTTAGCAGCAAAACTAAGTGTATTTGGTAGTTAATGGTCCCTACACCAAGAAAAATGATAAATTTCATCCATGTTTCATTTAAAAGTAAATAATCTACCTGGTTCATTCTCAGACTAAGCAGAGGGCTTGGGGCACAAATAAATTTCCTCTAGAACTAGAGTGAAATAAAATCTAGGCACAAAAATTTTCAACCTTGAATACAATAATAAAAAGAATATATTTGTATTTATGTTCTCTTAAAAATATCAGATTATTATTTCTATGCAATTAACCTATTTTTACCTATGTTTACATATGTACATTGGTTTTGCCCAACTGATGTTATTCAATAGTTTTGTGAAATCAAAACACATTTCAAATTCTTCATTTTAAGTGAACCATGTGTTAAAATCATTTTCTAAATAGAAGAAGCTCTTAAATTAACTTTCAGACATATCAATGGCCAACAGTATATCAATATTAGTCATATTAATGAATTCTGGGCTTCACTTTACTCTTCTTTTCCCTGTCTATTAGGAATTAATCAAAAGGCTTGAAAGAATTACTTCCTTATTAATATATTAAACCAAGGCTGATTGATAAGTCTCCATGGAAACTTTTTTGGCAAGTCCTTCTCACTAATTTACACTTTGCCAGAGAATCCTAGCAGATAAATTGTCATTGGAAACTGCAGAACAAATAGCAACACTTGACCTCCCTGTACTTATATTAACCAATCTGCCATCACTCTACGTAGTGCACAAAGTATCAAAGGAAAAAAATATCAAGATTTCCCTGCTGCTTTAGCAGGCAAAGTACCAGACTTAATCACTATCCATTCCATCAATAGTGAAATGTGGATAGTGATTTACATGGATAGTGATCCCATTGGGCTGCCTTTTTCTGGAAACGCTCCCAACTTGGACAGCATTAATTCAAGAAGTAGAACAGGCTGAAAAGTCTGACCAGACAGAATAAGTCTTGACTCTCTCACTACAAGCTATGTGGTCATAGGGACGTTTATTAATCTCCTAGATCTCAGTTTCCTCACCACCAAAATAAAGACTTAAACACATACGCCTTAAAGTGTTAGAGAATTATTTTAAAATTTATATGGATACATTTATAATCTCTAAATAATATTAAAAAGTTAAAGAATGGCATTTAGGTTGTTATTATTATTATGTCTGCAAGTTTAAGAGAAAAATATTGCTAGTTATATCAAAGAGTTATATAGTGTCACTATGCCTATGCTATAATGAGTTAATTCGTTTCTTTCAAGAATTATACTATGTGAAATAGGTTCTTTGCAACAAAATAATTCTATCCCTATAAGCTTTATAAAAAGGTATATTTCTATTTATGGACCTAATTTAAATTCTACTATATTTAAATTGTGGTTAACTGCATTCCAGGAAATAAACACTTTAAAAAGAGATGCTAATTAAGTAAACAAAAATACATTAATATCACCATTACTTTTACACTAATTTCTCATTTGCATTTAAAGGAGGTCAACCTGGTGAAAATGTGCTAGAACACGAGAATTGAATATATTAGTTTCCATGACCCAATCCATGGCTCTAATTGTGGTTTAAGATGCCCTATACCCACAAACTCACAAAGTAAACTGTGGGATCAAAACCTAATATTAAATCATCTACATTATTAAAGACCAATACCTAAAAGCCAAATTTTTTTTCTCCTAAACCAAAAAAATGCTCTCGTCTACCTACCTTTTGTTCTCTTTCTTTCTTCTTCCTCCTTTCTCTTTCTTTTCCCTTTTCTCTCTCTCTTTCTCTCTCTCTCTCTCTCTCTCTCTCTCTCTCTCTCTTTCAACAGATCTATTCCTTGGAGATACTTCACTCAACTATTCATCATCTGACTGTTATTTATAAGGTCATGCTTGACTCCCACAAGTCCAAGTGCTGTCTATTACAGGAATCTAAGTTTGCACAAGAGATTTCTTCCATGGCAGTGACAGACAACAGATTCCAGAATACCAACCATTGGTTAAAACATCTGTGAAGGGTAAGTTCACTCACATGACACATAAGAGCCTTTCAGTGTGTAAGAAAATGTGAAAGTAGAGGAGTGTCTAAGAATAAATAAAGCATTGCTACAAGTTGGAAATGCCAAAAAATGGAATTTTTATCAAAGCCTGGTCTACTTGACCTTGCCTCTGACACTAACGTCAGTTCATAATTTTTAATCAAAGTTAAGTAATATATATATTTTACTGTCAACTATTACCAAATATAAGTAGTAAGAGTAAGAATAGGAGAGTTTATTAGTTATTAATATATTGATAAAATGACCATATTTCTCTGTTTTGGTTTAATCAAGATATAGAAGTAGTATAGTGTCTATAACAGAGTAGACAGTTTATAGGTATTTGTGAAATCAATTAATGTATTGATTACTGAGAAAATAATGTCTGGTCAAGATATTTTAATGGTAATTAATGGCACCACATTATTTTTATTATACAACAGATTAGTTCAAATATTGGCAAATAATCCTAAATAATGAGTACACAGACACTTTTACAGGCAGAGGGAAAATCGATGATACTTATAAAATATTTCCTATAGACAGTGGTAGAAATATTCACATGCTCACTTTATATAAGGTACAATATATAGCCACCAAGATGGTGTAATACGAGGGATTAAGGAACTCTGGGCCCTTTTCCTTTCTTTGTCTCCTCCATCTTTCCTACCTGTTAGCTAAATATTTCAATTCTAGGCAAGATGAACTCTTTGATTTAATAAACAAAATAATAGTTTAAGATTATGATACCACTAACAGAAGTATGATGGCATTAATTCCTTAAGGCATAAATTACTAAAATAAGTGTATATTAAAATTATAATATGGGAAATATGCTCTGCCTCAGGTTGTGAAATTAGCAAGTATGTTTTAGTAAGAGACTTTCAAAGTTATAAGGCATATATAAAAAGAATCTTTTTTGCACGACTTAAGTTGCATATAGCAAAATATACTATAAAATATTTTACCAGCAGAGAAAAGCAATTAATTGAGCACATAACTTTGCTAAACAAACGAAGCTTTCAGTCATTACTCAGCAAATGTTAGGAAGGGACAAAAGAGGTAGAACTGCTTTGGGAAGAGACAGCTGTAGCATGGTACATTTCCAAAATGAAACATAAAGAATTACTACCCCCCAAAATACAATTTGAAAAACAAGAATTAACACTCCAGACTCACTAATATTCAAAGCAACCAAGATTCAGAAATGTTAAGTACACCTCAGGCAAGACCATACAAGGAAAGATGGAAGAACTGGGCTGTCACATGAGGTCTGCAAAGGTAAGGACGAAATCCAAAGTCACTCAATCAAGCCATACTTTGTTCCTCATCCTCGAAATAGTGGTTGAGCAGTTTGGGTTTGTTTTACTTTGTCTTGGCTTAGTTTTAAGGCTAACAGAAATACCAAGAATATGTTAAGTTTCTTCTCTTACTATTTTCCCCATTTATTTTTTTTTTAAAGATTTTACTTATTTATTTGACAGAGAGAGATCACAAGTAGGCAGAGAGGCAGGCAGAGAGAGAGAGAGAGAGAGAGGAGGAAGCAGGCTCCCCGCTGAGCAGAGAGCCCGACGCGGGACTTCATCCCAGGACCCTGAGATCATGACCCGAGCTGAAGGCAGTGGCTTAACCCACTGAGCCACCCAGGCACCCCTATTTTCCCCATTTCAAATGATATTTTTTTCTGATTATTAAAAGAAAAATAGCTATACTAGAAAAATTAGGGAAAGTAGCACCACAGAGAAACCCACTGGTAATGCTACTATGCAGATGACATCACTGTTAACATTTTATACCTGCTTTGTCCCTCTTTTTGTGTGTGTGTGTGTGTGTGTGTGTGTGTGTGTGTGTGTATCTGCACTTCTTTAAAATGTTGCGATCTTTTTATTTGCATTTTCCATTGACATTTGATTTTTTGAAAATAGCATTTCTAATGGCTGCCTTACCTCTACTGTTTGGTTATATCATCAGTTTTTAGCCATTTTCCTTCCATCGGGCCTTTGCTTTGTTTCCACCTTTGTTCACACATTAATCCTCTTGCTACTTTTTTCTAAAGTCTCTCTTTATCAGGAAGCCTGCAACTGAGCCATTTAATCCATGCAAATATTTTTGAAAAACATTTTCTATAAAAAAAAAAAAACTTAAGGAAAAAGTGGCCCTATGTGAAAAATATTTGTTATTTTTCAGAACTGATTGGCTGTTTGATTTTTTTTTACAAAGGCATTTATATATTTTTAAGCTCAGATACAATCAGCCAAGCTTCTCCTGTCAAAATGTGTTATTATCATTTCTTCTGTAACACATTTTATTGTTCCTTTTTGGAAGTTGTTGATTTCCTTTTATACACTTTCGAGTGAGTCAGCTAAACAAAATAATCACATACTGAGATGATAAGTAGTAAAAGCCACTCTCAAAAAAAAAGTATTTGTGAAAACTATTACGAGTTTGGCATGTCTGATGCCCAAAGAATAATCAAGCTAAACACTGGGACTTGAAAAGGAATATATGACGATATAGTGTCCAAACATTTATGATCATGAAAAAATCCTTGCGATTTTGGAAGGTAAGGCATAAAGAATAGAGAAAAGCAAATAATTTTAGCAGCCTGAGTGCCCTAAATCAAACAAGGGTCTTTCTTAAGAAGAAAAAAAAAATCAATTTATAATAATTAGGAGGCTTTCTTTTTTTTTTTATTACAAGAGAAGGAATCAATAGAACACAAATCAGTAAGTCCATCTGAGAAAATACGAACATGTTTGGCAAATGAGAGTTCTGTGCTAGAGAGAGAGTGAGAGACAAATGAAGTATAATGAACAGTAGCTTTATGAAAGGGTTAGCCAGAAACTGCAGTGTTAGGTTCTTATGGTTAAAATATCTTTCAAGCTTTCCATCTTTGACCCTGGCAAACACCCTAGCCATCTAGCCTCTGTCTAGAACTAATTGAAGAAGATAGGAAAGGAGTTTGCTGGATAAGCAAAGGAGTTTGCTGGGGCTTCAGAATAAAAGGCACAACTAATCAGATGTTGATGTAGCTACAAAGTTTCAGAACCACTGTCATTTTATTGCACACTGGATGTTCAAAGAAAAGGTCATGAGACCTTCAATGTTACTCAAATACTCCATCTAATTTAAAAGCACGCATTGCATGAAGCACTGGGTGTGGTGCATAAACAATGAATTCTGTTTCGCTGAGAAGAAATTAAAAAAAAATAGTGTATGTCCCTTTGAAAAGGAACTCTTTTTTAAAAATCAGTTATGACACCTAAGTAAACACCAAGGAGCAATACAAGCTAACTGACAGATATAGCACCCTGATTAGTATTTTGCTTTAAGCACTCAGAGCGCAAAGAAAGTTGGCATGAAATAGCCTAAAAATCCAACCTGTCCTGGGGTGCCTGGGTGGCTTACTTGTTAAACTTCTGCTCTGGGCTCAGGTCATGATCCCAGGTCGTGGGATTGAGCCCTGTGCCAGGATCTCTGCTAGGTGGGGAACATGCTTCTCCCTCTCCTACTCCACCTGCTTGTGTTCCCTCTCAGTCCCTCTCTTTGGGTCAAATAAATAAAGTCTTAAAAAAACAAAACCAGGGTGCCTGGGTGGCTCAGTGGGTTAAGCCGCTGCCTTCGGCTCAGGTCATGATCTCAGGGTCCTGGGATCGAGTCCCGCATCGGGCTCTCTGCTCAGCAGGGAACCTGCTTCCCTCTCTCTCTCTCTGCCTGCCTCTCCGACTACTTGTGATTTCTCTCTGTCAAATAAATAAAAATAAAATCTTTAAAAAAAAACAAAAAAAAAAACAAAAAAAAACAAAAAAAAAACCAAACAAACAAACAACTACCCTGTCCCACAAACCCACACTGGCAAAGGAAAGATTTTTAAGGTCAAATGTAGAGAATTCAATATTTAAGGAACAAATGCTTTATGAGTCTCTTTGGGGTTCTCTATGATTTCTTTTACTGTTTCTTCCTTTATTATATAGAAATGCTGTTCTTATGTCCTCTTCAACTCAGACACAGTCTTCCGTTCCTTCCTTTCTTCCTTCTAATTCTCTGCCCTTCTTTCTTCTCTTGTCTTTCCCCTTCCTTCCGTCTTCCTCTCCTTCTCTCTCTTCCCTGCTCCCTCCTGCTCCCTGCCTTCCTTCTCTCCTCTTCCCTCTCTCTAAAAACAAAATTGTATCAGAAGTACCTTTATTGGTATAGAAAGATCATGGCAATGGTAAGATTTTGGCTGACAACTGTAATTTTCTGGCAAGAACCTTTAGTGTGAGCTTGAAATTGAGTGAGTGATTATAGCTCTCCAACTTAAGAAAGTAGAAATAAAAGATTTTATTCCTGGGCAAGCCTACAGGGGAAAGCAATGTATCTACAATGCCAGGGGATGCCATTTGGATTCTTCTGAAAAGGAAAAGAAATGATGAACAAAATGATTTCTTTTTTTTTTTTTTTAGAGATTTTTATTTATTTATCAGAGAGAGAGAGGGGGAGAGAGCGAGCACAGGCAGACAGAGTGGCTGGCAGAGGCAGAGGGAGAAGCAGGCTCCCTGCTGAGCAAGGAGCCCGATGTGGGACTCAATCCCAGGACGCTGGGATCATGACCTGAGCCGAAGGCAGCTGCTTAACCCACTGAGCCACCCAGGCGCCCCCAACAAAATGATTTCTAAACACTAGTACTGGAAGTTTGCCTATTTTTCATTTGCTGGTGATGTTTTCAACATAAAATCACTGTGAACATTAAGAAATATTATATGTAAATGGCATTTACATATAATTTATATTATATGTAAATATATTATAAGTAATATATACATATTTACATATATCATATGTAAATATATATTTATATTATATTATATATTATAATTACATATAATTTACATATAATGTAAATTATATGTAAATGGTACATAAAAAATATTTTTACTAGCCAACTTCTGAATTTATTATACAGAGGAAAGAAAAATGAAATTTAATTGCAAATGAAGCTGCCAGTTAGACTTCAAAATATTTTTAAAATATTCCTGTGATAACAGAGGCATTTTTTTTTCTATTTAAATTTAACCAGATTCTAAACCAATAAAGGCCATGTTACAAAGAATCATTGGGAAATAGTATAAAGGAATGACACAGAAGGTAAAGTTATAGGTCTTAAAATCAATCTATTTCTTTCAGAGATCAGTGATTTCTTTAATGTACATGCTGGAAAGAAAAGTACATTTATAGTGCATTGACAGTGTTACCTGTATTTTGTGTAGAGTGACAATATTGCATGCTTTAAATTTAGGATATGAAAGAAAACCCATGGTGTTCACAATGATAATCAAATCAAGTATTCACACTTTAGCTGGATTTTGGTACCTAGCATTTACGAAAATAGCTCTTCCTCTGGACACAGGTGTCACTCATTTTCAAGTATGTCTTCAGGATTGAACCCCTTTGGCTTTTTAATCCTAGTGGAAATGTTAGCACAGGGAAAGTTAATGCTGATTTTTCTCACCTTAGACTAACAAGATTTCTGGATTGCATTGGCAAACAATTGAACAGAAATTTAGAAAGGGTATTTTAAGAGCAGGAAATCCCTTGTCAGGGAGGGGGAAAAAACTATAGGCAGACAATCCTTATGTCCAATGACTTCTACATTAAAAACAAATGTTTCATACTATTGAAATCATTTCATTACCCAGCTCATTCCTCTTATCTGGAGGTAATTTTTAACAGATTCCAGCCTACTTTGCAGACACAAATTTCCAGCCACTCTCCTTCAGGCCCCAAGAGGCCATTTCATAAGCAAGCTAACATCAATTCAAACAAGATTCATTTTTTCCATCACTTTACACCCTAGAAAACTGATACAGACTTCCCCAGATGAAGTTTAATACAGAACATAGGTTTATGAAGTGTGGAACCTCATTTCAAATGTACACATAATATACTGATATAGACTTAGGGAACATTTTCAAAGAATACAAATGTGCTGGGTCCAAGACTTAAACGGCGCTTTTTGCTGAAATAAAGCTCATAAAAGATTTCAGAAGGCCAGGAAACTTTAAAATTTAGTGCCTTTTTTTGAGATTTCCCAGAATGTTCTAATTTAGAAACTAAATTGTGTATCCAACATGCAAATGTGCAGTATAAGCAATTCATTATATTAAACAAATTTGACAATTGCGGACCTGATTATGAATTTCAAAGGCTGAGTATTTAGAGAAAAGTTTCATGAGTAAAAACCACAATGATGATAAATAATAAGTAATACCCTATGAACAATAAACTGTCCCCCAGATTTAAGAATGTAATTAATCTTAGTTATTTTTAGTATTTTTAGAGGAATGGCCATTCAAATTCTATACCTAGTCTTAGAAATGTCTAAGGGATCTAATGTGATACATAGAATTGTGTCTCACAGTGTATCTCTTTTTAAAGCTTAGAGAAATACCTATGATCACATCCCACTTTCCTTATGGGTATCATACTCATATGATACAATTAGGGGTATCTGTTATCATACCCTTATTACATAAATTTATATTTTACCCTAAGTAATGAGTTCCACAAGTGAACTAGACTATGCAAAAATCATACATCTTCTTACTCCCCTAAACTGCCACTTGTATTTGATAATTCTCTTACTTCATGGTAAGCATCCTACTTCATTCTCCTTGAATCCAAGCTATTACTGCTTGATTAATAAAATAGTGTACAGTTGATAATGACCTGGTCCATAAGAAATGGGCAGCTTCCACTTTCTGCTCTAGGAAAACTCACTCTCAGAACCCAGCCACTATGAAGTAAGAGAAAGTCCAATGTGATAGCTACATGAATGAGCGATCTTGGAAGTGAATCCTCCAGTTCCCAGTCAGGATGTCCCAACAGATGACGCTTGGAACAAAACCAAACCATCTCTACCATGCCCTGCCCATTTTGCAAATTCATGAGCAGTATAAATGATTGTTGTAGCTTTGGGCCACAACGTTTTGGGGTGGTGTGCAATAGATAATCAGAAGTTACTACAACGTTTCACTTCTACCTAATTAAACCTTTGATATATAATGTTGAAATACAGCAAATTATTGTAAAAGTAACTTATTTCAGTTTCTTTTGCCCCCTATTCCACAGCACTTTCCAATGTAGGATCACGAAATGGAAGAAACAACATTTAAGAAGACCAAGTCTGATACAAGGGCTGGATAATCCACCAACTGGATAATCAATGTGGTGTGATACAATTATCCTGAAAGGCAGCGTGTGAAGAATTAAAAGTGGACATTATGGTAATGCACATGTTTCAGAGGGCATAAGTTTTCTTAAGACTTAGAATCAAAGCTGTGCTCTCAGTGTTGTCAAACTCCTCCCAGAAACTGAATAGCGGACAATGGCCATTAAAACTCAAATCTATTAACAGGCTGCAATCCTATCTCTTACTAAGTTGTACAGCTAATGTGTGGATTCATGTGAAATACACTAAACCATGTTGTGTGCCAGACATCAGGTTGCATGCTGTCCCATGCACCTCTGTTATATTGTTTTCTTAGGATATTTTATCATCTCATATACTCTTTTCTTTATTTATATGACAGATAGAGATCACAAGTAGGCAGAGAGGCAGGGAGAGAGAGAGAGGAGGAAGCAGGCTCCCCGCTGAGCAGAGAGCCTGATGCAGGGCTCGATCCCAGGACCCTAGGATCATGGTCCAAGCCAGAGGCTTTAAACCACTGAGCCACCCGGGCACCCCCTCATACACTCTTTTCTTGTAGGGAGAAATGTTCTTCTTGAAACTTCCCTGCATAAACATGAAAAATAAAAGGAGATGGTGTAAATATTTTCCAACCCAGATCTCTCCATATTTCAATTTGGAATTAAAGTTTTACTTTAACAGTTACTTAACTATGACAATCATTCTGCCATCAAGGTATATTTGATTATTATTTTTTAAATAGTAATGACCATAAAAGACTGACACCAAAATAGAAACTTCTTTTAGAAAATGCCATTCCAAGAAACTCTAATTGCAAAATATGGTACTCAGGATGGTCTATTATTTCCTTCAAGATGGTAGGGTGAGAAGGAATAATGGCAGCATCAAATGTAGTAGTAATAATAAAAAGTTAAAGTAGCTAAAGTAACTCAGACACAATGTACTGAATGTTTTCAAATATACATAATAATTAATATAAGTTAAGGCCACATATTAAAAGGCATTATGTTTATGAATTCACATAAGACAGTCACATTTATTCCTAAGAACATGTTGAAAGCCCCAAAATCTGGGGCTTTAATCTCAGGTAAGTACTGATAAAAACAGATGTTAAATACAGACTATGTGGAAATGAATAAATAATACAGTGGAAGTTACTATAGTCCCATCTGCATTATTTTTTGAGTTCCTATCTAGAGACTATGCATATTTTTTAAAAAGTGATGTCCAACTAATGTCTCATTTTCCTCAATCTCATGAATTATAGGTCTTCCATTCATTAGATGTCATGAATTACTTTAGTTATTTTTAAAAGACTTCCAAGTTCAAAACAAAATATTTGGGAATACTTGATTCAGCAGCTTTCATGATGGGGCAGCTGGAAAAATGAAAAATGATTGATGAAGTGATGACATTTATTTAAGCCACTGGCAAATATCATGTTATTCTCTGGAGATAAGTGGGATTACCACCTTTTCCATATATATGCAAAGTCACAAGTACACATGTGAGCAACTAGTAACAGTAAAAAAGAAACAAAAAAAAATTAATGTTCTAAGGGTACTAGTAGGAAAAGAAAGTTCATTATACCCAAAGCAAAAAAATAATTTATATATACATACATATATATATTTTTATATAATTTTATACATATATGTATATATTTATACATTTATACAATTTATATAATTATATACATACACATACACTGCATACCTATATATTTTAAAGATATGTATGTGTGTGTGTGTATGTGTGTATATATATATATATCTCCTAGGATAATTCCTGACAATAAAAGTTAGCCATTATTATGAAAATAGAACAAAATTTTGTCAGCAAAAATACCATAAAGTAGTAATATATACAAATTAAACTCCTCTCATGAACTTGAAGAAAATTAAGTTGCTTTACTAATGATAATTGTATAATATAGTAGTTAACGTGGCTTGTTAAAATACAGATTTATGTCCAAATAATTCCTTACATTCAGGAGCAAATCCTTCCCCAGCATTTGACAGGTTTTAATTAAGAGCACAAAACAAAATGATTTCTTTGGGCTTGGCTCAAGTTTAAGGTTGATTAGAGCACTGACATTTTAATCCACCTCTAAAGGTTATGTGGAAATCCAGTGCAAGTGGTGGAATTAGAAAGCCAGATTAACTGATTGTCCATGCTAACCACAAACCCCTTTTCTCAGGGTTTTTCTCCCCGACCCTGGTCTTGAGAAATACCATATGCCTATAGTAAAGAGACATTAGCATAAGAAAAACTGAATCATATTTTATTAATCCTATGAGACTCTAGATGGTCTTTCTTAATATCAGTAGAAACCATGGCTCTAGTCTTCAGGGTACTACTCTACATAGACAGTAAAGAATAAGGATGAAGAGACACCGGGGGAACTCTTGACTTCGGCTCAGGTCAGATCGTGTAGTTGTAAGATGGAGCCCCATGGAGATTGCTTAAACACTACATCAAAAAGTAATGATGTACTGTATGGTGACTAACATTACATAATTTAAAAAAAATAAAAATTCTCTCTCTCTCCCTCTGCCCTCCCATGTGCATGTACTCGCTCTCTCTAAAGATAGATAGATAGATAGATAGATAGATAGATAGATAAACAGAGGCAAAAACCAGAATCCTGGAATTCAAAGTGTTCTTTCCCATGAGATGTGATGCTGAAAACCAAACACCATGCCTAACCATCCTTGCTAAAAGTCTGTAAGTGCTCAAATCTAAAAGTGCAAATTTCTTCCATTACTTTCTGGGAGTAAAATTTTTAATGTTTCTTTCTTTCTTTGGCTTTTTAACTTCTTGCCTGGATTATTATTTTAGGAAACTAAGCAGTTTCAGAAATAGTCCTTTCTGATAACAAGAACGTAAGAATAGAGATACTTAAAATTTCTGGAGCATAGTTACTACCTGGAGGGTAAATTATGCTTATGGACAGTTTTAAAAATATATTTTATATATAAGTCAGAGCCCATTATGTAATTGTTTTATATTAACTATTTTAAAATGCATACTATTCACTGCCCAGTCCTTAGTCTTTTCTTAAAATCACTAAGAAAAATGTATTCCAACAACTAAATATCCCAATGTATTTCATTGCTTTCAAAACTAATTTAATCACCTTATCTTTTAACCTCTTAGTAAATTTTCTGATTCAATTTTGATCTAAAAAGTTCTCTTCAAGCACATTAAACTCAGCAAGTGCTTAGAACCTTCAGTTCTGGAGTTTTCTTGTTTAATGGTGAATAATGATGGAAGATACAATATAAAAAGATCTCAGCCTAAGAAGCTAAGAAACCATAATAATGCCCCATATACTGCTTTAAAAAATAATCAAATGCCATCCTGTCCAACAGCACCAGCAAGAATTCTGAGATACAGGTTGAAGATTTTAAAAGTATAATTCTCCCAAATCCAGATATGACACTAGTGGTAGTTTAGATATATAGATGATAGGCAGATAGGAGAGAAGATTGACAGATAGATGATAGATATAGATGATAGATAGATAGACAGATAGGTGAATAATTGGGGGTGGTGGCAAGAAAATGCAACAGGAACATCTCTAGCAGGTTTGATTCTGAGAAACATTTTATAGGACAGACAGACCTCCAAGGTATTGGAGCTTTCTTGTCAATCCATGTGTGTGGCACATAGAAGGATAGACATACAAAAGGCTTCCCCCATGTGTCCCTAGGTTCTAGGAGGGTTACAAACAATGAGATAATACAAATTAGCTCTGAGACTTATAGTTATGGGATGAATAATTATGAATAATGAAAAGGTACAGCATAGAGAATGTAATCAATGGTATTACAGTGTTGTATGGTGACAGGCACATTTGTGGTGAAAAGAGCATTAAGATGTTGAGATGTTGAATCACTATGTTATACACCTGAAATTAATGTAACACTGTGTGCCAACTATACTCAAATTAATTCTTTTTTAAAAAGTTAGAGGGAAAAACTATACCTAAATCCTGTATGGATACACTCAATTATAGCAAATCTACCATACATAAGAAAGTGGTCTGTTTTTTTCTAAATCACTGTCATCACATGGAATGGATTGGTCATGTCATTTCATCATGTACTACTTGGTGATGATACTACGGCATTTCATCTGTTGTAAGATTATGATTCATAGATTGCAACTATCACAAAATATAAAGTTATATTATTTTTAAAAATTGGCTCTGGGTTCTGTGATTCATGTTAGCTCACAGTTCTTTGTGGTAATTTGTTTTCTTTTTTAAAAGATTTTTATTTATTTATTTGATAGACAGAGATTACAAGTAGGCAGAGAGGCAGGCAGAGAGAGAGGAAGAAGTAGGCTCCCCGCTGAGCAGAGAGCCCGATGCGGGACTCGATCTCAGGACCCTGGGATCATGACCTGAGCTGAAGGCAGAGGCTTTAACCCACTGAACCACCCAGGCACCCCTCTTTGTGGTAATTACAGGGAAACTTATCCAGTGATAAGGACAGAAATAGGCCATTTTCAAAACCTAATTTTCTCATTTGTAATTATTAAGTGAAACGAAACAACTACGTTGCACTCAGGATCCAGTTTACCAGATGAAACTGGGGAAGGAAATGGGTGTGATTTAGAGTCTGAATTCAGATACCTGAAGCAGAAGAGCACAGGCCAAGGAATGATCTAAATAGAAACACTGGCCATGAGAAAACAGGCAAAAAATACAATTCTGTAGCCAAGGAGATGTAGAAATGGAAATGACAGATCTTGGCATTTCTGTTAATCTCAGAATGCAAGATATTTGCCCAGTGGCCCAGGAAGGCCAAGGAGAACTAAGTTGCTCCATAAAGCGAGACCAGCGCTTCCAGGCCACAAGGGCAGGCAAGGCAGAGAACTGAGCTCTTGGGAAGCTTTAATATGATCACTTGCTTCACTATAATGACCTGAAAGTTGCTAAACAAAGTTTGGGATTAGAAAAAGAAATAGTTTAAGAGTAGATGTGTCTTCAATAATAGGTAGATAAATAAAATGGTAAAATAATTTTCCCAATCCAGTAAGCCTTTAGGCAGTAAGCTTGGTTTTTTGGTTTGGTTTGGTTTGGTTTTGCAAGCCTAAATTTGTCCTTAATCTTGTTTTCTGGAAAAAAAAAAAAAAGATACTTGTTAATCTACCTTGCTTGCTCAGAGCACATCAATTCCCTTTAAACAGTGCACTAAAATTTCTAGAAGAGGTACACTTAAATCTGTGAAACTCTTTTATCTACAACAAGAGTCTATGTGAGGGTCAATAAGATAGGTTACCTACCTCAGAAATTCTAGTATATCAGAGGAGGCCATGGCATCCTTTTTGTATGTCCTTACTAGTTCTTGGAAGAAATGAGAAGAAGGACTTTGGGATATGTTGAGGCTTGCCCCTCAAGATAAGCGTTCTTAGATATAGGAAAGATAAATTCTATTCTAACTTACGGATGGTAGAAACAAAAAGGAAAGACTGTTGAATTGTACTTTTTGTTTGTTTTGTTTTCTAGTAATCCTTAAAACATAACACCTAGGGAAAAAAAGTTTAAAATTATGGAACAAGCATCCATTGTTTCTCATTTCTCCTGCACATATGCAACACTGTATTAGGATTTTTCTCTGCGTTAGGGCAGGACTGACTTGAAATCTGTAGATGGCCATACATAGTCCAAATGGAATCATCTTAAATGTGCTGTGATATACATACTTGTCATTTACACAAAATATTTTGGTGCTGCATCTTCATGCTCACACTCTTTAATTTACCTTGCGACTTCTCTTGAAATCTGTTGCATGAATTATTTATGTTTTAAAAGTAAAGAAATCTGATGGCACTAGTGGAGAAGACAAACTTTAATCGGAACAAAAGGATTTGTTCTTTTTGCCCCACAGCATCGAAGCCCTCCACGTAGCATACGGTTGTCCTGGCTCTGAACTCCTCAGTCAACACTACCCATACTCAAAAATAGAACACCATTCTCCATGTTATCAGGGAAAACCACACACTTACATTTAAAAAAGCCATGTAAAACAATTGCCAACATCTCTATAGAAAGCCAGGCAGAAAAAAACAAAAGTTGCTTTCTGAGTCAACCAATATGAATATCCTCGGTAAACCAAATGCTCATTGCAGATATGATTCACCTGGTGCTTTTTCTACTCTAACTGAATTATTTTGGGAATTTGTCCTTTGTTTCGTATAGAAGATGGTGAGACCATGGCAGCAGAAGTGATCCTATCTGTAGAGTCTGAGACCTGGATTTTCTGCATAATATTGAGCAAACCCTTTCATCTCATACAAAAAAAAAAAAAAAAAGGTAATTATAATTTTATGGTGGATATCTCTTCTATTGTCTGCCCAGCATCACTTCTTTTTCTTGTGGGATATATCCTCTCCTACTTGTAGTCCCTGCGGGTTGGGTGGTGCTGACTTCCACAAGTTTTATAAGCCCCTGACCACAGAGACAGGTTGGGGATGGACACATGTACCAGGCTGACCAATGAGAGCCACACTCTGGACCTCTGCTGCAGCTCTCAGGAAAGACATGTGTTCTTTCATCTCTGACCTATGTTTGCTAAGTAGAGAGGATTGGCAGCCTGGAGTACTGGTGACCATACCTGCTACCATAAAGGAAAAGTATAAATGAGAATAAAATGCATTTGAGAGAAAACAGAAGCCAGAGACAGAGACAAAGACAGAGAGAGAGAGAGAGATGGAAAGACAGAAAACTATATCCTGTTGCCATTGTTTAACCTCTGAATCCACCTCTGTATGAAAACAGAAACTCCCAGATTCTTATGTAATTACGTAAATTTCCATTTGCTTGAGCTGAATTTTCTCCCATTTGCAATCCAATCATTTTAGGGCTACTGTTAATCTGGATATCTACCAAAACATGTACTAACGAATATGAACAATCTTTACAGACATCAACATGCTATACAAAAGTCAGGGATCATTTCTCCAAAATAGAACATTCCTCCTACACCAAATTGTAAATATGACCCCAGGTGAATATGCCCCAGTAGTATCACAGAGTGGGAAATTCTAGTCTAGCATATAAAAAAGTAAATTTTTCTCTCAGTTTTTTTCTGAAATACTACATAATGCAAAATCCTATTACAATGGCAACTAACAGACTTGCAGAGTTGTAAAGTTGCAATTAACATTTCCTGAATGCTTCATCACAGACTTTTTGCAAAGCTAAGCAGTTTCAAATATGAGGCTGGTTCAGATATACTGATTTGGGGTTTCCTCTGGGCTCCAAATGCTTAAGGGTTTCAGTGACCTCAAAGGGATTGTTTTTAAGCAGCAGAGGTAATCTTTTTTAACATTAAGATGTCACTGGTCACACTCATATACTCCCTGATGGCTACATAATTTAGTTTTTCCATGATCATTACACTGGGAGGAAAAGACTTTCAACTAGGCTGAAGGTAGAGCAGAGGAAGAGGGAAAATGGAGGCTCAAAAGAGCACTCCAGGAATTTTAAATTTGGTCTTCTCCCATACACTCAGAAGATCTGTGTTTGTGTCTTGTTCATCCCACCAAATGGCTGAAACAGGTCAGATTGCTAAACTTTTCTGAATCTCTTTTCATATCCACGAAATGAGATCAACTGTTTCTGTTAAAGCTTTGAGGAAATAGGGCAACTAGTTAAAGAGATGGTTAATATAACTGAAATATGGAATGTATTAATTTTTATCCTAACCCATTTAATCTGAACAAGCTCATTTTCTTGGTGAATACACCATGGTCCGTGATTTGGTCTTCAGCTTTGCAAATCCAAAAATTAAACAATAGCAGCAGACAAATATACAGTCAAGAAAATCATAGTAAGGGACTCCCCAAAACTAAATTCACTTGATACATAACCTAAGCTGTTATTTATTATCACAATTTCAGCAAGCATCTCACAGCCAGCTACTTCATGGTCTCAAGTTTCTTGAGAAGCTTGAATTTGAACCAAAAAGGCCGTCAGGTGTATATGAAATGAGAGCAGAGAGAAGTGGATATTTCTGAGAAACATTTCATCAGACCCCTTTAGCCAAGAACTTCCCACAGTGAACAGATTTTCCCATCCCTTCAGCTCATTATTCCTGCATTGCCAAGTTCACTATGTGTGAAGGACACTTCTTGAGCTAAATGTGTTCTCAATGGCAACCTCCTTCTTTTCAAGAGTTGGGTTAAAGGATGCCTAGCCAAGATGATACCCAACTCCACCTCCATTTTCTCTTGCCTACCCTTAGTACAGCAGCTAAACAGTTGTTTCTCAGCCCCCTTGAAATCAGAGACAGCTTTTGGGGAGTTCTGTCCAGTGCATATAAGCTGAACACGGCTGGGACCTTCTGGGAAAACTACTGCATTCCTGATACAAGAGGTAGGCAAACCAATCCTCTCCATTTCCCTGCTTTTACTAGAGACATGATCTCTAGGGTTGTAGCAAACAACTCTTTCATGATTCAAGAAGTCAAACCAATACACTTAAGATAGCAGAGCAAAAGTCTAAAAGAAAGTTAGGTTTTACTGACATCACTAAACCACTCCTAATCTGAACCATCTACCTAAACACTGTGTTATGACAGATCATTAAATATTGTTACTGCCATCTTATACCCTTTCTAGGTGAGATTGTGGTTTTTGTTTGCTTTTAGTAAAAGCATTCCTAATATTTATCAGCATCAATGGTTGATCTATAGTTAGGAGGCTGACACCTTGGGCCAAGGAGACATTACACCTGGGAAACTTCATTAATTTATCTCAAGGCAACTGTATTTTCTGTATTTCCAAATTCTTAGATGGGTCTTCACTGTATCTCCTATGTATTGACTGCAATACCGACCTTAAAGGCTTATTGTGAAGATGAAATTACTTTTTCTTTTTTTTTTTTAAGATTTTATTTATTTATTTGATAGAGAGAGATTACAAGTAGGCAGAGAGGCAGGCAGAGAGGGAAGAGGAAGCAGGTTCCCTCCTGAGCAGATAGCCTGATGCAGGGCTCCATCCCAGGACCCTGAGACCATGATCTGAGCTGAAGGCAGAAGATTATTAACCCATTGAAATACCCAGGTGCCCCAAAATTGCTTTTTCTAAAAGTGTCCTAGAAACTATAGAGACCTACACAAAAGCAAAGCAGTCTTTTATGGCTACCATTTGCAACATCTTCCAATTAAAAAAGATTACAAAAGGATGTAAGAAAGCATTTGTTGTTCCTAAATTAAAGTTATATTTTGTAACATTCAGAAGTTGCTTACTGCTATTAATATCCAACATTTTTTTAAAAGAGTTTATTTATTTATTTGACAGACAGAGATCACAAGTAGGCAAAGTGCAGGCAGGCAGAGAGAGAAAGGGAAGCAGGCTCCCTGCTGAGCAGAAAGCCTGATGTGGGGCTAGATCCCAGGACCCTGGGATCATAACCTGAGCTAAAGGCAGAAGCTTTAACCCACTGAGCCACCCAGGCACCCCAATTTCCAAGATTTTTAGACAGGATCTATATGTACAAGAAGTCATTAGTCACTTTAATTTTGCCTTTTTTTTTTTAAGGTTTAATATGGATAAATATTTAAATAAAGATTGAAAAAGGCATATCAGGGTGACCAACCCACCATACTTACCCAGGACTGTCACAGTTTTAGCACTGAATTTCTTGTATCCAGAAATCCCTCAGTACCAGACAATTCTGCTGTTTGTTCCTGCTATGACCCTTCCAATTTTGTCATCTTTCAGTCTTTTAAGTTCTGTTGCCTTTCACTGTTTCTACTGTCAAAGGTTCAGTGTTCCCATTTATCTCTTCACTCAACATGCATTTGCTGAGCCAGCTCACCTCTACAGCAGGCTCCATGGGTGCAAAGAATAAGACATATTCAAAGAGTTCACAAACCTAGTGGGAAGACCTGACCTTGACACAAAATGGAATCATTGTAACACCACTTCAGACTGACCCAATTGAATCTGGTCACTAATATCTATGAAGTTCTTTTGTAACTATCTGTTGCCTCCAGCAATAAGAGGCAGTAGTAACTATTATTTTTCATTTTTTTAACCCGGAAAAAAATTACCATCAAGGCAAGTTACGGACCAATACTGGTACAAGTTGAAATACTTAGAAGCAAAAATTCCTCAAAATAACCATAAACTTGAAAGAAAGAAAGAAAGAAAGAAAGAAAGAAAGAAAGAAAGAAAGAAAGAAAGAAAGAAAGAGAAAGAACAATTCCAGGATGCCCTGCTCTCTGCCCTAACCACTCTGATAAAGACTTGACATGAAAGGTTTACTCCAAGAGAGGTAGAATTGCATTCTAATGGCAGGACAGGCTAACCTTTGAGTTACATCAGACAGAACAACCGTGCCTAAGAGTATGAAGAAAAGTCTCAATGGGCACTTAAACATGAACTCAACTCAAAAGGGATAACCCTGCTAGGTCTGCCAGATTCTAGTACTTCATTCACACAAGGGCAACAAAGTTCATGAACTTTTTTCTAGCTAACTCTATACCTTGAGAAATGTTTCTTTCACAAACAAACAAACAAACAAAAACAAAAAACAAAAAAAACCCACTAATTTAGCACTCTTTATGCTAATTAACACACTTCTGCTCTGTGGAGTTAGACATTAACTACTTGTCACAGGTACCTCTAGAGTGTGAAATCTTTGTTACAAAGTTTTTCAAAGGCAGCCCAACAATCACTAGAATATAGATAAAACTTAATTTATACACACAAAGAGAGAGAGAGATGCACAATATGAAATATTTTAAAGTAAAATTATCTTGTAACAAATGTAAGATACTCAGTGATTATTCTTTTCAAATATAGATGAAATCCCTGTGGCCAAACAAGATACTTGGGGTGTCTCAAGGACTTGACAAGGCAACGCATGAATGAGGTCTTAAAAGACAAATGTAAGTTTACAAAATAGAAGGAAAAGTCATGTTAGGCAGGACAGAGCACAGTGCAAAGTCATCTACATGAAAGGGCTTGCTATTTTGAGAAACAACAGGAACTGGCTGAAAGCTTACATACTTTCAGGGGTGGTACTGAGATACGCACCTGAAAAAGAAATTAGAGAAGCCAAGATAGTGGCAGGATTTGCAGACCACACTAAGTGATCTGGACTCCTTAGTCTAATTACTGGGATGAAAACTTTTTATTTTATCTTATTATTTTATTTTTTAGATAATAGGATGACTTATTGCTTAGGTAACAATGGAAAGAATGGATTGGAGAGAGAGAGAGAGAGTTGAGGAAAGCAAAGCAGAGCAAGACATGATGTAGACTGAATTTAGGCCTCAGAATTTATTCATCCATTCAACATGCAACACAATATTAAATGAGCATCTGCTTAGCACCATGCTCTAGAAACTGGAAAAACAGCACTGATAAAACAGTCAAAATTTCAGCCCAGAATGCCTTTCTCCCTGTTCTCTGGGGAGATCCTATCCACTGTTTTAAAAAGTCCAGCTCTTCTACCTATGCTACCCCAGGCTCTCAAGCTGCTGGTTTCTTCTCTTTATACACCCATAGCCTATATCATGCTTTTATGATGGAGTTTGCAGCATGTCATTTATTTTTAGTTATGGTAAAATCTAAAGAACATAAAATTTACCATCCTGACCACTTTTCTAACTATATGGTTCAAGAGTGTTAAGTACACTCACAATATTGTACAACTAATCTCTGCAACTTCTTAATTTTGCAAAACTAAAACTTTATACTCATATTCCCATTTCTCATTTCCCCTGAGCCCCTGCTAACTACTATTATACCTTCTGTTTCTTTAAATTTCACTACTCTAAATACCTCATACAATGCAATCTGATGGTATTTACTTATTCCAACTGGCTTATTTACCTAGCATAACATCCTCAAGGTTCACCCTTGTTATAGCATGTATCAAAATTTCCTTCCTTTTTAAAGCTAAATAATAGTCTATTGTGTATGTGGATATATATACGTGTGTGTGTGTGTGTGTGTGTGTGTGTGTGTGTAATTTCTGGTTCACAATGAATTCTATCTTTGATTTTTAAAGGAACCACACACTGTTTTTCATAGTAGCTATACCATTTTACAATCCCACCAACAGTACACAAGGGTCCCAATTTTTCTACATCCTTGCCACACTTTCACTTCCTGGTTTTTTGATAGTAGCCATCTTAATAAGCATGAGGTGAGTATCACATGGTATTTTAATTATCTGTTTATTGTCGGACACTGACCTTCCAGAGAGAGAGAACCATGCCTTTTCATCCTGGCTCACTCATCTTTATGTAATTGGTATCCAATCACATGCCTGGAACATACTATGTCCTCAAAAAACGCTTGTTCAATTAATAAATATTGCCACTGTTAACCTCGCAAGAACCTAAAGCTTTTTTAGGAACGAAAGGACAGGTGACTCACTGCAGCCTTATGTCCAACATGCTAAAGAAGAGAGGAGTCATGGTTGGAAGCTGCAGGTGGTAGTAGGAAAAAAAGGAACAAACTAGTTTCACGACACTTTACAAGGACAAAGGGAGGAGGGAGACAAAATCAGGAGCTGAGCTGGAACTGAAAAACAGCCATGAGAGTTTGTATTAGAATGAAACCCTACCCATACATATTCTCAATCCCTAACTTCTAGGAGATTCCATCTCCACCCACCTTCTCCTGTTTCTGGCTGTGAGTACCATTTGATATGTAGGAAGGGGAGGTTTCTGTGCTCTTGGAGCCTCAAGTCAGAACACTAGAGACACTGTGTAATTCCTTTTAATTAGGCTTTTGTGATCCAGACGATCTTGGAATACTGCCTACTGGCAAGATGGAGAATGCCATCAACTTTATCATAACTTTACGTGTGACAAAACCAAGATTCATCAAGAATATAAACAATGGCACAAGATCAAAGATTATCTCCCCAAAGGTCCTGATTCCTGGCCCATTATGGAGCTTGGCCTTGTGAACTTTATCAGCAATTTAAAGATGCATTTTGCATATTTTATTGTCAAGCTGTTAATATATTCCTTGCCCACAGCTCAGTTTTTCTAAGCCTAATTCCTGGCTTTGTAATTTTTTTCTTCCTTATTTATACAGCATCAGCAGCTTCAGAACTTGGTTATTGCTCAACATTCCACACTTTCAAAGCGTAGGTCTTCCTATTTGGTATATTCTTTAAATAATTACAGGTCTCTTTCATAATACACTCTTCCCTACTTGTTACCAGTCTACATTTTTATCTGCTTTTGGTTCTGCCTTTAAAGTTGTTTCAGCAATGCTAATTATCATGAAAAAGATAAGGTCAGATTGCTTTTCTTCCCCACTCATAGCAGCTCAGAAAATGAATTGTAGCATTCTGCTTTCTTATTTGTGCAGGTAATGATGGATTCATTGTGGCAAAGTCTTCACAGATAATAAAAATTATATGCTTTTTGTAGATGTGCTAATTATTTCTTCTTGATCAAGAAAAAACATTGAATCAGCCTCCAACTACACAGTTTAATTTACACCCGTACTTGAGGCTGGCAAGAAGCCACAGTTACTTCATGTCACTTCAGTTTTTGGCTAAGAAATTAAAGTATTTTAGAAAATTATTAAGAAATGCTTATAACAACTAATATATATGATTGATTGTTGAAAGTCACCATCATTTAACATTATAATGCTCATGTAAATTCACAGAAATGGTGAGGAAACCAAAGGACAAACAGGATGGATGGTTTGCAGTATCCAACTTGAGTAATGAGAACTAATTCAATCTATTTTGGACATGCAGAGATAACTCCGTTATTAAATGACTGTTTGCACCAGCAAAGGAACAAACCATATATTTTTAAGACATAAAAGCTACATCATTCCCTGGCGACAGAAAGAGGCCAATATTTTCATGATGCTTCATGCACTTATTTCTTTATATTTGAACAACACTAAACCAGAACTGTTTGCAATTGCAGACTAGTTTTACTAGATTATGTTACTTTTGATAACAGTTCCTTGTAATATTCTGAAAGCCCATTTAATCATGAAATTTGGTTTAAAACCATATTTTTAGGGGGGAAATATCTGGCCTTTAATTTATACATTTCAACCTCAAAATAATCAATCAATAGAGTTTATCTTATAAAATAATACCTTTAATACTACGAAATATGGCCACTTTAAAACCAAAATGCTTCACTGTCAAGAGAGAGAAAATGAGAGATGGAAAGACTTTTTCTGTGTACTTTGTTTTATTTTGGTGGAAACCAGATTTCTTTTCAATTCCAACCAATGGACATTTTCAAAATAAAAACTGGCTTGCCTTTGCTTCTAGAACATAAGTCATAAGCCAAGTAATTTTCCTCCTTTTCTCTTCTAATTCATCTGTCAGACACATAGAGTTCCATGAAATGTTGCTGAGACATTTAATATGAGCCCACTAGAAGATCAAAGGATTGCTAAACTCATCGCCACAGGTTGGTCAGGATATTGGTGGTCCTTGGTCAACAACTAATGAAAATATAAATTATGAAGTGAAAATTAAAATTCAATTACTTTGTTTTTATTTTGTTTTTAAAGATTTAATTTGTCAGAGAGAGAGAAAAAGTACAAACAGAGGGAGCAGCAGGCTCCCTGCTTATTAGCAAGGAGCCAAGTCAAGACTGATCCCAGGACTCAGGGATTATAATCTGAACATGAAAATACAATGTAAAACATAAATATAGTAGCTGTCTCTTATCCATGGGGGGATATATTCTAAGACTCACCCCCCTCCGCCAGGGATGTCTGAAACCATGAATGGCATTGAACCCTATATATGCAATATTTTTTTCTACACATACATGCCTATGATAGTTCAATTTACAAATGAGGCACAGTAAGGGATTAACAGCAAAACTGATAACAGAATAGCAACAATGCACCATAATCAAAGTTATGTGAATGTGGTCCCTCTCAAAGTATCTTACCGAACCTCACATATCATCTTGTGATGATATGAGATGATAAGATGCCTATAAAATGATATGAACTGAGGTGAATGACATGTGTGTTGTGACACAGCATTAGGCTACTATAGACCTTCTGATGCTAAGTCAGAAGGAGAATCATCAGCTTCTGGACTGCGATGGATGGTGGGAAATTAGAACCACAGAAAGCAAAACCTTGGATGAGGATCAGGGTATATCAACAGTTTAAAATATGTGGACCTTGAAAATCATTAAAAAATCTCAATTTCAAAACATTGATTATATCACTCATCTTGCACATAGATCAGAATTCCCTCTCACCTGATAATAGTAATAACTTGAGAAAATCTCCATGCAGAAAGTGATAACTAATTCATGTGCCAGCCCAGACATGTGCCCTTGACTTGGATTCTGGCCAGAGAGTCCCTGGCAAAAGCTCGTGCTGGTTCCCGATCCTGAAGCCAGGTTATTTCTGCTGATATGAAATGGAGCATCATCCTGTGGTGGCTGCACAAATCATTCCTTCATGAACTATACCTGGTGGCCCCCACCTGTTACTGATGCCATGTGTTGATATAAAAGTGCAAGATGCTATGGAATGTCCTCAACACCCATATATGTTAAACCCAGATGTGTGAGAGAGATGATGCCCCATGAAGTGATATCTGACTGATGCAAGACAATTCCTTTCAGGTAAATCTGGGACCTTTCCCTCCGTGTATGACTTGTTTGGAGAAGCACCACCTTCCCATGGCTTTTTTGATATTCTGTGGATCGTAGCTGTCATCAGCCCACTAACAACTCCTTTGCAGTTTCAGTCTCTCCTCCCTGTCTCTCTCACCTTTTGGGCCCTTTTACATTCCTTGGATTACACTCATAATAGAGAAGCCTCTAATATTTCGCTGAAGCACTATTTTCTAAAGGACCCAAATGAAGACTCAATCTAACTAGAAATGAGAAAAACAAAAAAGAGTAATGACTGATTAAGGGCCCAGTTGAAGATAGAAATTGTAAATTTATCTTCAATCAGTAAATAGAGTTACAGGATTTTTCCCCCCCAGAAAAGAAGTGAGAAAACAAAAGATGGGACCAGGTTGGGAGACAAACCATAAGAGACTCTTAAACTCAGGAAACAAACTGAGGGTTGCTTGGGCAGTGGAGGGGATAGGGTGGCTGGGTTATGAATACTGGGGATGGTATATGCTATGGTGAGGAGGGTATGTGCTATGGTGAGTGCTGTGAATTGTGTAAGACTGATGATTCACAGACCTGTACCACTGGAACAAATAATATATGTTAATTTAAAAATGGGTTTATTTATTCATTTAGCAAATTAAGCTTCTCCTAAGTGAAACCAATTGTAAGGTTAGTCGTGAGAGATTTTAAGATACAAAAAATAGCAACCCACTGGGTTCTTGTTAGTCCTTCTTTAGGAATTAACATTATATGGTAGGATTTCAAGTCAAGATAATTCAAGATACAGATAAGGTAGTGTTTGTGAAGAATTGAGAGGGAAGTCACTAATACAACAGACAGTTAGAAGGGGCAAAGAAACAGAAGGTCCAGGTGAGATCAGAGAACAAGTCAATAAGTAGGGGGCATTAGACACATTTCAGATACTAAACCATTCTGGGTAACAGTAAAGTCCAGAATATAAGCATAATAGTGAGTAGTGTCAATGGAGTAGAGATGAAGAATGTGGAAGTAGAAGAATTCAAAGAACTGGAAAACAGGTATGGGGGTGATTTATTCATGTGACTTGGAAATTTATAAGACAAAACAGAAGACATTCACTTCTACCTTAGTCTTTGCTCTTCCCTAAACTTGGCTGAGATAAGAACCAAACTCCTGACTGAAACCAAGAAGGAAAAGTGCTAAATGCACCAGGTTCTCAGTTAGAATAACCTGCATCAGTGTATTAATGGATGAAATAAGACTTCACAGGCCTTTTCTGGATATAAATATCTTAACTATCACCATGTTAAGTCAATCGCCATAGTGAGAAGTGATATAAACAGGTCAACAGCAGGTAGGAATGAGAGGAAGCAAGGAATGAATTATTAAGAAACCGAATAGGAAGCTCACCCTGTATAATAAGGGCAACAAAGGTGGTGGGGAGGTAAGTCAGAGTGGGAAGGATACCAGGAGAGAAGCTGGAGAGAATACTATGTGTGTGGGCAACGAGAAGTATAGCTGTTGGAGCCACCATTGTGAAAATGGTGGGCAGGCTTTGCCATTCTCTGACTCAGTTACACTAGGAACGCAATGTCATGCAGGGTTAATGTGATGGGTTTCTTTGATTATGCCATTTCCTCTGCAAGCAATGCCAAAGTCCTCAAACTGAGAGATACTTGACCTTATTAGAAGACTCAAGAGTACTCATAATAGACCAAGCTGTGCCTTCTTACCTTGTAACACATAGTATGGACCTGGCCCTCAGCAGTATCCCAGGATCACACACTTTGGAAGCCTGGGAACTGCATTCACCAGCATCTCCCTCCAGTAGAACTGCCAAGAAGAGTCCCTCATGGAGAATTCGGAATGGAGAGACAGAAGTTGTGTTGAAGTGTCTCTGGGGAGTGGGCTCTCAGTTCAGGGTTGTCTTAAACCATGATCCAAGGAACAGCAGGGCCACTACTCTTCAACTGGGGACCCCACAACTGGCAGATCTGGGGGGACCCCTCTTCCTCCACCATGAAGAGTGGCACAGGAATGCACTGGAGGAATCTGCTGGGTTTGGAGACTCCAAAAGGGGCTGTGCACCAGAGACAAAAATGCTCCTCACAGGCTGTGTGAGCTCAGAGTGCAGCCAGAGACCAGGGACAGTGATTGACTGCTTTTCTCTGAGGGTTCACTAAAGAGGGCCCCACCTCCCTGAGCTCTCAGCTTCTCCAGGATAGACATTGGGAAGCTGCCATTTTCATTCTTGTCCTCCAAAGCTCTACGGAAAGCATTCAGGGAACAAAAGCTACTGAGCACAAACCCAAGCAGATTACTTAGCCTGGCACCTGACAAGGGCAGTGTAATCCTACTTCAGGCAAAGACATTTGAGAATCACTACAAAAGGCCCTGCCCCCCAAAAATCAGAAAGAACATCCAGCCAAGATCAAGTTTATGGATCAATGAGAACTGCAAAAATCCAGAGCTAAGGGAAAAGAACACAAACAATTCATGGGGGTTTTTTTCCCCCATGATTCTTCAGTCTTTCAAAGTTAAATTTTTTGAGAATCTCTACTTAGAAAACTATAGAATACTCATGAAAGAAAGTGAGGAACACACAAAGAAATGGAAAAATGTTCCATGTGCATGGATTGGAAGAACAAATATTGTGAAATGTCTATGTTACCTAGAGCAATCTACAGATTTAATGCAATACCCTATTGAAATACCATTGACTTTTTTCAAATAAATGGAACAAATAATCCCAAAATTTATATGGAACCAGAAAAGACCCCAAATAGTCAGAGGAATGTTGAAAAAGAAAACCAAAGCTGGTGACATCACAATTCCAGACTTCAACCTCTATTACAAAACTGTAATCATCAAGACAGTATGGTACTGGAACAAAAACAGATACATAGATCAATGGAACAGAATAGAGAGCCCAGAAATGGACCCTCAAATCTATAGTCAACTAATCTTCAACAAAGCAGGAAAGAATGCCCAATGTAAAAAGGACAGTCTCTTCAACAAGTGGTGTTAGGACAGCCATATGCAGAAGAATGAAACTGGACCATTTCCTTACACCACATACAAAAATCGACTCAAAATGGATGAAAAACCTCACTGAATGAAAGATTCCTCACAGGAATCCATCAAAATTCTTGAGGGGAAGACAGGCAACTTCCTGGACCTCAGCCTCAGCAACTTCTTCCTAGAAACATCACCAAAGGCAAGGGAAGCAAGGGCAAAAATAAACTCTTGGGACTTTCTCAAGATAAAAAGCTTCTGCACAGCAAAGAAAACAGTCAACAAAACGAAAAGACAACCAACAGAATGGGAGATGATATTTGCAAATGACATATCAGGTAAAGGGCTAGTATCAAAAATCTAAAAAGAACTTATCAAACTCAATACCCAAAGAACAAATAATCCAATCAAGAAATGGGAGGAAGACATGAACAGACATATTTATAATGAAGACATCCAGATGGCCAACAGACACATGAAAAAAGTACTCAGTATCACTCAGCATCAGGGAAATACAAATCAAAACCACAATGAGATACCACCTCACAACAATCAGAATGGCTAAAATTGACAAGTCAGGAAATGACAGATGCTAGAGAGGATGTGGAGAAAGGGGAACCCTCCTACACTGTTGGTGGGAATGCAAGCTGGTGCAGCCACTCTGGAAAACAGTATGGAGGTTCCTCAGAAAGTTGAAAATAGAACTACCCTACAACCCAGCAACTGCACTACTGGGTATTTACCCTAAAGATACAAAAGTAGTGATCTGAAGGGGCACGTGCACATGAATGTTTATAGCAGAAATGTCCACAATAGCCAAACTATGGGAAGAACCTAGATGTCCATCAACAGATGAATGGATAAAGAAGATGTGGTATATATACACAATGGAATATTATACAGCCTTCAAAAAACATAAAATCTTGCCATTTGCAACAATATGGATGGAATTAGAGGCATTATGCTAAAAGAAATAAGTCAGTCAGAGAAAGACAATTACCATATGCTCTCACTGATATAAGGAATTTGAGAAAAAAGACAGAGGATCATAGGGGAAAAGAGGGGAAAATGAAACAAGACAAAAACAGAGAGGGTGACAAACCATAAGAGACTCTTAATCTCAGGCAACAAACTGAGGGTTGCTGGAGGGGAGGGAGATTGGAGAGATGGGGTGGTTGGGTGATGGACATTGGAGAGGATATGTGCTATGGTGAGTGCTGTGAATTGTGTAAGACTAATGAATCACAGACCTGTACCCCTGAAACAAATAATACATTATATGTTAATAAAAGAAAGAAAGAAAGAGGGAGATAAAGGGAGAAAGAAAGAAAGAGAGAGAGAAAGAGAGGAAGAAAGGAAGGAAGGAAGGAAAGGAGAAAGGCAGAGAACGTCTCGGGGTGTGACAGGCAAACAGGCATCATATGACAAACGTGAGATTTTTGTGCTAGCTTCCAAGTGTTCTCCTGAAAAATCACCTTCTTCAGTGTTGAAAAGATGTGATTATTGCATCTGTTTTCTGGATATGACCTTTTGATTCTCTAAAGGCTGACAGTGTACCTGCCAGTCCACATGGCTTGTTCTGAACTTGGCTTTCCTGGTACTTCACAAAGTTCGAAAGCATTAAATTCCCTGGATTAAATACCATTCTGCTTGAAAAACCTAGAGTAATTTCTGGTTATGGACAGAATTCAGACCGATACTTATTTATCTTTTTTTATACCACCCATCTTAACATAGAAATTGGTTATTTTTTAGTGCAATAGTAAGTTTTAGGACTTTATTTTTTCATAAGCTATAGTTTTTTACTACTTCCATGAAAGTGGCAGAGATTAAACATAAAAATAAAATATCTCTAAAACATTATAAAAATCATATTATCAGAATTATTGATACGTTGCTCTTGCCATTATAAAATCAAATGAATTCTTAATATACTTGTTTCTTTGGAATAAATCCAACTTTATACATTTCTAGCCTGATTTCATCAGTGTATAAATTAATAGAAGCCATAACAGTCAGGAAGTGGTTCTTGTGTAATAAGTGAGAAAAAATAAGGTAATGACTGTTTGGCATAAAATACATACTTTCACCTCTTTCTAGGGAATACTGCTGGATTCATGAAATAACTGCTTAGCCATTATTAAGGCTATAATAAAAACTGTTAATTAATGTTAACAATCTTTGTAATTTTAGGCATAATTTTAATTCATTTCCTTTACTTAAGCTTAAAATTACTAAATTATCCTTTAAGAGTTCCTCATTTTTCTCATCTGTTAGAAAAATGTTTAGTATTTTTATTACATTTCTGATATTTAAGAAGTGAGAGTAATAGCTAGTAAGTTCAGAAACATTTTCCAAGTTACAGACCAGATAAATCATTGACCTGATTTCAAACAAGTATAGTTCATTTTACACAGAGAAGGACATGAGCCATGCACACATAATGGCACTGGAGGGCAAGTCTTTAGCCACCATACTAGCTGCTGCCAAGGCAGACCCAGAGACCCCTGACTAAGAAAGATTTTATTTTTTTTTTTATGTTTTATTTTTATTTATTTATTTATTTTTAATTTTTGGCAAAGAAAGATTTTAGCTGCTCCTTATTTCAGCCTCCTGCCTATGTGAGTATTAGATCTAGTTATAATACTCATGCAGCTTTTCTAGGAACATAATAAGAACAACTTAAAGAACAAAGTTGGTGGCACAGTGGAAATGGGAGAGAAGCTGGGATAAGAATTTCATTTCTGAAGGTGAATCTAGGGGCGTCCAGAGAGGGAACAGATGGGAAAAAGCATGCTGACTTCCCCTGCATGTAACCATCTTAAAGACATCACAGACAATGCTCTGAAAAATTTCAGGGTTCAATACTGAAAAAATGAACTGATGATTTTGTGTGTGTGTGTGTGTGTGTGTGTGTGTGTGTGCACGCATGCGCGTGCGCAGCACAATACCATTCCTAAAACTCTAAAAAAAATCTTGATCTGTGTTTTCCTCTGTCAAATAAATAAAATCCTTTAAAAAATACAAATAATAAATAATTTTAAAAAATCTTTTTTTAAAGATTTTATTTATTCATTTGACAGAGAGAGAGATCACAAGTAGGCAGAGAGGCAGGCAGAGAGAGAGGGGGAAGCAGACTCCCCGCTGAGCAGAGCCCAATATGTGGGGCTTGATCTCAGGACCCGGAGACCATGACCTGAGCCGAAGGCAGAAACTTAACCCACTGAGCCACCCAGGTGCCCCTAAAAAAATATCTTGACCTAAAATCTAAAATTAGAAAGAAGGGATAAGAGCTAATCACACAAGTACTTATGGAAAAATTTCACCATCTGTGTGTGGTTACCTTTTCAGTTCAAAAGAAATCACTATGAGGATAATGCCATAGCAACTCTATTAGAACCAATGAACTGATCTTTAGAAGGTGTGCTGTGTTACCAAGGAAGTGGGCAGGGTGAAACCTTTATCCCTGATAAACACTACTGAATTTGAGTGTGACTACAGATTCTAGTAATCAAAAAGTTAAGGCAGATTTGAGGTCAGGACCCTTTCTACTCAGTTTGCTCTCTTCCCAACCACATTACAAATTCCTTGTGCAGGTGGTATTAAGGAGACTGTTAACAACTAGGTGTTCACGATCATGATTTAAAATTTTTTTCAAAAGGATGAAAATATCCTATAGAAAGAGAATAAAAAGGCCACCAAAAAATCAAAAGAAACCAAAAACTTTCTAAGCATGAGGTTTCTTTTTATATAAAATTCGTATATAGACAACATTTCATCTTTCCATGCTATGTAACCTCTATTCCATGGTTAACAAGGCCCAGGTACTACGGTACCAATCTCCATCCCATGTGAAGCTAGTGGGTAAAAGCTGACTCTTCATGAACCCAGAGATTCTAGAATGTGGGAAATACCTGGGATTTACTCTATAATTTTCTTTTCCAGCAAGTTGAGTAGCATAGAGGAAAGATGAGCTAAAAAGAGTTTCACAGGTTCTTAGTGAGTTCAACCACATGAAAAGTTTTTGCTCTCCTAAATTATTAAAGGCATTAATTTAATGGCTATGATCAGGAAGATAAAAGGAATTCAGGAAACCTAATATCAAAGGATATAGAGAATTTTCTTCCCTTAAATCTATTTAAATATGAGATTTCCTCCCCCTCAAAAAACACAAAAACATACATGCCCATAGTTGCATATATTTACTTTTTTGCACATGGATTTCACCTTTGATCAAAATTCCTTAAATACTTTGATTAGAAAGTATTTTAAAAATACTAAAAAACTAAGACAATCCCTATTTTATTAAAATTGAACTATACCCACTTCAGCAGTCCATTAAGACAACCATTCAGAAACATATTTGGCAGTCACTAAGAATGTTAACTTGTGAGATTTATGGTTAGTCCTACATCTTGGTCTTCCTTATCTTCAGCCCAAAGTTTAAAACCTAGCTCAAGTCTTCTTTTTCCTTAGCACCTATTCCAATAAATATTAAATAAATGAGTGAAGGAAGGAATGAATATTGGAATCTATACTTTTCTTTTCCTATCCAAGTACCTTCCCTTAAAGACTACTATTTATTTCTATATCTAATCTGATGTCCTAAAACAATTTTGTCCCAATAGCTAAGGACATAAGATAGAAGCCCCCTATCTATCAAAAAACACCTTGGACTTTTCTGAGATCTCCTAAACTCAGGCCCTCTCAAGTCATCAGAATACAATTGCCTATTTTCAACCTGATTAGCTGATAATAAATCACAAACCCTTAACAAGATTTTTTTTTTCAACTTCTAGATCTGAAATATGAAAATTTTATGGTCCTATTATATGAAATTGTACTAATATAATTCATTAAATTAGTTCAACCAGCCTTTCCTTCAGAAGGATTGACAATAAATTAGCTTGGGTCCACATCCTTGTTATTCTGTATTTAGCGGCCAGATCTGCCAAGATTTCTATATCTGAAACTCATACCAGATACTATTCCATTCTGATTACATTCTTCCATTCCAGTAGATTATATTAATTTATAATGTAAGATAGTTGCTGCTATCTAAAAGATACACATAAGAGCAAATATATAATTAGCCTCTTTAAACCAGCAGGACATAAATAGGCCATATTTCTAGGGTGACAGAGCAAGTAAAGAAATGTAAAGATGAATAGGAAAAGCCAAAGTTAGCTAATAAATGATATTCATTCATTAGCAAATGGTATTTACAAATCATTCAGACTCTCCCTCTTGCTAAATAAGTCATGGGATATGTTTTTGTTCTAAAGACAAAGAGATGAAGTCCAGATAAAAGGGTCACACCAAATCACCATTATTCACCACACATCTTTAGAAGGCTGAGAATGAGAAAGATAAAGAGGATTAATTCCTGATTTACATATTCTGCTAATAAAGTGGCAAGGTCTTATGGAACAAACACAACAGCTGCAAATTATGTAATTATGTATCTGTATGCAAATTTGCAGACATCTCATAAATGCTGGAACACTATTTGCAATGCTAATTAAGTGGCTTTTATTGCTGCTGCATAATTCCTACATGTGATTTGGTTCCAGATGTCATTGTAGCTTGTGAAACCTTTATTGTCAGGTTAGCTGAGGTAGCACACATTAACACCACTCATAAAAACTCTATTTATAATTAAATTACTTGCAGTGACTCAGTGATTTTTCATCATCCTCCTATCCAACTTTACTACTCATACAGTGGGTAGATTGAGTTGCAACTAGAAACTTGGTCTAAAAGAAATTTCTCTGTATCTACATTCCCATACAAGTGGTTAATCTGTTTCATCTTATCCACATAAACTGAGTTAAGTGTCTAATGAGCATGGGGAAGTTCAGATAACAGACTCAAGCCAACAAGGATTGTTAGCAGATGCTATAATGTTTTATTTCAGGTTTTATGGTTGTAAGAAGAATAATTCCATTTGCTATAATCTAATACCAGTATTTTAATCACCTGAAGGGTTATCTATTTTGCAACAATACCAAGTGTTTTGAGAACCATACAATAGGGAACTGGTAAAATACTTTTAATTTACAAATAAAAAATATGACATTATGAAAAAAGGATAAGGGTGCCTGGGTGGCTTCGTTGTGTTACATTAGACTCTTGGTTTCAACTCAGGTCATGTTCTCAAGGTTGTGATATTGAGCCCCGTATCAGGCTCTGTGCTTAGCATAGAGTCAGCTTGAGACTCTCCCTCTCTCTCTGTCCATCCCACCTGTGTTCTCTCTTCATCAAATAAGTATATAAATATTTTTAAGAAAGAAAGAACAAAGTATATATCAGACACCTACTCTGTGTATAGCACTGAAGGAGTTCCAAAGCAGCATAATATATCAGCCCTCAAAGAGCTTATAGTTCCTCAGGCAAGACATAAAAAAAGATTTAGAATATAACACAAGAATATAAGATCCAATTGTTCATTGGCAACTAAAACAGACGAATGAAATAAGAGATAGTTTTTATAACTTTTTATTTATGTTTTAAAGATTTTATTTCTTTATTTGACACAGAGAGAGAGATCACAAGTAAGCAGAGAGGCAAGCAGTGAGAGAGGGGGAAGCAGGCTCCCTGCTGAGCAGAGAGCCCGATGCGGGACTCCATGCCAGGACCCTGAGATCATGACCTGAGCCAAAGGCAGTCATTTAATGACTGAGCCACCAGGCACCCCCTTTTTATAACTTTTTAAATCCAATTATTTATTTCAGTCTTTTCCCCTACCAAAACTTTTATCAGAATCATTGATAATGTAAGAAATATAAACTGGTATTTTCATTGCTACTTTGTACTTCTTCTAAGAAGATTCTTCTAATCTAAGAAGATTCTAAGAGGAATCAGGGCAGTTATATAACCAGCCTCTGATGTTTACAGGACTTTCTTTTAGATGATGGCATTATGGGCATACATCATAAACTATTGTAAGCAGATAACTATTTATCTGTAAGCAGATAAATATAATAAGGTGCTGAGTGGGAATTTTCTTGATTGCTAGAGATGGCTCAAGCTCCAAAATAAAACTAAGGCACTAATAAATTCCCTACTTTAAAAATAAGTACCTGATAACCCTGGTACATGCTGGCAGGGCTTACTATGAGGCAGCAGAACTGGCAATACTACCATTAATCACCACCTTGCCATACCCTCACTAAGCTACACAAAATGAGTAATGACTTCATGTACTGCTCTCCACAAGAGAGCAGTATTCTAATTCTTATTAAGAGAGGAGGAGTTTAAGATTAAGGAAGTATGTAAGAATGGGAATATAGGATATCGTTCTTTGGCTTAATACTTGCACAGTGGAGAAGATTCAGGTCCAGTTACTGCTACCCTAGGATGGGAGAGACCCTATGAGAACTTGACATCCATACCCAAACATTGGGAGCATATGTGAGTATAAAGATAAGTGCTCATCTCTCAGCCAAACATGTTTAAAGAAGAGACAAAAGAATGGATAATTTCCCATGGTAGGTCCTACAGTTTGTGAGGGCCTACTGAAGACAATTGGTAGCTCCCATGGCTCCACAAGGAAGCACAAGGATGCTAAAGGAGAAGTTACTCTACTACTGACAGGTAAAGAGGCTCCAGACCTACAGATACAGACCTGGGGACGTGAACCTCTGGTGCCAAATGAAAACTAAGCTACCCTATCAGTGAGAATGCAGGCCAAGTTGAAGTTGCACATTAGTACGAAAAAACATGTGCAGGCACATCAACATCAACAAAAGCCATCAATATCAGAATAAAACCAGACTAAATCACAACTAGAACAACACCAGTTACTCTGCACTACCACAAACATCTTTAGATTCAATTATCTTCTTTCCTGTCCCTGCCCCAACATCAAAGGAGTCAGCCCTAGAATCAAAGGTGTGGAGCTAGAGGTATCTCAAAGCCAGACCATAACCAGTCCCCTTCTGCACACACACATTCATACAGAGAAGGAAAAGATCAAAGCTCCAGGTGCAAAAGGAAAGAATATTAACTGTATGAATATGAGATCTGTGTTCTAAATGGACTGGAATTAAATTTTAATTTCAAGAAGGATAAGGGATCAGATACTTAAATATGCTATTATGTTGTTAAGTGTGCTGGAGGGAGGAGGGGGTTGGATGGGGATTTAATATGGGGCATTGGAAAATATTAACTGAAAAATAATTTTATCTGATATCCCAATAATAGAGAAACAAGATAATTGGACATCCTAATTTTTTCTACCTTCTTTCCTTTTCTAAACCTACTTCACTGCTGCCTTTCAAATACTCTATATTCAAGAAGAACAGCAATACCCCAAGATTAGAAACCAAAAGAAAGCTTTGAAAACCAAAACCTCTTTATTTTTTAAGCTTTGTTGATTTATTTCAGAGAGTGAAAAAGCACCAGCAGGAGGAGCAGAGAGAGAGAGAAACTCAAGCAGACTCAGTACTGAGTACAGAGCCCAACATGGCGCTCAGTCCCATAATCATGAGATCACAACCTGAGCTGAAACCAAGAGTCTGATGTTTAACTGACAGTACCACCCAGGCATCCCAAAACACTTTTTAAACAAAATTATCAAGATATACTTCACACACAATAATAGTTGCTCATTTAAAGCTATCTGGTTTGGTCTGATTCTATGCTGATGGCCTTTATTGGTATTGAGATGTCTACATAGATGGTATTCATGTTTTCCTCTCCCCAGTGTTCAATTTCAATGTGGCCTCCACTCTAATTAAGGAGAGGGTAACCCAGTTTTCCTTTGGCACCACCAGGGGCTAATGGCCACAGACCCCTGGCTCTGGGTTTGAAACCTCACTACTGGGCAGCACTAGGGAAACACACAAGTCGATGGTTTTTAATACATTGAGAATTGGACAACATCACCACAATCATTCTGGAATATTTTTATATTAGAATATTTTTATCACCCTGAAAAGAAATCCCCACTAGTTATCATTGTCTACTCTCTCCAAATCTTTGTCCTCAACCTAGAGCTCTAGGTAACCAATAATCTACTTTCCATCTCTATAAATGTGCCCATTCTGGACATTTTATATAAATGAAATCATATAATGTATGGACTTTTGTGTTTGGTTTATTTCCTTAAGTACAATGGTTTCATTTCAAGGTTTATGCATATTGTAGCATATATCAACATTCTTCTATATTGATAAATGTTGCTATATTAACAAATAATATCCCACTATATGAATACATATTTTATTTTTCCATTCATCAGTCAACACACATATGAGCTATTTCCACTTTTTGACTATTATGAATAATAATGTACGAATATTCATAAAGCTTTGTGTCATTTTAGTGCAATCCTTATCTTATACTTGGGAAGTATTCCTTATTTGTTTTGTTTTGTTTTATTTTCTTTTGTTTGTTTGGAAGAGCATATAAAGGTTTGGGTATTCTTTTTTACATGCTTTATAAACTTTACTGAAGCCATCTAGGTCTAAGCTTTTCTTCAGTTTTTAAATTACTAACTAAATCACTGTCTTTGTTATGACTCTATTTAGATTTCCCATTTCTTCTGAGTTTGTTTCAGTAGTTAATGTCATTCTAGGAATTTTTCCTTATTAATATTCCTTGCTACTTGGGACATTGTTATCTAAACTTTAATCCTTTAGACATAGTTTTAATTCTTTAAACAAGTTTATAATAGCTATAAAAGTCTTCATTCTTTAAGTCCAACATCAGGACTTCCTTAATGACGATTCCTATTGATTGCTTTTTCTCCCTGTGTCTAGCCATACTTTCCTTTTTCATTGTTCGAGTTTTTTATTCTTGCTATTAAAAATTGTACATTTTAGAAAATATAATTTTTCAATGAAATACCTCTTCTCAGGTTTGCTTTTGCCACTGTTTTAGTGACTTTCCAGGAGTAATTCTATAGAGACCGTATTCCCTGTAATCTGTGGCAACTGAAGTCTGTGCTGGATAACTTAATCGTTTTTCAGGGATTTCCTTGAAACAATAAGTTTCCCAGACTTTGTACAAGTCTCTGTGTGTGTGTTGGGACACACACTCAACACTCAGGTGGTTTACAACTATCCTTTCATCTTTACATTCTCCTGATTCATAGCCTCGAGTCAGTCAGATGCAAAATGTTTGGGCCCTCTCAAGTCTTTTGGGTGTACACACACCTCTTTATTTGTACATGGCCTTTTAGAGCCCCAGGAATATAATGGAACTTTTCAAAGGTCCCTACAGGTATCTCATTACCCAGATATTTAAGATTTTGACAAGGCTCTTATTTGTTCCAAGTGATTATCACAGACTCCAGGAGCTGCAATGTTAAACAATGCAATGTTTTAAACAAATGCACTGTGGATAAAAGAACTGACTCAGGTCAAATAATGACAGTAGCCTACAAATGGAGCTTTTGAGGGACATACTAGACAGATTAAAGAGTGACAGTGATCTGGGAATGAGACTTCTTGATGTGCTCCAAACCCATTGTGATCTCCAATTGCTGCAAAGTTGCTGGTTTTCACAGCTTCAGTGGTTGCAAGGTTGCTGGTTTTCAAGTCTACTACAAAGCTGGGGAGAGGAGGATGGAAGTAAGTCACAATACCACCAACGTCGCTCATCTTACCAAACTTCCACACTTTCTCTTGAGTAAACACACCTCATATGTTGCAAGTTTTTAGTTGACTTCCAGATTTCTGAACAGGTTGATGATGAACAACTTGTGCCACCATTTTCATTGTTTTTATGTTAGGGCAGATTTATGGAGGTCCTCGGTCCACTATTTTGCAAGTCTTGCCAGAGTTAATGTCTGTTTAATGTGGGGAATGAACACTGAATATTTTTTTTCTGTAAATTTCTCAGTTTCATTTCCACAGATGCCTGGTTGGCAAAGTCAACTAAATCTGACTCTTGGTTTTGGCTCAGGTCATCATCTTATGGGTCAGCCTAACAAAGGCTATTATCACATGACAAATCAAGGACAGTGAACTCATTCATGATTGTATAACTAAAGAATCCAGAGATTAAGATTTGCTGTCCCCATCAGACATTCCAAGATACTTGTCCTTCACCTTTGCTGTCTGCATGTATAACACTTGAAAGGTCAGCTAGAATTTTTAAGATGTTTAAATAAACCACATGGGTATGGGTACTTTCCCTTTTTTTTTCTACCTGCAATATATTCTTTGATTTCCACTTTCTAGAATGTTTACTACTGCTTAGCTGGTAAAGATAAAATATGAAATGTTCAAAAAAGAAAGGAAATAAGTGATAGAGATATTGGTGGATTATGAAAACTGAACCACTCATCAAAATAAAAGAGATGGAAGATTATCTGGGAAACTGCCATTTAATATGTGTATGTAGATCAACCTTATCCTCTCTGGTTTTTGGCACTTTGCACAAGTAGCAAACAATTTCCTAAATAAAAAAAAAAATCAATCCTGGGTGAGGACAAAGTATTATTGATCTAGGTATACTATGTCTGTCAAAACATCACAGTATGATTTGTGAGAGTGCATCATTGTGGTTTTCCATGATGTTGAACTCAAAAGATGAAGCTGTCTCCTGGGCATATTAAATGAAACTTTAATAATTCCATATAGATCCCATCTATAATTTTATTTAATTTTTTCTTAATTCCATAGATGTTTTATCCTTTTTATGATGTAAAATTCAATTTGATTTCAACCTTGAAGTATTCCCAGTTTTTTTAACCCTTAAATACAAATATGTCTCAAATACAGCCTTAAATACTAAGTAGAGATAAATAGGGATTGCTTATTTAGATCTTAAGGCATAAACTGATCTGGAGCTACAAGAACTATAAAAAAGCCCACTGAAACTATATGCGAGTAAGCCCAGAAGATCACCAGTTATCCAAGTCTCATGTTCTAATCACATTTCTACCTAGTTCCTTATTATTATTTTTATAAACTTTACCAGTCCTTTCAGAATGATTACCCCTTTGGATGGTATACTGGAGTGTTTTGTTTCTTTTTGCTCTAAGACTGCCTTTTAGAGTACCTAGTGGGCTCTACTTTTGGTGGCTCTGGTCTAGGAGTGGTAGCATTTACCAATCCAAACTTTTCCATATGCTGTTGCCATACTAAATTTCTTACAGTGATTTTTTTATCTGTTACATATCTGCTCAGAAATCTTTAATAACTCCCTATTTCATACTGTCCCAACACAGAGCCTCCACAGCTTTCAAGGATTTCAGATTCATGGTTGAGCCCTGGTAATCCAGCATAATTACTTGCTACTCCTTAACCCATATCACCCAAAGCAAATAAACTGATCTTCCATTATCTTCCCCCAACTGACCTTAATATGATTCTTTATTTATTGCCCAGCTTAATATGATTTTCTTCTTGTAAATCTATAAGTGCTGTTTTTGATGTTACTGTTATTGGTGGGGATTTTGGTTTAACATTTTATTTACCAATGATAACTAAATATGGTGATTATAAAACTTATTGTCCAAATCAGGACACTTTTAAAAGTAGAGTGCTATTTATGATACAGCTGGACAAAAGGCATAAACCAGAATGCTTCAGACAAACTGGGACAGTCACAAGCAAACCAGGTCTCTTAGTCACCTTGTAAGGCAATCTGTATATAATTTTAAAATTTTAAAAATAATATTGCACACAAATTACAAAATTATTGAGCAAATTATAACTCTACTTTGGATTCATATTTAGTTACCAAGGAGAGAAAAAAGCAGCTATAATCTTAATAGCTTAGATAAATGCAAACAAGACTTTAAAATAGCTATTACCTAGCCATAGATGTTCCCTGTTTGGCTCATCATAGTAAGCCACAATCTTTTAAATAGATAAAATAAATCCAATATATCAATAATTTCTATATTAATTTGGAATGCTTGATATTTTTTATTTTTTATTCCTTTTTTTTTTTTTTTTTGCAAGCTAGTTGAAGAACCTATTAGTACAAAAGTGGTGCTACTTTTATCCTCATCTCATAAAATCTAGCTGCTCAGAGAAGTTCAAAGTTCATTTCATGACCAAATGTTAATATAAAAGTTTAATTCAGGGGCGCCTGGGTGGCTCAGTGGGTTGAGCCGCTGCCTTCGGCGCGGGTCATGATCTCAGGGTCCTGGGATCGAGTCCTGCATCGGGCTCTCTGCTCAGCGGGGAGCCTGCTTCCTCCTCTCTCTCTCTGCCTGCCTCTCTGCCTACTTGTAATCTCTCTCTGTCAAATAAATAAATAAAATCTTTAAAAAAAAAAAAAGAATACTTAAAAAAAAAAAGTTTAATTCAGTTAATCAAAACCAATCCAATCTACTTGGTCTGTTTAGCTTTACAAAACACTGATAGAAATCTCTCCATAATTAGTCTTGAAACATTAGGCATTATTAATTGAGACAACTGAAAAAAGGCAATTTGTTTTAATCACTTAGAAGATACCCATATAACAAGGCATCCATCCCAGAAAATTGAGGAAAAAGAAGGAAAGGTCTCATATAAGGTAACCACATAGTTTTCCTGTGGAAAGGACACACTAAGGAAACATAATTCTGACCAGCTGATGATAGCCCAAGGGGAAAAAACTTCATCTCTTTCAAGAACAGCCAGAAAAAAACCAGCTCTGAGGCAGAAGACAGAGCCCTGGTTGTGGTGCCAATGGACCATCTCATAAAAACAACAATAAGACGTCAATAATACCTGTATTTAACATTTATTAAGCACTTACTACATATCAAGCAATATTAAACCTTGAAGACTTCTTTCCCCATACTTAATTATCACCAGGAATTCTGCTTTCTCCTTTCAGTACCTGGAGACTACCCTGATCAAAAACTATGTTAATAGGTCGGTGGAAATGAGTTACTGAGAACGCCCCAGAATAAATGTTTACACAGCTATTAGACAGTGTACATGATTACATGTCCTTGGGCTTATTAGTCCCTACCCAACAGAGATGCATTTTATAGAAGTTATGACTCTGATGTAAAACTAGCTTGAGATGTTTTATAAGTAGCCTGGGAGTTCCTTTCACTGTTACTCAGGCACTGTGCAGTGTCTTTATTTCTGTGATGTGAGCGGCTCTCACTGGCTTTCATGTTCCAACAAAAAAGCCATTTTCCCTGCTGTGGGAGAAGTGACCAGGTGGGAAATACTGTTAATTCTGCATTAAAAAAAAAAAAAAAAAAAAAAAAAAAAGATGAGACTTTAAAAAATGTTTCAGCTTTTCAAAGTCAAAGCTTTGTATTCCTCTGGCACATCATGCACGTTTTCAGGCATTCCCAGAGAAGAGGCATTTATTTGGAGCTGCTTTATGCAGATTCATTTTCTCTGAATGCACCAGAGCAGAGACACTGTCAGTTCTTTTGCCAGCATGCTGGCTTCCATACAAAGGAGCTGAGTCACAAGCCGGCAGGACAGGCAGGCCTCACAGAGCAGAGGCCCCTCTCTTTTCAAGGCGGTTCACCCGGCACCTGCCTTCTGAGCTCACTGTGCCACCTTGGAGTTTATAAACCTCAATTCTGATCCTATCTCCAAACTAAGGTTGGGAGAAATTAGGGAGCAGAAAAGGGAACTGAGATGGCAGTCATTACAAGAAACTACCCCCAAGTCCTTTTCTAAATCTACAAAAGAGCCAAAGCCAGAGCGATCACTATTAGAGCTTACTTAGCATAACGACCTTGAGAACCCTGAGATCCTTTGAAGCTGATCTACATATCTGTTCTTGAACTCTGCATGAGTTGAGGAGAATTGCCAAATTTCTCAGACCCCGGAGGTTGCCCAGCATTAGTGCAATGTTATGTAATGACCTAGGGACATGGGTGCGGCCTGAGGTGCAGGAGAAGAATCCCTCCTGAAGGGAGCATGGCTCCATCAGGCTAGCATGACAGGGGCTGGGGAGGAAGAAGAGCAGCCTACCATTCAGCAGACTTGCTTCTCCAATGTACTCTAAAAGCTGTAAATAGGGTACCTGGAAGATCCAGTAACTGGATGTCAGGGCACTCAGTGGCTCTTTGCTGACACATTGCCGTGACTGCATCCCAGAGGGCTCTTGACGATGACCCAGGGACTAACTCAATGAAACACCAGGGACCAGGACCAGAAAATCCATACTTCATCACCCTTTCATATCTAACAGCACCAGCACAAAGAAAATAATCTGCAAGGGCCTGGACTAATAGGCCACATGGCAATAAAATCCATATTGGAAAAACTTGCTCTCACAACTCCTGAAATATTCAGATCAGGATTCCCCAGCAAGATCTTCCTTGGGTTTAGGGACCTTGATATCGGACTGCTCTCATGATTCCAGTCCCCACTCACTCCTCCTGCTAAACGCTCTTCAGGGCCTTGATCATGAAGAAGCTTAGAGATGAAAGCCACAGGTGGTTTTTGAAAATAAGAAGATTTCATTGATCAGCCTCTTCCGCCATCTTTCACCTAACAAGCCTCGGCTACTTTGGAACAGCCATTCGTTGCTGAGCACCGGCCAGCCCCAGGCACTGAGAGAGGTATGTAAATTTTATATATTTACATAAGACACAAGGAACAGGATGGACATCTTGCTCTCCTGGAGTGTATGGGCTAGAGATAGAAGTTCACAGCAAATACACCTACAATAAGACCCTCACGTGGTGATGAGAAACAGGAAGGCATGAACAGAGCTCTGCGACAGAGATTACATTGGGACAGAGGATAAATGTTCCAGATAGTGTGCTCAGGGGAGGCTGCTCTGAATCCCTGAGACTTAAGCTAAGACGAGAAGTATGAGAAGTGACCAGACATTGGCAGGGAAGAGGGGGCAGGGAATAGGGAAATGAGCTCCATTCAGAAAGGAAAGTAGTAAGCCCGAACAGTAGAACTCAAAGAGAGTTGACATGAGATGAAGCTCAAGAAGTAGGTAGGAACCGTATCATGTAGCCATGCCGATCTTTGGAGAGAACCTTGTTTTATATCTCTGTATAAAAGAAAACCAGTGCAGGGTTTTACTCAGGGGAAGAAAAAGATGAAGATCAATATTTGCTGAACGAAGGAATGAAAGAGTGGATGAATTCATCTCTTCTTAACCCCACAGTGGACTGTGGATGGAGCCTGTGGATCTTGTGTCCTCTCTCCCCCCACTCTCTCTCCTGTTGCTGTCTTTTCATGACTACTTTTGGCAGTATGAAAGCCAACTCCTTTCTCTCCCTTACATATAATAAGGAAATGTGAAAGAACCACACACATTTGGACTGCCCTGGGGGAGGAGAGCCATGTGCCAGTCTGGTTATCCTTTGAAAGATATGGAGACCTGCAGAATTGCTTGCTGACTTTTGCATTTGGAAAAAAAAAAAAAAAAAAAAAAAAAAAAAAATATATATATATATATATATATATATATATATGTAAAATTTACAATTTGCTCACTCCCAGCCCTCTTCCCTAGCCATGGGAGTATTTATTTATCTATTAGAATGGAAAGCCCATATAGCCTCAGTAACTTCTTTACTGCAGTTCTGTGTGCAGATATGCTACCCAGCTCTGCAAAGCCAGAAGCACCAAATCTGCCCTTTTGTTCCTGCTTTACAGGTGTGCTTACAACCTCCGGCAATTTCCTAACATCTCTCTGAGGAATGGATTTTATTTAGACCCAAGTTTGTATCACAAGATTGGCATGGAAATCTCAACTGATCACAGCCTTTCTGCATTTTGAAAGCATCTAAGGTCTGACCTTGTCTTTCTATAGCTCAAGAGAAAGCCTTATGGCTGCTATCTAAAACACTTCTTCATGCAGTGCATATTTTGCATAAGTTAAATAGTTAATGGACTGCTCTAGGGTTGTATAATGTTCTGCATTTGTTTTTCTTCCCTTTATCCTTTTTTTTTTTTTATCTCCTCTAGGTGATTCATCAGGCATACTTTCTTGAACCAGCTGTGAGAGATTAAGAAATGTTATTTGCATTTATGGGAGGAATTCTCAGGCAAGGAACAATCTGCCTGTTGAATACATTCATGTAAACAGAACAAATGTTTTAAACCTGAGCAAAACGAAAGCAAGGGGCACATGAGAAAGGAAAAAAAAAAAAAATTCCTCTCAGCATGAACCATGCAGAACTTTGATCTTAACTTCAAATGAGGCTGGGTCTCACCATGTGTGACAAGGCTCTCCATCCAGGATTTCTGCAGCTCTCCTTAGAATTCAGGCTCGCGCTAACAAGGCTTCCCTTTCTCTTTGAATTCCACTGTTGCAGTTGTGGAAGATCCTTCTTTCAAACATGCCTCTCACAGGGACTGCAGGGTGTAAGGGAAGTGCAAAGAAGAGGAAAAAAAGCACTGGACCAGGAGCTGAGAGGCCCAGGTTCTGCTTTCACCTGGGCCAATGATCAATATAATTATTACTAATAAAACTCAAGGCACAATTTTCACAACCATAGCAATGCCCATATTCATTGCCTCATATGTGTCAAGTACTGTACTAGGTATTTTATTAAAGTATATCCTTAAATCTTCCCAATATGTATCTTTTCAACAAATGCAGAAACAGAGACTTGGACAGAATAAGTGATTTTCCCATGGTCATTTTGCTAATTATTAATTAGCTTTGATCAGCTAATTAAACTTTTCTGGGCCTTCCTCAGTTGTTGTCTTTTGTGTTTAATCTGAAAAATGCAGAGCTGGAATGGGTGAACTCTACCGTTTTTTCTAACTCCACAGTTATTTCATTTGACACAAGAGGTGTTTCTCTGCACTTTGAGTTAGCAAAACAGTTCTGCTACCCCATTTGCCTGAGCCTCTACCACCTGAACAAAAGAAAAAGAAAGGAAAATAAGGCAGTGGTGATGTAATGGAAAATCACTCCAAGTACAGCTTCCGGTTTCTACCATCTGTCTCAGAGCATACATTCAGGGGTGGCTCTTCGTATCAGTTGGTGTGAGGGGACGTTAGATGACTTGCTTGTTCTTAAATTTTCACCAAGTTCCTAATCTCTTCATTTTTGAAGGTGTGAGTCTAGATAACCTCTAGAATAGCTACACATTCTATTATTTTATCTCTAGGAAAACTCAAACACCAAGTTATGAAAAGCTACAATAATCAGCATCAGACTCAGACAATGAAAAAAATTTCTTTTATTCTGACTCTCCTTGTTAGCTAGTTCCTTCCTTCTTGCTTTGCTTTCTAAGGTAATCTATAAACACACATGGGCATCTTTGTTCTTAAGGCCTAACATTAAGAAAATTATAGAAAGAGACAGGCAGTTTGGCAAATTTCAAGTAGAAATGGTGAATGACCTTGAAATCTGCTAGACAGTACAGGGGCACCTGGGTGGCTCAGATGGTTAGGCATCTGTCTTCCGCTCAGGTCATGATCTCTGGTCCTGGGATGGAGCACCCCCGTGGGGTTCCAAGCTCAGTGGGGAGCCTGCTTCTCTCTCTCCCTCTGCCTCTCCCCCTGCTTGTGTTCTGTCTCTGTCTCTCTCTCAAATGAATAAACTCTTAACAAAAAGAAAAGAAAAGAAAAGAAAAGAAAAGAAAAGAAAGCTAGTACAGATGTGAGATTACAAATGCAAGGGTGAAAGGGAACAGCAAGTTCAGCACTAAATTTTCCCAGGATTATACAGTGTTCTGATTGCTGTCTACTTATAAGCAGCTTAAACAATGGCTGCTCACCAAGTAAAGAAAAATAATACTGAAGTTATATATATATGGGTGTGTGTGTGTGTGTGTGTGTGTGTGTGTGTGTGTGTGTGTTTGGAGGGGCAGAGAAAGAGAGATGGGTAAATTACTTGAAATATCACCATTGGTAAATACTAGATTTGATTCATTTTTTTGCTTTGTTTTGTTTGTGGAAGAACTCTGATGTCACACAAAACTAAATTGTGATGTAAACCCCACAAATTTCCATTGAAGAGGAAAGCTTTATTTTTTTGAAACTGAATATAACTCCTGTCCTCAAATGTTGCAGATTAGTCTTTGAGTTGCTGATAATTTACCCACCAGTTGAAAAGCTTTATTCTTCAGCTTTGGGTCCATACCTGTGGCTGAATATTTGCTTGCCAGAGTTCAGAATTGAGTGGGGGTAAAATCAAAGCCCAGTTAAAGTTCAGGGACCTGAAATTTCTGCTATGAACCCCATTCTCTCTGCATATCCCCTTCACCACTACTTTTCTTTCTTCCTGAAAATAATCTGACTAGTTACCAATTACTTACTTTATACCATAAAAATGCAATTAAATGATAGAAATAATTCAAGACTTGTACATAAATCTTAACTGGAAACTCATTTTTAGGTATCCTAAATGTTTCAAAACTATTTCCAGATATTTTCGTAAACCCTTAGAATTCCAGGCCAGAAATGTATTTAGTTAGTTAGAAATAATTTCAAATTTTAAGAAATGCTGCAAGAACCTTATTGGCATCCACTGTCTGGTAAACCTAACTCAGAAATACAGAATCAGAAGAGAGAGAAAGATTACTAATGGTAATTTATCTAAAATCTATTTAAAGTCTATCCCTGATGAAATTAAGGTATCCTTTTCCTCTGCCATCTTGGACTCAGACCACAGAGGGAGGAAGGGAAAACCGGATGGGAAGAAATCAGAGAAGGAGACAAACCATGACAGACTTTGGAATCTGGGAATGAAAGTGAGGGTTAAAGAAGGGAGAGGGGGTGGGTGGATGGGGTAACTGGGTGAGGGATATTAAGGAGGGTATGTGTGGTGATGAGCACTGGGTGTTATATGCAACTAATGAATCCTTGGACACTACATCAAAAGCTAATGATGTACTAATTAAACATAATAATTGAAAAAATAATTAATTAAAAAATAAAGTCTATCCCTGAACTTACCAATTACAGGCAATAATAAATTATTTTTCCTTAAAAAAAAGCTGACACCATGCAACACCCCCCACACACACACAACGTGGGACATGAGTGACATTCTTCCAGGAATCTCCTGACTATATGTTAATATCTTTGCTAGAGGGGAAAACCAACCTTAACCTGACAATGGCAAGGCCTCTGGTGTCTTGTTGGTCCTCTTTAGTGTATGAAAGTTCTTTTGAAACCTCCCTTTTCCTTACCTCCCCAACCCCAATCCCACAGTATATAATCAGCCACCCCTCCCAACCCAGGTGCAGCAGCTTTTACTGCCCAAGGGCCCCTCCTCATGCTTTAATTAAACCACCATTTTGCACAAGAAAGAAAGAAAGAAATCCTGTAAGAATAAAAATAGTACAAAGAACACCAAAACACCTTCAATAAGATGAACTCATTAACATTTTACCCCACTTCTTTTGTCATGTACTTTCTAGCTGTCTCTTTACTTCTATACCTCTCCATTTCTCCCTCTCTTTATCTCTCTCTCCATATGTATATATAGGTAAATTAGTTAAGCTGCGTTATGTTGTGGCCTTTACATTTCAGCTGTATTTCCTAAAAACAGGACTATTCTACATATACTCAGTACAATTTTCAATGTGAATAAGTTCATAAAATACATTTATGCATTACTCTTATCTAATTTTCTATTTTCCTATTTAGGATTTTAATTATTTATTTGACAGAGAGAAACACAGCTAGAGAGAGGGAACACAGCAGAGGGGTAGGAGAGGGAGAAACAGGCTTCCCACCGGGTAGGGAGCCCTATGCAGGGCTCCATCCCAGTGATGAGGGAGCAGGAGGCTGGCTGAGGAGGGAGCAGGGGCTGGCGCCTTGCACCCCCTCTCCACCCACTCCCCTTGGTAATATGTGTGACATTCCTCAGGCACCCCTGACTGCCCTAAAAGAAAAACAAATAGTTAACTTGCAGAGATCACAGTCCTGCAAGACAGGAGTCTCCCTTGGTTTATAAATGTCCTTGAGATTTACAACAAAGAAGTTACCTTATCAATAGCCCAATTTCCAAGGACACATAACTAAGTTCCTCAAGCCCTAATGTCACCCTCCCCTCCATAAAAAACTGAAGGAGGCGGAGGTAAAAAGAAAAGTAAATAAAGTTAAATTTCTTCTAAACCTAAATCTCACTCACAAGGACGCTTGATAGCAGGAATGTAACATTCCACCAGGAGACTCCTAATTGTCTTTATGTTAATGACTCATTAGAGGGAAAGTGGCCTTGGCTTGATAGTAACCAGGCCTTCAATATCCTGAGAGTCTTCTTTACCCCAATAGCCCTTCTGAACACCCCTTTGTCCTCACCTACCCAACTCCTGTGTATATAACCAGCCACTCCTCACAGGCCCTGGGCAGCAGCTCTTCCTGCCCACGGGTCCTGTCCCCGTGCTTTAATAAACCACCATTTTGGACCAAAGATGTCTCAAGAATTCTTTCTTGGTCATCGGCTCCGGACCTCAGCCCACCAAACCTCACCTAGGTTCTAGAATTTCACCACCAGGACCCTGGGATCATGTTCTGAGCCAAAGGCAGATGCTCAATGACTGAGCCACCCAGCCTCCCCTATTTTCCTATTTTTAAAATTGATCCAATGATGTACTTAATAACATTTTCTTTTCTCTTCCATATAGGATCCAATCTAGAAGCAGGAATTACAATTACTTATTGTGTCAAAATCAGATTTTCTAATAATAATGGTGCTGCATAAAAACTTACAATTTTAGTTTAAAAATTAAAAACCAAACATATTAAAACAACTATAACTACAATAATATGTTATTGAATGCATAATTTTAAAAAGATGTTACTTGCAACATAAAATGTGAGCAATAGAAGTAAACATATAAAGTTTCTATATGCTACTAAAGTTAAGCTGTTACTAGTTTTAAATAGGATGTTATAATTGGAAGAGGTCTCATGGTACCCACAAAGGAAAAAATCTGTAGTAGATACACAAAAGCTTATGTAAAAAGAGTCAAAGAAAAACTACCATGAAAAGTCATCAATTCGCAAATGAAGAAAGCAAGAAGAAAAGGATCTACAAAATTTCCCAAAAAATTTTTACCAAAAAAAGCAATTTTAAGTCATTACTTTTCAGTAACTAATTGAAATGTAAATGGATTAAATTCTCTAAACAAATATCAGAGAATGAATGAGTAAACAAACAAGTTTCATACACAAGCTGCCTTACAAGACGCTCATTTTAAGAACTCATAGATTAAGAATGAAGGAATGCTAAAAAGTATTTCAAGCAAAGTGTAACTACCATATGATCCTGCAGTTCTATTTCTGATATAGATCTGAATGAAATGAAATGAAATAACTACCTTAGAAGAGGTCATCTGCATCCGCATGTTTACTGCAGTATTTACAATAACCAAGACATAGAAACAACCTAAGTATTCATCAACAGGGGGATAAAGAAGATGGAGTATATATATTCAGTAGAATTCTATTCAGTCCTTAATAAGAAAGTAATTCTGCCATTTGTGACATGTATGAAACTTGAATGGGTTGTGCTAACTGAAATAAGTCAGACATGGAAAAACAAATATTGTATAATCTCTCTCATAGGTAGAATCTAAAATCATCAGACATGAAAACAGAAGTTGGTGGTTGCCAGGGACAGGGTGGGGGATATGGGTGAATGTGGTCAAAGAGTACAAAATTCCAGCTATAAAATGAATACATTCTGAGGATCTAATATATACATGGATGACTGGTTAACTATACAATAACTATACTGTATTGCATATCTGAAAGTTGTTAAGTAGATTTTAAAAGTTCTAACCACAACCACCCCTGAAATGATAACTATGTAAGGTGATAGACATGATAAGTCACCTCACTGTGGTAAACATGTATATTGTATATGTATATTGAATGACCACATTGTACACTTTAAACTTACACAATGTTATATATCAGCTGTATCCCAATAAAGTAGGATTTTTTTTTTAAAGTCATGGAATTAAATGGAAAAGAAAAAAATAATTCTGCAAATAACAAATCCAGCTTCACATATCTGTATTTCTGCATGGGATGAGGGACTTACCTTTGTTTGGGAAGTTCTATTTTTCAGGGTTTTTTTTTAAGTTTTTATTTATTTATTTGAAAAGGAGACAGGGAGAGGGGCAGAAGAGAAGCAGACTCTCTGCTCAGCAGGGCACCCAACATGGGGCTCAATCCCAGGACTCTGGGATTCGTTTGGGAAGTTCTAAAAAACAATTTAGTATTTGGAATCTTAATTAATACTTTCAGTGGTTAACCAATTGAATTCCTTCTTTTCAATCATTGAGAGTAATAAACTCTCCACATACATAATTTCTAAATCATTTGAGTTAGTTCCTTCGAGGGAAAAAAAAAAAAGAAAAGAAAAGAAGCTTCCAAAAAAACGTAAGGGTCTCTCATATGTGAAAGCCTAAAATACTTTCTAAATGAAAATGCAAAGCAAGGTCCTCCCTACGAGATTCTTCTTCACCAACTGTTCTAATTAACATGGCTACTAACCACACTAACCACAGTATAGACAAATAAACATTATATATAATTTAAAATGTACTCAAAGATGATCTATTTAGAAAAAAGAGAAGCCTAGAATCAGTTTAAGTTTATGTGATCTTCAAATCATCAAATTTAAAAAACAAAGTTTAAAAAAAATTTGTAAATTCCAGGGGAAAAACTCTTCATCAACTTTTGTTTAACATCTAAAACATGGCTTTGACTTACCTTGTAAATGTTAATGATATGGGCCATCTGCTTTTTGTGACAAAATGAGGTGGTGATTTATTTCTGTATCTTCATCATGTGAATAAAACGCAACTCAGATTGCATCAAAGAGGAAAACCAAATTACACACTGGGATGCATATAAACACAAAGTTTCCAACATCTTCGAAAAAGAGACAGGCCTCAACTTATTACAATTCAAATCACATTCAGGTCAGGCTGACTAGGATTTTTATAACATGAAGTTAAAATTAAAAAGTAAAACTTTTAATAAGATCCTCCAATAGAATAAAGTATTCACCAATCTGTGCCATAATCATTAAGTTAAAATTCTATTCAACAAATAGAAATCAAACAAAAAATTAGCAAACAATTTTGGAAGAAGCACAGGAACATCTAATAAAAACTGTTGGGTGTGCTAAGAATGAACGAACAAATGAAGAAAAGAAAGAGAGAGCAAGGAAGGAAGGAAGGAAAGAGGGAGAGAAGGAAGAACTTCATCTGAAAGCAGCGATTACTTTGAACCTTTCTGGACATCTAAGGAAACTATGATTTCATTTCTTTGCCTTTCAATTTTTTTTTATTATCAGATGTCTCAAACACCTACAAGTTTTAATATAATCAAATCTTGAGTAATACATATTTTTGGAAATCCCACCTAACTTTTCTAAGTCACCAAGCTAAATGAAGTAAACCTAGTGTTTTCATTCTGTCATTCTTTTCCCCCATTTAGCTCTGATGCTACCTCCCCTTGTTTCTTTAGATCAAAGAAACAAGTAAGTAACTCAAGGAACATGAAAGTGAATTATGGGTCTAATGTTGACCTCATAATGGTATTCTCTAGAGCATCCAGTGAAAAATCACTTTTGGTTGAAATTAATCATCTCAGAATCTCAAGAAGATTTAATATGCTTTCTTTTATAGAAGAAGATGACAACTGATGTGTTATTGGGGCATCTGCTTTCGAGTTGCTTTTCCAGATGGATGCACACCTAACATCTTTATTCTAGTTGTTCTCATGTAAAATTACTTAGTTTTAGGAAATGGCTATTTCAATAACAGACTAACTGGGTCTCTTGAACACCAGTATTCTCAGTGTCTTAGTTCTTTTTTTTTCAGTTAAAATAATAATAATGCCTAACTCCTAAATTTTATCTGGCTTAAATCAGATTTGTAGGTGTACAGATCTAGAAGTTGGAACAGTGTTCAACAAACGTATATAAATACTTATACATTTGTTGTATTTGAAAGTCTTGGTCTCATTAGGAAATACATTAATCCTATACTAAAACAAAGGGAAAAATTATAATTAAAAATAGACCAGCAGTTTTTAGCATTAAGTATAGGAAATGTCTTTTGTTCTTTTAGATTTTGGAACAAAAACTGGCCTAAAAATAGGCCATAAATTTATTACTTGTCATTGCTTTTATTGTTTGGGAGGGAAATTTGCCGCTAAGGCCTCAAACCAAAGACCAAAGTCACTAATTACCATGCATTCAGAGTTCAGATTCTGCTAACAATTTGCCAATAGTTAGGGCCAGTCTTGCCCAGTTTACGAGAAACTACAATTCAGAATGGCCTTACAACCACCACTGTATTAAAATAAAGAAGAAATGAGTTTGTAGTTAGAGGGATTATTAGAAAAAAGTGGTTGCAGTCAAATTCTTCCCCTTCCTCCATTGCAAGGAGGGGTCTGCAAGAGAATCCTCTATAAAGCTGGCAGTATCTAGCGATGCCTGGGTGGCCCAGTTGGTTAAGGGATGAGGAGGAAAGGGAAACAGGCTACGTAGAGGTAGAAGGAAGTGTAGAAAAGGTCAGTCCTGAGCTATACAGTGGGAAGGTCTTTTTCCCCCAGTGGCCCTCTGAAAAGTCCATGTCCCCTTGAGAGAACCAGGATTTAGAAAACCTCTGCTTAGATGCCTCAAAGTCCAACCAATACTCACTGAAGAATGAGAAAAAAGTGGCAACCCAAACAAGAGAAGACTGCATCCATCTTGGTTAACCAAGTAAGCGTTCTCCATTTTCTTTCTTCTACATTCCCTTCAAAACACTGAAGACATGAAGCTATCACTAAGAAGGGAGAAAGCTGATTTATGAAAGAGAGATGAACCTCCCCCACCTTCCCCCAGACCTATGCTTTGGACCACAACAGTGACTGGTCTAACTGCACTGTAAGAAGAGGAGTTCTTCAGTGGAATATCTCAAACCATTCCTAAAATATATGTAAATGTGAAGGACCAAAATTAATTGGGACAATCTTAAAAAGGAACAAGGATGGAAAATGTACACTTTAAGATTTTAAGACATTCTATGAAGCTGTAAGTAGTGTTGGTGCAAGCACCAGTGACTAAACCAGTAGACAGAAGAGAGTTCTGAAATAGGCCCATATTTATAAGGTTACTCTGACAAATAATGGTGTCAAAGCAACTCAGTTTCTGTGTGGCAGGACGAAAAAGAACCTCGACACCCATCTCGCATTATGCACAAGAATCAGAGATGGACTGTAAACCTAAATGTGAAGTGCCAAACGATAAACCTAGAATCAAACTGCATGCCAAGGCATCTTAGGGAACTATAGCAAACTCAAAGAGAACTATAGGATATTTCACATTTGTGAGACAAACACAGCAACATAAACTTCTATTAGAGTCTTAAACTATCACCGCAAAGTCATACACAGTTTCAATATTACTTTATGCTATATTACATACCATATTTATCTTTGCAAAACTAGGTGTTCAGTGGTAGCTTTCAGACAAACTACTCTGCAAAAATTAATGTGGAAAAGGTTATGAAGGTGTTGGTGTCCAATCCAATTCCTAGACTCCAAGACTTGAGAGGCTGTACAGCGTGATACACATATATCCCATTACTAAGTAATGGTGATTAAGAATAAAATTAAAATGATAATTTTAAAGTAAAAATATAATTTTTATTTTATTTAATTTGTATTCTTTTTTTAAACATCAACTGTGTTTTAGGATATAAATCCTTATTAAGTGGTTTGGACCTACCTGCTTAACAGACTCAATTGTTAGGTGTTTCTTTTAGCCTATTAGTCTCTAAAAATATTTCTAACATATTGAAATCTCCATAGACCAAGAAAGTATGGGAAACTCTTTTGTAGAAAAAAAAATATGGGGGGAAACATATTCATGACCTTGGGGTAGGCCAAAATTTCTTAAATAGGAACAAAAAAACACTACACATAAAATTTGGTAAATTAGATTGCATTAAAATTAGGAACTTCTCTTCACTTAAGACACTGAAACAAAGGGCTAGCCATAGATTGAAAAGATATTCATGATACTTATACTTCAATAGGAACTTCTATTGAAAATATATAAAGAACTCATAAATCAATAAGAACTCAATTTTTAAATATACAAAGAACTTGAGCATTTTAACATCTGCTTCAGCAAAGCAGATATTAAAGTGATCAATAAGTATAAGAGAGAAGTCATCTTCATTATTTATAAGGGAAATGCAAACTAAAGCCTCCATGAGATACCACTACACACCCACCAGAATAACACGAGAACTGTTCATGCCAAGTATGGTTGCAAATGGAAAACAATAGGAACTTTAGTGTGTTTCTGATGGGAAAATACTTTTACTTGGTTTGACGATTTCGGAAAACTGTTGGCAATATATATTAAAGCTTAAACATATACCTATACTATAACCCACGGGAATTCCATTCCTGGCTGTGTATGCATGAAAAAGGCATGCATGTGTCCACCAGAAAACATTTACAAAAAATGTTTGTAGCAGGTTTATTTGCAGTAGCCAAAAATCAAGTCAACACAAATGTCTGTTGACAGGAGAATGGATAAGAAAGTAATGGTATCCTCAAATGGTAGAGTATAAAGGAACTAACTACTATTTCACACAACAACACAGATCAATCACAGGCTCTGTGTTACATGACAGAAGCCAGGCACTACAAAGCATATATGTTATGATTCCATTTACATTATGTTCAAAATCTGGCAAAACTAACTGGTGATTATTGAATTGAAAATAACAATGACCTTGGAGGGGGAGCTATTGCCCAGGAAGGAACCAAGTATTGGTGCTGAAAGTGTTCTCTATCTTGATCTAGGTGGTGGTTACTTACTTTATACATATATAAAAATCTACTGAGCTGCCATGTTATTTACACACTTTCACAGACACACACATAAACACAAAATACTTCAATAAGAAAATCAGAACTGAATTCTAAACAACAAAATTAGGCAATTCTGAACAAATTACTAGAATATTATATAATCTAATTCAATTATTAAGTGTAAAGGCATTCAACCTAGCATAGTTAGTAGCAGTTATTTACAGATAAAAAATATTACATATTTATATCCCACACAATTTGATATCCTCAATAAATAGGTCAGGAGTACAATATAGCACTGTGCTTCCAGCAGGAGTTTTTTGGGTTCTAGCCCCTTACTTATTATCTCTGTAGCCTGATAAATTATCCAACCTTTTTAAAGCCAAGATAAAGTGTTACCTACCATACTGGATTACTGAAACAATTAAGGAGACAATGCTTGCTTGGCAAAGGGTAAGCACTAACTAAATGTTTTATCACTACCATTATTTTCATTTCTCTTTCACGAATCACTGGTAAGCCCACATATGTTTCCTATCAGTTTATGCAATTATAGCACCATCTTTTGAAGTTTAGTTACTAATTTAAGTTACTTTGATTGAGGCAGTTTTAAAGCCAGGAAACTAGATGGAAGTTGAGAAGAAAACAGGCAGGTAGCATTCAACACATAAGAATGAACAAGAATAAAGATATTTGGAGTACAGCTTTGAAAAGGAAAAAAATAATGCTGAAGCACAATAATCCTAGACCAGTATCTATGTGCAGGAGGGTCTGAAGTTCATCTCAGCAGAACTAAAGCAATACAACGCTATCTATTCCAGAAGAGGAGTGAGAAATATCTAGTCAACTGCACCATTATTCATCTCAAGAGTCCGAGTTATTGTATGTCCGATGCTAAGATGACACCGGGTAAGTGGAGAGGAAAGGAACCATCATCTCAGAGTTTATGAAATCACTATGGCAATAAACATCTAAACACTGTGGCTAGGAAAAAAAGCAGCACGCTTTAACTCAGGGTACATAATTTCTGTATCAAAGCAAAATTAATTTCAGTCATTTTTTGAAACTGAAGGAGTCTGAAATATTTTAGCAATTACTGGATAATAAACAGAAGCCGGTCATATTATACACACTAACTTAAGACATGTGAAATGTTTTTGAAAACACTCTGTTGTTTTATTGGTTTTCATAAACAGAAAAAATTATTCCTAGCTTCGCTCAAGACCTTAGGCTCTCAACCCCATTTTGTGCTCATAACGTATTAACCTTTTCTACTGGGAATTCTCTTAACATACGATTATTTCACGATGTTGATCCTCACAAGAGGGGACATAATGCTTTAGTAAAGCATTATCTTGAGTCAACAGCTGCAACTCTAAGATTTCTCAGTCCACTTGAGCACCTAGAGGATTTTTAATTCCTCATTATTTTGTGTTGAAATAATGGACTTGATTCTCTTTCTCTCTGACTACTAATCGATACAAACTAATTTCTTTTTCCCAGGCTGAACTAGTTTTCAATGGCCAAAATCCCTAGCAAGTGTATCTGTTAGCCTTAAGACACATTAATACATTAAAGAGATGCTTTCTGCATTGTTTAAGGTACAATTTTATGAGTCGTAATGATGAATATGATCTCCTTCCTATGGGCAGGTGAAAACTGGCTGAGCATGTTGTCCTTTCGAACAACCCCCCTCTGCACGCCCCAATCCTGGCCCCTTCATATTCTGACGGTTTTTCAGCTGTTACATCCAGTTAGAACGGACCTCTAGGGCAAATGAGGACAAATTAAAAGAGTAAAGAGCTCGGAGACATTTGACCCATCCCTCATGGGCCCTGAAATAATAAAAAACAAAGACACTTAAGAGACCAGCGACTTGGGAAAGAATGTGAGGAGTGTTTGACATTGCCCAGGATGGCACAGCTGAGATGAATACACTCGCTGTTCTGGAACAGGCAACACGGGATTGCAGCCCCAGCTGTGATAATAGGAGTACGCTGACCCGTGACTACATCTCGACTGAATTGCAGGTCTTGAATCTAATCATTATGTTAAGAAGAGGTGTTGAGCCTCCAAGAGGAAGGCAAGTCTGGAAAAAGAGACATGGCAGTATGTTAAAGCCAAACTATCACCTAAAATCCACAAATACATGTCATCCCACCTGCTATTTGTTTCTGCCAGAGCTGTCATCCAGTGATCTGGAGATGAGAAAGGGGAGCAGCAGCTTTTACAAGAAGTAATAACGTGTGGTGTGAAATTGTGTCTGTTGCTGAAAGGCCATATTCCTTTGCCGCACTATTTCCATCCCTTTAGGCGGTGCTCCATGAACTCAACACTTATCTGAGACACACACTGCTTCAGCAAGCTAACAGCGTGCGGATTTCTACTCTCTGCTGTTTGAAACAAGAAAAAAGACGAAGCTGTGTTCCTGAAATCTTGAGCAATAGCACACCCTGAGAAATATGTCCGACTAGAAATAAAAATGTAGTCTCCTAGAAAGTAGGCGGTAGGCCTATTAAACATGCTTAAGAAAATCGTTCCCAATGTCAGTGTCCCCAGGGATCTCCAGAGCTCATCAGGAATAGCAGCTGCCTCTGGGAAGTGAAATTGGAGAGCCACAGAACTGGGGAACAGCAGGCAGAGGAAGCTTGCACAGTGCACCTATTTGTACTGTATGGTTATATTTCCACATTGTGTATTCCCTTGTATTAGGCCAGAGCCCAGTGATTATAACAACTTGCATTTATAGCATTTATATCAAAATTGGCAATCCTAAATACCTTTTATAGCCACTCTCTCATTTGAGACTCTGTGAGTTACATGAGTTTGTATTATTAGCTCCATCGGACCAATGGGGAAATTGAAATCAAGGAGATTTATATGTTTTCTATGCAAATATTCGAGGACAGACCAAAATCCAAGTTTCCCAACACTAGCCCAATCCTCACTGGACACAATTTTGCTTTTAAGAGAGAAGGAGGGAAATGAGAACAGAAAGTTCAATATTTTTTTTCCTTCAGAGGAGAACAGTCAGAATTATCAGTTTTGGAGAATATTATCAATAAACCAACCAAGGTGATGCCACTAAGATTTCAAAATCTAATTCAAATAATTTACATTATTAGGGAATAAAAAATTTCTTCCCCTTGTATTTCATTTACCAAGCATAAATAACAACATAAATTTTAGTTATCTCAGAGTGATTAAGAATGAATTTTCTCCTATCATTTATAAGGCCAAACTATATTTCTAATATGAAACTTAATCTGAAACTTACCAGTAAATACTATGCCCTTATAATTAGGTAATTTAAAATTATATATGTATTTGGAAATGATCAGCTCTAAACACATTTATTAACAGATTCAGTTATTGTCATGGCTAAGAAAGCAACACTAATCCAGAAACTGCAAATATAAAAGGGAGAAACTAAAGGCTTATAGGCTCTGGTTTGCACAGTAAACAGGGGTAATGGGTGTTCCTAATGCATGAGTGAGGCCCGCATAAGCATCCCAAAGACACTGACCACATGAGGTCCAGATCCCTCATCAGGCCTAGTGACCCCGTAACCCCATTCCCTTCCATTTCTGTGCCCAGCTTTTCAGTATAATTTATGTGGCTTATTAACACAGATGGTTCCAGCCCAATCGTCAAGCTCAGGTTCTAGTTTCAGTCTCTCTGTTGGTGCCCTTACTACAGATTTGAGATCAAGTGAAGGGCTCTAAGCCTCACAACCTCACACCCTGTTTCAAGTGGGCTTTGGGGACAGAGTGTGTAGAGAGCAGGATAAATCTCTCTGTGCAAATAAAAAAACGACTCGGGACACAAGACCAGAGCAGGAATGTACTCAGGTATACCAAACACACCTGAACTTGATTTTATACTGTTACCTTCTGCCCCTTAAAAACTTTTCCTCTGTAGTCAACCAAATGTTTCCATCTATCAGCAGAACTTAAAGCTAGGAGACTCACTACACAGGGGAACTCTGGGGCTAGGACTTTCTTTCTTTCTTTTTTTTTTTTTTTTAAATTTTATTTATTTATTTGACAGACAGAGATCACAAGCAAGCAGAGAGGCAGGCAGAGAGAGAGAGGAGGAAGCAGGCTCCCTGCTGAGCAGAGAGCCCGATGCAGGACTCGATCCCAGGACCCTGAGATCATTACCTGAGCCGAAGGCAGCGGCTTAACCCACTGAGCCACCCAGGCGCCCCTGGGGCTAGGACTTTCTATCTCATTTGCTGTTACATTCCCAGCAGTCAAATAGGATCTTTTACACAGTTCTTCTTGAATAAATTAATTAATAAACTAATATTGAGGTGAGAATATATTTAGAGAGAACAGCAAATACCTACTTGCCCATGGTTTAGATTATAGAATGGGAAAACAATGAGATTTTACAATTAAATGTGTATCATAAATGCTTTCTATATATCTGATTTGGCCCTTACAGTGGAGACATCATATAACCAAAACTGGTCTCACTCAAAATGTCTTCCCAGTTATTACAACAGGTTATTTGACTTCATAGTGAAGTTTCTCTCAAACTGCCAAGCCATTCCACTAAACATAGTTCAGTGTTAAATACTGCTGATATAATTGGAAATTTGTGGATTATTATTTTCAAATACTGTGATTTAAAAATAGAATAAATAGGCTTGCTTTAATTTCTCCCATCAGTAATGATTAATGTCCCTGAGAAGTTTAGGGAGGCAAAGGGCAAATATTTGCTTATAATATACCAAAGGGTTTTTAAATAACTATAGATTATGAATATCAGAAAATTAAATATTAAATGTTTTAGGGCATGTTTATCTTTATACTAAATATTGGAGGAGATTTAAAAATAAGTGCTATCATTGACATTCTAGCACCTCCAAGGGGAGCCTCTGTCCCATACATCACCCGTCTAACCCATGTGAGTCACAACACAGAAACCACTCATTCCCTTGATTCCCTTTAAATGATCCAAGAGAATGCTTCAATCTCTTGCACGCACAATTGGTATTCATTTTGCACTGGACTTTAGGGGAATGACCTTACAAGGAACTAATGGGCCTTGCTTCCTGAGAATCTCTATCAGGGCATGTAACATAAGATAAATCATAGCCAAGGATTTCTCCAAAGTTTCCTGATGAGCAAACCATGACCTTTTCAAGTGAAAAGTGATGGATTGAACTAGAGAAGCAATATGTAGATCTTTAAAAACAAGACTGCCAAGAAACCAATGATGTATCTACAAAAGTTAGCTGGAACACCTCACAGGTGTCCTTAGTCGGGAAGCAAAAGGAAAAGGTTACATGTGTCTGAAACAAAAGAACTAGTTCAGCAAGATATGAAGCTAAACTCAAGTTCACCGTAAGAAATTATTACACGGCCCAGCTCTTAATTGCCACATCAAAATTCCTCAGTGTTCGTGGAAAGGTGGGTGTCCAGGTGTCTGTGTTCTGCATGTAGCCTGTGTTCTGCACATAGGGCCTCTGGACTGGCTGCTGAGTGGAGACTGAGCAAGAAGCCTTTCAAGTCTATGTTGAACAGAGTAGTGCAAATCCCTTTAGACAACTCTCCATGGTGTGAATTTATGGAGTCCCATGCGGATTATGACTTTTATAATAGTCCCTTAGTTTTATGCTCACTCACATCACAAACTTCATTACATCCTAGCTCTTGAAGAGCTTTGTACCTTGAAAGAAACAATTCAAATTATTTAGTCATCACCCGACTCCAAATCCGCAACCTTAACTGTCCAGAGGGAAGTCTGAGAATGTGAAGTGAGTTTATGTCTCTGTAAAATAAACATTTGCAAAGGCACATCTGCTCTAATTTTTTTTTAATTCAGTTAATATAATTGGTGGTTCCTTATGTGTTAACTTCGTCATGGGATCCAATCACAACCTTCTGTTGCATTCCAATTGCACTGTCCGGGAGGGCTACAAGACATTCCAAACAGACCCCAGACAGAAACTGGAAACAGGGAAGAGGGCAAGTGTACAGGCACTGTTCTACTGAGGCATCAACCCTTTGGTATGTGAGCTGGGGGTATTTCTACTTAGCAATTCCTGTCTTGCTACTAAGGTGAAGTGAGAAGACCACCCAGCAGAAAAGTCACTTTTCGGGGCACCTGGGTGGCTCAGTGGGTTAAAGCCTCTGCCTTCAGCTCAGGTCATGATCTCAGGGTCCTGGCATGGAGCCCCGTGTCTGGCTCTCTGCTCAGCGAGGAGCCTGCTTCCCCCTCTCTCTGCCTGCCTCTCTGCCTACTTTTGATCTCTGTCAAATGAATAAATAAAATATTTTTAAAAATAATAAAAAAAGAAAGAAAAGACCCTTTTCTTCTGATAAACCTAGACTCTCTCAATAGAAAGTGTTCTGATTATCCTAGCTTTGACACCGAGAATGGTGCTGAGCTCTTCTGCTTCGAATGGACCTTCAGGTCCCTTGGCATTTGTTTCTCCTCTCCTTACATGCATCAACAGTTAACAGAGCAGGAGAAAAAATTAAACTCTGGATCTCCTTCTCAGTTGCCAAGAAATTTTCTCATTTGACATGTGAGTGCTCAATATATTTGCATTTTTTCCAGTCAGATTTTAAAGATTCAACCACAAGGATTTAACATCAAATTAAAAAAAAGAAAAACCACAAAAAAAAAAAACCTGGATGGATATGAAATTCTAAGTCACTGAGTACACTATGATGAGGCAAATGAAGAATTATGAAACCACCTCCAGCAACACTCCACCTTTCTAGGAGCACTCAGACTCTTAGAACTCTTGAAAATGTCTAGGAACCATGGGTGTTATCAACTGGGGCATTTCCAGAAGAAACCTCAGAAAACCAGGTCTGGGAATGTGCTTTTAACAAGCCCCAGATGATCTTTCTGAACATTAAAATTTGAGACTAACTTCACATTTCACTACAGTCAAAAGCTGCAGACAAATATATCAGGATGCGATATATTTTCTTTCCGCATCTGCACACTGACTCTTACATAATAACACAGTCTTGAAAATAGAAAATAAAAAGGTACATGTATTTTGAAATAAGCACAAAATACGGACAGGTCGTCTTTTCACTCACTTTCATGGGGAAAGGACAGGGAATAAAATGAATGTGGTGTGATCCTGGCCAAAAAAGAGGGACATTACACTAGGAATATTCATATATGTTCCTAAATTGCATCTATATTTAGCCATTACTTAGAAATCATTGGACACACACACACACACACACACACACACAGACTTCTTTCTTCTCCAGGACTTCTTTTAGGGAAGGTTAGAGGGAGCTTTCAGTTATTTTTTGCTTTCAGCTTCCACAATTCTCAATCAGATGAAATAGTAGCCTACTTGTGGGAGACTTTTATTTTTATGATATTCTTCTTTCAACTGTTACAATAAATATAGCTACCCACAATCAGCATGCTTCAAAACTGGATGGAACCATGGCCTACATTATGTTCCAAACAAAACTGCCTTGTGGGAGAAATGTAACTATCTTGAATGCAATTCACGTGAGTCTTAGAGTAACACTGACAGGCAGAGGACTACATATAAAGTGCCTTTAGAGTGCCCCCTGTTAAAAGTGGTCTACATTTCAAAGTGGAAACCAAATCCTTAACACGGTCTTACTACTTTTTGAGTTATCAAAATGCTTTATAATGAGGTGCTCCAAGGCAGTATAGGAAGACCCTGAACTCCCCTCTTCCTGCAAACACACCAAACCTATAGCGATATATGAAATAACTGCTGCTTTAAAAAGGGAAAACTAGCTGAAAAGCTCCCTCTATGACAAGGAATAAAAGAGCCACATGGATTAAAAGGGGGTGAGGGGGGACACAGTGAAACAGGTAGGTGAGGCAGAGAGGCAGTCTTGCCAAAAATCCACCCCTTCAGGACACCTGGGTGACTCCGTGGGTTAAGCATCTGCCTTCAACTCAGGTCATGATTTTAGGGTCCCGAGACTGAGCCCTGCATCCTTGGGCTCCCTGCTCAGTGGGGAGTTTGCCTGTCCCTCTCCCACTGCCCCTCCCCCCCCCACTCATTTTCTCTTTTTCTCTTCTCAAATAAGTAAATAAAATCTTTTTTAAAAAGCCACCCCACACATGACATCACACAATAAGGAGGGGTCTCAAAGGTGGAAGTCTCTCCCAGAGGTATAAGGGGTTTGTACCATACATTGAGTGCCCAAGCCATTGGGGCCTGCACTGGAGAGATGAGCCCACAAAAATGTTTGGTTTTGGAAACCAGTCGTGCTTATGTCCAGGGGACCTGGGTGGGGTGTTGGGGGTTGTGGAAATTTGAGGTATTCCTTTTAAAGGGCTCACACATAGACTCACCCTGGGACCCAGGTGCAAAGGGAGCCATTTAGAATTATATGTGAAGGAGAATCATTTGCTAATCTTAAAGAATCTACTGGAAGGCAGAGACCATATCAGACTTTCTCTGGAGGCAGGGGTGCTGTCAGGCACCATTTTTGCACTCTTTCTCTACCTGGCTAGCACAGGTAGGGTACGCACACAGCCTTGCTAAAGCCGTGGACATGCAGTGTCCCCAGTGTTCTTCTCTAGCATCACTAAAACTACAAGTGGGCCCTGCCTTCAGTCTTGCTAAACTGGTGGGTAAGTACTGTCCACAGAAGGGACAGTCTGGGCAGGCTACCACATGTCGGGCATAGCACAGATAAAAGGCTGAAACACAATCCCAGTCTACGATAAGCAGTTAAAGAAGACAGAAAAAAAAAAGATGAGAAATATGACATCAAAAATACCAGCTTCACTGATGAGTACCACCAAATATTCAAAGAACATTTAATATCTATCTTTCTCAAACTCTTCCAAAAAACTGAAGAGAAAAAAATGTTTCCAAATTCACTTTGGGAAATCAACATTACCCTGATGCTAAAACCAGATGCTACCACAAAAAAAGAAAACTACAAGCCAGTATCCCCAACAAACACAGATCTAAAAATCCTCCAAAAATATTAGCAAACCAAATATAACAATACATTAAGAGAATCATACATCATGATCAAATAGGTATTTGACAAAATCCAATATCCATTTCTTTTTTTTTTTTTTTTTTTTTTTTTAAAGATTTTATTCATTTATTTGACAGAGAGAAATCACAAGTAGGCAGAGAGGCAGGCAGAGAGAGAGAGAGAGGAGGAAGCAGGCTCCCCGCCGAGCAGAGAGCCCGACGCGGGACTCGATCCCAGGACCCTGAGACCACGACCCGAGCCGAAGACAGCGGCTTAACCCACTGAGCCACCCAGGCGCCCCTATCCATTTCTGATAAACTTTCAAAAAAGTGGGTATAGAAAGAATATACCTTAACATAATAAGGGTCATATATGACAAACAGACTGGTAACATCATACTCAATGTGAAAAGTAGAAAGTTTTCCTTCTAAAATCAGGAACAAGACAGTGCCCACTCTCACTACTTTTACTGGATGTTGTATTAGAAGCCCTAGTCAGAATAATTAGTCAAGAAAGAGAATTAGGCATCTAAATTTAAAAAGAATAATTAAAACTATCACCATCTGTAGATGATACAATATAGGAAAACCCTAAAAACTATAAAAAGGCTGTTGTAATTAATGAATGAAGTCAGTGAAGTTGCAGAAATCAAAATTAATATACAGAAATATGTTGCATATCTATACACTAATAATGAATTATTGGAAAAAGAAAGAAATCAATCCTCTTTATAATTGCATTGAAAAGGATAAAATACCTAGGAATAAATTTAACCAGGAAGGTGAAAGACCTGTACACTGAAAACTATAAGACACTGATGAAAGAAAATGAAGAAAAAAATAAATGGAAAGATACTCTATGCCCATGAATTGGAATAAATAATACTGTTAAAATGTCTATAGTACCCAAAGCAATCTACAGATTCAATTCAATCCCTATAAAATTTCAGTGGCATTTTTCAAAGAAATAGAACAAATAATAACCAAATATCCCAAATAGCTGAAGCAAACTTGAGCCAAAAGAACAAAGCCAAAGATATCAACTTTCCTTATTTCAAATTAAACTACAAAGCTATGGTAATTAAATCAGTACCACATTGGCAATAAAATATTTGCAAATCATGTATCCAATAAGGAGTTAATATCTAAAATATATAAAGGACACAAGAAACTCAACAGCAAAAAACCAAGTGGATTAAAAGATGAGCAGAGGAGCTAACAGACATTTTTACATAGAAAACATACAGACGACCAATGGGTATGTGAACATATTTCAACAACACTAATTATTAGGGAAATGTGAATCAAAAGTACAATAACCTATCACCTCACACACATGTTAGAATGGTACTATCAAAAAGACAATAAATAACAAATTTTGGCAAGGATGTGGAAAAAAAAGAACCCTTGCACATTGTTGGTAGGAATGTAAATCGGAACAGCCACTGTGGAAAACAGTATGGAGGTTCCTCAAATATTAAAACCAGAACTACTATATGATCCATCTATTCAACTCCTAGGTATTTATCCAAAGAAAACAAAAACATTAATTCAAATTGATACATGCACCCTTGGTTCATTGTAGCATTATTTACAATAGCTAAGATATGAAAACAATCTAAGTATCCATCAGTGGATGAATGGATAAAGAAGTGCAATACAGGGGCGCCTGGGTGGCTCAGTGGGTTAAAACCTCTGCCTTCAGCTCAGGTCATGATCGTAGGGTCCTGGGATCGAGCCCCACATCGGGCTCTCTGCTCTGCGGGGAGCCTGCTTCCTCCTCTCTCTCTCTCTCTCTCTCTGCCTGCCTCTCTGCCTACTTGTGATCTCTGTCTGTCAAATAAATAAATAAAATCTTAAAAAAAAAAAGTGCAATACACACATCCACACACATGCACACACAGCTGATTACTAATCAGCCATAAAAAAGGAAATCTTGCCACTTACGATCATGTGAATGAATCTTGAGGATATCATGCTAAGTGCAATAAGTCAGAGAAAGACAAATGTATGATTCCACTAATGTGTAGGTAGTATCTAAAAAATGAATGTACAAACAAAACAAAACTCATAAAGACAGAAAACAAATTAACAATTATCAGAAAGGGATGGGTTTTGGGGTGTGAGAAAATGAGTGAAAGGAGGCAACTGTATGATGACAGACATTAAGTAAACTTACTTTAGTGATAACTCTGTAACGTGAGCATATATCAAATCTTGTTTTATATCTGAAGCTAAAAATAACATTATATACCAATTTTATATCCATAAAAAAATTTAAGATTTTCATCTGATATGGGACATCTGATGACTTGGGGTTGAACATTGAACCCGCTATAACATAGCTGTGTGAGCCACCTAATTTCCTAGGTCTCAACTTCCTCAATTTTAAGACAAAGTCTTGAAATTTAAGGATACTTCCAGCTTGAAAGCCTATTATGCCACACAACAGAGATGAAGCCCAAAAACCAGACTCTTACCTAAACCATATTCCATCTTGCATTTCCTTATCAATCTGTAAAGCTGTAAACAGTAACTTAAACAAAAATCTTTGTGTCGTTGAGTACAAAATAATTTCAAGCTAATTTTCATACTAAGTAGTAAGTTAGAGAACACCTGGCCCAGCCCCATGAAGTTTGGCATTAGAAAGAGGATGATGGGGACGCCTGGGTGGCTCAGTTGGTTAAGCAGCTGCCTTCGGCTCAGGTCATGATCCCAGCGTCCTGGGATCGAGTCCCACATCGGGCTCCTAGCTCAGCGGGGAGCCTGCTTCTCCCTCTGCCTCTGCCTGCCATTCTGTCTGCCTGTGCCCTCTCTCTCCCCTTCTCTCTCTCTGATAAATAAATAAAATTAAAAAAAAAAATTTTTAAAGAAAGAGGATTATGGAATTCACTTAAGGGGGCTGCTCTGGACTGAGGTAAGTTTAGTGACTCATAATGGGGAGTTATTGTCTTCCCCAGTAACTACCTGGGTAATAAGGAAATTCTAGGGCTTTTAAAAATTATCATCTGCTAGAGTAGTAGCTATAAGGGGCCTAGATTTAAACAATTCAGCTTAAACTGTCCACAAAAGAGAAAGAAAGTTACAGGGGTGATCTAGGACTTTCCAGCTTTTTCTGGGGTACTGAGGACTTGGAGGGGGTCTCATCTAGAACTAAGAATAGATATTCTGAGTTTTGGGGGATGGTATCCAGAAAGAAAAATGTGGCTTAGAGCAGCTCCTTGAGGTGAACTCTGAGATTCCTTTACAAACCTACATCTTTCCTATCCAACAACAGTTTTTATACCACTAGAATATAGAATTTTGCATTTGTACCTATTAACAACCTTTGAAGTCAATTCAGAAATAATGATTTGCTGATATATTCTGGTGTAAGATTAGCTTCAATGTTTCTTTTGAGGCTAATGTCTCTTTTCCTGGAATTCTTTTCCAGATAGCGTTGTAGGGGTGAGAGCGTGGATGGACAAAGTATGTCATTTGGTCTGAAGGTAGTTCAACGGTATTGTGTTGTCGTGTAAAAGAAGCTCTCTTGTATTAACTATGATTTCATTTGTATTCAGCCTCAATCATGTTTGAAATAAATTAGTTTAAAAGAAAAGAAAACTTAAGCTTAAACTTACAACTTAGATAAATACATATAATAATAACAGTGTTTCAACAACCCCAAGGACAAAGTCTAACAATGAGATAATATCCTTGGTTTACTCAAACTTTGGTTTAATTCTCAATTGAATATTTTACTAAATGAATCAAAAAGTTGAGAAGATTCTGTTCTGCCATGTAAACCAAACACCACCCAGTAGTTAAGAAACTGAAAACCACAAAGCTTGGGAAGAAAAATGAATGCTTTGGAGCATAAATTTTTCCATTAAATTGTGCCAATAAACTTAGGGCCTTGAAAGTTACTTCCATCAAATATAAAAAAGAAAGGAAGTGCTCTTTGTCTACCTTCAAATTAGGACTGGAAATTTAAAGACTAGTATAGCAAGACTGTTAAATCTTACGGAAATAAATCAATCAATTTACTACTTTTGTGTTACTCAATATAAACTGAATATGATTTTAGTAATTTATGATGTAACTTTCCAATTTTTCAATTAAAAAAAGCATACTCATATCTCCAATTTTCCTAAGTTCTCCATATTAATGCCTGTTTTTCCACTGGTTGACTAAGAACTACTGAAGATAAATAACGGTTTTTACATTAAATCAGAATAAGAACAACTCCCAAGATTTAAAAGCCACAGAAAGTTGCTGAGCTCCAGTGTTTCTATCTTGTACTGATTAACGACTGTGATAATAGAAGAGTATAATTAGGGTTGGATTGAAATGCAGGGTACCATGTTATCACAGTCATATCAGTATATTAGTGTCCCCTAATAATTCAGGAGGCACAGGGAATGGGATAAAGTGATTTTATTATAGTGACTCTATTCCCTCCATTTCTTTCTTCTCTGCCCAATGTTGTTCTTCTTGTCTTCCACCCACTGAATAAAAACAAAACATCTATAGTATTTACCAGACAGTGTATGGATGGATAATCAAGATTTGGGGGTTCCACAACAGATTGGCCAGTAATTAACAAAGTAATCATCCAGTCACTTAATTTCACTCTAAATGACAGTAGTTGATTTCTTAATAGTCCTTGATGTTATGCTTTTAACATATTATTATCCAATTTTATTTCAAGGAGGGAAAAAATAGAAGAGGGTTAATATAAAGCCAAATGGAATAAAGAAAGAAGCTTAAAATTTAATTTGAGGGGCACCTGGGTGGCTCCATGTGTTAAGCCTCTGCCTTTGGCTCAGGTCATGATCCTAGCATCCTGGGATCAAGCCCCGCATCAGGCTCTCTGCTCAGCGGGGAGCCTGCTTCCCCCCCACCTCTCTGCCTGCCTCTCTGCCTACTTGTGATCTCTCTCTCTGTCAAATAAGTAAATAAAATTTTTTAAAAAATTTAATTTGAGACATAATCTCAGTATTCAAAAATTCTTAAGTTGAAGTTTTGTGGTATATAGATTCATCTATGTAAGATTTTCTTCTAAGATTTTCTTATCTATAATAGGAATATTGATGCCAGAATGACCTCTGTCTCTCTTGGCTTTTAGAACTCTAGAGATCAATAAACAGAAAAATTCAGAAAATCACACCATCGGAACAGGTTTGCTCAGGAACCAAGTATCTTTGGGGTGCCTGGGTGGCTCAGTTGGCTAAGCGACTGCCTTTTGCTCAGGTTATGATCCTGGAGTCCCAGGATTGAGTCCCAGGATCAAGTCCCAGGATTGAGTCCCAGGATCAAGTCCCAGGATCGAATCCTGAATCGGGCTCCCTGCTTGGTAGGGGGTCTGGTTCTCCATCTGACCCTCCCCCTTCTCATACTCTCTCTCTCTATTTTGTTCTCTCTCATTCACTCAAATAAATAAATAAAATCTTGAAAAAAAAAAAAAAAGAACCAAATATCCAGTAACTTGTCAATGATATGGCAGAGGGAGTATCCTATCAGTAGTTACTGGATGAGTCAATTTCTAAATAGTTATTTTCCACCCAAATATCACATTCATACCCCATTCCATCACCACCCTCCCCATTCCTGTGCAATTTATGCAAATGCACAACCCTTCCTCTCACCCTGTTTACACTTCTGTGTTAGGTACACAGGTGCCATCCTACTCATCTTGTCTCAATGCCCTATCCCTCTAACTTTTACTCTTTAACAAACCAGTACTTTCTATCTTTCCCATGCTCCAATCCCCTGCCTCCTCCATGCCTATTATCCTCAATAAATACATACACAGAAGTTATACAGAGCTGGATGTACCATGAGCAAATACATACATTAGCTAACTTTTTAGTATGGATACACCAGCATGAACATTCATGTAGTTTGAGAAAAGGAAGCCATGGGAATTAATCAGCAGAAATATTAGAATTCTGGAAAACATGTCAATAAAGGCATCACACATGAGATGGGATTTCTGAAACTGCCAATTAAGATTTAGTTTCCTGGGTGCCTGGGTGGCTCAGTGGGTTAAGCCATTGCCTTTGGCTCAGGTCATGATCTCAGGGTCCTGGGATAGAGTCCCGCATCGGGCTCTCTGCTCAGCAGGGAGCCTGCTTCCCTCTCTCTCTCTCTCTCTCTGCCTGCCTCTCTGCCTACTTGTGATCTCTCTCTGTCAAATAAATAAATAAAATCTTTAAAAAAAAAAAAAAGATTTCGTTTCCTTAGCCATGCCTATTTTAAATATTCCTTTCATAATATCCTATTTGCAGTACCTAAAATACCAGTGGTCTCACTTTGTAACCCTCCATTATCATCACATCCAAAGCAACTTCAAAGAAAGTTCTGCTCTGAATTGCATTATCTTCCCAGAAAAGTGTGGCAAAGAGCCAGGTTCTGAGGTTGCTAGACAAACAGAATTACCTATGGTCTGGCATTGCCTGTTGGGTATCATTGGTTGCTTTATCACATTCAAAATTGGAAAAGATAGCCATGCTGGTAGCTGAAAAATAACACCAACTATCTTGCAGGGATATTTGACCAGTCTGCTTTTTCAAATGACAATGAGAATAAAATAAATAGGGTAATATGCTTTCCTATTGCCTAGAGCAACGTGGGGCATTATTAATAGTATTAAATCTTTTTCAAAAAGGGAAGAAAAACCTAAAAAACCTAAAGCAGTCTTAACAACAACAACTAACAAAATATTTTTGTTTCAGCACTTACTAAATTCTTTTCCACTAAGCACAGCAAGAAGCATTATGACACACACAAAATAAAATATAATAATTTAGGCAGAGAGAATATAGCCCAGGCTCCCTGCAAATATCCTAAGGAGAGGGCCTTGTGAGCACTTTGCTTCAAATGTTCTAAATCATTTAACTTTTAATTAGTGATGATCATCACACACAAACATACACACACAAACACACACACAAATATTTATCTTCTAAATGAGGCTTCTAAAATAGTGTTTTTTATTCCAGTTTGTTTAATTGAATGAGGAAAGAGATTCTTCTAGTAAACAGGTGCTCAGAAGTATAATTTATGTTTTCTGCTAGATATGATATTCCTTCAAATAGAACATCCTTGATTAAAGAGCCCAGACAATACAATTCATAGTGAAGTCAGGAAATTTGGCTTCAGGACATAATGAGAATGGGTTCACTCTGCAGCTTTTCTCATTCTCGTTACACTCTTTGTCATGAGGATAGACTCATACTGTGGCATTTTCAACTTCTATTATCATCTTTGTCACAAGCATGAAGTATTAGAATTTTAATGTCTAATAAGTTCTGACCACAGAATCCTACACTATTGCGTAGGATTTATTCTTCTGGACAGGGAAAGTACTCATGTCTATTGGCAAATCCCACTGGTCACAGAACTCTAAACCAAGGAGGAGTGGGATACTAGCTGATCACATCAGCAGATAAATTCTTAAAAATCAAAATGCATGCTAATTTGCATCTTGGAGTCTAATACTATTAAAATTCTGCTCATGTATTCTGCAAACAATAAATACTGCACCCTAAGACACACCCATAACCAAAACATTTTAAATCCTGGAAGAATGTTACCCCATGCCCTTAAAATGGGAGGAGGTGACACTGTCTTATTCCTTAGAGCTGCACAGAGCCAACAACATGTTGATAAAAAAGGCAACAAAGATGATGCCAAACGATCACACCTTTTTTATTTTTATCTTTAGGAACCAGATTTGTAATGTACAATTATTTTCTTTCCAGAGATATGATTTCTTTTTTTACCAGCTTCACCAATTTGGGGCCTGATGCTGGCTCAACTAATAATTAGTTCTGAGCCCCTATCTCACCAGCCATAAAGTAGAGATAACAGTACCTGCCTTGCATATCAAACAGAAGTTGGGCAAGAATCACATGAGACAATGTGTCTGCAAACACCTCAACAAAGTGTTTTCCCAAACATGACATGATCATAATTGAATCACCCTTTTTCTTTTTTTTTTTTTAATTTACAAGTATAGTTTATTGGTTTGGTATGACTAAGTCTGTGTTTTTGTTTTCTGGGTTTTTATTTTATTTTATTTTTTCAGTGTTCCAAGATTCATTGTTTACACACCACACACAGTGCTCCATGTAATACAGGTCCTCCTTAATACACACCACCAGGCTCACCCAACCCCTGCTCCCCTTCCCTCCAAAACCCTCAGTTTGTTTCTGAGTCCACAGTCTCTCATGGTTCACCTCCCCTTTGGATTTCCCCCACTTCACCTTTCCTTTCCTTCTAATGTCCTCTATGTTATTCCTTATGCTCCACAAGTAAGTGAAACCATATGATAATTGACTACTCTGCTTGACTTATTTCACTCAGCATAATCTCCTCCAGTCCCATCCATATGGATCCAAAAGTTGGGTATTCATCCTTTCTGATGGAGGCACAATATTCCATTGTATATATGGGCCATATCTTCTTTACCCTTGTATTATCTTTAAATGAGGCATATATTGACTACTATGTGAAACCCCATTTTGGGGATGCTATTATAAAATTCATAACTGAGGCCTCCAATTTCCAGGCAAAGGGGTGGCATCAACTAGCAGTGAACAAGTCACACTGAGGGGCAGTGCAGGTATACAACAGAAGGTTTTCCTCATTTCTTCGGGCATTTTCAGCTCTATTTGCAATCCTTCAGAGCACAGGGTAGAAGCCCTTCTTATATTCTCTGTGAGTTTTCCTTCAAATCACCTCTTCTCCTCTGACATGGTTGAAAAATGTGCAAGCTAAGGAAGATAATGCAAATACTGCACCGTTGTCACTTACCATCCCAGCCAGCACTGGCGCTGGGAAAATGAAAAAGCCTCTGACATACTGAAGCTTAGCAGCAACGTTCTAACTGGGACAAGAACAATATTTTTAATCCTCCCTGGAAAGATCAAATTAAATCTTTGGTGAGCTCTGACTGATACAGCTCTATGTCACTGACTGGATGAAAAGCCTAGAGAGAAGTCTGCAGCTCTTGACATTGTAACCCATGTCTTCCTATAGAAATTCAGGGAGCAGTGATAAGCCGTTCCTGTGTGAAGATTAGCCTCAAGACAGTGAGATGGTGTCAGAGGGGAGGGGTGGGAAACACACAATCTGCCTGACATTTAGATTCAGCTAAAAGTCATCAAATTTTACAGCAGAACTTCAAACATGACTTGGTCAGAGGTTTGACTCTCCTCTTTTCAGCAATGCAATGCCATCTGTCATTTCAGTCTATACAGCTATGTGTTTTAGCAATTATATATTAAAAGCAGATTCTATTAGTCAATATTGTTATGAAATTATGGCTGCCTCCATTAAAAGTTCTTTTTAAAGGCAGTTAAAACTTGAGGGCAGTAGTTTTAAAACTTTAGTATGCCTAAGAAACATCTGGAAAGCATAAAAAATGCAGATTCTAGGTGCCTGCCTGCAGAGTCTCATTGAATGGATCTGGAATGAAACCCCAGAAATTGCATTCTTAACAAGCACCCCAGGTGAAACCTACCCTACAGTCTTTCAATCTTAATGTGATTTTTATAATCCCAATTGCATTTAAATCCTTTGAAGAAAAGAAACAAACAAAAAGAAAAATAGAAAGAGGAGGACAGTCTAAAATGCATCTTGACAGTTTTGTAGATAGTCTTACTGTGGCTTTTGGAGATTTTAAATCAAAATTTTATGCCCTATTAGTCCATAATATGAATGCTCTTTCTGAACTAAACAAATCAAACAAAGAAAAGCTATGTTCCCAGAAAATTATTCAGCTCCCCCAAAGCAAATGTTTTTCATATGGGATATTTCAAGGAGCCTAGTTTTGTATGTTTGTTCAATAGTCTTAACCACAGTATTTAATTTAAGCTTAAGGCTTTAAGTTTTTGCAGAAACTTTGACAGTAAACAAAAGTATAAAAATAATGCAACCAATTCAAGATGTTCAAATATCCACAGCACATTCAATCAGCAATGAAATATTACTTCAACACAACTCCATATATAAAGCTCGATACTTGTTATCACAATACCAACATTATTTTTTTATCTTAAAAGATAGACGGCTAACTTTTCATAATGATAGAATTAAGGATAGCAAATCTAATTTGACCAATGGCATATAACATATATTAAAAGCTCTTTTCAAATCAGCATATTATTCTTCAGAAGAAATGCTGAATTCTCCAATTCTGGAAAATTTGAAAACCTATGTGTTATTGTTTTGGATTTGTTCTATGCATTTAAAATTAGGTTTTACTTCCTATAGTTGACTTCACAAATGTATAATAGATATGATCACACAAAGCCCAGACCTTGGTTTAATACTCTACTGTCACTGCCTTGAAAGTCTTAATAGTTTTTGAACATGGTGCCTCACTTTTTCATTTTCACTGGGTCCTGCAAATTATGTACCTACTCCTACTCCTTAATAACACTTAGGTGTGACTTGCTTTCAACAAACATTCCAAGCATTAATTCAGTGCTTCGGTGTGCCCATAATCCACTAATGTACTTGCTCACTGTACATATGCTTATTGTCAATCAGTGGACTACAGAAGGGAAAAAAGATGCAGTCCATGTCCTCACGGAATTCCAAATCCAGTGGAAGAACTAATTATCTCTGAGTTAGATAGCATGCATTAAATAGTGAATAGTCTTCACCAATATACTCTCATGATTTCATATGAATTTATTTAGATACTAACAGAAACACTGCACCTATTATTCTAGATAACAGGGGATTGGGGCTATATCTAAAAATCAGGTACTCTACACTGTGAAAAACAACAGAATTTTTACTATTTAGCTGATTTATCTACTCCTATTGATTTTGTTTCTCTAGAGAACCCTGACTAACACAGGAGAGTATTCTCTATTATGGAGTCAGGTAGACCCAGCCATGGTGGTTCACAATGCTTAAAACACCCTGTGGAAGTATTCCTCAATACATCTGAAGATGACTCTTGAAGACATAAATCATTTTCCTTTCTTCCACCTGAATACGGATAGTGTTTTTTCCATTAACTGGATTTAAGAAATAACCAGATTGTGTCTGGCTTTAGTTTCACATACACATGTGTTAATAATCTCCACATAACTATAGGGTAAAGGGCACAGATAGAACCAGTCTGGGATCATTAAAGGCCACAGAGCAGAGGTCAACAGCAGTTATTCTTAAAGCTTCACTTGAAAAAGTTAAAAAAAAAAAAAAAAAAAAACCCTCAAATACTGAGCTACATGGTGGTCATGTATGTGCTTTAAGAAGCAAATACCTATTAGTAAATCTCACAGGGGTTTTCTGCCTAGAAGTTAAGGATTGAAGGACAGTATATACATATTTACAGAGGCTGGGCTAACACCCCTGTGATGCATTTTCCAGACATTCTTCCTTGCCCCAGTCATCCCAATGGATTTTGTTTCTTCAACAGGAACAATTTCCCCTAAAGGCACCTGAGTATTAACGTCCCAAATACTGTAATTGTTCTTGCCATAGTCCATCTCTGTCTCTAAAACCCTTTCAGAGAAGTTACTGTATAGACCAAAATTTTGAGATATTTGAGTTTTTACCATTTTTGGTGTTAACATTTTGGGGTGTTCTTTTTTTAATAAGAATAAAAAAATTTTGTAAATTGTACTATATAGCTCTATCTTTATAAATACCATATTTGATAGAAACTACTTTGGACATTTCTTTATGATCCCTAACTATAATTTAGATCATTAACCAAAGATTTCTGTATCCAGATAAGATGAAGTAGATTTGTCCTTCCACTTGACACAATCAAAATGTAGGATACAAAACCATGAAACAGTAATTTTCAGGGCACTGAATCAGCTAACAAAGTACAGTAAGATGAGAAACAGATGATGTGAGCCCTACAACTGCCCCAGCTTACTGATGTGAGAGGGTTTGCATTGATGATGCAGGGAGGCCGGACTCAGATGGAGCTCAACAGTGCTGAGGACATGGAGCTGAGAGTCTAGGGAGATCAAGGTGTCTGAAGTGCTAAAGGAGGGAAAATCTCAGAGAATATGTTCCTATATTAGTCAGGGTTCTCTAGAGAAACACAATCAATAGGAGATAGAGAGATAGACAGATAGATAATAAGTAGATAGACAACAGATATTTGTTATAAGGAATCTGCTTACATATCACAGGCTGACAAGTCCCAAGATCTACAACTGCAAGCTAGAGACCCAAGAGAGCTGATGAGATAGTTCCAGTCCAACTCCAAAGTCCTGAGAACCAGGACAGCCAATAGTTCCAATTAAAATGCTGTAGGCTGTAAAGACCCAGGAAGAACCAACACTCCAGTTCACAGACAGGAAGAATTCTTTCTTACTTGGGGGAGTGTCAGCCTTTTTGTTCTATTCAAATCTTCAGCTGATGGGATGAGGCCAAACCACAACCTAGGGAAATCTGCTTTACTCAGTCTACCAGTTCAAATGTTAATCTCATCCAGAACACCCCCCCTCCCCAGATGCACTCAGAACAATGTATCACCAGTTATTTGGGCATACCATGGTGCATAAAATTAACCATCATATTCCCTTAGAGTATTTAGAATACTGATTAATGCATAATGTAATGAAGTTAAGAGAAAAGAACTACCCAAAAGAACTAGGACACAAAAATAAACTCAAAATGGAATAAAGATCTAAATCTGAGACCTGAAACCATAAAAATCCTAGAAGAGAGCACTGGAAGTAAATTCTGACATCAGCTACAGCAACATTTTTCTAGATATATCTCTTGAGGCAAGGGAAATAAAAGCAAAAATAGCCTATTGGGGCTAGATCAAAATAGAAAGCTTCTGGGTACCTGGGTGGCTCAGTCAGTTAAGCATCTGCCTTTAGCCAAGAAGATCCCATGGTCCTGAGATAGAGTCCTACATCAAGCTCCCTGCTCAGTGGAGAGTCTGCTTTTCCCTCTGCTCCTCCCTCCCTGGCTCATGCTCAATCTCTCTCTATTAAAAAATAATAATAATTAAATAGAATCTTTAAAAAAAGTTAAAATCTTCTGCACAGCAAAGGAAATAATCAACAAGACTAAAAGACAACTTACTGAATGGAAGAAGATATCCACTGCAAATGACATATCTGATAAAGGGCCAGTAGTCAAAATATATAAAGAACTTATGCAACTCAATATCAAAATATTTTTAAAAAAAAATTAAAAAATGGGTAGAAGACATGAACAGACATTTCTCCAAAGACAAAGAAATGGCCAAAAGACACATGAAAAGATAATCAGTATCACCCATCATCAAGGAGATGCAAATCAAAACCACAATGATATCACCTCACCCCTGTGAGAATGGCTAAAATAAAAAACACTAGAAACACCAAGCATTGGCAAGGATGTGGAGAGAAAAGAACCCTGGTGCACTGAGAGTGGGACTGGAAACTCATAGAGCCACTGTGAAAAATAACATGGAGTTTCCTTAAAAAATTAAAAATAGAATTACTATGTGATTCACTAATTCCACCATACTAGATATTTCCCCCAAAGAATATGAAAACACTAAGTCAAAGAGATATATGCACCCTTATATTTACTGCCGCATTATTTATAATACCCAAAGTATGGAAGCAACCCACGTGTCCATCAATAGATGAATGGATAAAGATGTGGGATATGTGTATTTGTATATGTGTGTGTGTAATGGAATATTACTCAGTCCATAAGAAAGAATGAAATCTTGCCATCTGAATGACACAATGGGTGTGTGTGTGTGTGTGTGTACGTGTGTCTGTGTGTGTCTGTGTGATGGAATATTATTCAGGCCATAAGAAAGAATGAAGTCTTGCCATTTGCAATGATATGGATGGATCTAGAGAGTATAATGGGGGGGGGATAAGTCAGAGAAAGACAAATGCCATGTGTTATCATTCATATGTCAAATTAAAGAGACAAAACAAATGAACAAAGAAGAAAGACAGACCAAACACACACACACACACACACACGCACGCAAACCACAACTTTTAACTATAGAGAATAAACAGATGATTACCAGACTGGAGGTGAGGGGAGGAGATGGATGAAAAAGGTGAAGGGGATTAAGAGTACACTTATTGGGGCACCTGGGTGACTCAGTCCATTAAGTGTCTGTCTTCTGTGCAGGTCATGATCCCAGAGTCCTGGGATCAGCCCAGAGTCCAACTCCCTGCTCAGTTCCCTCTGTCCCCCTACCTCTGCTTGTGCTCTCTTTCTCTCTCACTCTCAAAAAAATAAATAATTTTTTTATAAGCATATACTTACCAGTATGAACTCTGAGTAATGTATAGAATTGTTGAGTCACTGTATTGTACACCTAAAACTAATATAACACGGTGTATTAACTATACTTAAATTAAAGAAATAATAAAAATAAAATAACTAAAAGGAATAATATCCAGCATTCACACATAGATAAGAAAATTGACATTTCCTATCAAAATAGAAAACCATAATCATGGTTTTCTGAGAGAACTCAGAAGGGCTTTGCCTCAGTATTGGGAAACAATCAGCTCAAGACTCAATATGCTCTGTTCTCACCCAACAGATCTTGAAAGCAAGACCCAAAAGGATTAAATCATTTCCTAATAATGTAACTGTGTCCTAGACCAAAGCTCAGAAATATTATAAAAACACAAAAATATTCAGCACCCTAAAAGATTAAATTTACAGTATCTAGCATTCAGTAAAAAATCACCAGGCATGCAATGCAGCAGAAAAGTCATTTCATAATGAAGAGAAAAATCAGTCAATTGAAACTGACCCAGAACTTACACAGATGTTAGGATTACCAGAAAAGTACATTAAACCAGTTATTATCATAGTATTCCATATGTTTAAAGTTAAGTAGAGGCATGAGGGATATTTCAAAGGCCCAAACTGAACTTCTAGAGGGGAAAACTGCAATTTTCTAAAGTAAAAGAAAAAAAAATACTCTAGATGGACATAACAACAGATTAGATGTTGCAGAAGAAAATACTAATAAACTTGAAAGCAGGGCGATAAAAGCTATTCACAACATACAGAGGACCAACAATAAGAATGACAGCAGATCTCTCATTCAAAGCTGCAAGAAGACAGTGAACCAAAGTCTTTAAAGTATTGAAAGAAAAGAAAAAAAAATCAACCTAAAATTCTCCATACAGTTAAAATGCCTTTCAGAACTAAAGGTAAAATACAGAGGTTTTCAGACATATAAAACCAGAAGTCATTTATTAGCAGCATACCATACTATAAGAAATGTTTTAGATGATTGCTCAATGCACATTATTAAGACAGAGTGTTCCTCAAGGTCTATTGAACCAGTAATTTTATTTTACTCCTTAATAGTCCTAATCAGCTAATTTTGTTTTTGTTTTGTCCTGTTTTGTTTTACGTGCCCAATTCTACAATTTTTTCAGCTTTTTTTCCAGCTTTCAACCCTTAGTTCTCACAATGATCACTTGTCCTTTTCTATAACAGTCTCTTTTGTATCCTAATTTGCTGCTTATAATCGGGGAACTTAGAAACTGAATAATAAAATGTATTAGAATTGTTGAGTAAATGAAGCTAAAACAACTTTATAAGCCCTAAACCATTAATTTTGTGCAATTCACTTATTCACTCAAGAGCATTTATCCCCCAGATGCATTCCAGAAAAAAAGTAATGTAACAATTATTCTAAGGAAAACTACTACATATTGAATGTCCAGTGTGTGCTAGTCATCATTCTAAATCCTTCACATACATTATTTCTAATCTTTTCCACAGCCTTTTGAATCTCCAGAGTCTGCTTCTAAAGTAGATAAGTTTAGGAGTAAAAAGGCAGAATGATAAAGTACTTTAGAGAACCAGCTTTGAATCCAGATATCCCAAATAAAAAATCTCCACTCTGCTGCTTCCCAGCACAACATGTATAGACAGATCACTTAACCTCACATTCTTTATTTAGGAAACTCCAAGGATCACACTTTTACCAGTGGATTATTTGCCCCTACAATTACAGGAAACACAGTATATAATAGGGCATTCAAATATATATAAGAATGTGTGTGTGTGTGTATATATATACACACATACACATATATATGAAGCTATGTATTCAGAATCAATGTTTAAACATATATTTAGAATACATGTAAATATTTATGTTTAGTGTGTATATATGTGTGTGTATATATATGTATAATATATATACATGTATATGTTATATATACACATATATATAAAACTAATTTAACCTTCACAAGATAAACACAGGTACACAAAAAGTTATCACTATACATCTCCTAACTCTTGCTACCTTAATCTTACTTTACCAAATAACCATGTCAAGGAAATGGAAATTTCACAAATAAATGGCAACTTTCAGATGCCTCAGCAATAACTAGATTGATCATCCACGTCTAATAATCTCCCAGGGATAGCCAGGGCCACACAGTTTCCTTAAGGGAACCCAAAGTATGCCAAGAAAATCAGAAAGGAAAATCAGGCCCAGTAGCATGATGGATGGGTTAGATCCAGCCTGTCACTCCAAAGTATGCTGCCAGAATAATCTGCAGGGACAGTGACTTAGCTGGGAACCGTAACTCAAGGAACTCAACCCGCAGTCACACAGCTGAAATAACCCCTTGTTTAGGTCTGATGCTCAAGATGGTGAAGGGTGTACTGCTTACTTTTAAAGGCACATTAATTCCCCCCATGTTCATTCAGCGTTTTGCTGGCAGCAATCTGTAGGAATGTCATTTCATTTATGCTTTTCAGATATGTCTGGAATTTACAGATGGCTTTTTTTTTTTTTAAATATTTTATTTATTTATTTATTTGACAGGTAGGGATCACAAGAAAGCAGAGAGGCAGGCAGAGAGAGAGAGAGAGAGAGAGAGAGAGAGAGAGAAGCAGGCTCCCCACCAAGCAGAGAGCCCGACATGGGGCTCGATCCCAGGACTCTGAGATCATGACCTGAGCCGAAGGCAGCGGCTTAACCCACTGAGCCACTCAGGCGCCCATACAGATGGCTTTTTTTTTTTTTCCAAATGATCAATGAATTCCAACTTTAGAATCTTTGAGTCAGAAGAGGAAACCTTCAGTACATAGGTAGACCTAACCCTTTCTTTGATTTCATTTGGGCCTGAAAATTAATATTGCTCTTATCACTGACACTGCAGCTCATGAATAATTTCTATTCTATGGGGTTATTATGACATTCCATTCAGTGCAGCACCTCTGGAAGTTAAAGAATGAAAAGCAATGAATTATCTGTGAATACAGACCAAAGAGTTAATCATCTCAAAGCACAGAGGCAAGATAGGGAATGGACTGAAGGCCCAGGGCCAAGTCAACAGCAGAGGTCATTTGTTAACCCCTTATAAACTGACCACTCAATCATCTCCCTGCACTTGTGTCTCTCTATTCACCGGCCCCACTTCCTCTTCTTCCCTTTTTTCCCATTCTCTTTTCCTCCACTTCTTTCTCCCTTTACCTTTATCTTCCCTTCCATTCTTTTACTATCCTTTATTTAATATAAAATTCAAGTCTGGTCATTGCATTTGTTGAATTATAGTTTAGTCCTATTCTTTCAAAAACTGGGACAGATAAAAACTTTGACATGACACAAGAATTAAGCAGTTTTCCATTAAGGATTTCACTTTGTTTTGTTTTTCTCTGAGGCAACAAGTCTTTTATTAGGACCAAAAATATGAAGCCGCTTTTTATTCAAGGCCCCCAGAGAATCAAGACTTGACTTTGTCTTCATTGTCATCATCAAAGTGCCTTCAGACCTGTTCTACCACCCATTCTGTCCGTTATCTCTCTTATATTTGGCTATATTTCCCATCTTTTTATTACTAAAAGATACACCTTATTTTTAAAATATTTCTTCTGGAAATGTATGTTCAATTTTGAATTATCTGTGTTTTGATAATAGCCTGAAAAAAATGCTTTGCTTTTTTTCTGAGAAACTGATAATAAATGTAAAAGAAGAACACCAAATAGGCTAACTAGTTAAATACCACTTGATCATATAAACTAGTCTTTATTTTTTTTTTTAAAGTCTTTGAAAACTGGAATTGTATATTAGGTGGTATAAAGAGCTGTTTTGGGGGAAGTATAGAAATAGTCACTTTCTTTACAAAGAGATGGCCAGTGGAGCAAAATTCATTGGGAATCATGATATTTGATAATAATTTCAAAAATCTCAAAGCATAGCTTAGTAGAACTGGGGAGTAAAGTACTTAGAAACTCTTAAGAAAAGTGGTAGAAACTGAAAGAAAAAGAAAAAATACAAAAAGCATGGACAGACCATAACAGCTAGTTACTGCTACAATAACCTTAAATTAGTTGGGGCACCTGGGTGGCTCAGTGGGTTAAGCCTCTGCCTTCGGCTCAGGTCATGATCTCAGGGTCCTGGAATCGAGTCCCGCATCGGGCTCCCTGCTCAGCAGGCAGCCTGCTTCCCCCTCTCCCTCTGCTGCTCTCCCCCTTGTGCTCTCTCTCCTTCTCTCACTCTCTGTCAAATAAAAAAATTCTTTAAAAAAAATAACCTTAAATTAGTCAGCAAGTATATATTGAAGGTCAACCCTATACCAAGCCCTGTGCCTGATTTTAAAAGCACACAGAATTGTGCTTGTTGTAGTGAAGTGAGAAATAGAAATGCAATTTCATGATAAGAACAGGCTGCACAGGATGGTTTAAGAATGGTCCTCTAATTCAGATATGTAGGAATGGCTTCTCAAAGTAGGTGGCATCTATCCAAATCTTAAGGGGAATTGAGAGGTGAGAAGGGGAGGTGAAAAGATTGCAGGAAGAGGAAGTGGAAATGATGGTTCATATATATGGAGGCAGGAGAGCACAGACATCTGAAGACATTCAACATGTAGTATCTGGCATCAGAGATTTGGATTCTATAATTTTCTAGATGTATGAAAATAGATGAGTTTTCTTTTTTCTCCCACTTCCGTTTTCTTCATCTGTATAAGGGTCTTATAGTGAAGGTAAAATGAGAATTCTAGACAGTGGCTAGCATGGACTCTAGCACAAAGCATGTCCCACAGGATCTGATATAATTATATTTCATCTAATCTAGCACAGCAATTACTAAAGGATATATCATTATTTTATGCAATACAGAAGAAAGCAAAAAGAAAAAATAAGCTATATTTAGCGTAAGATGCAACCTAATTTCAGAAAAAACTAAAACGTGAGAAAAAAATCTGTGTAGCTTAGAGTATGCAAAATACACTAAGTAATTTATCCCTGCAGTTTTTCAGTATATTGGGAGGGAGACAAACCATAAGTGACTTTTAATCTCACAAAACAAACTGAGGGTTGCTGGGGGGAGGGGGTTTGGGAGAAGGGGGTGGGATTATGGACATTGGGGAGGGTATGTACTTTGGTGAGTGCTGTGAAGTGTGTAAACCTGGTGATTCACAGACCTGTACCCCTGGGGATAGAGTATTATGCCTCCATCAGAAAGGATGAATACCCAACTTTTGTAGCAACATGGACGGGACTGGAAGAGATTATGCTGAGTGAAATAAGTCAAGCAGAGAGAGTCAATTATCATATGGTTTCACTTATTTGTGGAGCATAACAAATAGCATGGAGGACATGGGGACTTAGAGTGGAGAAGGGAGTTGGGGGAAATTGGAAGGGGAGGTGAACCATGAGAGACTATGGACTCTGAAAAACAATCTGAGGGTTTTGAAGGGACGGGGGGTGGGAGGTTGGGGTACCAGGTGGTGGGTATTATAGAGGGCATGGATTGCATGGAGCACGGGGTGTGGTGCAAAAATAATGAATACTGTTATGCTGGAAATAAAAATAAATAAATAAATAAAAGCAAAAAAAAAAAAAAAAAAAAACTGAAAAAGAAAATCCAAAATACAACCATTATCAATCATCAAAATAAATGTGAAGATTGAAACAAAGCATACCAGGATCGCACCCCTGATGTAATCAGGGCTTCATGATAGCGATGTACTTGCTTATTTCTTCTCAAGAAATCAAGTAATTACAGAACATTTATTTTTATAATACATTAAACAACACGTTAGCAGCTCTGTTTCTTCCTGCAACAATCCCAGTTGATGCTCTGCTATCTTTCAGGCAGGCAGTGGTCACTTGGTCAGTATTTTAAGTCCCATAGGTCAAACAGAAGGAACTATGGCCCAAGAAACAACAATAAAAACTATCCAGTCGCAATTAATCTCTATTTGCACAATTACATATCTTTACAGCAACTGTTTGTAGAAGTTCTGGACTATTGCTTACCCATTTTTTAGGTGTATTTAAATAGCAGACCACTTTCCTCTCAAGTTACCATTTCTAGGCAGTCTCAACCTTGCCCGGCTAGGGACTCAAAGGGTTTTTGAAAGAAGGCACTGCCAAAGATATTACACTAGAAATGCTATTTTTCAAAATCAGTGAGTAACACAAAGAGCAAGAGGATTCTTTAAGGATTTCCTTAACTTCAATGAAAAAAACAGCTGTTGGTAAATTCTCTTAATTGTAATTAAAAAAGTATCAAGGGAAAACACTGTCACTTTTCAGAAATCAAGTTTGAAATGTTATTAATTCCTAGGTGAGCAAATTTTAAGAAAGGGAACAGGCAAACTTGGTGACTGACTCAGATTCTAGAACTCTGTAGCCAATACAGCAGCCTATGCAGACTATGGAGCCCTTGGAAAGTTGCCAGTCCAAATGGACTTATGCTCTAGGCGTGAAACACAAACTGGGTTTCAAAGATTTGGTACAAAAATAATATTTTTATTCTGATTTCAGCACAAGTTTTTTATAATAGTGTAATGTATAAATAAAAAATATTTTCAGTGCACTGTTAAATAAAATATACCATTAAAATAATTGCACACATTTTTTAAATGTGGCTATTAGAAAAATTTTAATTACTTAGAAGCTTACATATTAGCACTTTTCTAGAGTGGACCCCATGCAGAAGGCTCAGACAAGCAGCCTGGTGGGCCTCCAGAACAATGGTCAGGAGATAGAGCCATTTATTGAGCTCACATGTCCTCACTTCTTAATCATTCTATGTGAAGCAATGCATTGAACAGATCCACAACACTTCTTTGTGGAAGGAAAAACTGACTAAGAATTTAACATGCATATAACAATGCATTAAAAAAGACCTCCATAAAGTTGTCCACATTACCCTCAGGAGACCTCTCACTGCACTGCCAACAGAAACATCTCCAACAAGAACTTTTGTTCTTCCAAATATGTAGCCATCCAACAAACCTAGAAGTCTTGGTTTCTCTTCTACTCTTTTACATTTTAAGTGAGAAATTTAGAAGTGTCAGTGGTATTGGGCCAGGTACTAAGGCAACTCATTCAGTTTCCCAAAAGCTTTTAGTCACTGGATCCCATGAACTGGTCAAGAGCTACATCATTTTTTTTGGGGGGGTGGGTACATCTTAAGTGATTTCATAATGTTCAAAGTGCCAAGTCTGAGATGGAAGAAAAGAAAACACCCAAATGGTAGGACTGAGAATTCAAAGCCACCATCAGTTTTTTTTCCAATATACATCCCCAGGGCCTCTATTTCCATGTGGACAGGGATGCGCTAGACTGTGCAGTAGACTCGAGCCCTTACTGCACATCAGAATCATCTGAAGACCTTTTGAAACAAGACCCAAGGCTCTGTGCTAAGGGTGACCAACCTATAAAGTTTTTCTGCCTCTGGGACCCACCTATGAATAGTTTATAAAAACTTCCCAAGAGAATCTAACATGCCACCAGGGTTGAGGATCACTGAACTAAGACAACAGTCCTCATAGGCTTGCATAAGAATTGCCCAGAGGGTTTGTTAAACATAGGTCACTGGGACGACACAGTAGTCAGAGGTCTGGGATGAAGCCCTGGAATCTGCATTCTCACATTCCCAGGAGATGCTGATATTTCTGGCCCAAGGACCACATTTGGGGGACAACTTAGCTAGAGGAAGGCATAGCCCTTTTCTGCTCTTTTAAGGCATTCCTCTGTAAAAGGAATGGCTGATCTCACTACTGAGTGTGGGAGAAGAAACAGAGTGTGCTCAGCAGAGCAACGTCCTCTCTTTTTTCTTCAGATGTGTGGGCTGGAGATGTCATGTGTCAGAGAGAGACGTGCAAAGGAAGGAGGAAGGCCTACAGTTGTGTTTGGTTTGGTTTGGTTTGGTTTGGGAAGCAAAGTTTGGTTTAGAAGAAATAATAAACCACAGAACTAAAGTCATTCCCTAACATAAGAGTTGGTTGGGTTTTGTTGTTGTTGTTGTTTTACATATATAACTTGTTTTTAAATTTTGGTATCCATCTATCTTCTGGGTCTTTTCTCTCAATATACTACAAACTCGAGAAGGGAAAAAAAATGAGTGTTATATATTAGCTTCCTAAAATACTAACATAATTCTCCCTCTTTTGAAATGGTTTCTCTTCTTAGTTTTTTGAAAGCATTAAAAAAAATCTGACTAGTAAACAGGGCTATAAAAACTGAGGAGAAAACATGGCCCATGTTCTATGGGAGCAAGTCTTTGAAAGACCAAGAAGACAAAGAAATGTGACACATCTACAACGAACAGTTACAAAAACGTATGGGTGAGCACAGCTCTGCTCCATTCCACATATTTTACCTTATTTAGCTACAAAATTTTTATGGTTACCAAGTATGAGAGAGCACTAGCAGGTAAGAAGCACCAAATCAAAAAATGGTTATTAAGTAGCAGTAGCAATAGTGAGAGTAGTATGTGTTTTATTCAAACACCTATTATTCAAATCCCTGCTATTTGCCAGATAATGTCCTAACTACCTTCTACCTACTTTCTTCTCCCACTAAACAACTCTCTGTATAGGTAGCTATTATTAGGTAAGGAAACTTGCCTATGGTATGGGCTGAGTTAATATCTGCAACACAAGAGATAAAGCTGGAATTCATACTCTGGTCTGTCTGGGTAGAAACCTGATGCTGTTTCCATTATACTGTGTACACATAGTTGTAGCCAACATCTATATGTGGGCTGGATGAAAAGAGATAGAATATATAATACCAGATCCTTAACCTCAAAAACCATAACGTACCCTAGCTGAGAAGATAAAGGTATTTAAACAACAGAGATCTAAAGATTCATATAATACATTCTTTGACTCCATCTAGAAAATGTTTCAAAAACAGTAACATGACTAGGAAGAATCCAACTGCATAAAACCCAACCGATACACAATTTGATCCCTCACAAACTATTCTGCTTTCAGAAAAAAAACTGTATCTAAACAGGGTGTCTGAGAGATTGAGATCTACTATGTAAAGTGCATTCTACCTCTTCTTTAGTCTCTCAAGGACTCACTCAGACCGGATAAAAATTACTTCTTTTTCATACATACAGCTTCATTAATTTATTTAATTTCTCCGGGTCTCTCTCTGGGTTTCATATGCTAATCAAATTTTAAGGTATAATCTAGTAAACTCCAGATCCACACTGTACAAAAGAAGAACATTCTTCATGCTAATTAGTCATTAAAATTCTGTTTACTTTCCTCTAAATAAATAATAGCATGGTGCCTTGATGGATAGCAATGAAAGAGATATTAGAGAATTTATTTTTATACCCTAAGACAAGGGTGGGGGGGACAACTGAGTAAGGCATCCATACAGCACCAAAATTCAGACAAATTTAAAGCATCTCAAAGAAGCAGAATTGTGTGAAACTACTAAAATCAAATAAAACACAAAACAGAACTAGGGGAGAATCATAAAGTAGAATTATCAAAAAGGCCAACCTGCATTGCAACTCAGTAAACAGAAGCAGTGGAGTATATGGGGGGAAAAAAGAAGAAGTAGAAAAAAGACTGGGTTAAGGGGATCCAAGACTGAATCTTATTTGCCCAAAAATGAACTGTGTGATCTTCATAATTCATTTTGCATCTCAAGGCCCTGTTTCTGGGTAAAATTGGGGAAATGAACTAGATCAAGGGTTCTTAAAATTCATTTAGGGGGATCACTAGCATAAATGGGGAAAGGCATTTTTATTGTTTTCTAACCTAAATAAAATTTATACCATTCCCTCCAATTATAGGTATAAGTGGTAAACCATAGTACTATTATCAATACTTGCAATTTTCTTCCAAAGGAAATTACAGCTATCTTTGCATTACAGTATAGCTGCTACTGGTATCTCAAAATATCATTTCTAGTAAGGAGCTCTTCAAATTTATAGTAATCACAAAAACCTGGTTATTTCCCTCTTATTTTATGCATTGGTAAAGAAGCAAATGTATTACTATATTACAACATTCTTAAAAATGTTTTAATAAATGTATGTGAATATAATTCCTTTATAATCATATGTACATTAGCTTATGCTTTTGTAAAATGTTTTTCTGAGATAGGATTTTACTAGATTATCAATAGGGTCTCATGGCCTTGACAGTCTCAAGGGCCACTCCCAACAACACTGTAGACTAAACATGCATCTCAGAACCCGAGTTCTCACTGGCTGGCATATGTACCAAGAACAAGCAGTAGTTGGGGTGCCTGGGTGGCTCAGTGGGTTAAGCCTCTGCCTTCGGCTCAGGTCATGATCTCAGGGTCCTGGGATCGAGTCCCACGTCGGGCTTTCCACTCAGCGGGAAGCCTGCTTCCTCTTCTCTCTCTGCCTACCTCTCTGCCTACTTGTGAGCTCTGTCTGTCAAATAAATAAATAAAATCTTAAAAAAAAAAAAAAAAAACAAGCAGTAGCACATGAGTGAAGCAAGTACCTTATGGGGAATGCAGCAGGAACCACAAATAATAATGGCATTGGAATCCATTAAGTGCGTCTTCAGGTCTTACAGCATGAGGAGGAAATGCTATAGCTAGATCATCATTGAGAAATACTTAGCAAATATACCAGCCAGACTGATGCAGACCACAAAACTGCCCACCCCCTCAAAAAGGTGAAAGTGTATGGTACCCCAACGCTTGTTGACAATCACTTCCTGCTGTTAGATGTTAGCAAGGGACAAGTAGAAAGACACAGGAGATGCTATGGTCACAGAGATCACACTCAGATGGAAGCATATGCATGTGCTTTGATGCAAATGGGAAGAACTGCGTTTTCCAGTATGTTCAGTTCATGGCTAATGCTTGGGTACATAAGGTAAAATTACAGCCATGTGCTTACTGGTACAGACCTACTGAAGTGAAGCATGTGAACTACCCTGCAAACCAACCCTAGCTGCTTCTGGCAGTGAAAAATAGAAGACTGCCCTGTAAAGAGAAGCAGAAGTAAGCTGAGATGGCATCTAGCAGTGAAAATTTAAAAGGAGAAGGGGATGAGTAGGTGGTATCTCTTAAACTTTAATGTGCGTAAGAAATATCAAGGGTTTTTGCTGAGTGCAGATTCTGGGAACTCCCACCAGAGATTCTGAATCAAGAGATCTTCCAAATTTGTATTTAACAGGCAGGCATTCCAGGTTTATTATGATGCAGGTGATCTGCAGACCATACTTGGAGAAAAACCAGCTGACACTCCTAGTTAGGGAATTCTGAGTCAAAGAAATAAAGAGTCAAACAAAAAGGTCATTTTTGTAAGCACTTATCTACTCTAGTCCAGGCATATGGGCAGGGCTCTGGACACGGGTAAACACCAGAAATGGGTGAAGAGTAGATCGAGAGGCCAATGAGAAGGCCTTTGCCTTCAAAACTGGGAGGAAGATCAAGGGGTCTGGGGAATCACAGTGAGATGAGAAGTGATACGATATTGACAGAGACATAGAACCTACAACATAAAAAAATAATTTTTTTAAGTTTAAAAAACCTGATTCCCCTCATATAGTTACATAAAAGACACATCTTATTAAAAATAACATCTCCTTGGGAAGTAGTCAGCTGAGGACTTCTTGTATGGAAAAGTTCAAATATACAGAGGCAGTCCTGAAGGAACACAAGATTGTAAAAATCCCACACTCCTTTTTGGCACATTATCTATGCAACAGCACCTGCAAACAGAGACCCAGAGATGCTCAGACTCAGGAGTTATCTGGCATCTCCCTCTATCTGGGTGAACACACAAGGGATACTGTTTCAACCATTTCATACCTCCTGTTGGAAGTGTACATTGGCCAATGGCTTGGGTGTCCAGATAAAGAGCACAGTACATGGAGGGCTGGATTGATCTCAATAAAACTGCCAAAAGCCCATCTCAGTACAGTAATGAGTTTAGGTCAAGCAAGTGTCACTCTGAGTCCACTATTAATCTTCTCTTTGTGAATTACCAGTGAGAAAGCAGACCTTCTTAGCCACCATCCAAGTCCTTGAACTGCCACTCTGGCTCAGCTATCAGAAAGAAGCCCTTGAACCACGGATAAAAGAACTGCAGAAGAGGTGTCCTTGGAAACAAATACACTGACAAGTCAGTCCACTGTCTGGCTTCTCCAGAACAGGATGTGTACTTGAAACTTAGAGAAGGGAGAAAGTAATGGTGCTTCATGCAAATTAGATCTTAGGACTCACACCTTTGAATCTGAAAGTGGTCATCAGACAATGCCATTAAGAAGGTGACAGGAATTAATATTCATGGGCCACCTAAGTGCCACACTCCTAGACAGGTGTTTTATGTGCAACATTGAATCTGGTAGCACTAACCAACAATTTGGCAAATAGGACACCAAAGACTACCAGAATCACATTGTCAGGGCTAGGAGGGTGCTCGGAAATCATCCCACCTGTGTCCCTCATTTTACACATGAGAAAACGGCAGCCAAGAAAGAAGACATGGCACAGGGATGAGACACTCTTTTCTGCTTCCCTTATCTAACCTCTTTCCAATGTCCCATGTGGCCTCCCTATAAACAATCAACAATCAGGTATGTGTATTGATAAACACTAAGAAATTAAGGTCTTTTTTGGAAGTCAAAATGTGTGTTTGGAAATAAGCCTTACAGTCTGCACACTAATGTAGGGAAAAGTAGTTGTTTATCTCAAAAATTTTTTGAGCTTTTGATTCCACTGGGAGAAGGAAATATTAGTATCCATCAATTTTCTTTCCCCTCTTTGCTAGAAACTATACCTAAATTAAAGGGAACCGTGGTATAGGGGAACACAGTATAGGGGAACCACAGTGTGGTCTTAGATATCATCAACTGTATGATCCAGCGTCAGATGAGATGTTTGTCATCATGTTGGGGAACTCCACCCCATTTATATACGTTTGTCACCACTGGTCACATATCTGTGTCCATGTTTCTCTTTCTGATGGGTAGAACTATAGACTACTTCCATGCCACAGATGGAGACATGAGATCTGATCTTACATTAGGGTGCCACCCATTATCATGAGAAACTTCATGACTATTATGACCCTGTCTGCCCAAACTCATTCTGCAGCAATCTCCTCTCATGCCCACCTTTAAGGTTCTCTCCATGTGTAGATCCTCTCTGCTCTTAGAGCCCACAAAGCTTTCCTAGGGTTTGCAGACAACCCAGAGAGCTATCCCTCGGAGACAGAAAGCAAGCCTTGTCTTTCTAGAGCTACCATTCAAACAGTAGCCCATTCCATCCGACCCAGAGGAAATTTTCTAGTCCTGGGGTTGAGTGAGAAGAAATCCTGGAGTTCTCTCTGGTTCCGTGGCATCATAAATATTTATAAATAAAATCAAAGGAGGCAGACTTTCTTATAGTTTTCACCCTGTCACATCCCACAACCGAGGCAGGGAACAAGATCCACAGGCTCAGATTCAGCAAAGGTGAGAAGGGATGGGAGGAAAGGACTAGATGTGCTCTTTTCTGTTGCAGTAGATTGCCAGAGATTAGAGTCAATGGAAAATGAGGAAGGAGTAAAAGAGACCCAGAGGAGGGGCATTCACAATTTATCAAGCTATGAAAAATAGTATTTATTTTCAGCAACCACACTGAAGAACATGATGCAGAGCAATTTTGAAGAAATAAAGAGTTTATCTTAAGATGATACCAGTGCTTTATTTCTCCTTATTTTCTGAATATTATGACCTTTTACTCAAATCTGGTATGCTTTCCCTGCAGACCTAGCCATTCTTAATGACCCAACTTTCAGGAAGCCAAAGGTAAGTGTCAAGCTTCTTGGTATGGATGCATCCATTCATCCAGGCATCAGAAATCCTTTTTTTTTTTTTTTTTAAGATTTTATTTATTTATTTGACAGAGAGGGATCACAAGTAGGCAGAGAGGCAGGCAGAGAGAGAGAGAGGAGGAAGCAGGCTCCCCGCTGAGCAGAAAGCCCGATGCGGGGCTCGATCCCAAGACCCCGGGATCACGACCCGAGCCGAAGGCAGAGGCTTTAACCCACTGGGCCACCCAGGCGCCCCTCAGAAATCCTTTTATAACAAGATAGAGTATCACTTAATTTAACTCCTACTCAATTAAGACTACAAGGAAGTTACATTTTCAACAATAAGAAAATATTACAAACTTCTGAATCCTGGGGTTTGTTCAAATATTATTATAATTAATTTAAATGAATTTAAATTCTCCACTTGTTGTCATAAACACATTAATGACCTGCTAGCCTGGAATATTTAATATATCTCTGTTGATAAGCTTAATTATATAGGGGAGAACTGGGGTTTCTTGATGATGTTTTCTAGAATTTTGCAAATTATTTAAAATATGATACTCAGTGCCTCCTCCTCTCTCTCTCTCTGCCTGCCTCTCTGAATACTTGTGATCTCCATCTGTCAAATAAATAAATAAAATCTTTAAAAAATAATAATAAAATAAAATAAAATATGATACTCTTTTTTGCCTGGAGGTCAAGCAGCTTTTGCAGAGGCAAATCAAGAGCATATTTAAAAGACTCAATCTGTGTCTATGCATAACAGCCTCTCAGAGTGTCAGTTGGAAGATTGTGCCATGCTGTTAATTTGAAAGTAACAACAAATTTTCAACTAACTCCACATTTATCTTGACAAATCCTTTGGGCATACTTTTAAAGGTGAAACGTGTGTGCTCCATGACTTCATTCCCAGGCAAGGGTTTTTGTGGTGCTAATCATGAACAAACTATCATAATTATACAGTCCTCAGAGAGCCAGGAATCCTGCCCAAAGTTGGGTAGAGTTTAAAGCAAAGTTTACTTCACGCAGTTCCTACTTCTCCTGACTATTGGATTTTTATTTATTACAGCAGATTTATCATGTGCTAGATAATTTCACATTCATGGCTTTTCTAGCGCTCAATTTATCAAGGCGAGTGGTGCCACATCCTTCTGTATTTTATCGCAAGTACCATCAGGGTAAGAGAGACAGGTTCTCTTTCTCCTGCAGTGACTTTACCGCTAAATCATAATTCATAATGATGCGTCTTTCCTGGGTTCAATTTTTAATGTTGTTTCCCTTTTTGGAACGTTTACATAACAGGGAAAAAGAAAGCATTATATATGAGTCACATCCATATCACTCATGTGTTCTCTACTGAGAGGATGAAACCAGATAGCTAAAAAAATACTGAGTGATTTTAGCTACTCATTATGGACATTTTTTTTTTTTTTGGAAGTTGCACACTTTTTCATTAACAAAGACAAGAAAAATGAGGAGAAACGTGATGAGGGCTGAAGTCATGACTTTTGCTTTCTTTCCAAGTTTAAAAAGTGAGGTGGTTAGTGATATAGCACATTGATTCTATGGTACCCAATCAGAGAGAATCAGGACCAAATGGATTAGTGAAGGGTTATTATCCATCAGTAAATGAAATTATTTTCTTTTGATGCTATTCTTCCTGCTGTGAATATAGTAACTAATGAAATCCATTTTACTTTACAAAAGAGCAACAGATCCTCTCACTTTCTCTTGAGAATTATGCTTGTTCTTTCTTCACACCGTTCTCCCCACAACTCCCTTGTTTCCTTGTAGAGGGCTTACTTGCACTACAAAGCACGTGATACAGTTAACTCCTACAGCGTAAACTGATTCTGAAGATCTCCAGTTTCATTTCCATGAAAGTTAAAATAGATTTTTCAAATAGAGCATTTTCAACAAGAATGAATATCAGAGAATAGTATCTTTCCAAAAAAGTACAAAACTTCTCCTTTAAATGACTTCCTAGTGAGTATCAGAAGGCAGTAGAATCACACTCACTTTGTTGACTTACAACTCTGGTGCCTCATCTGTAAAGTAAGGGCAATTCTTCCTCTCAAACTGTAACAACTTTCTTTTTTTAAAGATTTTATTTATTTATTTGACAGAGAGACATCACAAGCAGGCAAAGAGGCTTAATCCCAAGACCCTGAGATCATGACCTGAGCCGAAGGCAGCGGCTTAACCCACTGAGCCACCCAGGCGCCGCCAAACTGTAACAACTTTCTGATCTTTATTAAACTTTGCTGCGAAGAGCAACAAAACTGCATTATCTGGATTTGATGGCTCTTATTTTAATTAATATTAAATGTGACTATCAAAACTCCATTCCAAAATCTTTGTCAAATTCATTTGGTCTCCTTTTGTTTTTACAGATCTGTAATTTCTGAACAAGACATTTTCCCAAAATATCAGAGGTTTAAGTGATAGTTTTCTATCCTCAAGAGTTATGAATGGGTCAGCCCAAGATATTTGCATAAATGCAGTGACTTGTTATTAGCTTGGCAAAGCTTTCAGCATTGTATTAAAAAGTTAATAGCTGTTTGTAAGCATTCTAGAGATCAATTATTAGCCACTCACTCTAACTTAATTTCATTTTACACTAATAGTGCCCTAAATTGCTCCTTGGAAGTAATCTGAGCCCTCAATAATACCATCTTATATAAGAAAAATTTATAATAAAAAAGACTAGATGACTTTAGGATCATCTAATAGGTTACGGGTCAGAATAAATAAATAAATAAAAGCCCAATACATTAAATTAATCTACAAAATATTTTTTCAATAAAAAAAAGAAAAACCAGATCTAGAACAATGTGATGTTTTTAAGCAACTTAATGAACAAATTAAATCAACAAAATGCAAAAGTCAGTTGTAGCAAAATGGCCCCAAAACATTCTTTAGGTAGGAAAATGTTTGATATACACAGTGTATACCCAGTAAATGTCAGCTTTCATAAGTACAATTATTATTACAGAGCCTGAGGCTCTGTTTTTCTGCTGGAGAAATTTTTAGCACTGAAAAACAATCAATAGTCACAGCTCTTGTTTCTTGTCCATTCTGTCTTGAGATAGACTTTCTCCATCCTCACAAACATAAATGAGGTTGTAGCATTCTGGATTTTGTGGTTGTGGTTGTTATTTTGTTTTGTTTATAATTTTTAATCATTTTTTGACAAATATACTAGCTCCTTAATCTCAAAATAAACAATAAATCTTGGAACACTGGAAAAATAAAGTTAAAAAAAAAACCACCTTTTTTCTTAGAGCCATTTTTTGCCAACCTTTGAAAGACCTTTCCCATTGAAAACCAAAAACAATTACAAGCGTTAGGTTAAATACCAGAGTGTTCTAAAGTGAGCTCCCTTTCCTGTTGTCTCATCGAAGTTTTAACCCAAACCAGGGGTCTGGGGACAAAAGGCTTGACAAGATTATACATTCACTGTCACTGACCTAAGTAACATCAGATGTGTGCATGCATGTATTTAGACAGGTATGTGTATATGACTACGAATATATGCATAACTATCCACATAGGATATAAACTCAAATTTTAAAAATGGTATGTGCTATGGTGAGCGCTGTAAAGTGTGTAAACCTGGCAATTCACAGATCTGTACCCCTGGGGCTGATAATACATTATATGTTAATAAAAAAATAAAAAGTTATAATAAAAAAATCCCTTTAGAAGTGATATGTCTAAGAGATAGAAATGGGGTTATTTTAATCATTAAAATTTCTGTTTTCTAAACTTACTATGAGGAATATGTATTACTTTTATAAGCAGCATAAACAATAAGCTTTAAAATAAAGTATGTCTGGTGATGGTTGAAGAGCAATGAATATAGTTAATACCACTGAATTATACAGTGAAAAATGGTTAAGACAGTAAACTTTATGTTACATGTGTTTTACCACAAAAGGATAATAGTAAGAGTAATAATAATAATAATAATAATAATAAGTATGTCTAAGCTATAAAACAGAGTAAATAATGATCACCATTCTGGGGCAAGTATTATTTCCACAAGACCATTTACCTCTCGTATACCCATTACACCTGGATCCCAAATGGGGTCCTATAGAAAGCACCGCTGCTAAAGGTCAGTATACCCTGTAGTACCCACTGAACATGGATGAAAGTGAGATTTTTTTCAGAGTGAGTCTAGCTACAAGGTCATTCTGGAGTAGTGTGGGCTAGTGAAAGTGTAGTTTCTAATTACAAAAGAAAAAATGTTCATTTGACAAATTTGGCGGGTGTGTGGAGACAAAGCCAGTAAAGGCAGATTACTCAGAATTATTCACTATTCATATTTGGATTCACACTATGTATATTATTTTTAGTCTTACTGTGTACACTTGCAATGTCATTAAATATTTTTCTGAGCAGTAATTTTATGGCTGCCTACATATGTATCAAATTACTTAACAAATCCCTTGTGCTTAATCCTTCAGGTTTTTCTCCAAGAGAGATAGTAATGCTTATACATAGAGCACGCTTATACCCATAGCATTTTCCCTCTGTGGATAATGTCAGGCTCCTACATTTTTTTTTTAATAAGTAAATTTTATTTTTTAGAGCAGTTTTAGGTTCACAGAAAATTTGAGTGGAAAATACAGACAGTCCCCATATACTCCCTGTCCGCACACATGCACAGCGCTCCCCACTGTCCACATCTCACCTGCAGATGTGCATTTGTTACAATCCCTGAGCCTATACTGATCCATCATAATCACACAAAATCCGTAGTTTATTCTAATGTTCACTCTTTGAATATCTTTTTTTAATACCTAATACATCCTCCTTAAGCTAAATCTCTTGAAGTGGGACGGCTGATGTAAAAGATATGAACATGGAACAAAAATTCACAAGTGTATACTTATTCATGAATGATATTTTCATAAGAATTCAGTTTCTCGGGGCGCCTGGGTGGCTCAGTGAGTTAAAGCCTCTGCCTTCGGCTCAGGTCATGATCCCAGGGTCCTGGGATCGGGCCCCACATCAGGCTCTCTGCTCAGCGGTGAGCCTGCTTCCCCCCCCTTACTCTGCCTGCCTCTCTGCCTACTTGTGATCTCTCTCTGTCAAATAAATAAATAAAATCTTTATAAAAAAAAAAAAGAATTCAGTTTCTCACTGAGTTTTAGCCTGAAACATTCTTTTGATGTCACAGAGTAATCTGGGATCTGACAAACATGGGTTCAGATTCCAGCTCTGGACTTCCTGGCATGATGTCCTTTGTGGAACTTGGCTTCTAAGCTTCAGTTCCTTCCCACAAAAAAACAGGGATACTAATCACCACCTCCCATGATCATTTGACAACTCAATGAAATCATGTGCATAACTTGCTCAGCACAGTTCTTAGGGTCAGTGGCACTTTTGCCAAGAATGTGCTTGAGGCCGGGCTGTAAATCTATGTGAATCAAAGTTCTGAAAGTCCAGGTCCTTTCCTGACGTTTTAGTAAGATATATTATATACAGAGCATCTATCTCCTCCAACCAGAACACCTACTTTGATCTCAGAGATCATCAATTAGGATACAGGTTCTCTAGTTCAGTGCCCATGTGACCAACCCACCTGCATAATTCACAGCATGGTCAATGGTCATGGTCAAATGAAATGATGTGATCCCAGTTCATCCTTCTCATCATGGCCAGAATTTACTGTGGATAAATACACTTCCTCCCTCCACTGACTTTGAGCTTAGCCATATGATTTGCTTTGGCCAATGGCCCATGAGCAGGCTTACATTATACCACAACCAGCCAGAGGCTACAAATGAGCTCTGAGGTTTTGACTCACCTTCCTGGGCTCCTTCCCTGCCCCAAGAGAAAAGCATGCCCTTGTGCCACTGCTCTTCCACCTGGGTCCTGGAAATGAGAGACACATGGAACAGATGTAAACTCCACTGCACCCAACCCACATGCCAACCTGGGAAAAATTAATATTTGTTGCTTTAAGCCATAACATTTGGGTGTCCTAACTTGCTAATACCCATGGTTGTTAATTTCTGCCAACACAGACATACTTGACTTCAGAATAAACACCAAGGGAAAGGAAAGTGCCTCCTGAGGAGGCATAACTGTTCTGAGACATTTACTAAAAGCAGTACCATCACAATACCCCATGATAAAGGCAAGGTACTACGGAGTGTTAGCAAAGACAATATGCTTGAGAAGCTAGAGCCAAGGTCCCATGGTGGACAGGCTGGTAATGGAAATCTGCCTTGTCTCACTTTGGTTATTCCTCTCCAGGGGTGATTTACAAGGTGATAAAAGACTTCAAGCTGCAAAAGGTACCTAGGCTGTTAAAAACCAGCTTTTTATGATCCCTTGTTCTTTATAGTACACGTTGTTTCATTAATCAAATGCTTATTCTATTAGAAGTCCCAACCCTTTAAGATGGTGGGACATTTCATTTTTATTGCCCTGAAGTGACATTAACATCCCCATGCTGCCCAGCAGGTCACTGGTGAGTTCTTAGTGTTCAGACTCTGCATCCTCTGTCCTTTTTGATCCTATTTTGTGTACTATTTCAGACTTCAATTTTTTTTTAACTTTTTATTTCGTGTTGATACTGGAATAGATGCCTAAAAAAGTTAGCCAAAATCCTTTTTTCCTCCATCACCACATATTTAAAGTTTGGAGCCAGTCACTGATGTCATAATCAGGCACATGGGCTTGCGCAGTACCTCATCTTTTCTGGCCTAAGCTTCGGTTGGCTCAGTCTTATCTGCAACTGGTTAAATTAGATGACCCCATCCCGTCAGCTGAGAGGAACACCTGTCTGAGTCATTCCCTTGTCAAAGATGGGTTTGATACTGGAATCTCTTGCTGTGCATTTTTTTGACCAATGTAATGAATTTTTGTTTTCTAGTTTTAAGTTTTAGGCTGTTCTGAGTAAACTATATAATTATTTCTAACCATTTATCATTTGTAATCATTATACAAAAGCCACCTCAAATCATTCTTTAGAAAGAGATGGAATATGCATGATATAGGTAGTAAAATAAACCAATAGAGACACAAACTAATATAAAAAAATCACTAAATTATAAATACTTATAAGTAAAAGTTATAAAATATAAAAATAAAATATATAAGTATATTTGTAAATATAAAAATATTTAAAATATAAAATATTTTATATTATATATTATAAAAATAGAAATATATAAAAATATATAAATAAATGTAAATATAAAAAATAAAATATAAAAATATAAAAAATGCAGAGCCTTTAGAAATGCAACCCCTGACTTATTACCTAGACTATAAAAGCAAAGATTAGAACCACTCCTAAAGAAACAACAATAAGACTCCAATCTGTTAGAAGAATAATTAAAAAACAAGCTCTTACTGAGAGGAAGGAGGGGCTGCTAATCTACATGAGAAAACAGAAATTGGGAATAAAAAACAACACAGAGAAACATATAATCCCTCCCAGCCCCATCTCCTTTGGGAAGGGGAACCTGCTTCTGATAAGATCAGGGGAAACCCACTTCTGACAAGATGTTGGCAGGGCCATGTTCCATTGGAAAGTACTTGGCATTTTTAGTATGTCTTCACTGGTTTTTTCCTTTGTATCTTCGAATAGGCATAGATCTCCAGTGTTGGGGAAAAAAATATGTATTTAGTAATATTCCATTGTATATATGGACCACATCTTCTTTATCAATTCATCTGTTGAAGTGCATCTCAGCTCTTTCCAGTTTGGCTATGGACATAGCATTCATTGTGGCTATGAACATTGGGGTGCCTGTGGCCCTTCTCACTACATCTCTATCTTTGGGGTGCAATTGCTAGGTCATAGGGTAGCTCTATTTTTTAATTCTTTGAGGAACCTCCACACTGTTTTCCAAAGTGGCTGCACCAATGTGCATTCCCACCAAGAGTGTAACAGGGTTCCCCTTTCTCCACATCCTCTCCAACACTTGATTCTTGCCTACTCAATTTTTGCCATTCTAACTAGTATAAGGTGGTATCTCAGTGGTATATATATCAGTGGTGTATATCAGTATAAGGTGCTATCTGAATTCAATTTGATTTGAATTTCCCTGATGGTTAATGATGATGAACATTTTTTCATGTGTCTGTTAGCCATTTGTATGTCTTCTTTGGAGAAGTGTCTGTTCATGTCTTCTGCCCATTTTTTGGCTTGATTATTTGTTTTTCTGGTGTTGAGTTTGTAGAATTTCTTTGTAAGATCTTGGATATCAGCCCTCTGTAGTGCCATTTGAAAATACATTCTCCCATTCTGTGGGTTGCCTCTTTGTTTTGTTGACTGTTTCCTTTTCTGTGCAAAAGCTTTTTATCTTGATGTAGTCCCAAAAGTTCATTTTTGCTTTTGTTTCCCTTGCCTTTGAAGACATTTGTTGAAAGAGGTTGCTGTGGCAAATGTTGAAGAGGTTACTGTGTATGTTTTCTTCTAAAATTTTGATGGATTCCTATCTGACATTGAGGTCTTCCATCCATTTTGAGTTTATCTTTGAGTATGGTGTAAGAGAATGGTCAAGTTCCATTCTTCTGTATATAGCTGTCCAATTTTCCCAGCACCATTTATTGAAGAGACTGTTTTTTTCCATTGAATATTTTCCCCTGATTTGTCAAAGATTAGGTGACCATAGATTTGGGCTTTCTATTCTGTTCCATCGATCTCTGTGTCTGTTTTTGTGCCAGTACCATGCTGTATCGGTGATCACAGCTTTGTAATACAGCTTGAAATCAGGCATGTTGCCCCCAGCTTTGTACTTTTTTTTTTTTTTTTTTCAACATTTCCTTGGTGATTCAGGGTCTTTTCTGGTTCCATACAAATTTTAGGATTGTTTGTTCCAGCACTTTGAAAAATGCCATTTGCATTTTGATCAGGATGGAGTTGAAAGTATAGATTGCTCTGGGCAGCACAATTTAACAATGTTTATTCTTCTGATCCATGAGGATGAGATGTTTTTCCATCTTTTTGTGTCTTCTTCAATTTCTTTTATGAGTGTTCTGTAGTTCATAGAGTATAGATCCTCTTTGTTTAGGTTTATTCCAAGGTATCTTATGGTTTTTGGTGCTATCATAAATGGAATCAATTATCTAATTTCTCTTTCTACAGTTATGTTGTTAGTGTATTAGAAAACAGCTGATCTCTGTGCATTGATTTCATATCCTGCCATATTACTAAATTGCTTTATGACTTCTAGTAATTTGAGGGTGAAGTCTTTTAGGTTTTCTACATAAAGTACTGTGTCATCTGGGAAGAGAGAGTGTTTGACTTCTTTTTTTTTCAATTTGAATACTTTTTATTTCTTTTTGTTGTCTGATTGCTGTTGCTATGATTTCTAGTACTATGTTGAGTAACAGTGGTGAGAGTGGGCATCCTTATATTCCTGATCTCAACAGAAAGGCTCTCAGCTTTCCCCAGTGAGAATGATATTTGCTGTGGGTTTTTCATAGATGGATTTTATGAAGTTAAGGAATGTTCTATCACTATACTCTGAAGAGTTTTAACCAGGAAAGGATGCTGTATTTTGTCAAAAGTTTTTTCTGCATCAATTGAGAGAACCATGCTGTTCTTGTCTCTTCTCTTATCTACATATTCTATCACAGTGATTTGCAAAAGTTGAATAACCCTTGCACCCCAAGGATAAATCCCACTCTGTTTTGTTAGATAATCCTTCTAATGTACTGTTGGATTCTATTAGCTAGGATCTTGTTGAGAATTTTGGCATCCATATTCATCAGAGATACTGGTCTTAAATTCTCCCTTTTGATAGGGTCTTTGCCTAGTTTGGGGATCAAGGGAATGCTGGCCTTATAGAAAGAATCTGGAAGTTTTCCTCCTGTTTCTAATTTTTGAAACAGCTTCAGGAGATTAGGTATTATTCCTTCTTTGAATGTTTGGCAGAATTCCCCAGGGAATCCATCAGGCCTTGGACTCTTGTTTTGGGGGAGGTTTTTGATCACTGCTTCAATCTCATTGTTGGCTATTGGTCTATTCAGGTTATCAATTTCTTCCTGTTTCAGTCTTGGTAATTTATAGGTTTCTAGGAATGTATCCATTTCTTCCATCTATTGTCATATAGCTGTTGGTAATAATTTCTGATGATTGTATTTATTTCCTTGGTGTTAGTCATGATCTTTCCCCCTTTTAGTCATAATTTTATTAATTTGGGTCTTTTCTCTTTTCTTTTGGATAAGTCTGTCTAGTGGTTTATCAATCTTATTCTTTCAAAGAACCAGCTGCCAGTTTCGCTAATGTGTTCTATTTCTGGTTTCTAATTCATTGATCTTTGCTCTAAAATTAATGATTTCTCATCTCGTGCATGGGTTAGGTTCAATTTGTTGTTGATTCTCCAGACCTTTAAGGTATAAAGATAGTTTGTATATTCAGGATTTTTCTATTTTTTTGAGGGAGGCTTGGATGGCTATGTATTTCTCCCTTAGGACCACCTTTGCCATATTGCATAGGTTTTGGATCGATATGTATTCGCTCTCACCAGTTTCCATGAACTGTTTAAGTTCTTCTTTGATTTCCTGATTGACCCAAACATTTTTGAGTAGAATAGTCTTCAGCTTCCAAGTGTTTGAATTTCTTCCAAAATTTTCTGTGATTGAGTTCCAGTTTCAAAGCATTGTGGTCTGAGAATATGCAGGGAATAATTTCAGTCTTTTAGTATCAGTTGAGATCTGATTTGTGACCCAGTATGTGGTCTATTCTGGAGAAAGTTCCATGCGTGTGAGAATGAGTATTCTATTGTTTTAGGGTGGAATGTTCTGTATATATCTATGAGGCCCATCTGGTCCAGTGGGCCAGTAAAAGTTCTTGTTTTGTTTTGATTTTCTGCTTAGATGATCTGTCTATTGCGGAAACTGAAGCATTGAGGTATCCTACTATTAATGTATTATTATCAGTATGTCTCTTTATTTTGGTTAAGAGTTGGCTTATGTCCTTGGATGCTCCCATGCTGGGAGCATTTAGGCCATTCACCTTGAGAGTCATTATTGAAAGGTATGTTTTTATTGTCATCATGTTGTCTGTGAAGTCCATTTTTCTACAGATTATCTCTGTAAATTTCTATTCCATATCCCTCTTGGGATCATTCCCCTTTTATAGAACCCCCCCCCTTAATATTTCTTGCAGGACCAGCCTAGTGGTCACATATTATTTCAGTCTTCTGCCAGTCTTGAAAGCTCTTTATCTTTCCACCATTGTCACCAATGACAGCCTTGCCAGATAAAGAATTTTTGGCTACATGTTCTTCTCATTTAGTACCCTGAATATGTCTTGCCAGCTCTTTCTGGCCTGCCAGATCTCTGTGGACAGGTCTGACATTATTCTGATGTTCCTCCCATTGTATTAAGCTATCTCTTCCCCTAACTGCCCTTAAAATGGTTTCCTTCATTCTAAGATTTGTGAGAAAGACCATTCCAAATTCAGTTGAAAAGGAGTTCCTCACTCCTCCACCATCTGGGTGGAAAGTAGCTGGAGGGCAGTTAGGTAGGGGGATGGGCTAAATGGGAGACAGGTATTAAAGAGGGCACTTGTTGGGGTGATGTTATATGTAAGTGATGAAGCACTAAATTCTATTCCTGAAACAAACACTTCATTCTATACTCTTTCACTTGGATTTAAATTTAAAAAATAAAATAAAATAAAAATAAGAAACAAGTAAAAATGATTTGACTCTGATTGTCCCTTCCTTCTTGAAACTTTGTTCTAATAACTATTTCTCATCCCACCAGCAAGGCCATCCCTGTCCCATCTCCTGCACTAGCTCTTCCTTTTCCCGTCATCATCTAATCATGGCACTAAGCCACAATCATTACCATCTCTTTCTGTGTACTCTCCCTCTGAGCACTCATTGAGTTTCATGTGACATGCGGGGATGATCCTGAGGAATCTGTCTCTAACACAGTCCACATGCCTATGCTTCATTGTCTGTACTGAATTTCTTCTGGGGTGGTTATATGCATCTGTCTCACCTCTAATCCCAATTCCTCAGACATTTACTGTGTGCATCTTAAGAGCAGACCAATCAAAGTATCTTCCATCCTAGTCCAATTACCAATCCAATATACCAATCTAGCCCTCCATTGCATCACATGTGGATTATTATAGTTTATGTCCCTTATGTGGCCTGAACCCAGTGTCTGCCTCTTCTGCTTTACCAGGAAGACCAGTGATTTTAAACCAACTGTGGGCTTAGAATTAACCTACTGTGCTTTCATTTTTTATTTTAAAGCATATGTCTAATCCTCATACATAAATATTCTTATTTAGTGGGTCTTAGGTAACACTCCAAAACTTATATTAAAACACACACACACACACACACACACACACACACACTGTATTAGTTTCCTAAGTTGGTTTTAATGAAGTATTATGAACTGCATAGCTTAGAACACTAGAACACTAGAAATGTATTATTTCACAGTTCTAGAGGTTGGAAGTGTGCAATCAAGTTGTCTACAAGGCCATATTCTTTACAAAGACACTGGGGAAAGTTCTAGTCCACATCTCTCTCCTAGTTTCTGGTAGCTGCTTGTGCTCCTTTGCTTGTGGATGCCATCTTTTCCCCGTGTCTACACATCATCTTCCCTCTGTGCGTGTCTTGTCTGTGTGTCCAAACTTCCTCTTCTTATAAAAAAGTCAGTCATACTGGATTAAGGCTCACTCTAGTAACCTCATCTTAACTTGATTACCTTTGTAAGAGCCTATTTTCAAGTAAGGTCACCTTCTGAAGATGGAAGTTAGGACTTTGACATCTATTTTGAGGGGACACAATTCAACACATAACACATAACACAGGTAATCCCTATCACATCATAAATTTGTCAACCATTGATATAGACTAAAAGTCAGCAAATTATGTCCCACAGGCCAAATCTCTTGCCTGTTTTCAGAAATACAATTTTATAGGGACATAGCCATACCTATTAAACTAGGTTTTGTCTGTTGCTGCTTTCACTCTATGACAGCAGAGTTAGAATATTTGCAACTGAGACTATATGGCTTGTAGAGCCTAAAATAGTTACAGAAAAAGTTTGCAGGTCCCTGCTTTACAGCACTGATGTCCAAAGTGATGGGCAAGGAAGTGATTTTATGTGGCACCATATATGGAACCAAATATCATCTAATCCTATAGTGAGAAAGATACTCTCTTTAATCTTCTCCCCATTGTTATGGTTACATAAAGGAGATTTGTTTTGTTAAGGATCTTTACTAGCTTTCCAATACTTGTTTTATCTCTCTTTAGAATGAAGAAAGAACAGACTTCAAGCTTACAAACTTCCGCAGAAAACAGTATCCACCTAAAATTCGCTGTATTTTCACTGGATTTATTTTTTATATGCTTTTCGATTAATGGCAAGTGGTATTTATTTTTCATATAAAAGTACTAATGCAATTTCCTGTTAAACTACACCATCGAAATAGAAAAATCAGTTAAAGAAAAATATGCTTGTATAGTAAAAATGGTACTCAGATATTTAAAAAAAAAAAAAAATCCCAGAGGTATTCATTAATGGCTGTGGTCTTAGAAATGTTGCTACTGTCCCGTGCTATATCACCTACATCAAGTCCCTCTTCTGCTGCAGCTCCTTCAGTGGGTTCCCTCTTCACCCTGCCATCCAAGAGTGTACACCATCTGTTCCTACCCGATGTCTACAATTTTAGCCACACACCACCAGTCCTAGACAAAAGCCACTCATGAGCTAGAGTGGTCTAAAAAGTAGAAGGAAAACTACAAAGAAAAAAAGCAGTGTCGGAGAGGAGAGACATTTTTAATCAGTATTATTCTACCCATTCTTTCTGTTTAACACATCTGAAAGTCTTTATAATAAAGGCAAGTTTTATTCTGTGTTGTTTTTGTTATCTGGGTGGTTTTTTTTTTTTTAAGATTTTATTTATTTATTTGACAAAGAGAGATCACAAGTAGGCAGAGAGGCAGGCAGAGAGAGAGAAAGGAGAGAGGAGGAAGCAGGCTCCCTGCCGAGCAGAGAGCCTAATGTGGGGCTCGATCCCTGGACCCTGAGATCATGACCTGAGCTGAAGGCAGAAGCTTTAACCCACTGGAGCCACCCAGGTGCCCCTGTTTTTGGTTTTATACTTCTTTTATATCCCTGGTATCTAATAACAGATTCTCATGTGACAAATAATTGACACACAGTGTGTCTTTAATGAAGTTCACAAATAATGAGGAATTAATCAGCTGAGCATGACTGAACTTCAAAAGAGTAAAACAACTGACCAACTAACCTGTGGAATAAATACTATGTGGAAACTGAGGGACAGTTGACCTAGCAGAGCTGAGAAGAGAGTCTGCCTTAAGTACATGTTTGTGGAATTTGCATGGGAAGCCACTCATGGGTTAATATGAGCTGCATCAATTCCAGGAAAGAATGACAGGTACTGACCATGCAGAATGCGCACGGTGCCATCGAGCAGCCCTGGAGCTGGGAATCAAAGCTGGGTTCTGGGTCCAGTTCTGCCACTATGTAACCACACTTCCCTGGGCAAGTCTCTGACCTTCCTGGGTCTATGCTCACATTCTGAAGTTCTGGGTTGTCCACTCTATGCCTTTTCTGCTGAACATCAGGAATCCCACAGATGCTAAATCAGATATCTGCTGATGGCAAACGGCTTATAAATTCTATTAGACAATGCACCCCTTCCATGTTACAGAACATAACTTACTGCTACCAAGCTTTGCAGACCTGCCCACATATTTGATATATAAAAGATGGATTCTTTGTTTTCTGAGTTAGTGTTTCTACTGATCATGTGGGCCACTGAGCAATTTCTAAGAGTAGGTGACTGTGATTCATTGTCAAATGGTTCTAATCTATTTCCTAACACCATTCTACCACTAATGGAATGGGGGAAAGGAGTAAATTCATCACTAACCTAAACCTAGCATAAATAATAATTAATTATCTTCATGGAAAGCTAAGCTTGCTGCATATATTAAGAGTATAAGCAGGAAAATAAAATATGACCCTAACAACAAACAGATGGTATTCTCCTTTCTGTGATTATGTACACTTTTGAAGTTTTAGAGAAACCACACAACACTCATGCTTTCAATTATTTTTCCAGCTAACAGAGGCAGACACCAAATGTGTTTTTTTTTTTTTGTTTGTTTGTTTTTTTTAATAACTGATTAGTCTTCCATTCCAGTTCATTGCCTGGGCTGGAAATTCACCTCAGTGAAAGAAAGAGAAATAAATTTGAGCAACCTCTTGACTTGGCACCTCCAGAAATATTTGACTAAATTTAAGTAATCATTTGGTTAGGTCCCTTCTCCTACCTTGTTTTCTTCAGAGTAAAATAGGGAAAGGGAATTCAAAAAGACTGGATCCAATTACGATAACTTTGCCTTTTCTTTTTCTATTGGAAAAAATTACTACACTGGTAAATATTAAGTACACATGGATTTTACTTTTGTTTCTTCCTCTTTATCTTGTTGGCTGCCTCTTTTCTGTCCAAACTAAAGCAACACTCACAAGTAGAGATGGGGCATGTTTATTATCTTTGCCCAAAGCATTCTAAATTGTGCACATTATCTGCTGAGGTTTTTCTACAAGTGAAGAAAAGGAAAAGAATAAAACCATAACTTTAAATATGTAAAAAATTCAAAGAAGTTAGTAAAAAAAAAAAGTCAATTAAATTCATCTGCTTGTTCTTTTAAAAGATATTAATGGAGTGCCACCTGTGTGCTACTACTTTTCTAGGGTTTGGGAATATCATAAGCATAAGATGCTTATTGTCAACTACCTTAAACTCTACTAAGAGAAAAGAACAATAATAAAGAACAATAAATGGTAAGCACATACATAATCAAGATGATTTCAAGTGGTGGGAAGTGTTGTGGAGAGACTAAAAAGCAGAGTGTGACAGTATCTGCAAACTTAGCTTAGGGGATAAGGAAGCCCTCTCTTGGGAGATGATCCTTGAGATAAGAAATGCAGCAGGGAAATGCAAATCAAAACCACAATGAGATAGCACCTCACACCTGTCAGAATGGCTACAATCAACAACACAAGAAACAAGAGGTGTTGGGGAGGATGTGGAAAAAAGGAAAGCCTTGTGCACTGTTGGTGGGAATGCAAACTGATGCAGCCAGCCACTGTGGAAAACAGTGTGGAGATTCCCCCTAGAGAGTTACCATATGATCCAGTAATTCCACTAGTGGAATTACAAAAAATACAACACTAACTCAAAGGGATACAGGCTCCCTCATGTCTATAAGAGCATTTGCAATAGCCAAGATATGGAAGCAGCCCCACTGTCCAATGACAGAAGAAGGGATAAAGAAGAGGTTATATATATATTGAAATACTATTCACCCATAAAAAAAGAATGAAACCTTACCATTTGCAATTACATGGAGAGAGTTAGAGCATATTATGCTAAGTGAGATGACAGCCAGAGAAAGACAAATAACTGTATCATTTCACTCATGTGTGAAATTTAGGGGAGAAACACATGAACAAAGAAAAAAAAAGAGACAAAAGAATAGATCTTAACTCTAGGGAATAAACTGATGGTTACCAGAGGGGAGGTGGAGGAATGGGTTAAATAGGTGATGGGGATTAAGGAGTGCACTTGTGATGCGCACAGGATATTGTATAGAAGTGCTGAATCATTAAATTGTACACCTGTAACTAATATAACCTGTAGGTTAGCTATACTGGAACCAAAACAATTCTTTTTTAAAAGAAACAGAAGAAAATTAAAGAGAAAGAAAATAAACTGAGAGAAACCGTCAGCCTTGCAAAGAGCTGGGTAGGCTAGGGGTGAAAAGAGAAATTTCCAGGCCAAGGCAGAGCAAATTCAAATACTCTACAGTGAGAATATCTTTGTATATTTCCAATTAGCACATTCAAAGATGATACTGTTTGGGTGTTTCCCCTACATCAGTTGTTTACATATATAGCACACTTGAGGCCCCTAAGAATTCCTGATATCCCTATTTTACAGGATAGGAGACTGATTGCTGGGAAGATGGAGCTTTCCAGGAAATAAATGACAGAGTTGGGACTAGGACCCTTTCCTACTCCAAACTTACGCCACCTTGTCTCAAAATGATGCTTCTGATACCCAATACACAGAGCTACCAGACTAAGATGAAGACAATGGAACAAGTGTGCCCATGTTTTATATAACAGATATTTTGTCCCAGAATCCTGTAGATGCTATTTAATCATGTGGCCTGTCTGTTTTTCTCTCCTTCCACAGCACAAGCTCAAACAATTCTCTGACACTGCAGCTCTGGGCACATAGCCGGCTGTGTTAGTAGCTCTCTGCACATTGGTTTCACCTTGTGCGGTCATAAAAAGCAGACCCCTCTGACTCAGGAAGGGTTAAAATGCCAAGGTCTTTCTTCATAGGCACACTTTGTTCTTAATTTATTATGCTTTTGTTTATTATTCACTGTGGCTTAAGCCATTCAGCTGAGGAAAGAATAATATATAAAATATTTTTATTCAAAATCATATGCTAAAGCCCCACACAAACTCCTACAAAGAAAAATAAGTAACATAACAAAATAAAGCCCCTTGTAAGAGGAGGTGCTGTTTCCCACCTGTCATGGATCCCATCTCGTCTGGCTTTTGCAGACTTGTCTACACAGACTTCTAGCAGCTGTCTCCTGCTGATTTCTGACCACAAAAATGTCCTCCAGGTCGACGGATGATATATTCATGCAACATGTGTAGCCCATACATGCATGGCGCCAAAATAGCAAAAATAGATGCACAGTCAAATGAGACATGGCCCCTGCCCTCAAAAGCTCATAGGGGGAGATGGAGTTATTAAAAGGGTCTTTTATGGTGAATAAGTATTTTGATGAGAAGAAGCAAAAGGATCCATGAAAACACAGAAGAGGCAGGAGGGAGCATTCTTCCATAGCATCTCTCTTCTGTATCAAAATGTGACTGACACCTGTCCCTTGGCCATTTTTACAATCTCTTCTTGGTGAGCCAAACTGCCCAAATGAGTGGTCACTTTGGTCCTCAGGGACTCTACCTTATTAACCATATTCGTTTCAATGGCTCTTCATCTTGCATAGGTTTCCCATTCACACCATTTTTGTTCCTAACTAACCAAATAATTAAGATTAATGGTTTTCTCCTTCAAGGCTTTGTGAAGGAAAAAATTTTTTTTAACTTTTCATCTCTGAATAATCTCCTGCAGGCTACATCCTCTTAGAAGCCATTCCTATCTATCATTTAACCTGACTTTATGGTCTATGAATCCCCCCAGTTATGCCTTGTCACACTTGATGATATAAATGACCACACTTTATAGTGATTATTTATTTATAAGCTGGCCTCCTCTAGCAGATTACAAACTCTCTGAAGACAGGGACTAGACTGTTTCCATTCCCAGGACCAACATAACAGGTAGCAAAGAGTAAGCATTTAATAAGGGTTGTTTATTTTTAAAAATATTTTAATAAGGGTTTTCTAAAGTGAAAATATATTTTAACAATTCCAATGGACCCAGATAAGATATTATTTGCTTCCAGATGCATAAAATCACAAACTTTCAGAGGAAGGGGAACCCTCTTACACTGTTGGTGGGAATGCAAGTTGGTGCAGCCACTTTGGAAAACAGTGTGGAGATTCCTCAAAAATTTAAAAATACAGCTACCCTATGACCCTGCAATTGCACTACTGGTTCTTTACCCCAAAGATACAGATGTAGTGAAAAGAAGGGCCATCTGTACCCCAGTGTTCATAGCAGCAATTGCCACAATTGCCAAACTATGGAAAGAGCCAAGACACCCGCCAACAGATGAATGGATAAAGACATGGTCCATATATACAATATACGCAGCCATCAGAAGGGATGAATTCACAATTTTTCTACCAACATGGACAGGACTGGAGGTTATTATGCTGAGTGAAATAAGTAAAGCAGAGAAAGTCAATTATTATATGGTTTCACTTACTTGTGAAGCATAAGGAATAACATGGAGGACATTAGGAGAAGGAAAAGAAAAGTGAATTGGGATAAATCAGAAAGGGAGATGAACCATGGAAGACTGTGGACTCTGAGAAACTGAGGGTTTTGGAGAGGATGGAGGTTGGGAGATGGGTGAGCCAGGTGGTGGGTATTAAGGAGGGCACATACTGCATGGAGCACTGGGTGTAGTGCATAAACGATGAATCTCGGAAAGCTGAAAAATAAAATAAAATATCCTTTCTACCCCAAAAAATAAAAAAAAAATTAAAAAACCATCGTCTCTGTGGTTTTGACCCTGTATTTCAATGGCCCTGAGGCCTACACTCATGTTATATTTAGAGTCTAATAGTAATCATATGTTTCTAGAAAGACATTTTTACCCTTAGTATGATTAGCATACATTCACATCTCCAGTGAAGCTTGGAACAGCAGGGCAGAACTAACATCCCAACAGCTTACCCCCAGGCCAGTTTGTTATTCCTCACATTGATACTATGTATTAGGGTGCATGACTTGACCAATAGTATTTTCATGTAATCTGTATAATTAGATTCTTCTGGAGGTGACTAAAAATACCATCTGGAAACCTCAATCAAACAATACAGATGACAAATATATGCCAAGTCTCTTGCTTAACTCATCACTCAGTTATTGAGGTCTGTGATACACAGTTGTCTCTGGGTACCTGGCTGCGAGTTTCTGCAAGGCAGGAGCTTGTCCTTCATGTCTGTATCCTCTTTCAACCTGCACGGTTTGTGGCACCTAGAAGGTTTTCAGCAGACGAAACATGAAAAGTTCGTATTTTGTATTATGACCCCAAAGCTCTCAATTTAGTTAAAGTAGTTTTAAACAGTGAAGTCCCCAAAATCCAAAAGAATAAAAGGTTACTTCTTTCCTAAAAGAAATGCAGAAAAGCATGCTTGTACTCTCGCAGAGGTTCTCACCTTGTGTGTGTGCTTTTGTGGGATGGAAACCAACTGTGGTAAAGAAATCACCCAGAGCATGTTTCGCAAAGTACATACAATCAGACCGTGTCTCAGTCTTACTGTGGGAGACCTCAGGTAGGGTGACGATGGAGCCTTGGGAATGGTTAACTAATGGAGAATATGTAAGGGTTTCCCTTGTAACTTCATCTTCCTACTCCCTTTGTTATCTTCCCTTTGTCCCCTCTATTCCTCTAGGTATCCACTGACTATATTAAAATACATAATCCTTACAACATTTGGATTTTAAAATGTATGAGGAAGACCAGCATGCTATCCAGAATTAAGAGCTATGCACCTTAATTCTAAAGAAAATATAAAGAAAATTCTATTTGGTCTTTGTATTCAGACCCTCTTTTTATTAGGCAAAAAAAAAAAAAAAATCACCAAGGGAACAATGGGAAGCTGGACTATGCTCTCCCCTTTGATTTTCAATTGATGATTTAATAGAGTGCTTCCTGCACAGATGTAGAGCACAGTCTCCTGATTCATTAGCAATAATGGAATGAGCAGCCATTAATTAGACAGAGAGATTAGTTTAAACAAAAGGGGATTAAATTTAGATTCACTTATTATCTTTTCCATTGTTACTATTGAACCCTGTTGTGAGTGGGATAAGGACAAGAGAACTGGTGGTTGTGCAGAATATGAATCAATTAACACACACACATTATATGCCTGCTCTGTGCAACTTTTGCTGTGCTCAAGAAATGAAGATAAGACATGGTAGAACAGAATACATAGACACATAGAGATAAAGATAGAAAAAGATGACAGAGATTGAGAAAAAGAGAGATCCAGACTCTACTTTTTTCTTCCTTGATTACGGAACTTTATTTCTTTTTTTCCTCTTAACTGAGATTTACCTCTCTCCCCAAACACAGAATTACTGTAGAATCTTTTTTCTTTTCTGCCCTAAAAATCACTGAGTTTCCTGGGTCAGTTTTCAATATATTACATTTTACCCAATTAAAACTGCTTTCAGGGGCACCTGACTGGTCCAGTTGGTAGAGCATGTGACTCTTGATCTCGGAGCTATAAGTTTCGAGGCCCCGATTGGGTATGGAGATTACTTAAAAATAAAATGTTAAAAAAAATTGCTTGCATACAGCATAGTAAAATGGTCCCTAATCCTATTAGACCAAGGCCCCCTTTCTAAAAAAGAGCAACATTTACTGCTCTAAAGTGAAATCTTTAGATAATATAATCTACCTAAACATCTAATTTATTAAAAATCTTTGTACTATTAAATATTTTATATTAGTAGAAACCCTCCAAAAACCAAACCCTGATAGCACAGTGTGAACATACATGCTTTCCAAATTAAAAATAATAATATGATGCCCTAATATAATAAAGAAGATAAAAGCAAGTAAAGGATAAAGAGCATTTTAGAGATTAATAGAATGTATTTTAATTTTCCTGATTATTTTTATTTCTCAAATAAAATGGGTAACTTTTAGATTATCTCATCTTGAAGCAGTGAGTAGATTATCTTGTTCAAAAGAAATGCTTTCATGTAATCATAACTAGAGAATCAGATCATCACAGTTTCTGCACCAGTGATTCTTACCCTTTGCTGGGACACAAACTGCTTTAATCATCTGATGGACATTTTCCCAAGAAAAAAATGCACAAATGCACAAAAGTTCCTATTCGCAAGCATTTCTTATGTCCCGTGACTCCAGAAATCACTTATGACCCATATTAAGATCTCTCTGGTATCCCAATGACAAAAAGGTCAGCATTACTTTCAAATACAAATGTACTAGCCTCATTATCCACCTCTAGATGCTAGTTTCTAATCATTAAACTCTGTTTTTACCCAGGTATTTAAATTAACATGTAAAAGTTTAACTTATGCTTTAATAATAATAAATTTTAATAATTTTAAAGAAATTAGAGTCCATATTTTTTTAAAAAATTATAAAAATATGATCATTTCGTAAGCATACCAAGCACAGTAACTTCTTCTCATTGCAGTTCTATTTAATCACAATTGGAGTAGAAGCAGATTTCTTTTTCTACAATTTTTTCTCAAGTATGAAGATTTCAGGCAAATATATGTTAGTCAACCCAAGATGTCACTATGTCCTATCAATAAACAGTTCTACAGAGGGAAGAGAGCTGTCAGTCATTCATCTTCATCTTCATTCTCCCTATTACCATTCAGCCAGTTGGCTATGTATCTTTAACTTTATTTCACTTCATTTTTGTATTTTAGTATATATTTATTTTTAACTACCACTTACATAAGGCTTATCAAATGCCAGGTACTGTTCCAAGCACGCTAGCAATATTAACTCACCTAATTTCTTCTTATGACTTTATCAGATAATTGTAATGATTATTTTCATTTTACAGGTGAAGCAACTGAGGTACAGAGAGGATAAATAAACTACACTAAGTTAGAGAGGTAGTTCTACGAAAGCTGTGATTGGAGCCCAACAGGTCTGGCTCCAGAGTGACTCATTAAAATCCATGAGCTTGCTTTCTTTCTTTTTTTTTGTCTGTCATGTGTGTGTTTTCATGCAGTGCCCATGTGGGCCCCACAATACTGACCAAGAAGAGAATTCTGGTTGCTAATTGTTAAACACAGAAACTAACATGCAGCTCTATTGAGAGATCAATTTTCATCTTGGACCTAATCATGAAACCATCTTTCTGCCAAACAGGATTCAAAATGCCAATTCAATCACCACAGGGAAAAAAAAAAGTTCCTGGGGACTAAGAAGTTGTGGATAACAGAGAACACAAGCCAAAAGCCCTTAAGTGAGAGCACAGAGAACTGCAGCATCAAAAGCTCAGACAGAACGACTTCTACAAACAGTTTTGAAAAAAGTTCCTATAGAAGTAAGCTGATTTTAAAAAGAGTCAAGACTTTCAATTGCTGCCTCCAAGAGGCTTGACTGATTTGCTATACTGTTTGGTTTTTTGTTTGTTTGTTTTATTAACTGGTGAATTTTAATAAAGATGACCATATCTTTTTCATATAGAATCCCTTTTCACACCTAGAACTTTGATTTATAGATAGTCTTCTATCAAAATCAGTTCATCCATAAATTAACTCCTTTACTAAAATCATGAATCTCCAATTTATGAATTTGCTCATTATCCTTACTCAGTGTCTATGGTTTCTATTTGATATTGACATATAAATCGTGATTTTAGTTATTTTACTCTTTTACATTATACAGTAATCCTAATATTTTCAAGTTTGATTTGCTACAGTGTTGTAAAGACACAAAAAATACCAGTAACGTGTTACCATTTTCTTTTCTTGAGAAGAACTGAGAAAGCACATTCAGGGGAGTGGGATCTTCTTGCAGTGCTTTGCAAATAGACTTCAGTGGGTCACTAATGCTAAGACACCTGTCCATGAGTGAAACTTCAGTGTTGGACTCAAGCTAGCATAGAAGAGTAGAGATATACAGGCTGCAGGAACAAGAGCTTATAGAACAATTATTTTGCCATACTCCCCTAATTTCCCTTCCTCCTCCCTCAACACACATATCAACAAAGTCTTGTCAATTTCATAAAATCACCTCAAGATTAAAAAGGAATGGAAATGAATTTTCTGGATTTTTAAAATAATAATAATTTTAAATAATAACTTCCAATCTCCTACACAAACCTCCAGTTTCCCCCATTAAAAAAATAATAATAAAATCCACAAGGAGAGCAAATATAAGCATACATAACCTTATTATCTTTAACATAACTAAGAAACCAATCAATGTGATCTTCAAATTTCATATAATTCCTCCTGCTGAGGAGTTCCTGCTGCCCACTCAATGCCACAAGTCTTCATGGAAAGAAAAAAATAAAAGATAGAGCAAAGAGATGCCCTTAGACTAAGCATAGACAATGCCAGCCTCAGAAGGAGAAAATCCAGTATCAAAAGATATCTTATTGCTTCAAGTGTGAATATATTATATTCGTGATCAATTAAACTGGACAGCATCATGTAAAAGAATGAAACTGGACCAATTTCTTACACCATACACAAAAGATAGATACTTCACAGCACTAGTGACAGGGAAGGAGCTTGAAAATCGGCAGGATTAAAAGTATCAGTCTAACATTGCATCTAGGACAGTCAGATAGAGAAGAGAGGGTACACCTTGGAAATAAAGAAGTGAAGAAAAGAAGAAAATAAAGGAAATTTTACTATCTGCAGAAACAAAAGAGAAGCTCCTCCCAAACTCCTCCACAACTTTCCATTAAGAAAACTGCTCAGAAGAGGGCAGAAATGACCAACAAAAACATATTGAACTATAAATTTTATAAGGCAAAATAAATAGAAATAGAAGAAAAAGACCACATCCACATAAAACTACTGTAAAAAATTTGAAAGGTAAATCAACCCCTTTCAGCTGATAACTGCCACCCCTCCTTAAGCACATACACACACACACACACACACACACACACACACACACCCCTAAGTAAATTAATACAACCCTCTAAAGTGAATTAAATATCCTCAAACAAGCATTTGGCAATAACAAAAAAACACTTTAAAAAGCAAAATCAAGAAGAGAAAAAGGGGAAGAAAAATAGTCACTTTCTAAATTAATTCACCACAGGGTAGCTTATAAAATTGGAACTTGGCAAATACAGATTTCTCCTTTGTCAATGAGATCCCTCTCGCCCCAGAGGGAGAATGTAAGGCAGCAAGTGACAAAAAAGGAACCTGTTCCTTTCTGTTTGCTTCTAACCTGGCCAGAGTTCTTCACGAATGACCCTTTACCTAGGTAGCAGCTGTTAGTACCAATAACACCGGTTCCCATTTCTGGCTTCTTTTCATACTTCCAGAGCCAGCCTCCGTGTGTGCTGTCAAAGATACCCACAGCAGACCTCATCAGGAGTCTGTATCTCATTTGAGAGGATGTCTTTGCTCAGCCCTAGAGGTGGCATCTGCAATTACTCTGAATTACTTTAGTATTCTTTCTTCATCCTAATTATTTCTCTATATTAAATTCTCTCTATTGAAAGAGTTAATGTGGCTTGTTTCCCTAGCTGGACCCAGAGTAACACACCATATACAGACTTTTAGCTCTTATGTAACCATAAATAAATTTGTAGGGTGCTAAAAATGAACCTATTGGCATATTTATGGTTTCCCTAAAATTCCTATTTCAGTTTCAGTCCTCTAAAACCAAATCAAACAATGAAACAGACAAATAAATAATTTTAAAAGCTTTATTCCTTGTTTTTATATCCATAACTTTTAAAATGTCCAGAAATCGATGTCAATATTTGGCATATTACCATCCAACAGGTCGTGCTTGAAAACTTGAGAGATGAATTTTTGGCAGAAACTCTGACCAGATACACTAGCAAGTCAATATGGGAGCAGCCAGAGCCCACCAACCCAGAGTCCCAAATGACACATGAACTTTGCAACAGACTCTTAGGAGTGGATTCCAATAAGGGGAAAAACAAGATTTACCTATTGATCACGGCTTCCAGACTAATAAAACATGAAATGCGGAATGTACATTCATTCAACCAATAAATATTCCTTGTGAGTCAGACACTGTTTTCAAGACAACAAGACAGGTAAGTTGTCTATCTTCAAGGCACTTACATTCTAACGGAAAAGATTCACAAATTAAATATGGATGATATATAGTAAGTTAGAATAGGATAAGTGAAAAGGAGAAAAATAAAGCAGTCCAATGAGTAGAAAATGAGAAATTGGTACCAATTTAGATAGGGTAGTCAAGAATTTTTTTTTTAATCTTTATTTTCTAAAAGTAATAGTTTCAAAATAACCCATTGAGCAGCCTTTCCTGCTTTGTTGAAGATTAACTGACCATATAGTTGTTTATCCATATCTGGGTTTTCTGGTCTGTTCCACTGATCTATTTATGTGCCGGTACAATACTATTTGGATCACTACAACTTTTTAATATAACTTGAAGTCCAAAATTGTGATGCCTCCAGCTTTTCTTTTCTTTTTCAAGGTTGATTTGGCTATTTGGAGTCTTTGTGGTTCCAGACAAATTTTAGGATTGTTTATTTGAGCTCTGTAAAAAATGCTGGTGTTATTTTGATAAAGATTGCATTAAATGTGTACATGGCTTTGGATAGTATAGACATTTTAATAATACTGTTAATAATTGTTCTTCCAATCCAAGAGCATGGAATATCTCTCCATTTCTTTGTATCATCTTCCATTTCTTTCATCCGTGTTTTATAGTTTTCACAGTACAGGTCTTTCCTCTCTTTGATTAGGCTTATTCCTAGACATCTTGTTGTTTCAAGTGTGAATATATTTGTGACCAATTAAACTGGACAGCATCATGTAAAAGAATGAAACTGGACCAATTTCTTACACCATACACAAAAATAAATTCAAAATGGATGAAAAATCTAAATGTGAGACCTGAGACCATAAAAATCCTACAGGGGAACACAGGCAGTAACCTCTTTGACATGAGCCACAGCAACTTCTTTCTAGATAAGTCTCCTGAAGTGAGGAAAACAAAAGCAAACATAAACTATTGGGACTTCATCAAAATAAAAAGCATCAGCAAAGGAAAGGAAACAATCAACAGAACTAAAAGGAAACCTACAGAATGGAAGAACACATTCGCAAATGACATATCTAATAAAGGGTTAGTATCCAAAATATATAAAGAACTTTGGTTTCTGGGACGCCTGGGTGGCTCAGTGGGTTAAGCCGCTGCCTTCGGCTCAGGTCATGATCCCAGGGTCCTGGGATCGAGTCCCACATCGGGCTCCTTGCTCAGCAGGGAGCTTGCTTCTCTCTCCACCTCTGCCTGCCTCTCTGCCTACTTGCGTGCTCCCTCTCTCTCTCTCTTTCTCTTTGACAAGTAAATAAATAAATAAAATCTTTAAAAAAAAAAAAAAAAAAGAACTTTGGTTTCTGAATGATATTTCCTAGTATAAGAAAGGCCTTTAAGTGAACATCTGCCCAGTACCTGGTATATATATAGTCATTATGAGTCAACTATTGTTATCACCACAAAATCTTAACATTCCTTTAGTCACTTGTCTTAGTTAGGTTGGTGCCCTTTCTCTTCCTGCCCATTGCCAAGGCCCTAGCCACAACTGAAAAAAAGATACCTGGCACCTGTTCTAGCATATCTGGAAACCTGCAGTTCCCACTTTCTTTTTCTCTCACAATCCTTTTCTCATTGTCCTGCTCTCTTTAGTTACAGTCTCACTGCCTCAAATTGGTTTTCATATCAGCACCCAGGCTCATGAGATACAATTTTGATCTTCTTTGGTTCCTGCTCCCTTCCCTTTTTAACCACATGTTTTTGGCTATCCCTCATTTCCATCCTCAAGATGTGGGCTACTCAACTAAGCCCCTAAATTGACCTCAGTCCCCAGATCATCCATCCAGCTCAGGGCTGAGCCAGCATGCCAAGGATGGCTTTTCAGATTCCTCTTCTCTGTGAGGTCAGGTAAACACACTCCCTCAGAGCCTATGCAGAGAAACACACACACACACAGCCCAGCAATCCTATGAACAAATAAGCTATGACTGTAGTCAAGAAAACCAACTCTATCAGACAATACTCACGTGATTATAAGTAGTAGAATCTAAATCATAATAGTAATTATAATAAAAAAATGAGTTTCAAATTTTTTATATTTTTGTTTATCCCTTCAGAAGTGCTGAAATAAGTGAAGCAGAGAGAGTCAATTATCATATGGTCTCACTTACTTGTGGAGCATAACAAATAGCATGGAGGACAAGGGGTGTTAGAGAGGAGAATGGAGTTGGGAGAAATTGGAAGGGGAGGTGAACCATGAGAGGCTATGGACTCCGAAAAACTATCTGAGGGGTCTGAAGTGGTGGGGGGGTGGGAGGTTGGGGTACCGGGTGGTGGGTATTATGGAGGGCACGGATTGCATGGAGCACTGGGTATGGTGAAAAAATAATGAATACTGTTTTTCTGAAAATAAATAAATTAATTTATTTAAAAAAAAAAAAAAAGAAGTGCTGAACAATCATGATTACTGGTAGTCATGGTGAACCCTCAAGTTCATTAGAGGGGGCAAATGTGATCCAAATGGGAATCCTTAGTGAATTGAGAAAAGCACAGAAGAAAAGTAGATGCCCCTTACCCTATATGAAAGAGTGGAAGAGGGGAATCTGAAACCCAGTGATTACCCCATTTCCAGAATACCTGGAAAGGGGATTGGTAGAAAGAAATATACCTAAAGATAAGAAGGCAGAAACAATAGAACTCAGTGGCAAACTGCACTTAAGTGACAAATAGGAGAAATAAGAAAAATCTGCATTTGATGGCATTACCAATAATCATGGATAAGTTGGGACAGTGTGGGAACAAAGTTCTGTTTTGGGGGACAATTAAGTGATGATATCCTTTAGAAAAAAAGAATTTGAAAAATAAATAAATAAAACTAAATAAAATAAGAAGCAAACAGACTTTAAAAAAACAGATCTAGGAGTCTATTGTTATAGGTGACACAAGATTATACAAACATATTTCATAGTTTAAATAAACATCTAAAAATACTATTATTCAAACAAACACCAATTTCAGGGCATGTTAACACTCTTCCTCCTCTTTACAATTAGTTCTTAGAAAGTTCCAGCCTGACCTTCATTTTGAGCAAAGTACAATTACACTGAATTAACAGAAAAGGAAACCACTGAAATAGAACTAATGAAAAATGGTATCGATCCTTTTACTATGTTTTCAAAATGTCTGAAATGATATTAAGAGAAAGTTAAAAGTGGCAATTGATCATTAATCAACCTAACACACATTCTGATGTCTTTAGAGGAATCTTAACTATGAAAAAACTGGACAAGGACAAAATGTTTTGCACTCAATATTCAACACAGTAAATTTGATCATACTTACCCTACACTTATGCATTCCCCAAAACTGGGATTGACATTTGTCTTAGTCTGTTCAGACTGCTGTAACAATATTACAGTCTAGGAAAATTGGACAGCTACACATAGAAGAATGAAACTTGACCATTCTCTTACACCATACACAAAGATAAACTCAAAATGGATAAAAGAGAGGGGGAGAAGGCAAGATGGTTGAGAAGTGGCAGCCTGAAATGACATCAGATCCCTGGAATTCAGCAAGATAGGTATCAAACCATTCTGAACACCTACAAACTCAACAGGAGTAGAAAAGAAGAAGAGCAGCAATTCTAGGAAGAGATAATCGACCACTTTTTGAAAGGTAGGACATGAGGAGAACTGAATCTGAAGCGATGGGAAGATAGACTGTGGTGGGGAGGGGCCAGCTCCAGACAAGCGGTGGAGCAGTGGAGCACAAAATCAGAAATTTTGTAAGTCTGCTCCACTGAAGGACAAAACTCCAGAACCTAAATGGGGGTCCATGAGGACCCCATGAGAGGACAGTGTGATCTCAGGTCCCACAGAGTTACAGAAAGATTGGGGATGTCTGAGTATGGCAGAGCTCCCAGGTATCAGAGCAGGGAAGCCGAGTACAAAGACAGAGCCAAAGAGTGAGCTTTCAGATCAGGGTTACCTTAACTGTGATCCACGGAACGGTCGGGCCAGTGCTCTTCAAGCAGGAACCCCAGAAGTGGCTGCTCTGGGGAGGCTCATCTGCCTGCTTTGCGAGGAGCAGTGCAGCAGGAATCTGCTGGGTTTAGAGACCAAAGAGTGCTGTGCGCCAGAGACAGAAATGCTCAGATACCGGCCAGGTGAGCTTGGAGTGCAGCAGGAGATGAGGGAGACAGGACGGATTGACTGCTTTTCCCTGAGGGTGCACTGAAGAGTGGGGCCCTGAGTGCTCCACTCCTCTGGGTTGGAGATTAGGAGGCTGCCATCTTCATTCCCACCCTCCAGAGCTCTACGGAAAGCGTTCAGGGAACAAAAGGTCCAAGAGCAAAACATGAGCTGATTACTTCACCTGGTCCCTGGCAAGGGCTGTGCAATTCCACTTGGGCAAAAACATTTGAGAATCACAGCAACAGGCCCCTGCCCCAGAAGATCCCCAAGAACATCCAGCCAAGACCAAGCTCACAGTGGAACTTGAGAGCTAAGGGAAAGGAACACATAAAATTCATGGCTTCTTCCCCATGATCAATTAGTCTTACAAAGTAATTTTTTTTCATTTTACTTTTTTTCTTATTCCATTTTCTTTAACTTTTCCTCTTTCCTCTTTTAACGTTTTTTAACTAGTTTCTCTTAACAATACCTTTATAAAAAAATATTTTGGGGGGCACCTAGGTGGCTCAGTGGATTAAAGCCACTGCCTTGGGCTCAGGGCATGATCCCAGGGTCCTGGTATCAAGCCCTGCATCGGGCTCCCTGCTCAGCGAGGAGCCTGCTTCACGCTCTCTCCCTCTGCCTGCCTCTCTGCCTACTTGTGATCTCTGTCTGACAAATAAATAAATAAAATCTTTTAAAAAAATCTTTTTAAACCTTCATTGTTACATTCATGTTTTATCCCTTCATTATGTTTAGCCTTATCTTTGTATATACATATATAGGGTTCTTTTTTTCTCTAAAAAATTTTGGGATATTTCTTCTAATATCAAACTATACCCTAACATAGCACATGGCTTTCTTCTAGTATCCAGTCTGAGCACTTTCCCTCCTCTTTTCTTCTTTCTTTTTCCAACCAACTTATCAATTCCTTTTTTCAATTCCTCTTTTCCCAACCAACTTATCAATTCCTTTTTTAGAATTTTTTAAAATTTTCATCATTACAGTCATATTTCATCCCTTCATTGTGTTTACCCTTACTTTTGTGTATATATAAGTTTTTATTTCTTTAAAATTTTGGGAGGTAGTTTCTTCTAAGAGACCAAAATACACCCAAAATCAAGTGGGTGGCTCTGTTCTATTCATCAGTCATATATATATATTTTTGTTTGTTTGTTTGTTTGTTTGTTTAATTTTTATTTCTTTCCACCCCCTTCTTCTCCCCTTTGTTTTGGACCTCTTTTGATTTGGTTACCATACTTTTTTCTGATGTCTTTAACGTCATTTTAGTATTTTATTCTCTCATTCAGATATTCATTTCTGGATAAAATGACAAGGCGAGAAAAAACTCACCACAAAAAAGAACAAGAGGCAGTACCAAGGGCTAGGGATCTAATCAAGACAGACATTGGTAATGTGTCAGAACTAGATGTCAGAACGAAGATTCTCAAGGTGCTAGCTGGGCTTGAAAAAAGCATGGAAGATATTAGAGAAACCCTATCTGGAGAAATAAAATACCTTTCTGGAGATATAATGGAACTAAAATCTAACCAAGTTGAAATAAAAAAGGCTATTAATGAGGTGCAATAAAAAATGGAGGCTCTTACTGATAGGATAAATGAGGCAGAAGAGAGAATTAGTGATATAGAAGACCAAATGATGGAGAATAAAGAATCTGAGTAAAAGAGAGACAAATAACTACTGGACTACAAAGAGAGAATTTGAGAGATAAGTGACACCGTAAGACGAAACAATATTAGAATAATTGGGATTCCAGAAGAAGAAAAAAGAGAGGGGCAGAAGGTATACTGGAGCATATTATAGCACACAATTTCCCTAATATGGCAAAGGGAACAAGCATCAAAATCCAGGAGGCACAAAGAACCCCCCTTACAATCAATAAAAAAAGGTCCAAACCCCGACATCTAATAGTAAAACTTACAAGTATTAGTGACAAAGCCAATATCCTAAAAGCATCTTAGCACAAGAAGTCTATAACATATAATGCTAGAAATATTAGATTGGCAGCAGACTTATCCACAGAGACCTGGCAGGCCAGAAACAACTGGCATGATATATTCAGTCCACTAAATGAGAAAAAATATGCAGGCAAGAATACTATATCCCAGCTAGGCTATCATTGAAAATAGGAGGAGATATAAAAAGCTTCCAGGACAAAAATCAATAGAATTTGCAAACACCAAACCAGGTTTACAGGAAATATTGGAAAGGGTCCTCTAACCAAAGAGAGACCCTAAAAGTAGTAGACCAGAAAGGAACAGAGACAATATAGAGTAAAAGTAACCATACAGGCAATACAATGGCACTAAATTCACATCTTTTAATAGTTACCCTGAATGTAAATAGGCTAAGTGCCCCAAACAAAAGACACAGGGTATCAGAATGGATAGAAAAAAAACAAAACCAATCAATATGTTGCCAACATGAAACTCATTTTAGACCCAAAGACACCTCCAGATTTATAGTGAAAACAATTTACCATGCTAACAGAAATCAAAAGAAAGCTGGGATAGCAATCCTTATATGAGATAAATTAAGATTTTAAGCCAAAGACTATAGTAAGAGATGAGGAAGGACACTATAACATATTTAAAGGGTCTGTCCAATAAGAAGATCCAACAGTTTTAAATATCTATGACCCTAACATGGGAACAGCCAACTATATAAACCAATTAAAAACAAAATCAAAGAACACATCAACAATAATACAATAATAGGAGGGGGCCTTAACACCCCCTTCACTGAAGGGGATAGATCATCCAAACAAAAGATCAACAAGGAAATAAAGACCTTAAATGACACACTGGACCAGATGGACATCACAGATATATTCAGAACATTCCATCCCAAAGCAACAGAATACACATTCTTCTCTAGTGCACATGGAACATTCCCCAGAAAAGACCACATCCTGGGTCACAAATCAGGTCTCAACTGGGACCAAAAGACTGGTCTCTGCATATTTTCAGACCATAATACTCTGAAGCTAGAACTCAATCACAAGGGGAAAGTTGGAAAAAACTCAAATAGATGGAGTCTAAAAAGCATCTCACTAAAGAATGAATGGGTCCACCAGTAAATTAAAGAATTGAAAAAAATCATGGAAACAAATGAAAATGAGAACACAACTGTTCAAAATCTGTGGGACACAGCAAAAGTGGTCCTGAGAGGAAAGTATATAGCCATACAAGCCTTTCACAAGGAACAAGAAATGTCTCAAATACACAATCTAACCCTATGCCTAAAGCAGCTGGAGAAAGAATAACAAAGAAAGCCTAAACCCAGCAGGAGAAGAGAAATCATAAAGAGAGAGCAGAAATCAACAAAATCGAAATAAAAGAACAGTAGAACAAATCAACAAAACTAGGAGCTGCTTCTTTGAAGGAATTAATAAGATGGATAAAACCTTGGACAGACTTATATAAAGAAAAGAGAAAGGGCCCAAATTAATAAAATCATGAATGAAAGAGGAGAGATCACAACCAACACCAAAGAAATACAAACAATTATAAGAACACATTAGGAACAACCACATGCCAGTAAATTTGACAATCTGGAAGAAATGGATGCATTCCTAGAGACGTATAAACTACCAAAACTGAACCAGATAGACCTAGAAAACCTGAACAGACTCATAACCACTAATGAGATTGAAGCAGCCATTAAAAATCTCCCAACAAACAAGAGCCCAGGGCCACACGGCTGCCCAGGGGAATTCTACCAAATATTTAATGAAGAATTAATGCCTATTCTCCTGAAACTGGTGCAAAAAATAGAAATGGGAGGAAAACTGCCAAACTCATGTTATGAGGCCAGCATTACCTTGATCCCAAAACCAGACAAAGACCCCATCAAAAAGGTGAATCACAGACCAAATCCTTGAAGAACAAAGATGTGAGCATTCTCAGTAAAATACTAGCCAGTAGAATCCAACAGTACATTAAAAGGATTATTCACCACAACCAAGTGGGATTTATTCCTGGGCTGCAAGGTTGGTGCAACATCCGCAAATCAATGTGATTCAATACATTAATAAAAGAAAGAACGGGGACCATAGGCTACTCTCAATATATGCTGAAAAAGCATTTGCAAAGTACCACATCCTCTCTTGATCAAAACTCTCCAAAGTGTAGGGATAGAGGGTACATACCTCAATTTCATCAAAGCTATCTATGAAAAACCCACCGCAAATATCATTCTCAATAGGAAAAACTGAGAGCTTTTCCCCTAAGGTCAGGAACATGGCAGGGATGTCCACTATCTCCACTGCTACTCAACATAATACTAGAAGTCCTAGCCTCAGCAATCAGACAAGAATAAGAAATTAAAGGCACCCAAATCAGCAAAGAAGAAGTCAAACTCTCACTCTTTGCAGATGATATGATACTTTTTGTGGAAAACCCAAAAGACTGCACTCCAAAACTGTGAAAACTCATACAGGAATTCAGTAAAGGGTCAGGATATAAACTAATGCACAGAAATCAGTTGTATTTCTATACACCAACAGCAAGACAGAAGAAAGAGAAATTAAGAGTCAATCCCATTGACAATTGCACCCAAACCCATAAGATACATAGGAATAAACCTAACCAAAGAGGCAAAGAATCTGTACTCAGAAAACTATAAAGTACTCACGAGAGAAACTGAGGAAGACTCAAAGAAATGGAAAAATGTTCCATGCACATGGATTGGAAGAACAAATATTGTGAAAATATCTATGCTATCTAAAGCAATCTACATGTTTAATGCAATCCCTATCAAAATACCATCCTTTTTTTTTTTTCAAAGAAATAGAAAAAATAATCCTAAAATTTATATGGAACCAGAAAAGACCCTAAATAGCCAGAGGAATGTTGAAAAAGAAAGCCAAAATTGGTGGCATCACAATTCCGGACTTCAAGCTCTATTTCAAAGCTGTAATCATCAAGACAGTATGGTTTTGGCACAAAAACAGACACATAGATGAATGGAACAGAATAGAGAGCCCAGAAATGACCCTTAACTCTACAGTCAACTAATCTTCGACAAAACAGAAAAGAATGTCCAATGGAAAAAAGATAGTCTCTTTAGCAAATGGTGTTGGGAAAACTGGACAGCCACATGCAGAAGAATTAAACTGGACCATTTCCTTATACCACACACAAAAGTAAACTCAAAATGGATGAAAGACCTCAATGTGAGATAGGAATCCATCCAAATCCTTGAGGAGAACACATGCAACAACCTCCTCAACCTCAGCTGCACCAACTTCTTCCTAGAAACATCACCAAAGGCAAGGGAAATAAGGGCAAAATGAACTATTGGGACTTCACCAAGATGAAAAGCTTTTGCACAGCAAAGGAAATAGTCAACAAAACCAAAAGACAATTGACCGAATGGGAGATGATATTTGCAAATGACATATCAGGTAAAGGGCTAGTATCCAAAATCTATAAAGAACTTATCAAACTCAACACCCACAGAATAAATAATTCAATGAAGAAATGGGCAGAGGACATGAACAGACATTTCTGCAAAGAAGACATCCAGATGGCCAACAGACATGAAAAAGTGGTCCACATCACTTGGCATCAGGGAAATACAAATCAAAATCACAATGAGATACTACCTCACACCAGTCAGAATGGCTAAAATTAACAAGTCAGGAAACAGCAGGTTTGGGCGAGGATGCAGAGAAAGGGGAACCATCCTACACTGTTGGTGGGAATGCAAACTGGTGCAGCCACTCTGGAAAACACCATGAAGGTTCCTCAAAAAGTTGAAAATAGAATTACCCTATGACCCAGTAATCACACTACTGGGCATTTACCCTCAAGATACAAATGTAGTGATCTGAAGGCATACGTGCACCCGAATGTTTATAGCAGCAATGTCCACAATAGCCAAACTACAGAAAGAACCTAGATGTCCATCAACAGATGAATGGATAAAGAAGAAGTGGTATGTGTATGTGTATACACAATGGAATACTATGGAGCCATCAAAAGAAATAAAATTTTGCCATTTGCAATGACATTGATGGAACTAGAGAGTATTATGCTGTGTGAAATAAGTCAATCAGAGAAAGACAATTATCATATATTGATATGAGGAATTTGAGAGGCAGAGTGGGGGCTTGGGAGGTAAGGAGGGAAAAAATCAAAGAAGATGGGATTGGGAGGGAGACAAACCATAAGAAATTCTTAACCTCACAAAACAAACCGAGGGTTGCTAGGGGATGGGAGTGTGGAGAGGGTGGTTGGGTTTATGGATTTGGATAGAGTATGTGATAAGGTGAGTGTTATGAAGTATGTAAGTCTGATGATTCAAAATCCTGAATGTACAATACATTATATGTTAATAAAAATAATTTTTAAATAAAATGGATAAAAGACCTTAACATGAGGCAGGAATCCATCAAAATCCTAGAGGAGGACATAGGCAGTAACTTCTTTGACATCAGCCACAGCAACGTCTTTCAAGACATTGCTGAAATGTCTTTGCCTTTTGTTTCCTTAAAGGCAAAGGAAACAAAAGTGAAAATGAACTTTGGGACTTCATCAAGATATAAAGTTTCTGCACAGCAAAGGAAACAGTCAACAAAACAAAGAGGCAGCCCACAGAATGGGAGAAGATATTCGCAAATGACACTACAGACAAAGGGCTGATATCCAAGATTATAAAGAACCTCAAACTCAACATCCAAAAACAGAGAATCATGTCAAAAAATGGGCAGAAGACATTAACAGACACTTCTACAAAGAAGACATACAAAGGCTAACAAACATCTGAAAAAAATGTTCATCATCATTAGCCATCAGGGAGCTTCAAATCAAAACCACATTGAGATACCACCTTACACCAGTTAGAATGGCCAAAATTAACAAGACAGTAAACAATTGTTGGAGAGGATGTGGAGAAAGGGGAACCCTCTTACACTATTGGTGGGAATGCAAGTTGGTGCAGCCACTTTGAAAAACAGAGTGGAGATTCCTCAAAAAATTAAAAACAAAGCTTCCTTATGACCATGGACTTGCACTACTGGTATTTACCCCAAAGATACAGATGTAGTGAAAAGAAGGGCCATCTGTATCCCAATGTTCATAGCAGCAATGGCCACAATCACCAAACTGTGGAAAGAGCCAAGACACCCTTCAACAGATGAATGGATAAAGAAGATATGGTCCACATATATAATGGAATATTATGCCTCCAACAGAAGAAGATGAATACCCAACTTTTGTGTCAACAGGGACGGGACTGGAGGAGATTATGCTGAGGGAAGTAAGTCAAGCAGAGAGAGTCAATAATCATGGTTTCACCTGTGGAGCATAAGGAATAACATGGAGAACACTGGGAATAGGAGAGAAGAATTCATTTGGGGAAATCAGAAGGGGAGAGAAACCATAAGAGACTAAGGACTCTTAGAAACAAACTGAGGGTTTTGGAGGGGAGGGAGGTAGGTGTTGGGTTAGTCTGGTGGTAGTTATTAAGGAGGGCACATATTATATGGAGCACTGGGTGTGGTCCATATACAATGAATCTTGGAACACTGAAAAAAAATAAAATTTAATTAGAAAAAAACAATATTACAGTCTAGGTACCTTATGAACAACAGAAATTTCTTTTTTAAACTTCTGGAGGCCGGGAAGTCCAAGACCAAAGTGCTGGCAGATTCAATGTCTAGTGGGGGACCCCCTTCCTAGTTCATAGATGGTTGTCTCCTTCTTGTGTCCTCACATGGCAGAAGGTACAAGGGACTATTCTGGGGTTTCTTTTATAAGGGCACTAATCCCTTTCATCTACCAAAGAACCCACTTGCAAATACCCCCACACTGGGCATTAGGTTTCAGCATATGAAATGGGGGGGATTGATATTCAGTCTATATCAACACTGTTACACAGAAGGAAGGCATGAAAGGAATTCTGCCTCATGTGACAGAGAAAATGATGATCAGAACAATGTCATCTTTGCTCAAGACAAGTGGGTAAATTTAAATCTTTTTTAATATTCGACAGAACAAATGCCTTCCTTCTTTATCTGCAATCATGAACTGTAAGTACAGTCTTAGTACACTGCAAATAAAGCAACAGACATAAAAATCTATTTAATGTGGTTCCTAGCACTGAAGTTAGAAGTTATACTAGGACAAGTCTCAGGGGCTAGGAGATTAAGGTGCTGAAAATCAGAGTATTTGCCAGAGTACATACATAGTTAAGTACGTTACATCTACTCCTAGCTTCCATACTTTCAGATATCATGTGAAGATCCCAGTCCCACATCTTTCCCCTGAAAGAAGCACAAACAGTCCAGCACGGACACAGGAAACCAAAAAGCCAGTGAGGCAGAAGAATGCCAAGGTTCTTCCATGGAGCATTGGTATGGTCTCACTTCACTTCAGTTGGCTACTCTGCTTTCCCTACTTTTTATCACCTTCCTCAAAAGAGCCATGAAGTTTAACATTATTCTCATAGAAACTTCCATGTGATATAAGACAGAAATTTGAAATTAATTTTATATATTAAAAATAAGCCAAATTTAGGAATTAAGCAATCTAGTCTTGTACTTTTCAAGTCATCCTGTGAGAAAAAACTAGATTTGGGAGACTGTTGGTTGTTTTGTTTTGTTTTCCTAGTCCTTTGTAGAGTAACACTTTTATAAGCGACAATAAAAATGAATTCCTAAAACAGATCACATCTTCTATGCCATGGCAACATAAAATTCCTCTACCTGTTTCTAAATGTTTGCTTCCTGGATTTATCCCTACCTGGGAACAGTCCCCAAAACACTCTTTGAGTAGCACTGGTCCAACCGAAAGCTGTGTGGCTAGGAGATGCAGGGGTAGAGAATTGTGACATGACACAGTCATGACATGCTTCATGCTTTGGCCAGGGGATACCTGTTTACACTGTATTCCAAAAGGATGGCCCCTGTGGCACAAATATAAAGCTAGTCAAGTGTTCACGGTATAATCCATCATAGCAGCTGATGTTCCAGCTGAGACTATGAAGTTCACATCCCTGCATAGTTCATGTGAGTTTTCTTTTTCTCATCTTACCATTTCCACACCATTCCTTGAAGTCATGAAAATAATTCAACAAAACATCAGTTTCATTTATATCTGGATTAACATTTAAAGTCCCTAACCAAGATCTATGAAGTATTTTTTCTTCCAACTTTTCTCTAATGATAGTGCTTAATTCTCATCCAGAATATAATGTAACGGTTTCCTATACTTGTAGATTAAATCAGGCGATTAATTTACACACCAAGAGATGAAAGAATTGATCAATGCACAGTTTCTACTAGATCAAGAACCAGCTATGAAAAATCTATAGTTTAAAATGTTTCAACACCATTTGAAATACTGTGTTGTAGAATAAAGAGAGTGCAGGGTCCCCACCTGTAACACATCAACCAGAAAAGAGGTATAATTCCTCATTCAAAATTGTGAAAGCATTGGATTTACATAGACCATTATTTGATGGACCTTTATCAAAGTCAAAATAAATGGCAGGCCTTTTCTTTTACCTCAGATGCTAGTGAGACCATCAAAACACCTGCACAGCTTTCATATGGAGCCAACTCTCCCTTCCCAGAGGCCAGTGGTTCTCAGTTGGAGACCATTCTGCCCACATGGGATAGGTAGCAAATATCTGAAGATAAATTAGTTGTCACAACAGGGGAAATACTACTGGTACTGAGTGGGTAAAGGCCAGGGATCTGCTAAATAAACTGCAATCCACAAAGCATCCCCATAATACAGAATTTGTCAACCCCAAATGTCAACAATATTGAGATTGAGAAACACTGTTCTAAGCTTTCCTTAGCCATGTCCTCAAGAAAAAGCAGATTCCTCACTGCAGCAAGGTGTACCAGTGGTGCACCACAGGTGGCCTGCATGAGCTCATGACAGCCAGTGTGCATGCATCTTCCAATCTCCACGTTCAGTGACATCATGGGAACCTGAAATGGGTCATGATGGGAGTATTTACACAATGGAATCTGGTCAACACTACAAATTAGGGGCTTTTCTAGAGAGCTAATTGTTAAACATTAACAAATACATCATTAGAGGCATCCCTTTTCAATAGAAGTATGAAAGCCTAGTGGACTCTAATTTCCGTTCTATTTGTGGGCTCTTAACTCTCAGGCTAAGGAAACAGTTCTTCAGCAAGGTATCAATGATGACACAGGATTACCAACATTATGTTCTTACCCAGCCAGAGCCAAAGTGAAAGGTAACCTCTATACAGAATATCACTGACTGCCTAAAGCCCCCACATCACATAAACACATATAGGACACATGAGTGCACAAATGCACACTGATTTCTTACTAATGCAGTAGAGTAGAGAGAAGACCTTATACAGAAGGGAAGTCTTCGACCTTCCCCCAGTAAGAATGTGCACCTTGATTAGTCTAAGCTATGGCAAATATCCATCCCTTTACCCATGTTTGGTTCAAGAATGAGTCTGGAATGCAGTCAGTTCAAGCCAATGATGTGTGAGAGTTAGCCTCCCGACAGTCCTCTACAAAAGTTTTCTTTATTCTTGAAAAGGGATGGGCCCCCCTCCTCTTATTCGTTGGAGGCTGCGGCATAAGGATGTGATACTTGAAACAGCCACAGGCATCTTACAGTAGTAAGGAGATAAGCTTAAGGTCTCTGCAGCTGTAAGAGTCAAAAAAATGGGAAAAGTCATGTTTTGGATAAGCCACTGCATTAGTCAACCCAGGACCTGCCTGTCTACCTACTTGTGGTTACTTGATATGTAGCTAACACGTTATCCTATGCTCTTCTCTTCAGGCTGTTACTTGAAGTCCAAAATTTCCTACCTGCCAAAATTTCTCTAACACAGTTGCATGAAATCTATTACGTATACATACCACTTTGCTATATTTTTTCAGGAGTTTGAACACTACTCAAAATTTTGAATTTCTTCTGAATATAAGTAAGGGATAAAATGCAAAATCTACAATGCAAGATTAGTAAAACTTCCATTATGCCAATCCTCAATGTGAACTGGAGCTTCCAGTGGCAAACCTTCTGTGTGGAGGACGAATCTGCTTAGGAAGTGGCTTTTCATTCCTAACACTTCTGATTTTCTTTGATTCAGTCACTCTAAAGCGATGACAGAAATGTAAGCTATACCTATCTGTTTAATTCATATTGGTGGCCATGAAGGAGTAAGCTCACTGCAGCTGCTCTCTTCCCTCTGATTACAACCAAAATCTCTGAACAAAATCAGGAAGCAAGCACCTAACATCTCTCAAAATAAATAAGAGAAGACAGATTGGAAGCAGAATCAAAACCTGGAGAAGTGGCCTATGTAAGTATATATTCATTTGCAAGGGCTGCGGTAAAAAAAAAAAAAAAAAAAATGCCAAACTAGGAGGCTTTAACAACAGAAATTAATTTTGTCACAGTTCTGGAGACTGGAAGTCTAAAACCAAGGTGTCGGCAGAGTTTTTTTTTCTGCGGTCTCTGTCCTTGGTTTGCAGATGGCTCCCTTCTCCCTTGTCCTCATCATATGCTCTTTCCTCTGTGTATATGTCTGGACTCTTCTATGAAGACACCAGTCATGTGGGCTCACTCGAATGACTCTGTTTTACTTAATTACCTCTTTAAAGGTCCTATCTCCAAATATAGTCACATTCTGTGATATTAGGAACTAGGGCTTCAATACATTAATTTTGAAGGACACAATTCAGCCCATAATAAGAGATGAGTTTCCCATTTTGTTTTTGTTCTTCTTTTTGTGACTCCCCAGTAGAGCTGCAGCTGTGTTGGCATAAGTAGCTAAAATTCCAGGAGAAATCCTATCTTCCTGACCAGAGAAATTGGAAAAAAGGAAAAAAGGAAGGAAGGAAGGAAGGAAGGAAAGAAGGAAAGGAAAGGAGGGGGAAAAGGAGGAAAGAAAAAAGAAAGAAATTCCTTTTGCTCCCAAGCAAATTCCTTCCTGGAAGGAAGGAATACCAGGCTTGCTGTCTCTCTCTTGTTGTCTTCCTCTCTCTCTTTCTTCTTGCCACATAGTCCTGAAGGTGGGCACCAGTTATGTAACTACAACTGTGGTGGGTAGCGGGGAATACCTTATTTCTTGCCAAAGGAATAGTAAAACGAGCCTTGGTAAGCTGGAGAGTGAGGAAGAGTTTCTGAAGGAAGAACACTGGAGATAAGGGTCCTCTAATTCTGTGTATAGCATGACACATGCCCTGGCTCACTGCTGAGCTATGAAATCAGAGCAGTATACAAAGGCTTGAACCCCCCGAAATGGGACAGAATTTGCCCTCTGAACCGAACAACATCAAATGCCTGCTAGGGGAAAAAACAAAACAAACAAAAATAAAAACAAAACAAGACAGAAAAAAACACATTTTTGAGAGAATTTTAACAAGATTGTATTGAACGAAATCAGAAAGCAATGTTAATATATTATAGTTAAGAATACAGTTTTAGATGTTTCAAGTAAACAGTGATTTTTCAAATTCATGAGTTTACCATATTTACACACTATTCTAAAAGCCAGTATGTTTATGAATGTTACCGTTCTACCTATCACTAGTGTTCCCTGAGACTATTTGTCCTTAACTGTCCCTTTTCTCCTTGTAAGATAACTGAAAGCCTCCACATAGGCATCCGGAACAAAGACTTTCCCAGTCTTCACTTTGTAGTTAGCTGTGGACAAGTAATAAAGTTCAGGCCAATAGGACATGTACAGAAGAGAGATGAGCAACTTCCAGGCTGGACTGTCCATGAGCTGGAATGTGGAACTGGTGGTGAGCCGTCATGGCCCATGAGAAAAGACAGCACTTAGGGACAGCAGAACAGCAAGAGCAAAGGAACCTGAGCCCCTGACAGCCCTGTGGAGCAGAGCTACCACACCATCTCCGATTTATATGAGAGAGACAAAGAAGCTGTTTCTTTAATCCAGTATTACTTTAAATCCTCTCCGAAGAAGTCAAACTTACATTCTTACATTCACTAAGAGAACGCATAACAATTGACTTTTTAAAGGCTTTAAAAGGATTTTTGAATGCCTATTGGCCCTCTCTTAGAGAAATATTATTAATATCTGAAATTCTCACTATTGGTCAATGTATTGCTATTTGAAATTTCAAACGTAGGATTTAAAATAACTATTGTTTTCTTGAAGTTAGGTACCAAGATGAAAAGCCAAATTAATGCAAATCTCTGGGAAACTAGCTCATTTAATATTTACATGTATTTGATATAAAAATTAAAGAACTTAAATCCATAAGATTTCTCAAAACCTATTGCTCCTCGATATCAGGATGGACCTGTCTTCAAAGTTGAATTACACAATCATAATACCAGGATAAGATGGAACATTAGAATACAATGCTGTATAAGTAAGACTCATCCATCAAAAAGGTGGCCTTGATTCTTAAAAGGACTGTAGTGAGTCCCACCAACAAATGGAGAGCATAGAATCTCTAGCCTAGGAGAGTACCCAAAAGTAGGGTCAGCTAGCTTAAGCTTCAGTCACTTCATAATGCATTAATATCTCCCCTGTTTCAAAAAGTCACCTTAGATGAAGCAGCCTCATGGACCTCTGAAATTAAGCATTTTTAATGGAACACCTCATGCTCATTTGTGTACCCAGCCTGCAAAACTCTTGAGCCAGTCCTGTCATAGAGGATCCCAACCTTTATCGATACAAAGAGCCAAGAGACACCAAAGAGGCTCTATGTACTTCTCTCTTCCTATTTCTTCCTCCAGTTAACTACAAGAGGGGAAAAAAGTGAAACAGAAATATATGAAAAAGCTACAGATTTTGCCTGAGTCTATGCCTAAGTCTATCCCTAAGTCTTGGGAACAAAGTTGTTAGTTCATAGAGGAAAGCTATCTTCCTTAGAATTTCAAATTTTAAATCCCAGATGGCTAATATTCAATCGTGATGGGTATTTGGAGGTTCAAAATAGAAAATGAATCAAAATAATTTAGGGCCAGTTAATATGATCCATCTAGGAAAGGTACTCTATTTTATTAGATGCATCTCCTGAGCAAAATAAAATTGTTAAGCCAACTCTAGTTAGAACTTCTCTTCGATCTCAGTCTTAGGATAAAATGTGACCTTTAGAAATAGCTCCCATTCTTTCTGTTGTAACAGATTCAGAGAGAGGGACTAAAGAGAAACTAGTCTTTCTCTGATATTTAGAGGAGCAGGATGAATGGTGTATCCCAAAATATATGTTCACATACTAATCCCCAAAACCTATGAATGTTACTTGGGGGAGAAAAAGGTCTCTGTAGACATAAAGAATCCTGAGCCTGGTGGTGGGTATTAAGGAGGGCACGTATTGCATGGATTACTGCGTGTGGTGCATAAACAATGAATTTTGGAACACACATAAAAAAATAGAATTAAATTAAATTAAAAAAAAAAAAAAAGAATCCTGAGATGATCATTCTGGTTTACCCAGGTGACTCTAAATCAATGACAGTAGCTTATAAAAGAAATAGAAGAGAGGGAGGCAAAGTGATCATAGAGGTAGAGATTAGACTGATATCAGCCACAAACCAAAGAAGCAGAACACCTAGAGCCACCAGAAGCTAGAAGAGGTGAGAAGGAATTCTCTGGAGACCTTAGAGCCAGGGCAGCCTTGCCAACACCTTGCTTTCAGATTTCTGGTCTCTGGAACAATGAGAGGATAAATTAGTCTTGTTTCAAGCCACTGAGTTAATAGTAACTTATTGTGACACCACAGGAAACTAATGCAATAGGGTAATCTCTATTAATAATCTGAGTATGAAGACACGGTGCCAATGTGATATGCAAGATACAATGGCATTCTTCTCTCTCTTCCAAGAACAGGAATACTAAAAACAATGTAGCTTCACCAAGGCTCAAGACAACCATTGATTCAGATCCTGCATAAGTAATAACCACCCTAGAAGTCTTCTGTTCTGGATTCAGAAGTAGGAGAGTAATTCATTCTCTTTTTTGTCCCTTTTGTCCATCCACCTGAAAACTAAGCATCTCTTACTTTAAGTGCCTATTAAAATAGTATTTCATTGATTGAACCACAGCAGGAAAAATTGAAATAGGCTGTCTATGAGATTGTAAAGTTCTTCCAAAGTCATTTTTCAGCAATATGAATTCACTTCAACTCTAAAAATTTATCACAAGATCAGAGTGAAGAAGTACAGAAAACTTTATCTGCAAAGTGTTTGTCACGGCATTATTTATAGTAGCAAAAATATGTAAAATAACCTAGATAACCAACACTGAGGTTTGATTAAATAAATTTTAGTAGAACCACACACAAAAATATTCCATGCAGCCACTAAAAAAGAATGCTCCTGATGAGACATATGTTGACAAGTAATATACTGTTGAGTGGAATATGATTATAAAATATTATGAATGGCTTTTTCCCTATCTTGTATGAAACACACAGATAGAAATGTCTATATGATGATATAACAAAATATCAACAGTCATTCTCTGGGTTTAAAATTACACATGATTTTTATTTATTTATGTTTATAACATTTAAATAATAAATATATATTATTTATGTAATTTAAAAGGTATCTAAAGTTAAACCCACTAGAAAATTATAGACATTGAAACCAATACAACTTTACCAAAATTCCATTATAGAATTAGAAAATATAATAGATCATAGAATTTTACCAAAAACTCTTCTATTCACAAATGCCAAATAATCAGTTGATTTTTCTGTAACTTTTCTTCTGGGCAACTCGAATTACCTGGTTTTATCATCTCCTTGTTAGAACAGTGGGGACCTTACATATTTTCATTTCATTAAGTTCCCTACTTGAGAAATCTGATACCAATTCACTAAATATACTAGATAAAATAATCAGAAAATAGTTAATAGACAAAAGCACCCTCAGTATTTTTCAGGAAAACCCTGAAAAAAAGTTACATTGCGTGACTCAAATTAAATATGTGATTTGTAACGAGACCCATTTCAGATTACACCATTTAATGAAAGCAGTCACTCAATTTTTCTAATTGCCAGGCACACCACAGGATTATATAATTATTTAAAGGGTTAATGTAATTGAAGCTCAGTCTACAAGTTTATGAAAATTTAGCAGATATAAACGTACACTTCCTTAACAACTTGCAGTATCTTAACTAGGGCAACAGTAAAAAAAAAAATGCTCCTGAATGATTTCATTTTGCTTTTTGTGTTATTACAAATAAAACTCCTTAGGAGAAAATTTTAAAAGTTGACAAATTACTGACAATTTGGCAAACTTTTCATTGCATAACTTCATACAAAACAAATTAATGAGGGAAGAGTCATAATAAATTAATATATTGAATTAGGTCTAAACTCAATGAGATTACATTAAAATCTCATTTCATTCTATTAAAAATTCAATAAAATGATGCCAATTAAATGAAGCAATCGGCAAGAACACAGAGTTTTACTTGATGTTTCATCTATTCTCCCTCATTATTAGGTTTCATTTTCAACAGCTTGTTGACAGTAATTCTCTCCTGACAGTACCAGAGCTAGAATCATGACTCAGCTTTGAAATCAACTTGGAGAAAAAAAAATAATCTTCAAATTGCCATTTAGCACATCTGCTTCTCCAGGTAATTGAATTCTCGCAGAAAATACATCATTGGAGATGTATTAGAAGTAGCAGCACAGAGAATGAATTTAGGAGATAGAAGCGCTAAAAATATAGAATAAAGAACAGCACAGAGTATAAGAAAATAATTTAGGAAGTTGCTACTTGCTGTAATTTCTATTGCATTTCAACTTGGAGATTAGTCCCCAAAAGACTAATCCATTCCCATTTTTATTTATGCACCGCAGGCTTCAGTTTAAAGGGGTGTGGTGTGCTTGCTGGGCCTGCTGATTTTAAGTGTTGTATCCTAGGGCTTAGTCTATTGAAACACCCTGATAATGGATCCAACCACACTTTCAAACAGTCCACCCACCAGGTCTCAGCTGGACTGGCTCATTACAAAAATTCATAATCATTCTGCATATGGATTCAAAGTGCACCAACAACTGAGGTGTCAGCAAAAAGCAGTATTATTTTGCTAATCTCCAAGCAACTCAGAGGCAGCGTCACACCAGATATCCTGTAGTTATGGGGTCTTCATTCCAGTTGGTTTATATGTCAGAAACACACACTCAGTAAGGGATTAAGCTTCATTCACTATGCACTGGATTTGGAATATGCTTTCCCCAACCTTTCATAACTCCAGCCCTTGGGAAGCCCAGTGCACTTATTTTAATGGCTATTTTAATCAATCAAATGCACAGAGCAACAAAGGAAAATCAACTACCCCACAATATTCTTAAAGAGGGATTTTCCCAATGAAACTGTAAAAGGATAATGGAATATTTTATAAAGTCTAGCACACCAGTAGACTAGTCTTTAGTGACTTGCTTGTATGTAAAAGGTAGCAAAACAACAAATATATTTTAAATGAATAAACCGCTAGTAAGTAACTGATTATCAAAAAACACAGCAGAAGAAAAACTCCAAAATTAATTTGTTATAAAAGGAATAGAACAGCGCTTCTATTCAGTCTTTAGGGACCACTCATCATCTTCTATTGAGACTGAGCATGTGGAGAAATACTCCTGATTATATGAGACTTGGGGAGATTAGACTGTTGAGAGCCCGGGAATGTGAACACACATTACTTCCTTCTTTTACACCCATACTCACAAGCTTGTTGTGTACAACCAAGACCTGGGAAGACTAGGCTACAGCCAAAACTTAAACCTCATCTGTTTCACATATTCTGAGTTTATAGAAAGATGATACCCAAATTAACAACTACAACGATTTCCATTTAAAAATCAGAGGCCTTTTGAATTATACAAGTAACCTCCTACCATACCTGACTGCCACCATAAAAGAAATGTCCTCTTTTTCTTTTCTAAGTCATCATCCCATTTCTTTTTTATAACTTAAAAGGAAAAAAAAAGAAACATACTTTTTCAAAGTTCTAAATCTCAATACTACCCATACTTTAGACAGGAAATCAAGGGAAGATTGAAGATAATGTTTCTTCAGTGCATTTCCACCTTTTCCAATGTCTTATCCTTTATCCTTCAGATGACATAAAGTATTGCCTGATTTTCTCAAGTTTCTTAATATAAGCCATCAAGTTATCATTGTCAGCATCACTCCTATACTCTGGTCCTCCTCTTCCAGGGCTTCCACCAAAAGTTAAATAACCTAGAGGACATGCCTGAGTGGCCCCAGGTGTTAGAAAGTATGGCAAGAAGAGTCCATGGAAACTATTACCTTACTTCTTGCAAGTGTATTTATGTACTAGCAGGTGACTCTGAGAGACCTGAAGATCATCAATCATAGTATACCATGATCAACATCATGTCAAACTAAAGACTATGGGGCACCTGGGTGGCTCAGTGGGTTAGGGCCTCTGCCTTCGGCTCAGGTCATGATCCCAGGGTCCTGCAATCGAGCCCTGCATCAGGCTCTCTGCTGAGCGGAGAGCCTGCTTCCTCCTCTCTCTCTGCCTGCATCTCCACGTACTTGTGATCTCTGCCTGTCAAATAAATAAATTCTTAAAAAAAAAAAAAAACACTAAAGACTATAGATATTTAGGGAGCAAAACCAGCTTTTGTCAAAGGCCAAATTGTTCCAATATAGCCATCTAGTCACTAGGTAAGACCAGTCTGAGAAAATGGTGACTGTGATCTTGCATTACCTCTACAATAGCACACAGGGACATCATGGAGAGGGAGATGATGGTATGCTCTGCACCCTGTAGTTAGCAACATTTATATTGGAGGCTTTTTAAATGCAGGAGAGTATACCTCCTATTTTTATCTGGCATTCTATAAAGATCATTAGAGGGCCACTGGGTTTTTTGAAAAAGATGTTTACAGATTACATGACATGGGAACATAAATATTAACAATGGGGAAAAGGTCTTTGCAATCAGAAGCATCTGTGTGTTCCCTGGTAGAGGAAACTGAACTCTATCCCTAAGGCAGGGAACATCCTCCTCCACTTTACAATTTTGTCTCTCTTTTTCCCTTCTCTTTCCTAATTTTCTCTCTTTTCCTTTTCTGTTTTTTCTCCTATTTTTCCTTCCTTATCTTGTTCACCTTGCTTAGGCACTGCAGGAACACTCAGGGACATCCCAAAGCTTATCTTTGTTTACACTGCACCTAGCAGCTAGAGGGCTGTTGACCCTCTAATGAGAAGAAAGGAAAATCCGGTTCCTGTATTATGACAAGATGACTAATCATTAAAATATTTATCAAATTTAGAAGGAGCACGTTGTCCCTGACCAAAAAGATCAGTATGTGAACATGAATTAAATATGAGACTAGACACAAGACCTTCTTTAATAATGTTGATCAGAGGAGAGAGGCAAGATGGTAGAGGAGCAGCAGACTGAAATGACATCAGATCCCAGGAGCTCAGCGAGATAGGTATCAAACCACTCTGAACACCTATAAACTCAAAGGAGTTAGAAGAGAAGAAGAGCAGCAATTCTAGGAACAGAAAATTGACTACCTTCTGGAAGGTAGGACGTGCAGAGAAGTGAATCCAAAGCAATGGGAAGATAGACCACGGTGGGAGGGGCCAGCTCCTGGCAAGTGGTGGAGCAGTGGAGCACTAAATCAGAACATTTAGAATTTGGATCCACTGAGGAACATCACTCCAGAGGCTTAGCAGGGGTGGAGCTCTTGTGGGGACAATGTGGTCTCAGGTCCCATGGGGTCACAAAAAGATCAGGGGTATCTGAGGGTGGCAGAGCTGCCAGGTATCAGAGCAGGGAAGCCAACTACAGAGACAAAGCCAAATAGTGAGCTTTCAGATTGGGGTTACATTAAACTGTGATCCAAGGCACAGTCGGAACACTGTTCTTCAAGCAGGGACCCCACAAGTGGCAGATCCGGAGAGACTAACCTTCCTGCTCCTGGAGGAGAATGTGGAAGGAATCTGCTGGGTTTGGACACTCCAAACTGGGCCATGTGCCAGAGATAGAAATGCTTGGTCACAGACCAGGTAACCTTGGAGCGCAGTTGGAGACCAGGAAGACAGGAGGGACTAACCGCTTTTCTCTGAAGGTGCACTGAGGAGTGGGGCCCTGAGCTCTCGGCTCCTCTGGGTGGAGACTGGGAGGCCACTATGTTCATTCCCATCCTCCAGAGCTTTACATAAAGCATTCAGGGAACAAGAAGCTCTGAGAGCGAAACCCGAGCAGATAACTTAGCCCGGTTCCTGGCAAGGGCGGTGCTATTCCACCCCAGGGAAAGACATTTGAAAATCACTGCAACAGGCCCCTTCCCCATAAGATCACCCAGAACATCCAGCCAAGACAAAGCTCACCAATCAAGGAGAAAAGCGGAACTCCAGAGTTAAGTGAAAGCAACGCATAGAATTCATGGCTTTTTCCCCATGATCTTTTAGTCTTGCAAAGTTAATTTTCTTTTATTTCATTTTTTCCTTATTCTGTTTTTTTAACTTTTCCTCTTTCCTCTTTTAACATTTTTGAACTAGTTTATCTTAACAAAACCGTTCTAAAAAAAAAAATCTTGTTAAAACCTCTTTGTTATATTCATATTTTATCACTTCATTGTATTTAATCTTATTTTTTGTATTCAAATAAGGTTTTTTTTTCCTACAGTTTCTACAGTTTCTTCTAATATATAAAAATAAACCCCAGTCTAGCACATGGCTTTGTTCTAGTATCCAGCCTGAGCACATTCCCTCCTCTTTTTTTTTTTTCTTTCTCCAACCAACTTATCTTATCAATTCCTTTTTAAGAATTTTTTTTTAAATTTTCATCTTTACAGTCATATTCCATCCCTTCACCATGTTTACCCTTATTTTTATACATATGTAAGTTTTCCTTTCTTTAAGATTTTGGAAGGTAGTTTCTTCTAAGAGACCAAAATAAACCCAAAATCAAGTGGGTGGCTCTGTACTACCACCACTCTAATATATATATATATAATTTTTCTTCTTTTTTTCTTTCCTCCCTCTCCCCCCAGTTTTGGATCTCTCCTGATTTGATTAACACACATTTGTCTGGGGTCTTTGCCACCCTTTTAGTATTTTATTCTCTCGTTCATATATATATATATATTTTTAATTTTATTTATTTATTTGACAGACAGAGAGATCACAAGCAGGCAGGGGGGTGGGGAGCAGGCTCCCTGCTGAGCAGAGAGCCCGACGCGGGACTCTATCCCAGGACGCTGGGATCATGACCTGAGCCAAAGGCAGCGGCTCAATCCACCGAGCCACCCAGGTGCCCTTGTTCATATATTCTTATCTGGATAAAAAAACAAGGCAGATAAACTCACCAAAAAAAAAAAAAGAAAGAAAGAAAAGAAAAAGAAAAAAAAAAAAAGAAAGAAAAAGAGGTAGTACCAAAGGCTAGGGACCTAATCAATACGGACATCAGTAATATGTCAGAATTAGAGTTCAGAACAACGATTCTCAAGGTGCTAGATGGGCTCAAAAAAGGCATGGAATATATTAGAGAACCCTATATGGAGAAATAAAATCCCTTTCTGGGGAAATAAAAGAACCGAAATCTAACCAAGTTGAACTTAAAAAATCTATTAATGAGGTGAAATCAAAACAGAGGCTCTTACTGCTAGAATAAATGAGGCAGAAGAGAGTTAGTGATACAGAAGACCAAATGATGGAGAATAAAGAATCTGAGCAAAAGAGAGACAAATAACTATTGGACTACAAAGGGAGAATTCGAGACATAAATGATACCATAAGATGAAACAACATCAGAATAATTGGGATTCCAGAAGAAGAAAAAAGGGGGGGGGCAGAAGGTGTATTTGAGCAAATTACAGTAAAGAATTTCCCTAATATAGCAAAGGGAACAAGCATCAAAATCCAGAGGCACAGAGAAGCCCCTTCTATATCAACAAAAACTGTTATCTAATAGTAAAACTTACAAGTCTTAGTGACAAAGACAAAATCCTGAAAGCAGCTTAGGACAAGAAGTCTATAACATACAATGTTAGAAATATTAGATTGGCAGCAGACTTATCCACAGAGACCTGGCAGGCCAGAAAGAACCAGCATGATATATTCAGTCCACTAAATGAGAAAAATACACAGCCAAGAATACTATATCCCAGCTAGGCTATCATTGAAAATAGAAGGAGAGATAAAAAGCTTCAAAAGGACAAAAATTAAAAGAATTTTCAAACACCAAACCAGTCCTACAGGCAATATTGGAAAGGGTCCTCTCAGCAAAGAGAGAACCTAAAAGTAGTAGACCAGAAAAAAACAGAGATAATATAGAGTAACAGTCACCTTACAGGCAATATAGAGTAACAGTCACCTTATGGCACTAAATTCATATCTTTTAATAGTTACCCTGAATGTAAATGGGCTAAATGCCCCAAACAAAGACACAGGGTACATGAATGGATAGAAAAAAAACAAAACCCATCAATATGCTATCTATAGGAAACTCATTTTAGACCCAAAGACACCTCGAGATTTATAGTGAAGGGGTGGGAAACAATTTATCATGTTAACAGACATCAAAAGAAAGCTGGAATATCAATCCTTACATCAGATAAATTCGATTTTAAGCAAAAGACTATAATAAGAGATGAGGAAGGACACTATATCATACTTAAAGGGTCTGTCCAACAAGAAGATCTAACAATTTTAAATATCGATGCCCCTAACATGGGACCAGCCAACTATATAAACTATATAATAAAAACAAAGAAACACATTGACAATAATACAATAATAGTAGAGGGCCTTAACATTCCCTTCACTGAAAGGGACAGATCATCCAAGCAAAAGATCAACAAGGAAATAAAGGCCTTAAATGACACACTGGACCAGATGGACATCACAGATATATTCAGAACATTCCATCCCAAAGCAACAGAATACACATTCTTCTCGAGTGCACATGAAACATTCTCCAGAAAAGATCACATGCTGGGTCACAAATCAGGACTCAACTGGGACCAAAAGACTGGGATCATTCCCTGCATATTTTCAGACCACAATACTCTGAAGCTAGAACTCAATCACAAGGGGAAAGTTGGAAAGAACTCAAATAGATGGAGTCTAAAAAGCATCTGACTAAAGAATGAATGGGTCCACCAGGAAATTAAAGAATTGAAAAAAATCATGAAAATGAGAATACAACTGTTCGAAATCTGTGGGACACAGCAAAGGCGATGCTCAGAGGAAAATATATAGCTATACAAGCCTTTCACAAGGAACAAATACACAATCTAACCCTACACCTAAAACAGCTGGAGAAAGAATAACAAAGAAAGCCTAAACCCAGCAGGAGAAGAGAAATCATAAAGAGAGAGCAGAAATCAATGAAATCAAAAGAACAGTAGAAAAAAATCAATGAAACTAGGACCTGGTTTTTTGAAAGGATTAATAAGATGGAAAAAACCCTGGCCAGACTTATCAAAAAGAAAAGATAAAGGACCTAAATTAATAAAATCATGAATGAAAGAGGGGAGATCACAACCAACACCAAAGAAATATAAACAATTTTAAGAACACATTATGAACAACTTCATGCCAGCAAATTTGACAATCTGGAAGAAATGGATGCATTCCTAGAGATGTATAAACCACCAAAACTGAACCAGGAAGACCTAGAAAACCTGAACAGACCCAAAACCATTAAGGAGATTGAAGCAGCCATCAAAAATTTCCCAACAAACAAGAGCCCAGGGCCACACGGCTTCCCAGGGGAATTCTACCAAACACTTAATGGAGAATTAATACTTATTCTCCTGAAACTGGTGCAAAAAATAGAAATGGGAGGAAAACTGCCAAACTCATGTTATGAGGCCAGCATTACCTTGATCCCAGAACCAAAGACCCCATCAAAAAGGTGAATCACAGACCAAACCCTTGAAGAACAAAGATGCGAACATTCTCAGTAAAATACTAGCCAATAGGATCCAACAGTACATTAAAAGGGTTATTCACCATGACCAAGTGGGATTATTCCTGGGCTGCAAGGTTGGTGCAACATCTGCAAATCAATCAGTGTGATAGAATACATTAATAAAAGAAAGAACAGGGACCATAGGATACTCTCAATAGATGCTGAAAAAGCATTTGACAAAGTACAGCATCCTTTCTTGATCAAACTCTTCAGAGTGTAGGGATAGAAGGTACATACCTCAATTTCATCAAAGCCATCTATGAAAAACCCACAGCAAATATCATTTTCAATAGGAAAAACTGAGAGCTTTTCCCCTAAGGTCAGGAACATGGCAGGGATGCCCACTATCTCCACTGCTACTCAACATAATACTAGAAGTCCTAGCCTCAGCAATCAGACAAGAAGAAGAAATTAAAGGCACCCAAATCAGCAAAGAAGAAGTCAAACTCTCACTCTTTGCAGATGATATGATATTTTTTGTGGAAAACCCAAAAGACTCCACTCCAAAACTGTAAAAACCCATGCAGGAATTCAGTAAAGTGTCAGGATATAAAATCAATGCACAGAAATCAGTTGTATTTCTATACACCAACAGCAAGACAGAAGAAAGAGAAATTAAGAGTCAATCCCATTGACAATTGCACCCAAACCCATAAGATACATAGGAATAAACCTAACCAAAGAGGCAAAGAATCTGTACTCAGAACACTATAAAGTTCTCATGAAAGAAATAGTGAAAGACTCAAAGAAATAGAAAAACGTTCCATGCTTATGGATTGGAGGAACAAATACTGTGAAAAATATCTATGTTACCTAAAGCAATCTACACATTTAATGCAATCCCTATCAAAATACTATCGATTTTTTTTTGCAAAGAAATGGAATAAATAATCCTAAAATTTATATGGAACAGAAAAGACCCTGAATAGCCAGAGGAATGTTGAAAAAGAAAACCACACCTGGCAGCATCACAATTCCAGACTTCAACCTCTATTACAAAGCTGTAATCATCAAGACAGTATGGTTCTGGCACAAAAACAAACACATGGATCAGTGGAACAGAATAGAGAACCCAGAAATGGACCCTCAACTCAATGGTCAATTAATCTTCAACAAAGCAGGAAAGAATGACCAATGGAAAGAAGACAGTCTCTTCAACAAATGGTGTTGGGAAAATTGGAGAGCCACATGCAGAAGAATGAAACTGGACCATTTCCTTACACCATACACAAAAGTAGACTCAAAATGAATGAAAGATCTCAATGTGAGACAGGAATCCATCCAAATCCTTGAGGAGAACACAGGCAGCAACCTCTTCGACATCAGCCATGTAATTTTTTCCTAGAAACATCACCAAAGCCAAGGGATGTAAGGGCAAATATGAACTATTAGGACTTCATCAAGATCAAAAGCTTTTGCACAGCAAAGGAAATAGTCAACAAAACCAAAAGACAACTGACAGAATGGGAGATGATATTTGCAAACAACATATCAGATAAAGGACTAGTATCCAAAATCTATAAAGAACTTATCAAACTCAATACCCACAGAACAAATAATCCAATGAAGAAATGGGCAGAGGACATGAAGAGACATTTCTGCAAAGAAGACATCCAGAAGGCCAACAGACACATGAAAAAGTGCTCCACATCACTCGGCATCAGGGAAATACAAATCAAATCCATAATAACTTAACACCTCACACCAATCAGAATGGCTAAAATTAACAAGTCAGGAAACAGCAGGTGTTGGCGAGGATGCAGAGAAACGGGAACCCTCCTACACAGTTGGTGGGAATGCAAGCTGGTGTAGCCACTCTGGAAAACACCATGGAGGTTCCTCAAAAAGTTGAAAACAGAGATACCCTATGACCTAGCAATCACACTACTGGGCGTTTACCCTCAAGATACAAATGTAGTGATCCAAAGGGGCACATGCATCCGAATGTTTATAGTGGAATACTATGCAGTCATCAAAAGAAATGAAATCTTGCCATTTACAATGATGTGGATGGAATTAGAGGGTATTATGCTGAGCAAAATAAGTCAATCAAAGAAAGACAATTGTCATATGATCTCCCTGATATGAGAAATTTGAGAGGCAGAGTGGGGGGCATCGGGGTAGGGAAGGAAAAATTCAAACAAGATGGGACTAGGAGGCAAAAAAATTATAAGGGACTCTTAATCTTACAAAACAAACTAAGGGTTGCTGGGGAGAGGGGAGGCTGGAGAGGGTGGTTGGGTTATGGACATTGGGTAGGGTATGTGATATGATGAGTGCTATGAAGTGTGTAAGACTGACAATTCACAAACCTGAGCAAATAATACATTACATGTTAATAAAAATAATTAATAAAAAATAATGTTGAAAAGAGGATAAAATAAAATAGAAACAATCAACTAGAATAAAAACAGTTGGTAAAAACGAAACAGACAAAACCAAGGAATGGATATTTTGGTGGAATTTGAGCTCTACCTTCAAGATAGAAGAATGTCATTAAGGCTACACACCTGTGTTAATAAAGAATCAAGGAATTAATCTTGATTATGAGATGGAAAGATATCAGAGTCACTGAAGCATGAGGCAGTAGTCTCCTGAGGAAGGAAGAGATAAAACCTTTGTCTGACCATGAACACCTTTTGGTCGTCTGGTGAAGCTGGTGGAACCCTTCATAGAATAATGCTTTAAAATTGTGTAAAATAAAATACACAGGATTAAGAACCAATCTGAAAACACAGTTCTATACATAGAACTGATTAGTGGTCCATGGACTCTGGAAAACCATTCCTATTTGGAGTAGGAAGAAGGAAAAGGCCAAACTTAAAGAGTTAATTAAATTCCAGGTTAAGGAATAAAGAGGTAGTGGGCAAGAATGAGTGAAATAGCCTAGAACTAGGAGACACTGTTATCCACTACAACCTATAAAAAGAGGAATCATTGAATGGGAAGATGGCACCTGAAGGCCAGTGCTAGGATCAAAAAACAAAGGCTCAGAGAACTAAAATAAACTAAGGATGCAAAAAGTGGGCTTTGCTGGATTGAGATGTCCAGTCTCCTCCTTCTCTGAAGGATGCTCTCTTTTCCTGGTCAGAGGGTTGTTCTCACACCACAGAATACGATCTTCAATGATGAGAGCTAACCATGGACATGTATGCAACTTTTCATCTTTCTCCCTCATGCCAAAGCTCAGTATTTCTGAGAACATGTTTAATGACTATCTCACAAATTTCTTTTTTCTTTTTCTTTTCTGCTTTGGAGTAAATCAAGTTCTTTAAACTCTGAAATTGAGAGAAATTAAAGTTCTGTAGGTCCCTCCATACTTGTCAAGAAAAACTGTACAAATCTCCCCAGTTAGGTCTGGCTGATCAGGTCATAAACCTCCAGAACTGCCTCTGGAGTGCCTGACTCTTGGCATCACTCCAGTGGGTTGCAGGATGCAGGTAAAGACTTTATTTCTGGTAATATCTGAGAAGCAAATTTGGTTGTTCAGAGGAGTCACCATTGATTCTGACTTTGGGAAAAGTTACCAAGACTTCCAAAATGGCTCCTAGGAAACAGCAACAAAGCTGTCAAGGACTGTATTGAGAACAAACAGCCAACACCAAATAGGGACTTGAGAAGGTTGAGACTCTGTCCCAAAACACTGCCACTCAGGCCTTACTCCCACACCCACTTAGAACCAACCATAAACAAAGCCACCACAGTAGCTCAGTGATTTAAGTGTCCAACTCCTGATTTCAACTCAGGTCATAATCTCAGGGTCATGAGATAAGCCCCACATCAGTTTCCACACTGCATGTGGAGCCTGCTTAAGATACTCTCTCACTCCCTCTCCTTCTGCCCATCCTCACCCCACCACTCATGCACCACGCACTCACTTTTAAGAGAAAGAAAGAAACAAACAAACAATGCTCTAAAATCAGAGGTTGGGTCACTCAGGAAAAGCACTGCCTTACTCAAAGTATCTTCAACTGTTATCCCTAGTGCACTGCAATGGGTGAACTGTGACTACTACAATTACTCAACTATGTCTACTGTAGGAACAAACTGTTAGTTGCAACTAATTACAGATTCATGATGGAAGCTATAGATATTGTTTTACTTTACTTTTGTTTTGTTTTTGTCAGAGGGATATGTTAAAAGGCATGTACTAATATGAAAAAAATATTTCAAAAGACTGAAAACTTCTTTCCTAAGATGTTTCTATGGGAAGTAAAGGCCAATATGCTACCCTCTCACTCAGATGACATTTTAAGTGTCATTCGTGGATTCCTGTAGCTAGTACTGCAAACCATATACAGTATATTCAGTTTGAGAACCCAGAATTCAAACAGGAGATTCATTCAGAAATCAGTCAGCCAACATCCAGATGGATAGTCAGAATGCTAAAGAAAGGTCATAAAGTTTAGAGCACAATGATAGCAAAACAGGGCCTAATCTTTTCAACTGTATGTGGGAAAAGGGTTGCTGAATAATCTGTGAAAAACCAAATGCATGTTTACTATCTATCTGAACAATTGGTATGTGGAGCAACAAATCTCCTAATAGCCCAGGAGTGTGCAAATCAGATGCTCTCTCCTCCTGGTGTTACAATGTAGCTATTACATTCATTCTTTGCATTAATGGGGCTACATACTGATGATGGTTCATGGGTCACCCAAGGCATGTATCTTCTTCTAACATTTTGGTGATTTCATGTGCCTCACAGAAAAAGTGCCTTAATGAAGCTAAGCTTCATTTTGAAAGGTGAAAAGAGAGAGTTTTCAGCGCAAACTGTGACCCATTAATGGATAACTCAGAATTTATCTCTGCAGAGCCATTTCCTGACTCACCAAGATAGAAAGGAAGGAAGGAAGGAAGGGTGGATGGGTGGATGGATGGATTCAAATTTTGATTTAATATTCAAGAACCTAATGAATGCACTCCGTGAAAATCAAGCCTTATTATGCCTTCCTGACTTTGATAAAGCATTCCCCGTTCCACCAGATGCCTTTGACATTTGACTTGAGGAATTGCTGTCTCTGATAACGAAGGAAGAGAAACACCCAGGGATACACACACACACAGGGAACTTTTAAAAGAAAAAGTCTGTAACTTTCTGTTTCAAGGAAAATCTTGGTCATCTAAGAACCTGCTGTATTTGGCAGGTTTGTTGAAATTTTCCTCCTGTACAAAATTCAAAAGGAAGACAGGCAACATTTGTGTTTGGACAACATTCTATCAGAGAATTATTCAGAACTATAGTAATGTTCATGAGACATGCGTGTTAATATAGATCCACAATATAAGTGAATGATAAAATATTATGCAAGGAAATGTATATTGCTTAAAAATATAGTCCCTAAACTCTAAGAACTTTTTAATCTAATATAATGTAATACACATAGATATTTGTTTTTCAAAATGGAGAAGAGATTTACTGACACAGAAAAATAACTAAGTTCTAAGTTTTGCTTGCTTACTCACTGTTTTGTCATTTTTGCTCTCTTCATTTGCCTTTAAATGTGTTTTTCTATGCCTCCAAAACATTTTTTTGTTGTTGTTACATACTGCTCTTAGTAGCTTTCAGTTTTTGTGAAAATTGCCCCAGATTTTTATGGTTTAGACATCCTTTAGATAATCTATTTTGAACACTCATCATCTTTTCTTCACAGCACATTCTGCTTGATTTGGTCTACTAAGTGTGGACATACTAATCTTTTTGTTCAGTAAACCAGTCTAGTTCTAACAGGGCCATGGGGAAATATATGGAAACCTTGAGTGCCTGAACACTACCCATTAAAACCATTCTTAGCAACTGGCTTAAAGAAAGTGTTTTTGCAATATTCATTATAAATATTAATTTTATTTACTCTAATACTCCACAAATCGAAAGAAATGAATCCATTAGGCATGGTTTTTTAAGGTAGGAACATTCTGATGGAATTAGAAATTATTAAGAAATCTCAACGGCATTAAGCCTAAAAATAAAACCATTAGATCTTCTAAACAAATGGAACCAATACTGGGAGAGATTATGTACAAGTGCAGCTTATCTCCCCCACCCCCACAAGTCCCTAAAATTGGAAACATACCACCAAGAGGAAGTAATAACCCTGCAGATATTCAAAGTCCAATTTTCACTCACATTGATTATTTTTAACGTTTTGAAATATCATTTTTATATCTCCATCTGAAAGTATTTATAAGACTAGAATTCCAGGGCTGTGTTCATTATAGTATTTTATGAAAGCAATATTTTTCTTAGTCATTTTGGGGGGGGGCAAAATGGAAAACTACTGTGACAGACCTAATTTTCTAGTCATTTTATAAATTAATCCATTTTTTAAGGTTTATTTATTTGAGAGAGAAAGAGAGCTGGGGGAAAAGGCAAAGGGATAAGGAGAGAGAGAACCCCAAGCAGATGCCCCTCTGAGGGTGGAGCCCATCGCAGGGCTCAATCTCAGGACCCTGGGATCATGACCTGGGCTGAAATCAAGAGTTGAATGCTTAACTGACCGTGCCACTCAGGCTCCACTAATTTAATCCATATTCTTGTCCTAATATTATCTCACTAGTTGGACAACATGGATTTTCACTGTAGGATTATCAGCTGGTAAATATAAGATAAAACAAACCCTCTCCTTCAGACCTAATTCAAATTGAGTTTTTACCTTCTCTCAATTTCCACTTTTTTTCCTCATCTCTGAACCCAGAAAATGAGATATCATCTTTTTAAAAGGAAAAGCCTAAAGTCATTTCTCAGTCTTTGAAACTCTGAGTTAATTCACTTCTGAAACAGATCAATGCCCATCAACACTGTTGGCCCCAACACACCCAGTCATTCTCGATGATAAAGCAGAAGAGACGATACACATGGTCAACTGCCCCTTGAGAGAGAGAGACATGTTATCTTAATAGCATTCATTACAAATCTACAGTGTATGTCATGGTTGTTTGGCCAGAAATGCTCTCTATCTGTGCTTCTAATATCACTCAGGAAGATGTCAACAAAATGCAGTGTTTAAACTATATCACAGGCTCACAGAAGAGGTTGTCACTACTACTGAAAGTTGGTTTACTATTTTCTTATCAGGCTATTTTCAGCTTTATAACGTATAGTGTTTTTGATGACTCAGGGCTGTTTTAAACAAAAATTTGCTACTTTGCTAGTCATCATACCAAATTTTGGCCCTATAGATTCTGAACAGTCCTTTGCTTCAATTCAATTATACTATAGATATTTTAACAAGGATACATAGCCAGCAGATTATTTTTCTAATTTACTCCACAAGCAAATGTTTTCTACCTACATGGTAGAGGGACAAGCACTACCCTATGCTAGGGATACAACACACTAGCAGTTAAATGCAATAAAATGTCAAAAACATAGTCAAAGACAAAAAAAAAAAAAATGTGTAGTAGGTATTTGGCTAGTATACCAAGTGGGAAGTATGAGTCCATTTGAGTTAATTCTGCTCTCTCCTAAAAAAATACTAAAGTTTAAAAAATGTTAGCCATTTGTTTATATAAGGTTTTTAGGAATTATGTTTAACATTAATTCTTTTCTAAAAACACTGGAGAAATAGTGAATCATGTTATTCCAGTAAGTATACCAACAACATTTATGGGTATTGACACAACACTAAATATTCCTTATATATTAACATGGCAACATTCTAAAGATCTAATTTTCAAATCAAATTTTGGGAAAACATTGATAGTATACCGACCTCATACAAGAAGCATTGCAGACTGCTTATCTTTCATCTCTGGACAAATAACTTATGCCTCTGAGTATTTTATGCCTCTGAAGCTACTTGTGCTAGGATCTATTATTACTTTTATGTCCTATCAATTTTAGAACTATTTGAGTTTATCCATGACTCCAACACACCCTATTTAAATCTATGGTAATATTCACTGGAATCAGGAAGCTTTTTTTTTTTATTTTTTTATTTTTTATAAACATATATTTTTATCCCCAGGGGTACAGGTCTGTGAATCGCCAGGTTTACACACTTCACAGCACTCACCAAAGCACAAAGCTTTTAAACCTCAATCTCAAAAGCCAGTCTTGGGGTATTTCCACCTTTCACAAAAGACTCTATCTAGTTCTGACCTTTTACTCAGAAGAAGTGGCAGCTGGCTCTTGACATAAAACTCCAAAAAATTACTGGGGATTTAAAAAATATTTTTTTAACCGGTGAATTTTCAAACACATCTCCCATTCCTTTCATCAGTGGCTCATCTACCCACCATGGTAAAACAGAAAAGACGAGTATTCAGATAAGACTGGCTATAGAAGAGAAGATCCAGATTAAACTTCTTTTATTACTGAAATAATTCACTTCTAAATTACCTTGTCACTTAAATTTGGTTTAGTTTTTCTTAATTTGCAACATGAGTTATCATATTTTAACCTTCAAAATATTGTACAGGGAATCAATGCCAAAGCAAAATTACATTTAAAACACTACCTTCTTTTTTATCGTTAGCTATTAGACTTGTCTCAAATAAATAACTCTTCTAGCATGTCTATATATAACTAAGAAAGTATGCATAGTTCCTAAAGTAATAACACAAGTGAAAGGAATTGCTTTCAGCTAAAGAAGCCACAGTTTATGCATGGTAGAATAATTATTTCAACAAAAATCAATGCTCACAAAAATATTTGGTTAAAAACTTATGTGACCAATCTTTTAAATGTAAAACAAAGTAATTTTTGAAAGCTGTTATTTAGTGGGAAGGGAAAAAATAAAGCATTTAGCAACATAGCTAATACTAAAATCATAGGAGTTATTAGATTTAAAAATATCATGAACAAGAGGTTTTAAAAGAATTCAGTACACTGAACCCCACTCTTGCCTAATGGAGCGTGCATGCCTACATGTTCAAGGTAACGATACTTTCATTCAAAGGTTTAAAGAATCTCAAAAGCATTAAAACATTGACCCTCACGGCATCCCAGAGAGTAACACCAATAATCTCTATTTGTAGATACAGAATATAGGATACAGAGGTAAAAGGAATAAAAACGCAAGCATTTAGCCCAATGCTTTTGAATGCATCCCTGGCCTCCTTCTTTCTTATCACAAAGAAATCTAGACTCTTTAAATAACACAATCTTAGAACAGAGAAATTTCCAAAGAATTAAAACAGATGTGGGTCTTTGTTTTCATGAATGCCTTCTTTTAATGTGGTTATAATTGTCTCCTTCAAGGCCTTCTTTATAAGCCTTGTGGAGAATTTTTAAAAATACATTTTCTTGACCTCTACTGCTATATATTTTGAAAGTTCTGATGTAATTTCTATGGGGTACTGCCTGGGCATTCAAATTTTTTAAAAAGCTCCTTGGGCAATTCCATGTGCAACGAAGTTTGAAAACAACTGTTCTACACTACACTTTCTATAGAAAAGTACAAGTGTACTAAAGTCTGAATTTTTCAGAAAATTGCCTTAATTCTTCCTTTTAAAAAAGTAAGATAATATTTGGGCCTCACCTAAACCAATGGGCAGGAAATAAGGGTTTCATAGGACAGTCATTTCTTTATAGTTGAACTACATATGCAATAGATCATCTCTAAATGACAAAACTCCAACACGCTAAGGGAAGATCATCAGTGTTCTTTGATGTGGACATAGTCTTTCTAGAATTCGCAAAAATTGTCTTTACACACTGACTCAACTTTCCCACACTGCCCCGTCAACTCTATACCCTGTACAGGACTCCCTTCTGCATCTAAAAGGCCTATGATCCTTCAAGGCCTTGCCCAGTGAAAATCTCCTCGCGGGTAAGTCACAGGGTGGCAGAGGAGCTTGTTTCATGGGTGATAACTCCAGTCACTACAATATCCATCTTCCTCTAAAGGACAGATGGCAAGGGACGCCTGGGTGGCTCAGTTGGTTAAGCAGCTGCCTTCGGCTCAGGTTATAAAGGACAGATGCTTCCAGCCTATTGCATTCATGATCTCAGTTCCGTTCCATGGGGGTAAAACGGAGTCTACTCAGCCTCCCCACTAATAGCTCTTTACAGTTTGACACAATTACCTTCCTTTCCCACTTTTCTTCCCTTTTCCTAGAAAGACTGAAGAAGGATGCCATCAACACAAATGTCCATCTAGGGTCTAATTATACATTCTGCCAATCATTCAGAGTTCCAGTTAGTGATTTCTACATTAAAAACAACACCAAACATTAGTGATTTAAAACAACAATTTATTATTTTTATTTTACAGTGTGTGATCTGACTGGCCTTATCTGCAGTTCTGGATTAAGTTCTCCCAAGTGGCTGCAAGTCAGATAGCCACTCACTATATAGTCTATAAAAGTTCGAGGAAGACGTGTATCCAATGTGCCCTCGTTATTCACTTCATTGATCCTTGCCCCTCCCTCTCCACCTGCCTTCTCAATCTCCCAGAAAGTTATCATTTAGCATGGACTAGGCACCCCTTGATGTTTTCCAAGGTTGTCTGTCTCACTTGCAATGTGGCAGCTGACTTATAAAAAGCAGGAAGCGAAAACCACGAGGACATTTAAGATCTGTGCCCAGAACTGACACAATGTCATTTTGGTTATACTTATTTTATTGCTTAAAGCTGTCACCATATCTGTCCATACTGAAGGAGGCAAAGAGACAGATTCCATTTCTTGGTGGGGTCACAATACAGAAGAGTATGTGGGATGGAAGATATCATTGTGATTATCCATGAAAATTATAGTTTGTACCATTCAGCCAAACTTTCATAAGTGTCCTTCATGTTCTAGGCACCAGGCTAGTTTCTCACGATTAAAAGTCACGATTAAAAGTCTCAATAAGTTCATTTTAGCAGCTGAGTCACAAACTACCTACATCCTCTGAAGTCTTTTTTCACAGGAACTACTGCCAAGCTACTACATGATATTAATATTTTAAAAAACTACATTTACAACTTGATTTCTATCCCTATGAAGTTTTGTCTAGTTGATCTCAGCCTTTTAGTCTAACCTCAAAGTATAATTCTGAATTCTATTATCTATATCTTTGATTCTCATCATCTAAAAAGCATACCTTCTATATTTTATATGTATCATTCCTTTGTTGATTCAACACATATTTACAGTGTGCCTTCATAGTCAAAGCACTGGCAAAAAATATATACATTGAATGGAACTTGAGAAATGGCTTAAACCTTTATCATATTACCCCACATCTCCCTAAGGCTAACATTGATTCATCAACACATCCTGAATACAGCTGTTCAAAGGGGCTGAAAACTATGCAAATGTATGATCTGCTTTTCTACGCTAATTCACAAGGAAAGCGTAGGAGACTTTGTCAGAACCTATGTTTGCCATATTTGATCTATGGAGGCAGTAGCATATCAAAAAGGATGCAGGGAGGCATTGTAGGAAGAAAGAAAGAAATTTGGTTTAATGACCATGCAAATTCAAACAGTTTCTAGTTGATCACTGCTATTTTAGGTTCTTTCAGAATATTTGTTTTATAGTATATATGTATTTTATAATTTCTTCAAGATAAACAATTTATTTAATTTAATGAGATACCGAAAAACACCAAAACCCATTTGCAAAGAATCTAGGATTGGGATGCTTTCATTAGTGAAATAATCTAAATAAACACATATTTATCAGATATGGATTACTGGTTTCAAAAGAACTAAAACTTAATTACATACTCAACTGAGCATAAATCACTGTCCTTAATGATCCAGAATTTGATTACTTTGTCTTAAGTAATTATCTTAATATTGCTTTGTCTTGTCATAATTAATAACAATGATTACCATATAATAGGTATGCCCTCTACAAGGAATTCTAATTGGTACAAATAAAGAGACAAAAGGAAAATTTTCTGAGACTCTTCTCCCATATTTAAACCCAATAAGATGGCTTTAATGCTATAATCTCACACAAAAACTTTACAGATAAGTCAAATACTTTAACTTTGAAGCATAGAATCTTCCAAGATATGGAAATGACACATAAATTTGGTTTCTAAAATAATCAACTTACTTGATTTTACAGCTTTATGTCTGAATTCCCACAACTAGTTTCATTAAAGTAAACATATAATAAATTATTTCCAATTTCATTATCACCCAAAACAGTGTGGTTTTATTACTCTACTGAATCAGATCATTCTGTAGTAAAGCTGTGCTATATTTATGTCTGGTACTTTAAGATTACAAGAGAACAGTCTATGATGAACATTCTAGAAGCTTCCTATTGCTGGAGCTTTCCTTATTATGTAATGCCCTTTCATCCAGAAAAACAGAATATTGCTAAAGTCTGTTTTGCTGCAAACTTGGATAAATTTATATCCCACTGTCCAATTCACCTTTAAATATTTCCCAAATATTAACTAATTAAAAGATAATTGCATTAAGTAACTTGCTTAAAGACACTCTATTTTTTCAGAATTATGTAAGCCCACCACATATAGTTTAGAAACCCGATGGGCCTAATTAACGTTACTATCTATAACACTGTAAGTATTCAAACTATTTTATTGCATTCTGTTTTTAACATATGGGGAAACTAAGTCATAGGGCTTCATAACCTTATAAAAAGATCAGAGATGCGTCATTAATTCATCACTAAAATTAAAGCCTTCCCAGATTCTATTCATGAGCCCTACCTAGCAGACCATAAATTCTACTTTTAAAAATCATTAAATTACCCTTTAGCTAAAGTGACAGAACAGTTCCTTTTAGACCTATGGGTCTTTGGTTCAAGTGCCAGAATAGAAGGATTTGTCATAAAACCACAAAAAGAACTTTGATTAAAGAACCCTTAATGAAGATCTGACATTTAATCTGCTCTTTTATCAGATAAAATCTTTAAATATTCTCTCCTTATAAATTCATTTCATATTCATTTGGAATAGTACTTGATCATAGGAACGTGACTGTATGCTAGTACTAAAAGAAGGTAATTAGCAATATGTTCTGTCAAGGACATCACCACCCTGTAACATCCATCATCCCACTTGGATGGTTAATAATTTCAGTAATGTTGCCATGACATTGTAATGAGAATGTTTCATATCCTGCAGCTCCTTTGTCAATTGGACCTGCTCTAAGGTCAAATGCTGGCAGTTTGGCAATAAACTTTCAAATGTTTGCTGTGCCCCTTCTGAGTGGGTTCCCCACCCACATTAGTAAAGAAAAATGCTAAACAGGACTTAGATATAGATGGACTCCTACAAGCAGTCTCTCACACACCAGTTATCTTTCTGAACAAACAATATTGTGCAAACTTGTACAAAGCAGCAAAGGCAGACAGTATGCATTATCTATTAATATAGCTATGGATATGCTGAAATAATATGTTAAGAAATGGAACCGTATTTTAAATAACACTTTTAAAATAAATAGTTCCATGAAACTGACTTACAGTTGAAGGTCTAATTGCACCTTTTTTTTTCTTTTTCCGTATGAAGTTTCTAATTGACTAGAAATGTGTATAAAACCACAGAAAGTTTCAAATTTGGCCTTTTACTTGAGACTGCACTAAACTTTCATCCAAGGCCCCATTTCAACAAAAACCATCAAAAGTAAAAACAGATAAAGAACTTAGCAAACTCAACACCCAAAGAACAAATAATCCAATCAAGAAATGGGCAGAGGACATGAACAGACATTTCTGCAAAGAAGACATCCAGATGGCCAACAGACACATGAAAAAGTGCTCCATATCACTCGGCATCAGGGAAATACAAATCAAAACCACAATGAGATATCACCCCACACCAGTCAGAATGGCTAAAATCAACAAGTCAGGAAATGACAGATGCTGGCGAGGATGCGGAGAAAGGGGAACCCTCCTACACTGTTGGTGGGAATGCAAGCTGGTGCAGCCACTCTGGAAAACAGCATGGAGGTTCCTCAAAATGTTGAAAATAGAACTGCCCTATGACCCAGCAATTGCACTATTGGGTATTTACCCTAAAGATACAAACGTAATGATCCAAAGGGGCACATGGACCCGAATGTTTATAGCAGCAATGTCCACAATAGCCAAATTATGGAAAGAACCTAGATGTCCATCAACAGATGAATGGATCAAGAAGACGTGGTATATATACACAATGGAATACTATGCAGCCATCAAAAGAACTGAAATCTTGCCATTTGCGACAACATGGATGGAACTAGAGCGTATCATGCTTAGCAAAATAAGTCAAGCAGAGAAAGACAACTATCATATGATCTCCCTGATATGAGGAAGTGGTGATGCAACATGGGGGCTTAAGTGGGTAGGAGAAGAATAAATGAAACAAGATGGGATTGGGAGGGAGACAAACCATAAGTGACTCTTAATCTCACAAAACAAACTGAGGGTTGCTGGGGGGAGGGGGTTTGGGAGAAGGGGGTGGGATTATGGACATTGGGGAGGGTACGTGCTTTGGTGCTGTGAAGTGTTTAAACCTGGTGATTCACAGACCTGTACCCCTGGGGATAAAAATATATGTTTATAACAAATAAAAAATTTAAAAAAAAAAAAAAAAGTAAAAACAGGTCAAAAGAATAGCCATAAGACTTTGGTCTTATGAATTCTAGTCAATAGCAGAAGTGTGTGTGTGTGTGTGTGTGTGTGTGTGTGTGTGTGTCTTTTATCACATAAAGATAGTAAAAATCCTGTATCAGAAATAACACTCTCACATTCAAAAAAAATTTTATTTCAAAATAAAGTAAGTCATGGGGATTAAAAGTATAGCACAGGGAATATAGTCAATAATACAGTAATAACTTTGTATGGTGACAATTATGATATGTATGATAATAACTATAGTTATCACAGTGAGCATTTTATAATGTGCAATAGTCAAATCACTATGGTGTAAACTTGAAGTTAATATTATATTGTCGACTATGCCTTAATTAAAAATAAAATAGAGAAAAAATATATTTTCACATTAATAGTATTTTTCACTCACTGACCAAAGTAAAGCAATAGATTTTAATCAGCATTTTTTGCTTTAAATTAGCTTATATATGGAAAAATTCAGTCTTTTGTAAGCCACTTTGAAGACAGAAAAGACTCTGGACTAGACCTTGAGATCTTTAGGACACAGAAAGAATAGATATTTACCCTCAAAAAAATCCAGAGAAAATGCTTTCTATTGACCCCTGTGAGAAAACAGTCACTCTCCCAAGATTTTCAACATTATATTCAGATTCTTAAAATCTCAAGGGACTAAAGATAAAACATTAAGTCAGAAAAAGATATGTGAAAGACAGTTTTAACCATTTTGCATTTTTTCCGTAAGAATATAAGCCAAAGAAGGAATAATTTCATAAAAGACTATTCTCCAAAACATACAAAGAAAGAACTCTTAAAACTTGATTTAAAAATACCAAATAACTTAACAGGCAATTGGCCAAAAAGAAATACAGATACCAAATAAGTTAATGAAGAGATGCTTCATATCACGTATCATCAGGAAAATGCAAGTTAAGTCAAGATTCTTATCTATGTACTTACTAAAATAGCTCAAACCCAAAACACTGAAAACATTAAATGCTGGTGAAGATGTGAAGCAACAGAAACTCTCATACATTGCTGATGAATGCAAAATGGTACACCTACTTTGGAAAAGGGCTGTCGGTTTCTTACAAAACTAATCATGCTCTTACCATAAGATCCAGCAGTCATGCACCTTGGTATTTACCCAAAGGAGTTGAAAACTTACATCCACACAACAATCTGCATATGAGTGTTTGTAGCAGATTTACTCATTATTGCCAGAACTTGGAAGCAACCAAGATGTCCTTCAATGGCTAAATTAAATTATTAAGTTGGGTTAATATCTAGACAATGGAATACTATTTTATGCTAAAAAGAAATGTTCTATAAACCATGAAAAGAGAGAAGTAAACTTAAATGCATATTGCTAAGTGAAGGAAGTCAATCTGGAAGGTTCCATACTGTATGATTCCAACAATATGACATTCTAGAAAAGGTGCTTTGAGACAGTAAAAAGATCAGTGGCTGTCTGGGATGGGTCAGTAAAGAGATGAAAAGGCAGAGTAAAAAAGATTTTTAGAGCAGTAAAAATATTCTGTATGATATTATAATGATGGACACATATCACTATACCTTTTTCCAAACCCACAGAATGAATACCCAGAGTCAACTTTGAGATAAACAATAAACTTTGAGTGATTATAATGTGTCCATATAGACTCATCTTTAGTTTGAAAAAAAAAAAGTACCACGTGGTGAGTGATGTTGATCGTAGGAGTAGACTGTGCATGTGTGGGAGTAGAGGGTATGTGGGAAATTTCTGTACTTTCAGTTTTATTACAATCCTAAAACTGCTAACAAAATATAAAAAAATAAAAGTAGCATCATCTATAGCATTTTCTTGCTGAGCTTAGTTTTGTTCAAATCATGAATAACTGTCTTTCCAGGTTAGGATAGAAGTTTAAAGAGATTTTGTTTGCACTAATAAAGATTTTGTAATCCTCAGGAAGAAATGAGATCAAACTGATCTACACTTTCCTCATACTGTGTATGATACCATGTATCATAGTGGACTGCAACTACTCTTACTTTTCACCCACCAAACGATGCATGTTCCATAAAAACCACTTCTTATTTATTAAACCCCCACTTTCTAACATAGTGCTTGGCACAATGAACAATAAATGTCAAACGAATATTGGTGAAGAGAGGTGGAAATTTTCCCAAGGTCAGATTCTGAAAGAAATTATAAATATTGTTGGAATTGGTTAAATGCAAAACAAAACAAACAAACAAAAAAACCTAGAATCACTATAGACAGAAAAAAAATCCTTTTTAATGCTAAGGAGAATTGCTCACTTTATTTCAGCAACCATCATTTATATGATTTGCATTTTAAAAAAATTCCCATGAGTTTTGGGAAGTCACCTTTTCTAACAGAGGCAAGTATTATCCTTTGAAACATATCATGTTAGGACATCAGTCATCTTATGAAAGATGTATTAATGTTCCTGTTTATTGATCTGACCTCAACACTTCTAAACGGTAAATAAAATGTTTTCTCCACATTTAGTCTTATAATCTGATTCTTTTTGGATGGATTTATACTGTCTACTCCATTCTCTAGGTTTTTACATTAAATCCTGCTTTGTTTCCAAGAAACTTAGTCCCATCTTGACTTATTTTTCTTTTAAAATATTTTCAAGATGACACCAGCTTCACTGTACAGAGGAGAAATGTAAAGTTGGGTTCTTAAATTGGATTTGAATACCTTTCTTCTTCCTTTATTTTAACTGAGAAATAAAAATCCTCCACTTATACACTTTGACATGATTAATCCCATCAGTTAACTCTGTATCATGGAACAAAATCACCTTTAGAAAATGATGGAAAATAAAATAGATGGTGGGTATCTTTATTCTCTGATACTTTTGCCAGACCCCAAAGGAACAGGAGGAAAACACTGGGTGCTTACCTTCCTCAAAAGCAACAGCTGTTTCTCTCAACTAAAGAAAAGGCCATTGCTCTTGAGTACCTAAACCACCTTTAAATTCTTCCTTTTTCCCACTTTGCTCTTGCACTGTACTCTAACATTTATAAACTTTCCATATGGCAAAGCAGATGAGGGTCCCTTTGGGGATATCTTGTAAATACCAAATGAAATATCATAAGTGATAAAATGTTACAGTTGTCTAATTCTTAAAGCTTCAAATGTTTCCCATGGTCTCTTCACTGTGGTCTCAGATGTGCAGCAGCAAAATCATCCTCCTTCCTGTTGAACTGTAACAATTTACACATTCTTTCCTGAATTTCAACCTTCAATTGAAGCAGTACAAACAAAGCATCATAGCAGTGGGAAAACAATGAAAACATTTCACCTGGGAAACAATAAATGTGTACAAATGAGTACAAAATAGGCCAACACTAAGAGAAAACTTCATCTAAATTTAAGGAAGGGAGGAAAAAACCTCCAAAGGTGATTGTCAGTGGGCATGAGAAATAAATCCCAAAATAAATCCCTGAAAATCCATTCATGTCCTTAGTATTTAACCACAAACAAGATAATACAGATAAGCAAGTAAATCATCTACATGAAGTCTCTTAAGTTTAAAAAAATCTGAAAACGATACTTAAACTTCTGGAAAAATGGGAAAGTACGTATCACCTGAAAATAAAGGTGGGGAGGGACGCCTGGGTGGCTCAGTTGGTTGGACGACTGCCTTCGGCTCAGGTCATGATCCCGGAGTCCCGGGATCGAGTCCTGCATCAGGCTCCCAGCTCCATGGGGAGTCTGCTTTGCTCTCTGACCTTCTCCTCGCTCATGCTCTCTCTCACTGTTTCTCTCTCAAATAAATAAATAAAATCTTTAAAAAAAATAAAATAAAAGGTGGGGAGGTAAATGTTCAGTAAATGAACAGTAAATGTTCATGTTGCATTTTACTAAAAACTACTATATAGAAGTAGGTTGGCTCTGGGATGAACACACCTACTACAATTAGAGGAACTCTACAAATTATGCTGAATCGAATGAAATGAAATTGCTACATTATCACAGAGTGAAACTCACTGGCCAATAACTCAGACAAATATTTTCTACTACTAAACCTAAGAATAAAAATGGTTGTGTTGAAGACAAAGTTTCTAGAGATCCATAGATCCAACAGATTCATTCTCAAGTTAAAACTCTTATGAAAAGTAGAACAAAAATATTTGCCCATGGCTCTGCCTATTTTTCTTTTCTAAATATTGTCCCTAATGAGTGTTGTCTCTTTTTTCAATGACTTTTTACATCCAAGCAAACTGGAAAATTGAGATGGTTCAGATGGAAGCAGATATTTTGCCTAAATTATCTGAATAAGTGTTTTAAACTTTTACTTTGCTATGGTTCTATCAACTTGGCCTCTATGCACTGAAGTCTCTTGAATCATTTAAATTATTTTTATCCTTGATAATTTGTCATCAGCTTTGTTTCAGAAATTGAGCAATCTGTGCAACTGCCTTTAAATTTAATATTTTTTTAAGGTGGAGACTTTACTAAATATGGAGAATAAAAATATCAATGTGAAAAGATATATAAATGTGATTCAGTGCCAACCAAAAGGAGTTCAAACACATAGATTTTCAAATAAAAACATATAAACAGTGGTATGTTCTATAACTATATTAATACTACAGTTACATAGAATTAAAGTTTGAACTATTAACAGAGATCTGTGGGCACACAGAAGCCTGGAGAAGCTGATCTGCGCCATAGTCAGATGAGAGAATACACATGCAAGTCATTTATAAACTTTATCAGAGTTGGTACTCAAACTAGAAACCCACTCATTTCCAATAAGACACACCATCAAATGGGCTCTGGTCAAATGCCCATAAATCTTGGATCAAATAAGCTGGACCACTGCAGTGTAATAAAAAGTATATTGAGGCTTTTTTCCTAGTTCATAACACAGACCCCCTAAAGCCCTTGGAATTTCCCGAGTGATAGGAGTGTCTTTCACTTTTGGTAATGAGGCCCTTCAGCAATACTTGAGTTTACTGATAGCGAGGTGATAAGAGTTGGCCCTAGATGTCTTCAGGATGGTGGCTGGATGCCAGAAGAACCAACCATGTGATTAGAGAGCTGGAAATTTCAGCCTCCCTTCACTGATCTCTGAGAGGGGAGAAGGGCTGGGGGTTACGTTCAATCACCAATGATATAATCTACCATGCCAACACAATGAACCCTCTATAAATACCCCTAAACAAACGGGGTCAAAGAACTTCTGGTTAGGTTACTATATCAAGGTGCTGAAAGGGTGGTATGCCCATAAAGGGCATGGAAGGCCATATATCTCCTAACACACACCTCGCCCAATGCATCTCATCTGGCTCTTCCTGAGTTATACCTTTACGATAAAGTGGCAATAGTGAGTATTTTCCTGAGCATTTTCCTGTGTTCTATGAGTTCTAGCAAATTACTGAAACTGGTGTTCATGGGAATCCCCAAATTTATAGCTAGCAGGACAGAAATGTAGGTAGCCTGAGCACCCCATTTGTGGCTGGTTTCTGAAGTGGAGACAGTCTTAGAGTACTGACCCCTTCATCTGTGGGGACTGACACCAACTCCAGGAGTTAGTGTCAGAATTGAATTGTTAGATACTCAGTTGGTGTCAGAGATTTGGAAGAATTGGTATGAAAAGGACACTACACATTCGAGGTCAGGAGAAAAAAACCTCTTGTCGGTTTGTGAATTTTAGCAATTCTTCTGCCATTCCAGAGTTCAATCTACTTTTAGATATAAGAAATATTATCAAAAGCCAAAGGTTTCTATGCTAAACTGATTAGCCATTCCTCCTCTGAGATTTAGTATTTACCGCATTATATTATGATTTTCTGTTTATTGGCTCTCCACCCCCACCCCTACCACAGGAATCTGAATTCCTGGAAGGTAGGAATCATGTTTCTTGCACTTGACATATTATGGGCACTCAATAAATGCTGGTTTAATAAAAGGAAGAAATCTCTGATCGGAACAGTAATGGCTCTTAGCAGAAGCAAATTATCATTTTCATAACCATAACCTCTCCTTTAAACTATGATAATTGAACTGTAGAAGATTTGGAATGGCACAATAACTTTCTGCACTTGGGCAGTACCTACAAGGCTATTTACAAAATCTGAAAAAGTTATACAACATTTATTATGTTTATAATACACTGAAAATACTAAATGTTAATGAGTATGAGGAATGACTGAAATCTCAAACTGCTGGTAGGAGTGCAAAGCGGTGTGACCACTTCTGAAAATAGTTTGTCAGTTTCTTATAAAGTTTAACATGTAGTTACCATAAAACCCAGCAATCACACTCTTGGTATTTACCAAAGAGAAATGAAAACATATGCACATATGCACATTTGCATGCAAATATTATAGCAGTTTTCTGCATAATCACCAAAACAGGTTGAGGGGAAAGCAAAATCCAGCTGGTGAATAAACTGTAGTATATTCATACAATTGAGTTTTACTCAGCAACAGGAGCAAACTACTAATACAATCAAGAACATGGATAAATATCAAAAATACTATGCTAGGTGAAAGAAACTAAGTTTAAAAATATACATAGGGTAGGATTCTATTTATATGCCATTCGGAAAAGGGCAAAACTATGAACAGAAAGCAGATCACTGGTTGCCTAGGGTTGGATATCAAAGAGTAGATTGAATGCCAAGAGGCACAAGGGAAATTTTGAGGGTGATGGAAATGTTCGGTATCTTGATTACAACAGTGGTTAAGTACTACATATGTTTATCAAAACTCATTAACCTAACCATTTAAGAAGGATGACTCCTATCAAACACAAATTATACCTCAATAAACCCTGACTGCAAGAAATTACAATCTGCTTCTAATCTTGCAATTTTTAAGTTGGAAAATATTTAAATTAAAACATTGTTCCAAGTTTTAGGGTTTTGCCCTTGCTACATGTTTCCAGGACATGGAAATGGAAATAGAAATTTCCAGTAGTAGAAATTTCCAACTTTGTATGGTGTTAACCTGAAACTTGAAATTAAAATATTACTTTTACTTTATTATTTCCTTGCCACATTAAGAACGTTGTGATTGAGGGTAGAGGCAATTAAAGTGAATCTACATTCCTATGACTTGGTATTTTATTCTAGTTAATAAAACCAAAATATTCTGTATTTAGATATGACTCCATAATCAACCATGAGACCAGATGCATGGGTTTTGTTATTTAAGCCAGCTCCATCCATCCATCCACAAGGAGGAGTAACTCAAGAAAATCTCCAAATCCAAAGTGAATGTTCATCAGCCTTGGCCAAAGTCTCTAACTTTACACAGCACCTCAAAAAAAAAAAAAAAAAAAAAATCACCCTTTAGAAGTAACATATTTAATTTGATGCATGTTCTACAGAGTTTCTCTACCAAATCTATAAGTAGCTGCTTTATTGACACAGAACTACCAGAATTTCTCAAACAATATTGCCAACACGGACAAGAAGAAAAGCTGTGTAAGAAAATGAAATGGCCTAAAGCCTTATTCTAAGGGTATTGACTTTCAAATATTGTTAACACTTAGAACTTCAAAATTAAAGTGGAATGCACTCTCCTCTAAAGAACATTCTGCTTCCAATATTAAGATGTAGAATGCAGAATTCTCAATAAGATACTTTAGGTATTAGTTAACCAGTATTATGTTACCCAGCACCAATTTTTTAAAAAGAAGAAAGAGGGGCGCCTGGGTGGCTCAGTGGGTTAAGCCTCTACCTTCTGCTCAGGTCATGATCCCAGGGTCCTGTAATTGAGCCCTGCATCGGGCTCTCTGCTCAGCAGGGAACCTGCTTCCCCTCTCTCTCTGCCTGCCTCTCTGCCTACTCTGATCTCTGTCTGTCAAATAAATAAATAAGTAATAATAATTTAAAAATAAAAAAAATAAAAAGAAGAAAGAAAAGGAAAGACACAGAAAGAAGAAAATGTTTTGCTCCAAGTGGAAAAACACTGCTGTAGATTCTAAATAATGGCCTGAGAGAATTCATACTTCTCTGCAATTCTGAACACAGTCTCTCTAATATTTCAGGATTTTAAGGGGAAGAAGGAACACTGATACCTAAAATCTGTAATGATGATGTTTCCTCCCATCTTATATCCCTGTCTGACAGATTTTAAGTTATTAGCAAGTTAAAATAAGGTGATGTGCTTCTCACCTGATTCTTTCTTTTGCCCATCTAAAACAGATTACTCATTTTCTTTAAAACCAATTTTCCTTCTTGACTGTCCTATTTCTGCCAATCATATGATTATTTATATAATCTCTGACCCTCCCACACTTAAATCCCATGGAGCAATCTGCTACCCAACCCTGCCTTAGGAATCTTTCCACACCGCCCTTAACACCTTCATAACATTTCACTCAGACCAGTTGCTGCGTACTCATTTGGCTTCACCACCTCACATTTTTACTCACTCAATCCATCCAACTATTGCTTCCAATGTTATCTGCTTTCACAAAAATAATGTGTGTAGGTCATTCTCACAAAGAAAAAATTTCAATGGCTCCAGAATGTCACAGGTCAAAATATTTAACTGGTCAAAACTTAACAACATTTCAAAATACAACCCATTATCTCCAAAATTCTGCCACTTATTTACCTAAATTAACCCTCTATTTCTTTTTTTTTTTTTTTAAGATTTTATTTATTTATTTGACAGAGAGAGATCACGAGTAGGCAGAGAGGCAGGCAGAGAGAGAGAGAGGAGGAAGCAGGCTCCTGCTGAGCAGAGAGCCTGATGCGGGACTCGATCCCAGGACCCCGAGATCATGACCTGAGCCGAAGGCAGCGGCTTAACCCACTGAGCCACCCAGGCGCCCTTAACCCTCTATTTCAAACTACCCTTTCTTCTCTTTAGCACATGCTGTATCCAATACAAATTCATATTTTTGCTAAGAAACAACAATAACAACAACAAACCAGGGGATTCAGAAACAACTTGGCTTAAAACCTCCTTAAGACTTCTTTTAAGGCACATCCTCCCAGGGTGTCTGGGTGGCTTAGTTATTAAGTGTCCGCCTTCAGCACAGGTCATGATCCCGGGGTCCTAGGATCAAGCCCCATGATGGGGTCTTAGGATGGAGCCCTGTGTCAGGCTCCCTGCTCAGTAGGAAGCCTACTTCTCCCTCTTGCTCTGCTTATGTTCCATCTCTCACTGTCTCTCTCTGTCAAATATATAAATAAAATCTTAAAAAAAAGAATGTCCTCCAGACTCTTTTCTCTCTTGGGAACTTCTCATTCCTCAGTGCTGAGTTTAAGTCCCATGTACTTGGTTAGGCCTATTCCGGCCTCCACAGTCCTCAGTTCCTCAGTGCACTCTCTCCCCAACAAGTGTGGAACATGTCTGCATCATTCCTCTGGAACATAATATATGTCATGGTCTATCATCTGTGTTTGTGTATGTTCAGAAAACAACATATGCAGAAATATGGGGATTATTAAATATATATTTGGATTTATATACTATGTACGTATTTCTACTCATAAAGTTATATATCTAAACAAACTCAAGCCAAGGTTATATAGGTGTCTCAACATTTTTTTGCAATAGCAAAATTTGAAAACAAACAACACTGAAAATTAGAATAGTTACATCAATTATGGCCAATCCAGTAATGAAACACCAGGTGACTGTTTAAAATGTTGGTTTTGATGAATATTTAATATTTGATGACTATTTAATAACATGGAAAAATCTCACACTATCATGTTGAGGTAGAAAAGACACAAGTTTAATCTTTAAGTGTGTGTGTGTGTGTGTGTGCGCGCGCGCGCATATATATACATGTAAGTGTGTGTATGTGTGTATGTATATGTATATATATGTATATATGTATACGTGTATGTATATGTATATGTATGTGTGTGTATATATATATGTATACACACACATGCACACATATATATATAAAAATCATTCCAATTCTGTTTTAAAATATGTACAACAAAACGTTTTGGAGGAAATAGACCAAAATGTTAAAGATAATAGTAGAGTTTTTAATCTATGTTTTATAATTTCCATGAACTCCTTTATAATTGAACATGTATTAATTTAATAAGCGAAAATAAAGGTGAAGTTCTTCCTTAAAAATCACAGTTCTGAAGGAATCTAGATCTCTAAAATCATAGTTTGCATAAGAGAAGCCACAAAACAGCTGGGTACTAAAGATGCCATTTTATGCAAATTACTTTTAAGTAGTGTCAAAGGCCAGCTCCAACTGGAAACCTGACCACTTTCTCTCTAATTTAGGAAATTCAGTGAAAGGGAGCCCTCTTATGACTGGAAAAACAACCAGGGAGGTTCAGAAAGTACACAGAAATTTAACCTCTTTATTCTTTCCTGTCCTTTGTAAAAGAGAAATAAGAGAGTTGCAACCAAAAGCCCGAAAAACTGACAGAGCTACCAAGGGAGAGCTTTTACTAAAAGCAGAAACAGGAAACGATTTTAATGTAACTTAAAAGAATAGGATTTAATTACAAGGGACTATTCCAATGTAGTGTGTGTATGTAAGATTCTTATTAGAGTAAGAATCAAATGTGTTAAGAATCTACCTAAGAGAAAAAGAAGGCAGATGATCAGACTTAGCCTCCCAGGTGCCCAGGCAAGTCATTTCATATCTGTGTTTTGATTTCCTCTGGGGCAATACAGAATGGTGCTAGTTAAGAACATGACCACCAGAGTGAGTTTGCATTCTGGTTCTGCTACATTGTAACTTTTTATTTTTTAATATTTTATTTATTTATTTGACACTCAGAGATCACAAGTAAGCAGGGAGGCAGACAGAGAGAGAGGAAGGGAAGCCCCGATGCGGGGCTCTATCCCAGGACACTGGCATCATGACCTGAGCCGAAGGCAGAGGCTTTAACCCACTGAGCCACCCAGGCGCCCGTACATTGTAACTTTTTGACCATGTAAGATAAATGACCTTCTCCACACCTAAGTTTCTACCTGTAAAATGGGGATAATTCTACCTCATCAAGTTACAATAAATAAATGAGTTAATATGTATAAAAACTGACAGTAGAATATTTAGTACTCTAAAGGTGTTTATAATTTTTTTACCTTTAAAATGAGTTTTTACAAAATCTACAAGTTTCCTTTTAGTTCTAAAATTTGCAGATTTGAGGGTTTTAATTACTACTTGATGTTATCATGTTTATATAATTTGATAAGGAATTACATTTTCAGTTTTAATTTTAAAAATAAGGAATAACATCACCAGGATGGCAACATAGGTCATTTTTTACTTCATTCCCTTTTACAAGAATGAGTAACAACTATTCAAAAGCAAAATAGCACTAAGAGAATCCTAGAACATGGGGATGAAATTGAAGCATCCCCTGGACCACAGAGACCAATAAAGAGGCCAGTACAGCACCACACAAAAGGGTATCCCCTGAGCCTCCAGTTCTTCTAGTGGAAAAAGAGAGCCCAGTCGAGACAAGAAGCCCTGTCCACCATTGTGGGTCACTTTGCAGAAACGCCATTCTGATCTTATGCCACAGAGATTGCAGGGGAATCTGTGGGGTTCAACCGGTAGGTATCTGATCATGATGGAAAAGCAGAGAGGCTTGCAACAAGCAGCACACAGGTCTTGGCCAACAGGGTTCACATCTGCAATGCCCAAGTGGTAATCTGAGCCAGTGTCTTTACTCATCTCTAGAACCAAGGCAGAGGCACATTCTCATCAGGAACCTCTGTTGGGTAGAGATTTGTCTGATTCCAATCCTCAAAGGAGGAGTTATTCCCACCACGAGGCAAGGAGCTGGTCATAGCCCCATCACTGTGGAGAGTGTCTTCTGGTCCCATCTGTGCATAAGGGCTGGTGACAATTCCTAGAAGCTGTGTGACCCAGCAGGGCTTGAACCAAGAAGCAGGCAAACAGAGGAGATCATCACTAGAGCAAAGTCTGTCTCAGCATAGAGGCTTCGTGGGTTATGCCCAGGCAGGGGCTTAATTTCTAGTGAAAGCTGAGGGTGGCTCTTGGTTGGGCAACTGAGAAAAGCCTGGAGTGGCCCCTCCCTGTCTTTCCCCAGCAACACAGCTGCTACAGTCTCAGTCACCGTAGAAAATGTATTTCAGCCCCATGGGAAATGAAGGGCTGGTGACAACGGGAGGTTCTGCGGCTCAGCTGCACTCAAGCCAAGAGGCAGGCACGAAGAACTGATAATTTACAGAGCTAAGCCAGTGACCCTATTCCAAGAAACTTGGAGTATGTATTGGCTTGAGATAAGCTAAGAGCTTTACCAGTTTTAGAGCTGCTTCCACCACTGCACTCAAACAGGATTTTCTTTCTTTTTTTTTTTTTTGTTTGTTTCAAGTTTTTATTTAGATTCTAGATAGGTAACATATAGTGTAATATTAATTTCAGGAGTAGAACTGAGCAATTCATCACTTACATATACCTGATGCTCATCACAAGTGCCCTCCTTAATCCCCATCACCTATTTAGCCCATCCCTAACTCTCGCCTCCCCTCCAGCAACACTCACTTTGTTCTCTAGTGTTAAAAGTCTCTTTATGGTTTTCCTTTTTCTCTCATCTTTCCCCTATGTTCACCAAACAGGGAATTTTTTTTTTTTTAATTTTTATTTATTTATTTATTTATTTGTTTGTTTGTTTGTTTTTATTTCCAGCATGACAGTATTCATTATTTTTGCACCACACCCCGTGCTCCATGCAATCCGTGCCCTCTATAATACCCACCACCTGGTACCCCAACCTCCCATCCCTCGTCCCTTCAAAACCTTAAGATTGTTTTTCAGAGTCCATAGTCTCTCATGGTTCACCTCCCCTTCCAATTTCCCCCAACTCCCTTCTCCACTCTAAGTCCCCATGTCCTCCATGCTATTTGTTATGCTCCACAAATAAGTGAAACCATATGATAATTGACTCTCTCTGCTTGACTTATTTCACTCAGCATAATCTCTTCCAGTCCCGTCCATGTTGCTACAAAAGTTGGGTATTCATCCTTTCTGATGGAGGCATAATACTCTATCCCCAGGGGTACAGGTCTGTGAATCACCAGGTTTACACACTTCACAGCACTCACCAAAGCACATACCCTCCCCAATGTCCATAATCCCACCGCCTTCTCCCAAACCCCCTCCCCCCAGCAACCCTCAGTTTGTTTTGTGAGATTAAAAGTCACTTATGGTTTGTCTCCCTCCCAATCCCATCTTGTTTCATTTATTCTTCTCCTACCCACTTAAGCCCCCATGTTGCATCACCACTTCCTCATATCAGGGAGATCATATGATAGTTGTCTTTCTCTGCTTGACTTATTTCGCTAAGCATGATACGCTCTAGTTCCATCCATGTTGTCGCAAATGGCAAGATTTCATTTCTTTTGATGGCTGCATAGTATTCCATTGTGTATATATACCACATCTTCTTGATCCATTCATCTGTTGATGGACATCTAGGTTCTTTCCATAGTTTGGCTATTGTGGACATTGCTGCTATAAACATTCGGGTGCATGTGCCCCTTTGGATCACTACGTTTGTATCCTTAGGGTAAATACCCAATAGTGCAATTGCTGGGTCATAGGGCAGTTCTATTTTCAACATTTTGAGGAACCTCCATGCTGTTTTCCAGAGTGGCTGCACCAGCTTGCATTCCCACCAACAGTGTAGGAGGGTTCCCCTTTCTCCGCATCCTCGCCAGCATCTGTCATTTCCTGACTTGTTGATTTTAGCCATTCTGACTGGTGTGAGGTGATATCTCATTGTGGTTTTGATTTGTATTTCCCTGATGCCGAGTGATATGGAGCACTTTTTCATGTGTCTGTTGGCCATCTGGATGTCTTCTTTGCAGAAATGTCTGTTCATGTCCTCTGCCCATTTCTTGATTGGATTATTTGTTCTTTGGGTGTTGAGTTTGTTAAGTTCTTTATAGATTCTGGACACTAGTCCTTTATCTGATATGTCGTTTGCAAATATCTTCTCCCATTCTGTCAGTTGTCTTTTGATTTTGTTAACTATTTCCTTTGCTGTGCAAAAGCTTTTGATCTTGATGAAATCCCAATAGTTCATTTTTGCCCTTGCTTCCCTTGCCTTTTGCGTTGTTCCTAGGAAGATGTTGCTGCGGCAGAGGTCAAAGAGGTTGCTGCCTGTGTTCTCCTCAAGGATTTTGATGGATTCCTTTCACACATTGAGGTCCTTCATCCATTTTGAGTCTATTTTTGTGTGTGGTGTAAGGAAATGGTCCAATTTCATTTTTCTGCATGTGGCTGTCCAATTTTCCCAGCACCATTTATTGAAGAGGCTGTCTTTTTTCCATTGGACATTCTTTCCTGCTTTGTCGAAGATTAGTTGACTGTAGAGTTGAGGGTCTATTTCTGGGCTCTCTAGTCTGTTCCATTGATCTATGTGTCTGTTTTTGTGCCAGTACCATGCTGTCTTGATGAGGACAGCTTTGTAATAGAGCTTGAAGTCCGGAATTGTGATGCCACCAACGTTGGCTTTCTTTTTCAATATCCCTTTGGCTATTCGAGGTCTTTTCTGGTTCCATATAAATTTTAGCATTATTTGTTCCATTTCTTTGAAAAAGATGGATGGTACTTTGATAGGAATTGCATTAAATGTGTAGATTGCTTTAGGTAGCAGAGACATTTTCACAATATTTATTCTTCCAATCCAGGAGCATGGAACATTTTCCCATTTCTTTGTGTCTTCCTCAATTTCTTTCATGAGTACTTTATAGTTTTCTGAGTATAGATTCTGTGTCTCTTTGGTTAGGTTTATTCCTAGGTATCTTATGGTTTTGGGTGCAATTGTAAATGGGATTGACTCCTTAATTTCTCTTTCTTCTGTCTTGCTGTTGGTGTCGAGAAATGCAACTGATTTCTGTGCATTGATTTTATATCCTGACACTTTACTGAATTCCTGTATAAGTTCTAGCAGTTTTGGAGTGGAGTCTTTTGGGTTTTCCACATATAGTATCATATCATCTGCGAAGAGTGATAATTTGACTTCTTCTTTGCCGATTTGGATGCCTTTAATTTCCTTTTGTTGTCTGATTGCTGAGGCTAGGACCTCTAGTACTATGTTGAATAGCAGTGGTGATAATGGACATCCCTGCCGTGTTCCTGACCTTAGCGGAAAAGCTTTCAGTTTTTCTCCAAACAGGGAATTTAATATGCAGCCCTACTCACTGCTCAATATGGTCTTCAGCCTGTCTGACTTCAGAACCTAACCAGAGTACACAGAAAACTATATAGCCCATCCAACTGAACTATGTCACTGGCACTTGAACATAGAGCACAGCACAGAGAATCCCCTGTCTGTACAGCAAAAAGGATGGCCTTACCTGGCCAGGGAATTCACTGCTTGCACTTACTGACTCAGGTCTCCAAACAATAAGCTGTGTATGTCCTGGGTCCTGTTCTGCTGCCCTGCCAAGGCAGGGAAGTTAGTTCAAAGTCCCATCTAGTTCTAAATAATACCCTATAGCTCCTAAAGAAACCAGAAAAGAAAAAACAAAAACAAAAAACCTGAGGCTAGTTTAGAAGAATTTCCTAATGAAGATTTTCTGATAAAGATTAGAATAGAAATAAATTAAAGAGAATAGGAAAACAACAGAAAAATTTAACCAAACTAAAAGCTGGTTCTTTGAAAGGATCAACAAAATTGACAAACTCTTAGATAGACTAATCATGGAAAAAAAAAGATAAAGACCCAAATAAACAAAATTATAAATAAAGAAGGAGACATTATAATGGAAACCACAAAGATTTAAAGGATGGTAAAAGGCTACTGTCAACAACATATGCTAAAAAACTGGACAACCTAGAAGGATTGGAGAAATATTTAGAAACATACAATGTACCATGACTAGATCAGGAAGAACTAGAATATCTGAACAAATCGAATATCCAAACATAGGGATAAAGCTCCTTGGTAATGATTTTTTTTTTAATGACACCTAAAAGCACAAGCAACAAAACTAAAAACAAACAGGTAGGACTACATAAAACTAAAAAAAACAAAAAACAAAACAAAACTTTTGCACAGCAAAAGAAATCATCAACAAAGAGAAAGAAAACCCATGAAATGGGACTTAATATTTGCAAATCATATATTCAAATATGGGGTTAATATCCAAAATATTTAAAGAACTGATACAACTCAACAGCATGAAATGAATGAATGAATGAGTACATGAATAGCCCAATTTAAAAACCAGTAAAGGGCCTGAATTGGCATTTCTCCAAAGAAGACATACAAAAGTCCAACAGGTACATGAAAAGATGCTCAATATCACTTGCCATTAGGGAAATTCATTAGGGAAATTCAAATCAAATTCAAATCAAAACCACAATGAGATATCACCTCACACTTGTTAGGATGGCCACCAACAAAAAGACAAGAGAAAACAAATGCTGGTGGAAATATGATGAAAAGATAACCTAGGAATATTGTTGGTAGGATTGCAAATTATTATAGCTACTATAGAAAACAATATGGGGGCTTCTCAAAAAATTAAAAATATAACACCCATATGAGTCAGCAATTCCATTTCTGGATATTTATCCAAAGGAAATGAAAATGCTACCTCAAAAAGATATCTGCACCCTCATATTAGTTGTGAAACTGATTATTACCACACCCAAGACATGAAAACCACCTAAGTGGTTAAATGGATAACTGGATAAAAAAGTTGTGAGATATCTGTCTGTGTATCTAGCTAGCTAGCTAGCTATCATGAAATACTATTCAGCCATAAGACATAAGGAAATCTCACCATTTGCAACACGAATGGAACTTGAAGGCATTGTGCAAAGTGAAATAAGTCAGGATAAAACAAGTACTATATGATCTCATATGAGGAATTTAAAAAAAAGAAGCTCATAGAAAAAGAGATCAAATTTGTATTTAGCAGCAGCAGAGGGTAAGGAGAAGGGGAATTGGAGGAAGGTGGTCAAAAGTTACAAACTTCCAACTGTAAGACAAATACTAGGGATCTAATATGTACAACATGATGACAATAGCTAACACTGCTAAATGATACATAGGTAAGTTGTTAAGAGAGTAAATCCTAGAAGTATTCATCACAGAAAACCATTTTTTTCCTTTTTTTGTTTCTTTTTTTCTTTCTTCTCTTTTTATTGTCCCTATATGTGAAGACAAATGTTAGCTAAATCTACTGTGGTAACCATTTCATGATATATGTAAATCAAACCATCATGCTTTATGCCTTAAACTTATACAGTGATGTATATCAATTATGTCTCAATAAAACTTAAGAAGATTGTCTAGTCCTGTAAAGAATATTCTCTTTACCATGTTCCATACCTCAGAGAAATGATTTTAGTTTCATAGAGCTATACAGACAATAAAAATCAACTATTTGCCTGACCAAGAATACAAAGAACTGATTAGCATATATAGGGCATCATCTATAACTTTGGGCATGATTACTCTTGTGACATTGAAGCATCTTCAACATGGTTAAATTGTTAATTGGACATTTAGTTTGATATTATACATTATTGATGAATTAAAAGCATACTCTAGGTAACTTCTTTCATAAATTATTTTTTCTTCCCCCAAGCTATAGCAGCTAGGCTCTAAGACATGTTTACTGGATTCATCTTCTTTTGCTGACTATAACTGCCAAAACTTTATTAGATGCTTAAACAAGAAGAAAATGGGGTATTTTAAAAAGCTGGAAACAATCAAGTATTTGCTTTGGCACACAAAAAAGAACATTTCACCCAAACATTCTTTGAGTCCTAAATTCAAAGTCAGCTATGAGTCTTTAGTGTCTTGGATCCCTTTTCCTCCCCCAGCACACCCCCACATTCCTCCAAACACACTTTTAAGGCCTTGGCAATAAAAGGAGGAAGAAAATTAAAATTTGAAATATGTCATCCCATCACTAATAGTATGTGTTATTCCAGAGAAAGCCAGGTGGTGGACACAGGACACAAAGCTGCTACCTTTCAAACTTGAGACTTCATCATTATAGGGGAATCTGAGAAAAGATGCTTCCCATGGCCAAACAGAACACCAGGAAACAATCAGAGTCTTGGTAAGCATAGTGAGCTTCTTGCTGCATTAATCTGCCTCAGAGCCCTTTATTCCCTGTGCACAGAAACATTTAGTAAAGAACAAGAATGAAAGGAAATTATATCAGGGTTTGATGGTCCATTCTGTCATCTGGCTCTTCTTTTTGCAATCATCTCAAAAATGAGATGGGAAACTCTACTTGCCTGTTTTGCAAAATATCAGTATGAAAAAGCAGAGAAAGAGACAGTGTTCTCTCCAGGCTCTCAGGAGGGCTGGCAATGACTATTGTGGTAAATTACTCTACAGAAAAGGTACGTTTTGTGGCTCAGCATTTTCAAGAACAAAGTCATAGAAAGTCTTTCTCAAGGGAAATCACAGTAGGGTACATGAGTAGATTATAGAGCACAAAAGATATCAGAGCCTCAAAATTGTTTTTCAGCAACAAAACAAGTGACACAAGAGAGCTGTTGAAAGATTCAGAGTCTAGTCCCGATTCTAAGAGATGTAATATATTATAAGTTGTCTTGTGAGATTGATATGCTTCTATCAATGGTTAAATTAACTACTCCCCAGTGGAACACAGCATTCTAAGAATTTAACTGCAAAAGCTCTTCTAATGGGAAGTGGTCTGTATATTCACTACAACATTGTCTTCACCTCTGAGAAATGGCTATTCAACAAACTCCCGTAATAGAAATTTCTAAGGTCACATGCTCAGATAGACCTTAACACAGCTGACATCAACTCATATCATTTAGGAAAGAGGGTTCTAGCCAAAGTGAAACTGGATAAAGCGAATGGACTGGAAATTTTTTTAAAAATTCTCTTTTCAGAATCTTGGCAAAGAAAAATTTCTCTCTATTGAGTAACGACAATGAGATCATGGGAAGACCAAAAAGATACTCTGGCTCCCAATGCTTGAAGTTAGAAGCTAGATAGCCAGATCCTACAGGTAAATTGTGATCTCAAAGAAATTACAGTGTGCTAGCGTTTCATCCAAAAATGAAGAAAGAGATTGTACTACAATGATATTGATTATGGCTCCAGCAGAAATTCTTCATCAAAAATGTTCACAAATAAAAATATGAAAAGAAAAAGAACATATGGGCTCAAGAGAAAAGGCTTGAAGATCCATTTTAGCCAGAATCTGCAATCAAGTAGGTCTATGTGTATAACTATAAAGAAAAAAAGAATAGAATAAAGGAGGTAGAAAAAATACTTTAAATAATATGGAGAAAAGAAAAAAAAAAGAGCCAAGGGAGAGGTAAAAGAAGGGAATAAGGCAAATAACAAAGCATTATGAAAATAACAGTGCTGAAATAATAAGGGGTTGTGAAGGCTGTCCAAATAAGTGAATACTAATAAAGATGAGAATCTTAGAGAACTGAGCACAAGGAGGCAATTTAGAAGACTCTTTCCCCTTTGAATCCATAGTTCTTATGGTTGCTATTAAAGTGCCCAAGAAACCCCGCAGCTACTCATTGTAAATTCTACTTTCATGAGAAAAAGGTAAATGAAATTAATCCAGAAATTATTTAGGGGAACACATTATAGCAGACCCAACCATAAATAGACATCTAAATTTACAGGAAAATAAATGATAATGTAAATGATATATTTACATACAAATATGTAAATGATAATTTACAGGAAAATAAATCAAGAAAATTTGGGGTTGACTTTTGTTTACTAAGGCAGAAAAGTATGTAATGCAGTTTTTAAATGTCAACCAAAAATCATTTTTAAAAAGCATCAGTACTTAGAGTTAAGACACAATCGGGAAAATAGGTCACCTATTTATGTTATAGACTTCTAAACTGCATAACTGAGCAACTTCTATATCCTAGTAAAGTGCTCTTCATTTATATACATCAAGGTTATTTTTATATTTACTACTACATATGTGTCTATGTATGAGACATATGTGTCTATGAGGTGAATATAATTACCTCACATACATTATACTTTATGTTATATTCTTATAAAATAAGAGAAAGGCATAAATACACCTTAAACAACTTAACCAAAGGCTCCCAACTGACAACAGAAGAGGGTCTGGGAAGAGTGGATACTAGGAAGGGAGATGACATGTATTCTGACTCAAGAGATTAAAAATGGTAGATAGAATTAAGAGAAGCTTATTTACTATCTTAAACTGAGAAGATGTATTTCCTCTTCTCCATGTATTGAGAAGCTGTATTTATTATCTTAATTGGAGAAGGAAACAAAATATCCATTAAAGAGGACCCATTCCCGTAATTAAGCATTATTTCCCATGAAGGACAAGTGATGCCTTTAAACCCACCATTTGCAGGGTTATGGTTTTTCATTCTTTACCTGGTACTCTTTTGAAGATATTTCTACTTCCCTATTCCCCCTGGACCCCAGAGCACCTGCGGGGCAGGAGGGTAAAACAAGTAGCTCCTTCTGTCTTTTCCCTTCTTTATTTCTGCATCTCCCTCTCTCCTTCAGTTCTTCTCCCTCTAACTCCCCGCTCCCTACCTTCCTCCTTCCCTCCCTTTTGAGCAGTTTTTAGACTCTGATCGCCCACCACCAAAAAAAGATTTGGCATAGCCTGAAAGACTGGTTAGAGCCAAGCCCACTATATTACATATTATTCTCTGTATAACATTAAAAAATTACATAATCTTATGTTCAAGATAAATTTTAGCAGAAATAGTTTCCCAAATCTGTAATGTCACATCACAAGTTATATTTGAATTTTCCTTGTTGCAAAGTTCTTTCTATCATGTTAATAAATATTTGTATATTAGAATTTGTGTTAGTATTCCCATTTGAATTGGGTTTTTTTTTTAAGATTTTATTTATTTGGCAGAGAGAGAGCAAGAGAGGGAACACAAGCAGGGGGAGTGGGAGAGGGAGAATCAGGCTTCCCGCTGAGCAGAGAGCCAGATGCAGGGCTGGATCCCAGGAGGCTGGAGTCATGACCTGAGCCAAAGGCAGAGGCTTAATGACTGAGCCATACAGGTGCCCCTAAAATTCTTTTATAGTGATCAAAACTAGGGCTTCAGAGTCAGACATACCTATGTCTAATTCTGGATATGCTGCTTTTTAGCTGTGTGGTTGTTAGGAAATCATTTAGTATCTTACTTCTTACCCAGTTTTCTCATCTGATTTTAGCTCATATAGTTGTAGTAAGAATTAAATAAGATAATCAAAGGACAACGATTATACTTATCACCTAGTATAGTGATATACAAGTCTCATGATAGTTAGCTTTTTTCCCATTTCCTTTATTTTTTTTCTTTCAGACAGACTCTCCTAAATTGGTATTCATTCTGACATTCTTGTGGGATTTTCAACAGCTTCTCCTCAGTGAAAGACAAATTGTTTTCCGCAGTTAGGAATGGTCGGTGAGGAAGATGGAAGGTTGACTTCAAAGAAAGTTGTGCAAAAATCCCCATAGTGGAAACAAGACCATGGAAAGAGCTGCTAATTAGCAAGCAAGCAGTACAGTGATGTATTATGAGTGTCAAAAACAAAGTAGCAAAGTCAGGACTATTTTTGCTGTGAAGATAGCCAGCCTTCAGGAAGGGCCATGTTTCGTAGTAATTTAATCTGAAAGATATAAATCATGACTGAGAATCTCCCTGCATCAGTAATGGAGAGAAATACCTACATTTGAGCAAGTTTTCCGTGGTAAAAGACAGGTTTCCATACACATCAGATCAGGAAGAACAATTATCAATCAAAGATAACCCCCTTAATACCTGTTTGAAGTGAAATTGGAGGTCAACAAAGGTCAAAAAAGAGAGAGAACTGAATTGTGTCTGTAATTTTAAGGAGCTCTTCACTAGAGAGTATATTTTACAAAGCTTCAGCTGTATGTAATTTTGAAACATTAATGATTTAATGCCTGCCAGACAAAGAAAGAGAAAAGATGTCAAAAATCAAAGACAGATATAACTGTATCATGAAAATAAAAATGGAGGCTGACATCATAATGATGAAAAATCAGTCCAGGACAAAAGTATGCAAACTAAAATAAGGGCAAAATGCAGACTCACATGGTGCCTTAAAAGACTACAACTGTCAACTGATGAAAACAGGAGTATATGTACCATCTGATAGCCAGAAAACAAGGTGTTCACAGAGCACAAAACCAGAAGCTCCAGAATCATCATTTGCTATGCATATAATATGCAATACAGTTCCAAGTTTACTTTCTAAATCATGATGACTTGTCATTTCTATGTTGCAGACAGTAGGGGTGGAGAAGCTTAACCATATTACCCAATCAATGACTATCTGGGCCTATTCGAGCATAAAGTAAATTTTGACACCAACTTGCCTTTCTTACAACATCTTTCAAGACCAGAGAATCCTAAGAATCTATGAAGTCTCAAAATGCATTAAGTGACTAGACACTGAGCATCTATTGTTATGCCTAGACAACTAAGTTTTATGGTGAAATGAAAGGTTAAAATATAAGCAACTACTAGATTGTAACAGTCTTTTTTTTTTTAAAGATTTTATTTATTTATTTGACATACAGAGATCACAAGTAGGCAGAGAGGCAGGCAGAGAGAGAGGAGGAAGCAGGCTCCCTGCTGAGCAGAGAGCCTGATGCAGGGCTCAATCCCAGGACCCTGCAATCATGACCTGAGCTGAAGGCAGAGGCTTTTACCCACTGAGCCACCCAGGCGCCTCTGTTAGAAAATTTATTGAATTTCTCTAGCCCCATTGAGCCACCCAGGTGCCCCTAGATTGTCACAGTCTTAAGGAACAGTTATTTTCTTGAGAGCCCAGATCAGATTTTACTCAATCTCTCTAATCACAGGGGTCTATCTCCTATTAGAATCCCAAAACACATCAAGTGGGCAATGTAGAAAAGTTGGGAAGGAAGGGAAGATAGAGGAAATGAATAGCTAATGGGAAAAAAAAGGGAAAGAATATGTGGCACCCCTACCCTCAATTCTAAAATCTAGATATGGATTCCAAAATATACATATGTCAGTCAAAGCAGACATGCTATATTAGATAAATTAGATAGCACAATGCTCACTAGCCGCTATAACAAACATCCCCCAAATCTCAGTGATTTCATGTCTTTCCTGCAAGTTATAGTCTCCTCAGTGGATCTCCTCCAAGTGGTGACTCAAGAGATCTGAGTTGCTTCCATGTGTTAACTATGCCATGTAGAATCATTATAACTCTTGGAAGTTAAAACTTCCATGTTTTATCTATGCCATCTAGAACACATGATATTCTAGGTCACCAGAGAAGAGCAGTATTATATGGTCACCCCTGGCAGTGGTATACATCAGTTCCACCCACATACTATTGGCCAGAACACAGTCATATACTTCCAAAAAAGCCATTAGGGAAGCTTAAAAAAAAAAAAAAAAAAAAAAAAAGTCTCTGTGTGCTTCCAAGAAGAAGAAACAGAGAGTATCTTATAGTCTTTACCATAGATATTACAAATCAGCAGATGATCCAAATGAGCAGACAGGGAAAGCTCCATGAAAAATATGAATTGAAGCAGGAGGAATAAAGTCACTTCCGGTAGAAGTGATCAAAAGCCTATAGTAGGTCTGTGCAGAGGATACAGGATTAAAGCAAAAGATTAGACTGGTCTAGCTGAAGCAGAGTTTTCTGGTAACTGAAAAGAGACACACTCAGATAAGTAAATTGAAATGATTAGAGAAGATATTTAATGCCCAGAAGCATTGACTTTTCCTTTTAGGTTATGAGCATTTGTTCATAGCTTCTGACTATAAACAGTGAAGAGTATGAAGGGTACGCATGGTCAGTTTTAAAGAAGGAACCACTGGCAACAAGACAACATCTCATTTTCATAAGAATGGGTATTAAAAAGAAGACAACAATCTCAAAATGGAGTCACTAATGCCAAATCCCACATCACCAAATCAAGACTGAACTTATAGTTCGGCTCTCCCAGAAAATGAATCTTAAACCAGGCAATCAGGAGTCACCTGACCAGCACAAGTTGGGTCATCTGCCTGACAGACTCCTGCAATCCCCTAACGGAAATTAACCTTAAAATAACGAACCCACTTTGTTGCTTAGTGTAACTTCCTTGTTCCTGATCCCTGCTGCCTATAAAATTCCTTCATCTTGGAACTCCTGTTCATTCTACTATATTGGATGTCATTTGATTTGAATTTATTTTTGTTCAAATAAACTCATTTTTTTTTTAATTTTTTTATTTTTTTTAAAATGTCTCAACTCAACCCTGGGTACTAGTCCTGGTTCCAATACTTAACCATCTGTGTAAATTTGGACAAGTCCATTAAATCTTGTGTCTCAGTTTATTCACCTGGAAAGTGAGGAAAATTTTACTTATTACGTAAGTAAGTTCTGTGGGTCATTTTCTAAAATATGTGACAGAATAGTAAAGCCATAACATGTGCTGTTATGGTGGGGCATGAATCAATCAAAAATGGAGTATCAAGAGTGGTACAATGGAAATGGAAACCACAGGCAGGGCACAAAGGATAAATTAACAAGATTTGGAGACATGAAGACATGGTAGATTATAGAGTAGAAAGGAATCAAAAATACCTTAAATTTTGAATCTAGGTAACTAAGAGAATAATGGTATCAATTTAAAAAAAAAAAAAAAAGGTGGCTGGGTGGGGGCCCATTTAACAGGGAGGACAAAAAAGCTAAGTTTGGGGCAAATCGATCTGAACTGAAGACAAGAAACCAGGTGTTTTTCAGAGAACAAGATAATGTTCAGGAAGTGAAATCAATTGAGGATCAATTCGCACTGAAAGAGTTAAAACATAAGTGAAGTAAACACTGCAATCCCTTTCAGAATTCTGGATTCCTTTAATCTAGATTTAAGTCATTCACAGATAATATTTTTAGTATGTGGATGTATTTACCCACTTCTTTACTAAATACACACAAGAATTAAAAATCTAAGTGAATATAAGAAGTCAAAGAATGAAACTGTTTACAATTGAAAGGAACAGCAATGGTCCAAATCTACTTGAGAAGCAGAAAACCAAACTAGTCCTCAGGCCTTTCCTTTAGCAAAACATTACTGTTTGCATAATCAGCTCAAATGTGCAAGCTCAATCGTGTTCCAATCCTTGGAGAACCCCAGGAGACGTTTTCAGATTCCTACTTTTCCATCACCTCCAAATGCCTCCCAACTTCCTTGGATATTTTGCAGTTTGAGTGGGTCCAGGCCTGCAATTTCACCACTTTCTCTGACGGCCTGCCCAGTGCTAGAAGACACTGAAGTGGGTGTGGGCCTTGAATGAGCTTCACTGTGCCTGGTTGGTCCAGGACAAGAGCAGCCACCTCCCCAGGGTAGAAGACAAATGTCTATCATGGAGTCATGGAAATAGAGCTGGGTGGTCTGAAGTGCCCAGTGGAAAATAAAACAAACGAAACAGGAAAAACAAGACAAGGTAAATGAAATGTAAAAAAAAAAAAAAAAAAAAGGAAATCTCACACAATTTTATAAACTCTTGTTAAACATCCAAATCCCCAAACACTCAACAAAACAAAACTTTTTCACAGCTCTTTGTGCCTCAGGCTTATTTCCTAATTCAGCATTATAATGGAATCAACTTAGTGAAAGCCTACAACAGAAAGTAAAGTACAAGGCAAATTGATCTCTCCCACTGTAGCTAATTTATCTCCTAAGATATTTCCAGGACAGCAAAGGCACTTCTTTATATTATAAGCATGGTATAGAAAAAAGATAGCTTGCCCTAGAAAAGTACGTATTCAAATGAGAGGTTCACTTAGCCTTCCTTTCAGCTTCCTCTGCGTGAAGTATTTGGTAGATACATATGCCCTGGCATATATCCCAGAAGGAACCATCCAGGCTACATTGTAGGGTATGCAGAGCAGGTCCATCCAAGAGCTAGAACTAAGGCGGGGAATACTATGGTTGCGGTGGTCTAGAGCAGACAAAAGCAAAGTGGCTGCATCTTAGTCATGTCAGGTTAGGTAAGGCTACATCAAAGCTAAAGAAATCAATCAGAGACCAGTACCACGTCCAAAAGAAGGGACACTGCTGCTAATTGCCGTTGAATCCAAAGCTGAGCACCAGCAGAAACTATAGCATAACAGGATAGGTTGGAAACAGTGAAGAGATCCCTGAGCAGTGGCTCAGAACAGAACTGTTACTTCCTCCACTTGCCTTCTTTTATCAGAGGGCACAAAGTTATAGGATCCATGCACACATAGTGGGAACATTTATCGGCTGCTCCAAGGCCAATCTGTCCTCATTCCCCTATTACTTTACCTACTAGAACCCCTCAAGACTCATAATCTAAGACACTGTTTCTTTCAATAAAATGTCTACAAAGCTTTGTGTCTTTGTGGCCAACACTCTGTGGCGCCAAGAGGAAAATCTAAAGATATTATATAAATACTAATATTAGAAGAGATTAAATGAATTTCCATAAAATTTTAATTGACAGCATAACCATTTAGTATTTTTTTTTAATAATACAGGTCTACAAATGAGGTAAAGGGAATTCTTTGGAAGAGAGATGACATTTTCCCTAATTGAGGTTCAAAGTTCCCTATGTTCATCATTTTGACAAGGCAATTTAGGTGATACTAACAAACATTTTTTTACACTTCATGAGTGAACAGTCTCCACTCAGAGAACTGCAAAATGGGGTGGAAGGCCCAAAATTTTTACAGGATAAGGAATAAAGAACAAGAAAGGGAAAAACAAAAGATATCTGATTGGCTGCGGCATAAAGTCAATTTTGTTTGGGATGAAAAGGAACAAGGAAATCAATGGAGATCCTGAATTGGCTTGACATTTGGGGATTGCCTGAATGGATGTGCCCTGTTTTGGTCAAGTATTTACAGGGATGTGAAAGCTATTTAAGTTTCTGTTTGTTGACGTGGCACTCTGGGCAACAGCAGCTCTATCTTGGGCCTAGAAAATTATTTCAACACCTATAATCAAAGCAATTGTTCATTTGTAATAGCCATTCTTAGGTAGTGCCTGGATTTGGCTCATGGGCTATATGTTGTCAACTCCTAATTTAAACTAATCTGTTTATTTTGTAAATAAGGGATCTAAATCCCAGAGATTGGGGTACTGGTCAAAGTCACAGAACCTGCAGAAACAAGATAAGCATCTAATCCTACCCCATCAATTATGTGCCCTGTGTCAAGGACCATTCTGTGAATATTAAAGTTTCAGATCTATTGTGATGATAAATTTTGTGTGTCAACTTGGCTGAGTCATGGTGACCAGATTATGTGGTCAAACATTATTCTAGTTATTTCTCTGAGGGTGTTTTAATATCTGAAACCAGTAAACCAGAAACTATCTGCTTTACTTAAAGAGTGTCTGCTTTTACTCTCTGAGTAAAGCATATAGCCCTCCTTAATTTGGGTAGGTCTAATCCATCAAAGGTATGACCAGAATAAAGCTTGACCTCCTCCAAGCAAGAAGGAATTCTGCCAGCAGATGGCCTACAGACTTGAACTGCCACATCAGCTCATTCCTGGGTCTCTAGCTTGTGAGACTACCCAAGAATCTCAACTTTGCCAGCCTGTGTGTGCGTGTATGTGTGTGTGTGTGTGTGTGTGTGTGTGTGTGTGTGTGTGTGTGTACACATATATATCCTTTTGGTTTTCTGTCTCTGGAAGATCCTGAACAATATACTGACAAATTTACTCATTTCATGGATAATGCTATGAAAAAATAACCTAAACTCCCTCACCACCACCACCCTCAACATTGATTTTACAACAAAAGCTACATGAAACTAAATATATTTTAATCCATATTTACTATTTTTCATTCATATTTATTAATCACCTACCAGATGGGTTGTTAGAGATATAATAGTGTAAACCAGACCCAGTCCTGTCCTTTCTTGGCTTGTTTTCTAATAGAAAAAAAAAGCAAAAAGAAAAATAACCATTAAATAGGCCAATAATAAAAACTGGCCAAAAATAAGCACTGAATAGACCAATAATAAACAGAAACTGGACAAAGAATGCTAAGTAGAAAACAAAAAGGAGACTTACAGAGAATGATAGGAGGACCAGGAAAAGCCTCTCAGAAGTTCAAGACTAAAGAGTGAGGAGTTTGTTGGAATTCCGGGAGAGGATTGCTCCTGGGTGGCTCAGTTGTTAAGTGTCTGCCTTTGCGCCAGTAGTGATCCCAGGGTCCTGGGTCCGGGTCCTGGGATCAAGCCCTGTGTCCGGCTCCCTGCTCCACAGGAAGCCTGTTTCTCTTTCTCTCACTCCCCCTGCTTTCTCTCTCAATCCCCCTGCTTGTGTTCCCTCTCTCCCTGTCTGTCAAATAAATAAATAAAATCTTTAAAAAAATAAAACAAAAATTCCAGGAGGGGACAAAGTTGAAACTAAAGAAATGGCATGGACAAAACAGACCAGAAAGAGAAGAAAGTTTGAACTCTTCATAGGCCTACAAGGTCAATGAATGTTAGAAAAATAGTACAAAATAAAATCCTAAGTAGGGAATCAGAATCTGGCTCCAAAGATGGGGGTGGGATAGGCAAATAGTTCCATCCTCCAACACTTGTCTCTATCTCCACTCACCAATGTACAAAAAATGGATTGGAAGAGTAATTTCCCATTCAAATTGACCCAAAGCGGACAGATATATGAAAAAAAAAATAAAATTCCTCACATTCTATACCAACTGAAGGCAGGGCCTCCTCATATAACTATCTATGCAACAAATCAGTTGAGCTATTTAGCAAAATATCAGCTAGACTTCAACAGGAGGGATCAAGCTCAGAGTAAATCATAGTAGGTTTTGAGTCAACAAAAAGTCAACTTCTTGTATTCAGCACCTAACTCAGTGCCTGGCAAATAGCAAATGACCAATGAATATTAGAGGATGTTTATTAAGGGTTAAGAAATGTAAAAGTGTTATTAAGAGCATGATACTATGATTTCAATAAGAAATGTAATTTTGGTCTTCATCTCCTTTCCTGGCATATAGAACTCCTAAAACCTTTCGAATTTCCTAAGTGATGAGAGTGACAAATGACTTTTGTTATGTTAATGAGGTGACTTTTGGGTCCCCCTCTAAGGATCAGAGTTGTTTGCCAAGAAAATATTGAAGGTTAGAACTTTCAGTCTCACCCCTGACCTCCAGAGAACAGTGGAGGCTGGAAAATGAATTACCAAAAGCCAATGATTTAATCAGCTGTGCCTATGGAATGAAGCCTCCATAAAAGCCCACAGGAGAGGATTCTAAAAGCTTCCAGGATGATAAACCTGGGGAGATTCAGAGAGCATGGAGGCTCCACACCTTTGCCCCATATCTTCCCCTATGCATCTTTTCCATCTGGCTGTCACCAAGTTATACCCTTTGCAGTAAACAGATAATCTAATGAGTCAAATGTTTTCTGGAATTCCAGCAAGTTAATGGAACTCAGGGAGGGAGTCATGGCGCCCTCTTATTGATAGCCATTCAGTAAGAAACAGGTGACAACCTGAATTTATGGTTTGCATGGGAAGTAGGGGCAATCTTGTGGAACTGACCCCTTAACCTGTGGCATCTGATGCTATCTCAGGGTCAGAACTTAAGTGAATTGTATGATGCCCAGCTAATATCTGAGCATTGCTTAGATGTATAAGGGAAAAAGCCCCACACATCAGAATTGGTGACCAGAATTGTAAAGGGTTTGTTAAATAAGCAAACAGGTAAAAAGACTCAGTTTTTCTGTATGTGTGTATATCCTAGTTTATAGACTAGTCATTAACTGGTCTAGGCTGTTCCAAGAATTACCTAAGCTACACATTTGCAAGCAATATTCCAGGTGTTGAGATCCTACCTCAGAAATGTTTCACTGGCAGAAAGTAGCCTGTTCTCCAGATTTTGAAGGCTCTTTCTTGTGCTCCTTACTTCCTTTTATAAGTTTTAATAGCATTTGTTGGAAAAATCAAAGCCAATCTTGCAGAGCTTGGGAACATTCTTATAAGCTGAAGATATGTTTTATGCAGTTTGACTCTTCCTCTTCATTAGCCCGCTACCTTCCCTCTCTACAAAGACCATGCAATATTATTGGTACTTAACATACAAAGACCAGACTTTAAAATGACCACAGATGGCCAAATGGCTAACAAAAAAATTAGATGATTCACATGCAAAAATCCTTTGCCTTTGGTTATCTGGGAAATTCCTTTATTTGTGTGTTTGAGGGGTGGGAAAGAAGGTGTCAATACTAATCATTTTCATAATTCCTTCTGTAGAAACCAAGCCAAAGAAACCTGGAATGAATGAACAAATGAGTTTTCTAAAATAAACTTTTCTTAGATAATACTTTAAAAGATCCCCAAGTCCCCTTTTTTGTATTCCATTTATGGGAGAAAAATAGCCCCTTCTATCAAGTTCCATCTCAGGTTTATAGAACCTATAGCCTGGGGAGGACAAGGTGGTGGTGGTAGGAGGCACATTTAAAAATAGCAGCATCTAATACTCACCTAGAAGTTATTTTCATTTTTGTAATATAATCACTCCTTATGTCTCCTTTAAATCTCCATGCATCTTGCCTTGGAGAAGTACAGCTTTATGTGGAAATCAAGGAAGAAGTAGAATTTTCTATTTAGGTCAATGCCATGTGGAACAAGATTAGCACACATAAGAAAGTGATACAAACCATAAACTAACCATCTATAGGAAGTGGCATGCTTGTTAGGCCTCTCTTATCTAGATCATTGCAACAGGAAAATCCCAGTGGATATCTGGATTACATAGAGTGAATTCATTTGGCAACCACCACCACAACCACTGCCACCAGCAGCCAGACCAGAAAATTTAGGACTATAATACTTTTTCCTGGGGGGGGGGGCATTAAATGCTCCCTGGAGGAGATAAGCTTTGAGGCTCTATAATGCCAGCTCCTACTTCATCTTCATACTCAGAACCAAGACCTTTATTGACTGGTCTCAAATCTCTTTATCATAATTGCTAAAAATAACCCCTAACCCAAAAGCCTACATCATTCTCCAAAGGAATATAGCCTAGTATTTTCCAAGCTGAGAGTAGAAACCAGCTGCCCTGCTTCCCACGCCAATGCACGTTCTACCAGCATATACTGCCTGGCTTCAAACAAAGGAACCTAAAGAAGAGGGCATGATTTAAAGAGTAGGAGTACGAGGGATGCAAGACCGCCTGGCAAAGACAGGGGAAGGGCTTTACAGTAATCTAGAACTGGGATCTTGATTCAGAAGGCACTGCGAGGCTGCCGTAATTTCCTGATGAAGAAAGATCTGTCAGCAGCTACCTCTTAAGAACCAACTGAAAAGAAATCACCCCAGAGATGAGGGAAGGTGAAGTGAGGCTGAGGAGAAGGAAGCTGGAGATGAAGAAACCGGAGAGTGAGGACGAAAAGAAGACGGGAGGACCCTGGCTACTCAGCGGCAGAAAAAACCACGAGTTTTGTCACATGATTCCTTGCTTGAACCTAACTCAACAAAGCGAGCATTGCTTATGAAGATGTATAGTTCTCATATGAACTCAGAAAAAAAATGTGGCTAATAGCAAAACTGAGGGCTAAGTCCAACATTCGTAGCAAAGCAGATCAAGAGATAATCCAATTATTTTGAAGTTTGAGGCATCAGAGAAAAGTTTCCATCTAAAGAAATTTCCATGTCACTATATTCTTCTGAATATCATTTTTTTAATCAAGAAATCCAGAGTGAAGCAAAAAAAAAAAAAAAGAAAGAAAGAAAAAGAAAATTTTGGACTCTACATTAGAAAGAACAAAGATCTAAGAAGGGCCCAGAGAATAGATGAGTGTTTCCAGAATGTTAAGGACTTTGAGGAAAAAAAAGTCCCAGGTTTTCAGATTCCACTATATGTTTTCTATAGGAATAAGTTTAAGCTCACATTTCATTGGCAGAATGGCTGTCATTAGATTAGTGGAAATTATTTCCAGGATTTGTCTTAGCTCAAAGTGCTATGGTGAAATCCTATAGATTGTAGGTTTTGAACACTTCATTTCTCATAGTTCTGGAGTCTGGGGAATCTAAGATCAAGATATGAGCAAATTTGGCTCCTGGTGAAAGACCTCTTTGTGGTTTGAAGATAGCTACCAACTCTGTAAGTATTCAAATGTCTTCTATTTGTGTGTGCTTCTGTGGACAAGAAACGCACCTGTCTTTTGCTCTTCATTAAGGGCACTAATCCCATCACAAAGGAACCATCCTCATGACCAAAATCCACCTCCAAATACCATTACATCGGGGGTTAGGGCTTCAACATATAAATTTTGGGAGGCCCAAGTATTCAGTCTATAACAGGATCCAATCTAAGGCATTCAACAAATAAATATTAAGTGCTTCTGACACAAAATATCCTCATATATTCCCCATAAGCATAATTTGCCTTCCCCTGAGTATTTTAACTTAACCAGATTTAGTAGCCTTATTTTTTGTTTCTCCCATAATTTGGAAACTCTGTTTTAAACAAAACCAAAAATTTCAAATCAAGTGTTTCTGAGAATATGACTTTTAAAAAAATTTTTTTTGATTTGTGATCTAAATTGTGATCTAATTTTTTTTGATTTCTGATCTATAAGACCATATACTTTGGGACATTATTTAGATATTCACTTAATATGTATGAACTAGAAAAGCAGCACTGAATTTGGATGGTTTTGACTTTTTTTTTCCTCCCTCATCTTTTAAAAGATTAAATCATGGGATTTTATGCTCTTCAATTCCCCTTAGGAAAAACAATCTGTCAATGCTTTTCTGAAAGATGCTAACAAAACAAAGAAATATTGAAAACAAATAGGGGGAAATGGTACTTGGAACTTAGTAGAAACTGTGTATCATTTTTTTTTTTGTAGGAAATCTCAGAAACTGTATTAAAAATTCCAATCATTTCATTTTTTTCAGAGAGCAGAATAGCATGTTGCTATTTATTGAGAACATTTTGCAGGGGGCATATAAAACATACAAAAGGCTTCTTTTGCTTGTGATCTGGATTTTCACGGTGTTCAAAAGGTTTTCTTTCAATATCACCATCAGTTTGTCCACACTTCTTATACAAAAGCAACAGGGTCTCTACTTAAGCCTCTCTTGAACAGAATCATGGGACCAAGGTCATGTTGCTTTTCCCCTAAGAGTTAGAGCCCTGCAGATGCTCTTCTACCAGCCTCCAGTTCTTTCAGCAGGGCTGATGCCTCCCTGAAGGAAACCAGATGCTAGGACTGTGGGACACTCTCAAGTGGCATAAGCTAAGCTGCAGGAGTTAGGAAGAAGAAGCATTGCATGGCCCACGCCACCCCTAATGATGTCTTTAATATCAAAAAGCATGCTCACTGTGCAACACAGAAAACCATCCAGACTGATGGAGGGAGTTGCACAGACAGGAAGTATTGCTGAATATTTGAGAGCACACTCTTCTGTGGACAAAGAGCTGATTTGCTCATCATTCTGCTTTTCCTGTTACTGGCAACATGCTGTTGATGGAATGTTGTGCCCAGAAGGGTTCTAAGGTCTCTACTGAGATAGCAGCTCTACAACAAGCCTGTGGAAGTATTTTCATTTTTGTTTTTTTTTCCTCCAATTCCCCTAAGACTCACAATCAAATGTACAGATTTCTCAATCTGATTCAAAGCTCAGGAAATGTCATAATTGTCCATCATGAATTTTTTTGAAAAAAAAAAATTTACCAGTGCTATCTCATCCAATTTAGAAAAAAAAAAAAAAAATGGTTGTCAGGTCATAGCCACTGGGAGTCTGAATATTTCTTCTATTCAGATTAAAATGAAACATTAACTTCTTAGCACCATAGTTTTGTAAAGAGGCCAGTATGGGACCTGGGTTTTCAGACTGACCTAGCACTGAATAGTCATGGGATATTATTAAATCAAGTCCCTCTTTGTGTCTCAGTTTTTCCCTTTTCAAAGGATGACAAGTAATGGCATCCCTCCTACTCCACTTCACAGAATGCCCAAAGCTAATAAATATCAAAGCATTTCCAATTTACAAGGAAAAAAAGCAAGATAGAGGAGTGGTTAAAGGAACCACTTCTCCCAACATAACCATAAGCCTGTTCATGCCAGGTGTGGCAAACTGAGAGGACAGATGGAAGAAAATGTGAGGCAAGATCAGGTAGCGAGCCCGGAATACAGTGCTAACCCAGTGTGCCAGCCACCAGAGGGGTCCACAAATACTCAGTTTCTCTCTCCAGTCTTCAGATTGCATTCCCCATGATTCAAGGTTTGTACCTGGGCTTTGTTTTGATCAGGCATGGTAAGGTGACAGACGTGAAGACAACTCCCTTTTGAAAGAAGAGTTTATTGCTCAAAATTTCCAAGAAAAGGGGGCATGCCACATCACAGTTAGGAGGCAAAAGTGAGGGAAGCATGGGCAAACCATTGCTACAGTAGTGCAAACTTGTCAGGTAGGGCTGCACCCTACTGGGTCAGAAGCAAAACACAGATGTTGGCGCTCATGATTGAATGGTAGTTTGTTTTTTATCCCCCTTCTAACGTCAGACCCCAAGGAAAGATAGAAACAATTTTGGCCATTAATTTGGCCTTGTTATTAATGAATGCCAAATCATCCATTACAAAATCTATAAAAGCTTACTAGAACACCCTACCCCTGTGAGGACATGCTATCCGTGCATGTTGCATGCTGTCCATACAACAAAAACAGGCATGAATCACGGCTATGTGGCTATGTAGAAACGGCTTATGTCACTTCCAGGCAGAGGGCCATGCAGGAATCAACACATTCCTTCCCCTGCCAAGAGTCACGAAAGTAATATGTGTTGAGATGGTGGCCCCATTTGTCTGTATTTCCGAGTGACTTCGTAGAACAGAGTCCTCACTGACCAATAGTAGACATGTTGTATGAATGAGGAATAGCTTTGGAATCAAGGCATCAAGATATTAGGGTTGTCTATTCCAAAGCAAAACCTTGCCTATCCTGACTAGTTTGACTTCAACCAGAGGTTGGTTGTTCAAATACTCTGAAATAAAAACTTTAGTCCTCTCTCCATTCTTCACCCCCGTCCTTCCATTGGACGCTTCTCAATTTGCTGTGGAATACTGTTGAAACACTCAAAATGAACCAACTCCACAGACAGTAGCAGAGAGATGGATATGAGTTTATCACCCCTCCCCTTTATAGTCCCTCCTGGTTGTAATACAAGGCAGGTCTATATAAGTTGAATATAAGTTGATATAATGCAAGAGATTGGTAATGTAAGGAAGCTACCTACAGCACTCTGATGGTAGAACTAGTCTAAAATTCATGAGGAGCACAAAGAAGTTTCTACCTCGCTCCTCTTTTCCTAATCTGTATTCAAATCTTCCTTTACTCTTCTTGAAACTCACTCTATTCCCAAAGCAGGTGATTTCATTTTGGATTTTATCCTCCCTCTTTTGGTGCACATTTCCCCCAAACTGAAGAAATTCAGGATAGGGTCATATTGGGCTGAGGAGGGGATTGGTGGGGTTTCGGAGGGTGGCAAGTGAAGGCCATATTTATATCAACAATTAGGGGAAGGACCTGTGTTGCTCTGGTCTTACCAGACTGTTCAGGATAGACAGAATCTACAAGTCAGGGGTCCAGTCTTCTTCAGTTATGTGTCTACCTATTTATTTATCTGTCTCACTTGGTGGAAAAAGTGTCTAAGCATTTCTTCCAAAGAAAACATTCATTCTCAGGGATCATACAAAATAAACCCTTAATAAGGAAGGAGGCAAATCTTTCTCTTACCTCCTAGCTTGTGTGGTGGCTTATTTACCCCTGATTGAAAGAGTTACCTTATTATGCAGAATAGGGTTTGGCTGCCTCCTGAGTTCAGGCAATACAAAAGGAGAAGGACCCTTTCGGGTTGCCATCTGAGAGAAGACTCAGTTTAACCCTTGGCCAATGGCCTTTTCTCCTTAATTTGCATCGAGGAGAAGGGGAAGTCCTAGACTGTTATTCTACCTACCTGTGCTTTAGACTTTCATACAATTAGCACCTTCACACTTATTGTACTCAAAAACCCCAAACCACCTTTCAGATGTCAGCTTCAGTATCTCAAACATTATCATCACCATCTGCAACCACCAGTGTTAAAATCCTGGCCTCAGCCAAAGCAGCAGGAGGCTCTACCGAACCTACCAAGAGAATTTTGCTTATATCTTCTTATGCTTTAAATCACGTAAGTTAAATAGTTTAATTTCTCTTTCCAAAAGATAATATCCTCCCTGTTCCCTATTCTTATGGATGATTCCAAGCTTTCTTTTCTCCCACCTGCAGAATATTCTGGGTGGCATTGTGAGCAGGGAATCACTTGGGGAGTTTTGGAAAAACCATGTGTGCATGTCAGGGTCTCACTTACATAGGCTCTTATCATGTATTAGTTATTACTTGCCAAAATAATGCTGTGTAACAAAGAATCACAGACCTTCAATGTCATGTAACAATGAGATTTCCTTTTGGTGTGTCTCAGAGCTTAGCTAAGAGGTTCTACTCATTGTTGTGGCCGGCTTGGAGGTTGACTGGCTAAGACGACCTCAGCTGGGACAACTGGAGTGACTGGGCTCAATTCCATGTGTCTCTCATCAGCCAGCATGCTATCCTGGAGATGTTCTCATAATGATGCCAGAGGCTCAAAAGGCAAATTAATCCAATAGGAGAAGGGTCTTTCCAGGCTCTGTTTGTAACACATTTACTAATATTCCATTAGTCAAAGAAATCACATGGTATGATGGTTAATTTTATGTGTTAACTTGACTGGGCCACAGAGTGCCCAGATATTTAGCCAAATATTATTCTGGGCATGTCTGTGAGGTTGTTCTGGATGAGATTCACATTATCTAAATTGGTAGACTGAATAAAGCAGATGACCTTCCCTGATATGAGTGGGCCTCATCCAAACAGTCGAAGGCCTGAATAGAGGAAAGTCTGACCCACCCATGAGTAGGGGAAACTCCTCCTGCCTTTGAGCTGGAATATCGTTTGTTTTTTTTTGTTGTTGTTATTGTTGTTTTTTTACTACCTTCCAAACTCAAAATGAAGCATGAACACTTCCTCAGTCTCAAACCTGCTGGTATTCAGATTGGAACTACACTATCACTTCTCCTGGTTCTCAGGTCTTTGGACTTGCACTGGAACTACCACACCATCAGCTCTCCTGGGTCTCCAGCTTGCCAACTGCAGATCTTGGAACTTGGCAGCCTCCATAATCATGTAAGCCAACTCCTTATACCAATATGTTTCTTTGGAGAATCTTAACTAATACTCATGGCTAAGTTAAATCGGACTGGGAGGGCTTTATAAAATTACATGGCAAAAGCTATAGATGTTTATTTCTTTGTGCTGGGGTGGCACACTTAGTTAAGCATGGACACTTGGTTTCAGCTAGGTCATGATCTCATGGTCCTGAGATTGAGTCCCATGTTGGGCTCCACACTCCACGGGGCACCTGCTTAAGAATTTCTCTCTCTCCTACTAACCCTCCTCCTGCTCTCTCTCTTTCCAAATAAATAATTTTTAAAAAAAGAATTACATCATTTTTGCGATCTACCACAGGTGACAAAAGGATAGAGAACCTTATTTTCCTATATCTGTTTTTATCTACCCAGAACTAAATAAAGATTAATAAATGCTTTGGTGCTGTGAAAAAGAGCAGGAGGCCCAGCCTGCCCAGGGAAAGGGATACTCAGAACACCTTTCCCATCTCCAGGGATAACTATGCTGGACACAGGTCAAGTTTTCACCCACCTCATAGGATATCTGAACCTGAGAGAGGCAGTACATAATGAAACATTATTAGAAATTTTAAAACATAGTTTTAGTTACCTGAAAATATTTTACTTATGAGTCTCCTTTTACCTGATAATGTCCGGATCATACTAATATGATCTAGACCTTTAATGTTCTTGGCATGAAAAGATAACTTGGTAGGGTAAATAAAGCAGATACTGATAATCCCATTTTACATATGAGGAGACAAAAAGGGCATTAAAGTACTTTCCCAGAGTTTAAAAGCTCATTGATAGCAGAATGAAGAAAAAATTGCAGGGTGCTTGACTCTTTGGTAAGGATGCTTTCCAAAGCATCATTTTGCCACTCACTGAGTCACTTAGAGATGAACAACTAGAATCCTGGAGAACAGAGCGCTCCCAAAGTTGGCCTCTAATGCAGTGAAGGGCAGGGCAAGCCTTCTAAAACATTAACCCAGGAATCAGGTCAACAAATGTTGATTGAATACGCTCCCCCTTCTCACTGTGCTGTGTTTTGGAGAAACACCAGTAAGCAAAACCAGACCCAGTGCCTGTCTTCAGGAGTGTAAACTACAGTAAAATGCGGGGTAAGGAATAAACTTTAATCCTATATTCACAAGAACAGATAGAAACCCACCACCTTGATGTGCACAGTGAGGGAGAGTCCTGGGTTGGCAGGAGGTCCTGGGCCAAGCAGAGGCCAGTGAGGACTTACCTGGCAAGTTGTGCTTCAGACAAAATCTGTGAGAGCTGGAGTAATTAAAATAAAGAAAAAAAGAAACGGTGTTCCAAGCAGTGTCTAGAATGTGCAAAGGTCTTTATAGCAAGAAGAAGCAAAGAGACTACAGGGGACAGAAGGATGACAGTTCTGAGTGGAGCAGAGGAGCTTATAAAAGATAAGACAAAATAAAAAAAGGCAGGTACAGATCAGACAGGGCCTGGAGACCATTTTAAGGAATTTGTGCTTCATCTAAAGAGACATGTCAAGACACTGAAGGTTTGCAGGCCAGAAGCCATCCTCCATTTAAGCCAAATGCCCATTGAGAAAAGAAGTTTGCTGCTTCCCGGGAAGCTCATTCCAACCATGCAGAAGCAGATGTGTTTTGCCACTTTGTCCACAAAACATATATACATCCCTACAATGTCCCCACACCATGGTTACAAATTAGAAATCGTTCCCATGATATTCTTATCCTTCTAAAATAGTACACGACAAGAAATGTCATGGAGTAGAGCAAGGAGACAGTGCCTTTCAGCAGAGCATGAGTCTCAGCTGTGCCACAAATTTTGATGAAGAGCTAATTGCCAAGCTTTGTATATACCTCCCCTTATGCACAAGCAGCTCACCTCTAGAGCCAGAAAGAGTTTTCTGCTCAAGGCAGTAGAGAAAGGAGGATTATGAGGCAGACTGGGAACCCATGCAATCAAAATTTTTATTATTATAGACTTTTCGTAGTAATTGAATCTAGTTTTTCATGTGAGCACAGTTACTGTTTAGAATTCTAACTTGTTGGGGTGGGGAGTGGAAGTTCTTCAAAGTCCTATGACTCATTGGTGAAAGAAGAAAATGCCAGTGATATGAGAAACACAGAAAGACATTAAAATATATTAAAAATCTATTGTCTATCCTGCACTTCCAAGTAATTTTTAAATGGTAATTGCACCCTTGAAGAGTATCTAATTAGTATGAAAAAGAACTTCAGATGAATGTAGAGCTCTTAATCTGGCTTCAATTGATACACAGTGATAATATTCAAGGCTAATTTCTGAAGCTTTTATCGCTTGACTGAGCATTGCTCTGTTTCTGAAGTTTAAAAGGATTTTCCAATCTTTTGCTTCTCAGAAGCTAAGCAGAGGACCTGTCATGGGCTATGGAGGCAAAAGAGAAGAGGTAAAAATATTTAAGTGCTTTGTGGAAAGTTCCATGAGGTCTAGCCTAAATCAAGATTACAATCTGTGGTGAAACTGGGATTCAAGCCATAAATCTCCAAAAAAAGTTTTTACTCTCTTTTCATCTGGATTATTCAGTAGTATTTGGTGGTTCCTTTGTGTGGCTGACACCTGGTTAGAACCATCACCATCATCGATAACAAAATAAAGTTAGTGCTTGCTATGTGCTGGGTATTAAGTGGTGTTGCAGTTAGATGACTAGCACAGTAAAATAGCTCTAAGAAAAGACATTTACGATCACTCTCAAGTAAATGTTCAAATGGCTTAACTAGCTTATTAAGCAGGATCATTCATTATAAATCTATTAGATTTGCATAAAATATACTGTACAGCGGCCACTCTCACAGATACAACGGTAACACCCTTTGAACTAAGGCCCGTAAGTGGTCTTAATGGGTTACATCAAAATTTTAATGGCCCAGAACTTGGCCACTTACATTTAGTACCTAGACAGATTTTGAGTACTGCTAATGAGAAGATTATCATATACTGGGTTTCTAATGCCCTTCCTTTAATTTCTGTAATTGACACACATGATATTATCTAATATTTTTTTTATCTCTCTCTTTAAAAAAGGATTTTATACTAACTGAGCCAACTACTTTTCTTCTGAAAGGACTTCAGATGCATTTCTGACATCATCTCCTACATCTCCTTTCCCTCTTCACTTCAAGAAAACCAAACTGACTTCTCTGATGCTCCCAAAATATTCCAACCTCCTTAGGGTCTAGAACCAAGTAAGTCTGTATCCTCAGAGTAGCAGACACCAAAATGGCATTTAACATGCAAGAAATATATTGGGAGGAATGTTTATGAGGAAAGATGGGGAAGAGGGCTGGACAAGGCTGGGAGCGCTGCCAAAGCACAGTCCGGGTCTGATTCTGATGAAGAAGAGAGGGAAGGACAGGCATACTGATGGAAGGTAGTGCAGTTCTAAGACAATTTTTAAAAGATCTGTTACTAGAATCCTCCAGCCCAGGCTGTCCAACAGAGGGGTACTTCATCTCCCCACAACATGTCTGCCTTTGAATCCCTGCTAAGCTCAGTCACTGACAGTGACGCCTTTCAGAGCATAAATGGTTGTTGGTCACTTACACCCCTAGAAGGCCATCAGAGATATGAGAAGCACATTCTCAGAGATAGGAGAATCCCATCTCTCTATCTCTAGATGTTCTCATGACTGGTCCCCATACTCCCCTTACTTTGTGCTCAGATATCCCCTTAATGGGTACTTCCTTCCCTGACCATGGCATGTAAATGGCAACCGCCTCATATTCACTCTCCTTCTACCACTTCTTACTTATCTCTCTCTGCTCTGTTTATTCTCCATATCAGATAAAATATATATTTACTTGTTGATGAAGTAATTGTCTCCCTCCATGAGACTGTAAGCTCCATGAAGGAGAGGCCTTTGTTTTGTTAACTGACATATCCCAACACCTAAAAAGGTACCTAACACAAAGTTAGTACATGAGAAATATTTGTTAGATGAATGAAAAATTGAACAAGCAAACATATATAGCACATCACTATGTACTAAGCACTGATTATACAGATACAAGATTCTTGCCTACAATCTTATTTCTAAATAAATATGTTTTTCACATATATAGCATCTGTCCATAACTTTTAGGATTTTTAGACAGCCAGTGTGGCAGACAGACTTTAAGATGCTTTCAATATTCCCACACATATGCTTTCAATACTCCCCATCTATCTTCTTGGGTAGCCCCCTCCCTCGAGTGTTGCTAGCTTAGCAACTTGTGTCTGTCTAGCATAATACATCAAAGGTGGTTGAGATATCACTTCAGTGATGAGGCTACATAAGATTGTGGCTTCCATCTTGCCTGTCGACATACTCTCCTACTGGCTTTGATGAAGCAGATGCCATACAAGAGAGATTCATGTGGCAAGGAACTGAACGCAGACTCCAACTAATAGCCAGTTTGGAATTGAGGCCCTCAGTCCAACAACCCAGAAGTAACTGAATCCTGCCCAAAACCACATGAGATTAGAAGCAGATCTTTCTTCAAACAAGTCTTTCAAGTAAGACCCAGACCTGGTCAACAACATTGGGAGAGAGACTGAAAAAGAGGATCCAGGCAAGCTGTGCCCAAATTCTTGACCACAGAGATGATAAATGGGTGCTGTTTTAAGCAACTAAGTTGCGATAGTTTGTTTCACAATAATAGATGACTAATAAAGGCAGCTTTCCCAAAAAATCCAACAGAGATGCCTCTCATGAGCTGTGCTTTTTCTGGTCAAGAGTGGCAGTCCCTTTGTGGATCATTTTCCTTATCTATAAATGAAGAAGTTGGACCAAAAACTTCTAAGGTTCTCATCCAACTGCAAAAACCATGATTCTATTAAACATCTCCTACTTTAAGGCAGATCTCATTCATAATCCTATCAAATACAGATTATTCTTAAGAGAGACAACTTACTCAAATTTTACTCTGATTTTCCACCACAGGCCAGAAAAATAAATAATTGTTTTCAAGAACATCATTTTGTGTGTTACAAAAATAATTTGGAAGACTCAATAAGTAATAAAGACAATTAAAATCATTTCTAATTCTGTAATCTTGAAATTATTGCTGGTAATACCTTGACAGCTTGTTTCTAGTCCTTAGATGTGCGTATATTTAAATACACATGAATTCTTTTTACAAAACTGAGATCATACTGCATATCCAGTTTGATATTTATATTTCAAATTGACGGTATATAATGAACATTTTTTTCATGTCATTAAACATTCTTCCAAAACATGATTTTAATGGTTGCATAATGTGCCCTTTCACTATTATAATTGGTAGCATAAATAATATGTTGATATTCTGTAATTAATTAAAATGCTGTCACTTTTTATCTACATGTCTGGTTATCTTGAATCCTAGAAAGATGGTTGCAAGATCAAAAACCGTACACTTACTTAAAATTTTTGTTGCATTCTGACACACTGCTTCTAGAAAGGCTGTCTCAGGTAGAAATCTACCAAGGTGTTTGAAAATACCTATCTCAATCTACCCTCAATAAGTCTTGTTTTTTTTAACTCTATCAACTCAATAGGTAAAAATATTTGTATCTTGTGAATTTATTTACATGTCTTCCATTATTCATGCTTTTGAACCTAGTTTTCTTTTTTTCCCTAGTTTACATTATTTTTTTTAAGGATTTTATTTATTTATTTGACAGAGAGAGAGATCACAAGTAAGCAGAGGCAGGCTGGGAGGAGGGGGAAGCAGGCCCCTTGCTGAGCAGAGCCTGATGCAGGGCTCTATCCCAGGACCCTGAGACCATGACATGAGCCAAAGGCAGAGGCTTAACTCACTGAGCCACCTAGGCACCTCTACGTTTTTAATTAACTATTTAGTGTTTCCTTTTTGGAGAACTATCTGCTTCCCCTATTTGGCTAATTTTTCTATAGAAAGGTTAATGTTTTTTACTAACAATTTTTTATCATATATATGTTATACATAATATGCATACATACATATATATGTATACATCCATATATACACACATACATACATGATACTTTTAAACATTTTGTATATATTCTATATATAAAAATTATGTATATTTATAATATATATTTTGTATATATCACATGTATATTATTGCATACACATGTGCATGTATGCATGTCTATATATAGTGAGTTAAATGTTGCCCACTACCTTCAAATGATATGCCCACCCAGATCTTGTGATTGTGACCTTAGTTAGGAAAAACAAAAAGGCCTTTTCAGATATAACTAAGTTAACGATCTCAAGATAAGATCATCCTAAGTAATCCAGATGGGTCCTACATCAAATTAAGTTTCCTTATAAGAGAAAGGCAGGAAAAGATTTAAGTCACACAGAGGAGGAGGCCATGTGAAGAGGGAGGCAAAGATTAATAGAGATTGAGAGGGAGTCATGCAGCCATGAACCAAGGAATGTCTAGATCTATCAGAAGCCAGAAGGGACAAGGAAGACTTCAGAGAGAGTAGAGTCCCACCACAGCTTGATTTCAGATTTCTAGTTTCCAGACCCATGAGAGAATAAACCTCTGTTGAATTAAGCCATCAAGTTTATAGTAATTTGTTACTGCAGCCCTAGGGTGTGTGCACATGTGTGTGTGTTCATATGTATACACACATATATGTTTATTTGTGTGTCTCTGTCGGACTAGCACACATTAATATAATTCAGGGTAATTCAACCTCCTTGCTTCATATTTTTTGCTTTCTGAACTAAAGATAAATACTATTCTAGAAAAGATTCTTCTACCTCACGATTTTATATAACTTACTCAATTTACTTTTTAAATATAGCCTAAAAATTAAAATTCATCTTGTGTCTTCCCTGTGTGTCAGTCATTTTTGGAATAATAAAGCAAGGCCTCTCTCCTGTAATTTTTTTTCTTATCCCGCTAACATTCCACAGTCATGTTTATAAGCTCAAAGAAAATTGGTGACCAATTCACTAAAATAAAAATGCCTTTCAATCCTGAAGATTTTATTTTCCCGTAAAGAATTTTCATATATAAAAACAAGTAACTACACTCTCAGTGTAGAGAGTGTAGTTAATACACTCAGCCCTTAATACAACACCCCATCTCTGGGACCTGCACCGCATTGGTTCCTCCTGCTCTAGATTTCATACTTTCACATGTTTCTATAGCATTGGTCTGTGACAACCCTCGAGAGCAAGCGTTATGCTTTCTTGAGTCCAGTGTGCAACTTTGGTCCTGGGACATAACTGGTGCTCAACAAGGATGTATTAAATCAATCCTGAATATCGTGAAATAAATCAAGTGCTTGTCCATTAAAACCTCCCCTAAGGGCTAACTACAGACTGTACTTCTGGTTAAGAAGAGCACAAATGTATATAGGGTTGTAGGCAATTTGCATAAGATGTGCAGCTAAATCGGTCAAAGACCATGTAGACTTCTCTTTGGCAGCTGTGAGTGAAATTCTATTCATCATAGTCCACAGCCTGGGGATGGCCCATAAGTAGATGCTTGTTGAGTACAAAACCTTACCTATACCAGAACTTGGTTTATGTTTCTTACAGTAAAAATTTAAAGCAGCATCACAAAACTGAACCCCTCACCCACACACTTTAAATGCTGAACACCGAATCCAACTGTGTCAAGTAGACGAACAGTTGTTTGATTATAAGATAAGAAGCAGTGTGAGAAAAATAGAAATAAACCCTGCATCTGAGCCTTAGGAGCAAACTGTGTTACAATCAATTAAGAACAAATCCACAGCTGGCAGGTACCATGATCTTCGTGGCGTTGCTGCCTTCCACTAATCTTCCAGAGAGGTGACTCTGGGATGGTATGTTCAAACTACTTAAAGCCATTCATTTCAAAGAGGTTTTGGCAGTTACTTTGCTGTTTTCCTCCTACTCCTCAAGGGGAAATTTAATCAAGATTGTCAGAGCTTAAAAGAAAAGGGGGAAAAAAATACACCCAATCAAGCTACACTTCAATAACCAAATAGAACCACCAAAAATTAATCAAAACTTGACCTGAAACCTTTCCAGGACTGCAAAACTCACACAGTATCCCAAGACGGGCGATACCATGAATTCAGATGGACACAGCTCACCATTTGATAAAACGGTGATGCTTTCCTGCCATGAGTGGTATAATTACACTATGTACCATATGCATTCATTTAATAGTATCCCTGCTTCACACTTAGCCAGGCATTTCTCACAAACTGCCATCTTCACAGGCCACTCGTTCTGCTGAATAGTGGGTCAGGCTGCAACCACTGTTTGTTCATAAGACAAGCTAATGATCTAGTGCTTTCTTGCATGTTGAGGTTAATAAATAACTAATATATTTAGCACATTCATTATGGCCAGTTTTCCACTAACAAAAAATTGCACATTTGGGTCTTCTGCTTTGACAAATGTGGTGCTTCATCTTGAAAGCTGATTAAAATCAATACTACTGTGGAAAATTATATATAAAATGTATTAGTATCCAGGATACTCTGATGAGATGCTTCTCCTTCCCAACTCTGCTCTCACCCTACCCCACCCCCCCAAAAAAAAAAATCATGCTGAAATTGGATGTGAATACTCATGAGGAATAACAGGGTGGGTTGTTGTTGTTGTTGTTTTTCCCAAAAACTTAAAGTACATATCAGTTTAACTGTAACTTGTCATTTAAGAAAAGTTCAATTTTAGTTGGGTTTGGAGAGTAAAGTTAACTAACAAAGAACTGCAAGAAGTTTAAAATAATCTGAAGTCCTGTCTTATGCCCAATGAAAATTTCAGAAAGCCTCCAAAAATTCTATGACATAAACTTTCTCAATTAAAAAGAAATACATTGTCAAAAGCAGTGGTCTGGAAGAACATTACCTATATTAATGGACAAGAACATTATGGTTTTCACTAAACCATCCAGCACATTTTCTCACTGCACCATTTTTCACCTCCCTAATCTATCCCACAACCTTATTTTCTTGACCACACTGAACTTCTCGGCCTTCTAAAAAGTCATGGCTTTTCCAGTTTTATCTGGCCAAAAGAAAAAAAAAATATCCTCTTTCAAGGTCTACTCAAGTGTTACATTAGCACTGTTCCAGTTACTATGGCTGTGTAACAAATAACCCCAAGCATCCTACTGATATAGTCTCATCACTTAGCAGTGTCTGAAAACTTGGAGGCACTCAATAAAAGCTCACTTGTTGGAGGAGTCAAGATGGCGGAGAAGTAGCAGGCTGAGACTGCTTCAGCTAGCCGGAGATCAGCTAGATAGCTTATCTAAAGATTGCAAACACCTGAAAATCCATCGGCAGATCGAAGAGAAGAAGAACAGCAATTCTGGAAACAGAAAAACAGCCACTTTCTGAAAGGTAGGACCGGCGGAGAAGTGAATCCAAAGCGACGGGAAGATAGACCCCGGGGGGAGGGGCCGGCTCCCGGCAAGCGGCGGAGCAACGGCGCACAAAATCAGGACTTTTAAAAGTCTGTTCCGCTGAGGGACATCGCTCCAGAGGCTACCCGGGGCAAAGCCCACACGGGGTCAGCCTGGCCTCGAGTCCCGCAGGGTCACAGAAGGATCGGGGGTGTCTGAGTGTCGCAGAGCTTGCGGGTATTGGAACGGGAAAGCCGGCTACAGAGACAGAGCCGACAGTAAGCTCGCAGCTCGGTGTTACCTTGAACCGGTCGCAGGCTCAGTGAGCTCGGAGCGCGGCCGGAGGTCGGGCAGACGGGAGTAACTGGGCGCTGTTCTCTGAGGGCGCACTGAGGAGTGCGGCCCTGGGCTCTCGGCTCCTCCGGGCCGGAGACCAGGAGGCCGCCATTAGTATTCCTGTCCTCCGGAACTCTACGGAAAGCGCTCAGGGAACAAAAGCTCCTGAAAGCAAACCCGAGCGGATTACTCACCCCGGCCCCGGGTAAGGGCCGTGTAATTCCGCCTGGGGCAAAGACACTTGAGAATCACTACAACAGGCCCCTCCCCCAGAAGATCAACAAGAAATCCAGCCAAGACCAAGTTCACCTACCAAGGAGTGTGGTTTCAATACCAAGGAGAGCAGCAGAAATCCAGAGGAGGAGAAAGCCAAGCATGGAAATCATGGCTTTTTCCCTGGGATTTTTTTTAGTCTTGCAGTTAATTTAATTTTTTTCTTTTTCATTTTTTGGTTTTTTTTTTTTTTTTCTTGCCTTCGGGTAATTTTTTTTTTTTAACTGTTACCTTTTTCTTTTTTAACGATTTTTTACTAGTTTATCTAATATATATATCTTTTCTTTTTTAAATTTTTCTTAGGTGTTTTCTCTTTTTTTAAATTCTTTTCTTTTCTTTTCTTTTTTCTTTCTTCTTCTTTTTTTATTCTTTCTTTCTTTCTTCCTTTTTGAACCTCTTTTTATCCCCTTTCTCCCCCCTTACGATTTTGGATCTCTTCTAATTTGGTTAAAGCATATTTTCCTGGGGTTGGTGCCACCCTTTTAGTACTTTACTTGCCCCTTCATATACTCTTATCTGGACAAAATGACAAGACGGAAAAATTCAACACAAAAAAAAGAACAAGAGGCAGTACCGAAGGCTAGGGACCTAATCAATACAGACATTGGTAATATGTCAGATCTAGAGTTCAGAATGACAATTCTCAAGGTTCTAGCCGGGCTCGAAAAAGGCATGGAAGATATTAGAGAAACCCTCTCGAGAGATATAAAAGCCCTTTCTGGAGAAATAAAAGAACTAAAATCTAACCAAGTTGAAATCAAAAAAGCTATTAATGAGGTGCAATCAAAAATGGAGGCTCTCACCGCTAGGATAAATGAGGCAGAAGAAAGAATTAGTGATATAGAAGACCAAATGACAGAGAATAAAGAAGCTGAGCAAAAGAGGGACAAACAGCTACTGGACCACGAGGGGAGAATTCGAGAGATAAGTGACACCATAAGACGAAACAACATTAGAATAATTGGGATTCCAGAAGAAGAAGAAAGAGAGAGGGGAGCAGAAGGTATACTGGAGAGAATTATTGGGGAGAATTTCCCCAATATGGCAAAGGGAACGAGCATCAAAATTCAGGAGGTTCAGAGAATGCCCCTCAAAATCAATAAGAATAGGCCCACACCCCGTCACCTAATAGTAAAATTTACAAGTCTCAGTGACAAAGAGAAAATCCTGAAAGCAGCCCGGGAAAAGAAGTCTGTAACATACAATGGTAAAAATATTAGATTGGCAGCTGACTTATCCACAGAGACGTGGCAGGCCAGAAAGAGCTGGCATGATATTTTCAGAGCACTAAACGAGAAAAACATGCAGCCAAGAATACTATATCCAGCTAGGCTATCATTCAAAATAGAAGGAGAGATTAAAAGCTTCCAGGACAAACAAAAACTGAAAGAATTTGCAAATACCAAACCAGCTCTACAGGAAATCTTGAAAGGGGTCCTCTAAGCAAAGAGAGAGCCTACAAGTGGTAGATCAGAAAGGAACAGAGACCATGTACAGTAACAGTCACCTTACAGGCAATACAATGGCACTAAATTCATATCTCTCAATAGTTACCCTGAATGTTAATGGGCTAAATGCCCCTGTCAAAAGACACAGGGTATCAGAATGGATAAAAAAACAAAACCCATCTATATGTTGCCTCCAAGAAACTCATTTTAAGCCCGAAGACACCTCCAGATTTAAAGTGAGGGGGTGGAAAAGAATTTACCATGCTAATGGACATCAGAAGAAAGCAGGAGTGGCAATCCTTATATCAGATCAATTAGATTTTAAGCCAAAGACTATAATAAGAGATGAGGAAGGACACTATATCATACTCAAAGGGTCTGTCCAACAAGAAGATTTAACAATTTTAAATATCTATGCCCCCAACGTGGGAGCAGCCAACTATATAAACCAATTAATAACAAAATCAAAGAAACACATCAACAATAATACAATAATAGTAGGGGACTTTAACATTCCCCTCACTGAAATGGACAGGTCATCCAAGCAAAAGATCAGCAAGGAAATAAAGGCCTTAAACGACACACTGGACCAGATGGACATCACAGATATATGCAGAACATTTCATCCCAAAGCAACAGAATATACATTCTTCTCTAGTGCACATGGAACATTCTCCAGAATAGATCACATCCTCGGTCCTAAATCAGGACTCAACCGGTATCAAAAGATTGGGATCATTCCCTGCATATTTTCAGACCACAATGCTCTAAAGCTAGAACTCAACCACATTAGGAAGTTTGGAAAGAACCCAAATACATGGAGACTAAACAGCATCCTTCTAAAGAATGAATGGGTCAACCGGGAAATTAAAGAAGAATTGAAAAAAATCATGGAAACAAATGATAATGAAAATACAACGGTTCAAAATCTGTGGGACACAACAAAGGCAGTCCTGAGAGGAAAATATATAGCGGTTCAAGCCTTTCTCAAGAAACAAGAAAGGTCTCAGGTACACAACCTAACCCTACAGCTAAAGGAGTTGGAGAAAGAACAAGAAAGAAACCCTAAACCCAGCAGGAGAAGAGAAATCATAAAGATCAGAGCAGAAATCAATGAAATAGAAACCAAAAAAACAATAGAACAAATCAACGAAACTAGGAGCTGGTTCTTTGAAAGAATTAATAAAATTGATAAACCCCTGGCCCGACTTATCAAGAAGAAAAGAGAAAGGACCCAAATAAATAAAATCATGAATGAAAGAGGAGAGATCACAACTAACACCAAAGAAATACAAACTATTATAAGAACATACTATGAGCAACTCTACGCCAATAAGTTTGACAATCTGGAAGAAATGGATGCATTCCTAGAAACACATAAACTACCACAACTGAACCAGGAAGAAATAGAAAGCCTGAACAGACCCATAACCAGTAAGGAGATTGAAACAGTCATTAAAAATCTCCAAACAAACAAAAGCCCAGGGCCAGACGGCTTCCCGGGGGAATTCTACCAAACATTTAAAGAAGAACTAATTCCTATTCTCCTGAAACTGTTCCAAAAAATAGAAATGGAAGGAAAACTTCCAAACTCATTTTATGAGGCCAGCATCACCTTGATCCCAAAACCAGACAAGGATCCCACCAAAAAAGAGAGCTATAGACCAATATCCTTGATGAACACAGATGCGAAAATACTCAACAAAATACTAGCCAATAGGATTCAACAGTACATTAAAAAGATTATTCACCACGACCAAGTGGGATTTATTCCAGGCTACAAGGTTGGTTCAACATCCGCAAATCAGTCAATGTGATACAACACATCAATAAAAGAAAGAACAAGAACCATATGATACTCTCAATAGATGCTGAAAAAGCATTTGACAAAGTACAGCATCCCTTCCTGATCAAAACTCTTCAAAGTGTAGGGATAGAGGGCACATACCTCAATATCATCAAAGCCATCTATGAAAAACCCACCGCAAATATCATTCTTAATGGAGAAAAACTGAAAGCTTTTCCGCTAAGGTCAGGAACACGGCAGGGATGTCCATTATCACCACTGCTATTCAACATAGTACTAGAGGTCCTAGCCTCAGCAACCAGACAACAAAAGGAAATTCAAGGCATCCAAATCAGCAAAGAAGAAGTCAAATTATCACTCTTCGCAGATGATATGATACTATATGTGGAAAACCCAAAAGACTCCACTCCAAAACTGCTAGAACTTATACAGGAATTCAGTAAAGTGTCAGGATATAAAATCAATGCACAGAAATCAGTTGCATTTCTCTACACCAACAGCAAGACAGAAGAAAGAGAAATTAAGGAGTCAATCCCATTTACAATTGCACCCAAAACCATAAGATACCTAGGAATAAACCTAACCAAAGAGACACAGAATCTATACTCAGAAAACTATAAAGTACTCATGAAAGAAATTGAGGAAGACACAAAGAAATGGAAAAATGTTCCATGCTCCTGGATTGGAAGAATAAATATTGTGAAAATGTCTATGCTACCTAAAGCAATCTACACATTTAATGCAATTCCTATCAAAGTACCATCCATCTTTTTCAAAGAAATGGAACAAATAATGCTAAAATTTATATGGAACCAGAAAAGACCTCGAATAGCCAAAGGGATATTGAAAAAGAAAGCCAACGTTGGTGGCATCACAATTCCGGACTTCAAGCTCTATTACAAAGCTGTCATCATCAAGACAGCATGGTACTGGCACAAAAACAGACACATAGATCAATGGAACAGAATAGAGAGCCCAGAAATAGACCCTCAACTCTACAGTCAACTAATCTTCGACAAAACAGGAAAGAATGTCCAATGGAAAAAAGACAGCCTCTTCAATAAATGGTGCTGGGAAAATTGGACAGCCACATGCAGAAAAATGAAATTGGACCATTTCCTTACACCACACACAAAAATAGACTCAAAATGGATGAAGGACCTCAATGTGCGAAAGGAATCCATCAAAATCCTTGAGGAGAACACAGGCAGCAACCTCTTCGACCTCTGCCGCAGCAACATCTTCCTAGGAACAACGCCAAAGGCAAGGGAAGCAAGGGCAAAAATGAACTATTGGGATTTCATCAAGATCAAAAGCTTTTGCACAGCAAAGGAAACAGTTAACAAAATCAAGACAACTGACAGAATGGGAGAAGATATTTGCAAACGACATATCAGATAAAGGACTAGTGTCCAGAATCTATAAAGAACTTAGCAAACTCAACACCCAAAGAACAAATAATCCAATCAAGAAATGGGCAGAGGACATGAACAGACATTTCTGCAAAGAAGACATCCAGATGGCCAACAGACACATGAAAAAGTGCTCCATATCACTCGGCATCAGGGAAATACAAATCAAAACCACAATGAGATATCACCTCACACCAGTCAGAATGGCTAAAATCAACAAGTCAGGAAATGACAGATGCTGGCGAGGATGTGGAGAAAGGGGAACCCTCCTACACTGTTGGTGGGAATGCAAGCTGGTGCAGCCACTCTGGAAAACAGCATGGAGGTTCCTCAAAATGTTGAAAATAGAACTGCCCTATGACCCAGCAATTGCACTATTGGGTATTTACCCTAAAGATACAAACGTAATGATCCAAAGGGGCACATGCACCCGAATGTTTATAGCAGCAATGTCCACAATAGCCAAATTATGGAAAGAACCTAGATGTCCATCAACAGATGAATGGATCAAGAAGATGTGGTATATATACACAATGGAATACTATGCAGCCATCAAAAGAACTGAAATCTTGCCATTTGCGACAACATGGATGGAACTAGAGCGTATCATGCTTAGCGAAATAAGTCAAGCAGAGAAAGACAACTATCATATGATCTCCCTGATATGAGGAAGTGGTGATGCAACATGGGGGCTTAAGTGGGTAGGAGAAGAATAAATGAAACAAGATGGGATTGGGAGGGAGACAAACCATAAGTGACTCTTAATCTCACAAAACAAACTGAGGGTTGCTGGGGGGAGGGGGTTTGGGAGAAGGGGGTGGGATTATGGACATTGGGGAGGGTTTGTGCTTTGGTGAGTGCTGTGAAGTGTGTAAACCTGGTGATTCACAGACCTGTACCCCTGGGGATAAAAATATATGTTTATAAAAAATAAAAAATTAAAAAAAAAAAAAAAGCTCACTTGTTCATTCAGTCTTTCATGTGTTGGTATTTACTGAATGCCAATTATGTGTCAGACAGTGTGGCAGGCCCTGAGGATATAACAATGCACAGAAAAGAAAAAAGAGAGGGGAGGAGGAGAGAAAAGACTTGCTCTAAGTCCAGTAGAGAGAAAATATTATCAGATAATCACATCAACTAAAACACATAACATAGCATACTGAGATGTACCTGTGTCAGAAGGGAACAGAGTACTTGAGGAATACAGCAAAGTTTGGAGATTAAGGGGAGGATTCTGGAGAAAATAAAATTGTGAGCAAAGATGTAAAGATTAAGTAGATGGGAAGAAATTCCTGGCAGAGGGAACACTATCAGCATCCCCTCAGGCGGGAGGAGATAGGGCACGACTAGATCTAAAAGAGGACCAGTGTGGCTGGATGGCAAAGATGAAGATGGACAAGTGTGTACATGAAGAGGCAGGGACTGCATCGGACAAAAAGACACTCTCCCCATGAACAAGAAGCAGTCCATAGAGATTTTGTGAAGAGAAAATCCATGAGTGCTTCTTCCACTCCCAAAATGCTTGTGGACAGTTGTGCATTTTCTTCACAAACTCTCCTTTTAAAAAAACTAATTTCTTAGTAAGGCAGAAGGTCTCTGTTAGTTCTGATATGTTCTGAGCACGAGTTGTCCAAACTAAGACTCTGTCAGAAGCAGCTGCTCTGACCACCGGAGGGGCAGGCGCTCCCCTGAAGAGGCCCCACCCGAAAGATTAAAGCCGATACAGTATATCAGGGTTTCCTGCAAGTGAGGCTGAGAGGAAATGCCTGGCCTATACTCCTGGTGGTGAAACATTAGCAATCACTGGTAGACTTTTCTTAAAAATGATAGACAAACCACAGTCAGATGATTTCATAGATATTATTTTTTCCTGACCGTCCATGTATGCTTGGATTATATTCCTTGCAAAGAAGCATTTTTCCAAAATTATTTTATAAGCAAAATTTTAAAAATATAAATAACCCGGGGGTATGTTGATATGATGGTTATAAGCAAATAAATGTCTGTTTGAACATGGTTAACGTGGAAAGAATCTTGCACAGCTGAGTCATGGCACTAAATTCACCACCCACAACCGATGTTTCCTCCAGAACACAAAACATTGCCCCATCAGTTTGCAGTTGGGTCCTTTTGCACCCATTATCTGGTCCCTCACCACCACTCAATCATCACTCTCACCTTCCCCCATAATCTGCATCATCAGTGATTTTGCTTCTAACTTCTGTGTATCCAATTTCTCAAACTACCCTTGAACTCTGGCACTACCCCATCAGCATAAATTACTTCACCCAACTAAACTCACACATTTCACCAAAACCACAATTTCAGCTCACCCCTAGAGTGACCCAATCTCAGCAGATCCCTCACAGTTCAGGGACCTAAGACTAGGTGACTAGGCCAGCAATCCGATGAGATGCACCCCACAAAGCAGAAGTCAGCCCTTTTCTCTGAATATGCTTGCAACAGCCAGCTTGGGAAGATATCAACACTTACAAAGCAAAGAGACAATTATCAGTGGCTGGAGTTGATTGCTTCGCCTGCACCCCGATTAACCAGGTTTGTAATTCCATTTGTGGAAACTACCAGTGCACTGAATTGTCATCATTATCCAACACTATATTCTAACACTAGAATTTAATTTCCAAGGATGTCTCAGCACAGATGCTCAAATAGAATGGTTACTTTCTTAGAAATGAAGAAACAGCAATGCATGTCCCCAGGGTAAGTAAGTCATAAGGAGAGAAAAAAAATATTTAAGAAAGAGTACCAGGGGCTAAGGCAACATAAGGCATTTCTAGGCTTAAAGGAAGTTGAAGGACAAAATGGGATAAAGACATATTATTGAAGAGCTTCCTGAATCATTACCAGTAAAAATACTTTTCATAGAAATTAATGGGTTTTATTTTGATTGGCTTTTTATTAGTAATTTTAACTCATCCCATTTCCTGGATCGGTGAGTCCCAAACTGTATGTGAGCAACCACAGAAGTACTACAATTCGGGCAGCTTTTGAAGATAAGCCATTGAAAGTGATTGGGGAATGACTTTATTTCATAGCTTTGAATGAAGTATCCAGAAACCAGTCTGCTCCCAGGCCAGGCCCCAAAGTGAAACAGAAAAAGTTGAGCTTGGGAAAGGGACCTTTCCGTACTCCATTTCAGGCCCTTCTCTCTTGTGTTCTCTAACATTGAAATGAATTAAATTTATTCACACTAAAGAACTGATAGCTGTTAACAGCTTAATATGTTCTCTCTCCCACAGATATTTGTAACAGTTCCTTAAATTCAAAAGGATGAATTGTTTGCGGCAGGCTGATGGAAAAGATGAGAGGCTGGGAAGGGGCAAGTGCTCAACCTCATGTTGTTTCCTGGCTGGGTTAGCTTACAAAAGGACCTAGACCATGGCTCCAAGTGCAAGCAGGGTTCCTCAGAGATCCTAAGAGTATGTCAGTGATGACAGAAGGTCAAAACTACTTTTATAGCAATAGTAAGGAGTCATTTGACATTTTTACTTTCATTCTCTCACAAATACAGTGGAGCTTTCCAGAGATGGAAGACGGCAAGTATCACAACAGATCAAATGCCAAAACAAGAGAATCCAGAGATCTATTGCTACACATTAAGGAGATACGGAAAAATGTAAATTATTATTTCAAAATTTTATTTTAGTATCTTTAAAATGTTTAAAAAATTAAATAAAAAATAAAAATTCGATAAAATTTCAAAAGCAAATTAATTTTGAATAAATTTCAACTTAAAATTCTAAATATTTTTTAAATTCAAACTTAATTTTTTTTAAAGATTTTATTTATCTATTTGACAGAGAGAGATCACAAGTAGACAGAAAGGCAGGCAGAGAGAGGAGGAAGCAGGCTCCCTGCTGAGCAGAGAACCCGATGTGGGACTTGATTGTAGGACCCTGAGATCATGACCTGAGCCGAAAGCAGCGGCTTAACCCACTGAGCCACCCAGGCACCCTCAAACTTAATTTTTAACAAAAAATATTTATTTACATATGGTAGCTATTAATACTTTCTGAATTTTCCACTTTAAATTATAATAGCATAAACATTTACAAACTTGTTTATAAATATGTAATTTTATATGCTTTTATGACTTTATAAATTTATATCCTATATAAACAAAAGCCCTTAAGGTCCTCAATACTTTTTTTTTTTTTTCAAATGACTCAAGCTCCTTCTCACCAATTTGGCTTCCTCTCTTTCTCTTTCCCTCTTTTCTTCCCTCCCTCCTTCCTTTTCTTCCTTCCTTCCCATCCTTTTTTTTTTTTTTAAGTCCACTCTAACCCCAAGGCAAGTCTCTAACTCATGACGCTAAGATCTAGAGTCATACACTCTACTGACTAAACCAGCCTAACACTCTAAGTCCTCAATAATCTTTGAAGCACGAAAAGTAGTTCTAAAACCAAACAGTTAGAAAACCACTGAACTAGACATCCTTGCTCTGACCCTGACAGTTCCATGCAGTTTATCTGTTTAATACTTCTGGGCAATCTTCAAGGCATAGGACATTCATGGAAACTGTATCTCTTATTTAATAAGGCCAGTAAGGGAGAGAGGGGAAAGGAAGGGAAAAAAAAAGAAACAAAAAGGGAGGAAAAAAAGAAAGAGAAGGATAGATGAAGGAAGAAGAGGAAATGTCCTAAACTGTGCATAGGGATGTGCCCTGTAAGGACTACTGAATTCACAGTCAATACTGAGCATACTTATCACTAAAATATTTCAGATATTTCCTGGGATAATGTAAATGTGACATGTACTTGTTCACTTAACCTGAGGTAAACAGGTTGGCCTTTTTTGTTTGGCCTACATGCTGCTTTCCAAAAAAAGCCAACAAACAAACAAACAAACAAAAACTCCCAAGAGCTAAATCTAGAAAGTTTTGTGTAAAAATTTTGTGTAAATTTTTGTATAAAAGTTTTGTGTACAAATCCAGTTGCTCTGAAACTGGAAAATAACTACCAAGACAGATTATGAAAGACCTGTAATGCACCAGTTAGCGGAGACTAAGGGGCCTTTGTCTGTTTCTACGTGGTGTGGACTCAATGGAGCTCTTGCTCCCCAAGACTTACAGCTCGCCTGCCTCATTCATCTGTTACCTGCCTCAGCTGGGAAGCTCTGAGGCACTGACTTCTATCATCAAGATAATCTTGAAATCTCTTTGGATCCATGATGAGAATGTTCTATGTGTCAACAAAAAATATAACTTGAAGTGCAAAAAAATTTTTTTTAAATCACGTCAACTCACCCCACAGTGGCAGCCCTCAACGTTCTAATGTGTTTTTTCTATGCTTAGTGTTAGATAGCAGTGATCATACATGGAATACAATCACCATCCCCTGTTATTTCCCCTGGCTCTTTTAGAATAACTACTTGACATCATTAAAAACCCATTTAAACACAGTGTCAAACGCTGTGTGATATTCCATGGTGTGAATCTGCCATACTTCACTATTTCTTTTGTTAAATATTTAGGTTTATTGTTTATTATAAATAATGGTGATGCACATCTCATGTCCCAAGTTAAAAAACTAAAAACACTTATTTAACTGAAATTGGAATCCCCAAAATGTATTTTAAGTGGGATTTTTTCAATATATTGGGGTTGTTGATGTTCAACCACACAGAAACATCCAAAATATGGATTGGGCCCAAACATTCAGGTAGCACCATTCTTTGTAGGACAGTATTCTTATTTTTAAGCTCCTGTGATATATTCAGGGCTTTTTATATATCCATTAGGGCATTTTGGATTCCTATGTCAAGGCAACCTCCCTAACAGGCTGTTACTATTTTATTGTAATTAATGTCTACATGAGCAGCTGTGCAGAAGTCCTGAACAAAATTCTGTTTCAAAACTGAGTGTCAGACACTAAATGGACATTCAAATTGGTTGGTAATAAAATGGGGGTGGGAAAATTTTCACCAACTGAGCAAAAGGGCAGAAATTAAAATAAAACCATTGAGTGGGTGTGACTTGGCCAGGAGACAAGCCTGCCAGAACAACAAAGTATCAATTAAAACAAATCTTATCCCAGAAAAGCAAAGAAAACCACCTATGATATCCTTCAGCAATGTGACTGCCTGACAACTGTGATGTGTATGGCAGTATTTGTATTACCTTCTCTCCAGGTCAGACATGGGTTAGCCAGGGAGAAAAAGATTCTATGAGGCAGATGTTGAAGAAACCCTCACAACAAGAAAACCCACTTCAAAGTCATCTATACAAACAATAAAACCCTCACGGCAACACATGCTCGCTATAATGCAGCACAGCAAAGTGCCCCCTACTTGTGGAGAAGGAGGAAGAACAGGGAAATAGCACCGTTTTGTTATCACGTCCCTTGAAGAAACAAGAATGCGTGATGTTTTATTAATGGGCATGATCCCTTTATCCCTTTATCTAAATAACCTGGTAAAAGGTAATAGGGTGATTTCATGCTCTGCTGAAAGGAAGTGGGATGGCTTTCTACCCTAAAGCCCTTGGTGCTCTTTCAAGCACTGCATGATGCATATTTGCTATTTCTTTACCACAAATACCATCACAGTTATATGAAAGAGTTGATCAGGCTTCCTGCAGAAGTGCTCATATGCTCCTGGGCCTGACAGCTCATGCAGTCATATCCAATCTGTACAGTGACTACTGTAGTCACAATGGCAGCAATCTTTTTTCTTTCCTATCATTTGGTTATATCACAATATGCTAATTAGCACAAGATCATAAGGTCAGTATATTGTCACGTTGAAGTGATACCTCATACAGTATGAAAACTCCTCAGAAAGATCTTAAGACCTGTTACCAAGAACCACAAAATTCTGTCATTTTGAACAGGACTTTTTGATCACAAAATCCCAGAGACAGATCTTCCATCCCACATTGATTTTAAAAACGCTATGTATTTACTTAATTAACAAATCTGTATCGAATGCCAGTATGTGCAAGCACCTCTAGGCGCTAACCATAAAGCAGTAAATAAAACCAAAAAATGGTGAGCTCATGAAGAAAAATAAAGGCATGCAGAGAAAGGGCGTGCGAGCTTGCCATTTTAAACACCGTCATTAGGGAAGGCCTCACTGAGAAGAGTTCAGCTGAGCAAGACATAAAGAAGTGAGGGAGTAATCCACAAGGGTATCTGGAGAAATAATATTCCAAGCGCAGGCCCAGAAGAAGGAGCATAACCTCACAAGTCTGAAAAGTAGCAAGGTGTATGGAACAGGATGAACAAGAGGAGAATGTAGGAGATTCAGGAAGAAGGGCAGAGTGGCCACCAGGAAGTACGAGTCTTATGTTGTCGTAGGGTCTTTGGTTTTTACTGAATGGGGTGGGAAGCCGTAGGAGGTTTTGTACAAAGGACTGCTATTTCCAGACCTTACTTCTAACAGGACCCCTACATAGGAAATAGGCTGTCAAGAAGTACAAACAGAAGAGGGAGACTAGTTCGAAGACTACTGCAGTAATTCAAGTAAATCATGATAGTGATTTGGACCAAGGTGCAGCAGGGTATCGGTCAGAATATGAAGTGGTCAGAATACGAAAGTGGTGCCCAAGAATTTGCTGTTAGATTGAACGTAGTTCATGCGACAGAGAGTACAAGGAGTACAAGGACTGTCTCCAACATAGCTGGATATGCAAGTTTAGAGCTCAGGGACAGGGTCTGGACTAAAATTTGAATCTGGAGTCATCAGTGTAGAAATGGTCTTTAAAGCAAGGAGCATGATGTCATAAAACTAAGGGATTAAGTGTTTTAAGTAAAACGAAATGGGGAAGCCTGGTGGCTCAGTTGCCACCGCATGTGACTCCTGATCTCAGGGTTGTGAGTTTGAGTCCCATGTTGGCTGCAGAGATTACTTAAAAATAAAACGGAAGGAAGGGGAAGGGGAAGGGAAGAAAGGAGGGTCAGGAAGAAAGGGAGGGGAGGGAAGTAAGAAAGGAGAAAATGACCAGTTGTACAAATCCTATTAGTCAGGTCAGAGTACTAAAAACTGACCTCTGGATTCAAGAACATGGGAGTCATTAGTATATGTGACACTAGAAGTTTCTTTGGAAGTAAACATCTGACTAAAGTGAGTTTGGGAGGTACGGTGAAGTAAGAAATGGAGACAGTCAACATGGAAACTCTTTCAAAGAAAGAGGCCATCAGAAATGGGGCAGTAGCTACAGGGAAACAGAAGATCAGGAAAGGTGACCTTTAGATGGGAGAAATTCCACTGTGTGTTGGTATGAACACTGTGGTACAGAGGTAATGACTAGTGCTGGAGGAGGCAGGGAGTGAACTTCTGGAATTGGAAGGAAATGCTGAGACTTAGCGCGCCTGCGTAACAGACGGAGTAACGGGAGAGAAGGTAGAATTTTGCACACGGAGATAGTTCGCTGTGTTAATGAGGCAGTAGCCATCTATACAAACTGTCATCTTAGTACTTCTGTTTCTGCTTTTCAGTGAAATATGGCCCAAGGTCATCAAATGAGATCAAGGATGGGAGAGGAAATGTTGGAGGCTTTGAAGTAGCCTCAGACAAGCATGAAGAAGCTATGGAAAGAGCAGGATTAGGGGTCCACTGGGGGTGATAAAGGGCCATCTTCACTGACAGGTGACCTATCCAATTACACAGGACCCTATACACAGAAGAAACCTATGACTGGTTTAAAGTTTTGGTATCTCCATCTTGAAATTCTTAATTTTATCTTGGAACTCATGTTGTGGAAGTTTTAGTGGGACAATGGAGCACATGAATGAGCACAGATGTGTCAGGATGCCGCACACACAAATGGTTGTGGTCCAGTGTGGTAACCCGCATATGCACAGAATCAGTCCAAAGGAGGGCTGCACACTCACACCACAGGTGGCCTGACAGATGTCTCAGGGCAGTCTGGGGCACCATAATCTAGGCTGACCACCCAGAATGGCAGTCACAACTACAGAGGCAGCAGCTCAAGTGGTAGGGGCCCCAGGAGAAAGAAAGAACTCTGCATGGGAGCAGCTCCTGGAACCACAAAGGGAAGCCATTTGCCCCTCTGTTGGAGCTTGCCCTGCATTGTCTGACCAAGTATCAACTCACTGGCCCCAGCAGTAAGATGGGAATTGCTGGCTCTCAGGCAGCAAACTTGTCAGTAAAACTGTTATAAAATAAAAGCATACACATGAAAATTGCAGTAAAGCATATAAGGGAGTTATTGGAACTCTTCATAAAGTTTAGAATCTCTAGTTTCAAAACGTGCTATAACATCACAAAGCAAAGAGCCACAGGCTTAGAAAAAGGAATTAAATTAAAAATCATCACACTCAGCAGAAAGGAATATTATTTTCATATGAAGCTTCAGATGAACTGGTTACTAATGAAGAAAACAATTTTGTTCTTGCAGTTGAAGAATCAGCAAGAGAGCGTATAAACTAACATCTTGAATTACATATACTTTCAGTTACTGGTACAATATCCATGCATTACAAGAAATACCAGAAGAAATATTAAATTGCTATTGTATAAATTTATATCTAAAATTAAATTCAGATTTATTTGAAAATGATTTTTATGAAGAATTAAATATTTTTAGAAAATCTGCTCAAAAAGAATCATTAGTTTCAGAAGTACTAAAATTTGTATTTCAAAATAATTTATCAGAAATACAGGCCAGTTTAGTCAAAGTATTAAAAAAAAACTCTTGAAAGTTCCAGTAACTGTTGCACCACTAGAAAGATCCTTCTCAAAATTAAAATCTATCAAAAAATGTTGGGGCGCCTGGGTGGCTCAGGGAGTTAAAACCTCTGCCTTTGGCTCGGTCATGATCCCAGGGTCCTGGGATCGAGCCCCGCATCGGGCTCTCTGCTCTGCAGGGAGCCTGCTTCCTCCCCCCTCTCTCTCTCTGCTTGCTTCTCTGCCTACTTGTGATTTCTCCGTCTCTGTCAAATAAATGAAATCTTTAAAAAAAAAATGTTTAGTCTTCTGGCATCTAGGGGGCTCAGAGGGTTAAGCCTCTGCCTTGGGCTCAGGTCATGATCTCAGGGTCCTGGGATCAAGCCCCACATGGGGCTCTCTGTTCAGCAGGGAGCCTGCTTTCCTCTCTCTCTGCCTGCCTCTCTGCCTACTTGTGATCTCTCTCTCTCTCTAACAAATAAATAAAACTTTAAAAAAAAAGTTTAGTCTTGCATTTACTTGAAGTTGCTTTTAATTATATTGACTCGAAATGTTTATAAAAGAATGTTTTAACAATCTAAATTTCATTGTATTACATTATAACACCAAAAATATTAATTTTCTTTCAATTTACAAATGTCTGTTCCTACTACTCATGAACCACAATTACCCTGTGTTATGGTTTATAAGTCATAAAATATTCTTAAAGTGAAAAAGATTTATGTTTATTTTAGTGCACTTTATGACTTCTTTCCTGCCTTTTGAACAAAGGGCCCAATGGTTTCATCTGGCACTAGCCCTGCAAATTATGAAGCCAACCCTGGCTAGTGATCATGAATTTAAAGCAAGACCAAGCAGGGTGCCTGTGTGGGTTTTATTCCAGCCACATTTAGTTGTGTGGAGAGCTGGAATTTCAAAAGCTGGAGTTGTGGCAGGTGGGTATCATGAGGTAGGAGAGGGATAATTTTGTTGAGAATATATGACATTGATAAATGAAGATCAGTTGGTAGTGAATAGACTATACCTTACCCCGACTGAATACAAAGCCAGGCCATCAGTATATATATTTTAAGTATCATGCAATACCTCAGAGAATGAGGTATTGCTGTATAAGGAATGAGCCAATTCCTTATAATAATATTTCAGAGTATAATAATACCTCAGAGAATGACCATTCTCTGGGGCTCTTTGCATGGGATCCAGCAGTGTCTGGGCTAGTTCACTAGTTCTTTTGATAGAAGTGCCTGCAAATTTATCAGCTAATGCTGCTTACATGCACATTCCCTGTCAGTCAGTGGTAGAATGCTCCCAAAGTGTCCAACACCTGAATAACTGCCAAGGTTTCCTGTGGGAAAGCTGCCTTATGTGAGCACATAATTGAAATTCTTCTTCAGCCAACAACATTCTTCAATATGCACACGCTTATCCTCTTTCAAGTTCACATACTCATTCAACATACTACCTTTCTCTACTACTCTATTAACGTCACATTATTTCCTAGTTCAGTAATAGTTATTCCGATTAATTTTTGTGATGATTAATTTTACGTGTCAACTTGACTGGACTATAAGGTGCCCAGATATTTAAGCAAACGTTTTTCACATTAGGCAAACACACACATTCTAGGTGTGTCCACAGGGTGTTCTGAGGAAAGTCACATTTGAATCAGTAGACTGTGTAAAGCATTTCCTGATGTAGGTGGGCCTCATCCAATCAGCTTAAGGCTAGAATAGAGCAAAGGACCCTCCTGCAAGTGAGAGGGAGTTCCTCCCACCCACATAAGCTAGAACATCACTCTTTTCCTGACTTTGGATGTGAACTGAAACAAGTACTCTTCTTAGGTCTTGAATCTGGAGGCTTTTGGACTAGAATTTACACATCCACTCTCCTAGTTTTCAGGAAACTCAGACTCAGACTTAGGACCTTGGCAGCCTGTATAATCACAGGAGCCAATTCGTTATAATAAATACACATGAACACATAAACACATGCATGTGTACATCCTGTCTGTTCTGTTTCTCTGGAGAACACCAATACACTGTTCTTCCTTAGTTTATAAATATTACTCTCTTTATTGCAATAACCATAATGTGTTAGCATTCCTCAGCCACGGCACAGCCACAGGCCATACCCCAAATTCTAGCCAGCCCGTCAACTGAATATAAATTACAATACAATCCAGGTAAAAGAAATTGGGTACCTTGCCTAAAACCCCACTGCAGAAACAATTCTAACATCTGATATGCTGATGGTTGCTCAGTAGAGTCATTGTCATACTCTCATATTCAATAAATATATTAAGAAAGTATGACTTTGGAGTGCTTGGGTGGCACAGTCAGTTGAACAATGATATTTGGTTTCTGCTCAGGGCATAATCTTAGGGTCATGGGATTGAGCCAAACATGGGGTTCCATGATCAGTACAGAGTCTGCTTGGGATTCTCTCTTCTCCCCTCTCTGCCCCTCCATTTCCTTCTCTAGAATAAATAAACAAATCTTAAAAATAAGAAAAAAAAAAAAGAAAGAAAGTATGACTGAGAAACATTTTCATAACTTTAAAAATTCTTTAAATTTAATTCCTGTGAAGAAATTATTAATATGCCCATTTTTAAAATGAGGCACAAGGGGATTAAATAGCTTGATCAAGTTCCTAATGGTAGAAGTGAAGACAGAACATGAGTTTTTCCTGAAGTCCTGACTTTTTCACTAACCTTTCATAAGTTACCTAAACTCAGATATTGAAATTTGCCATATATGAAATGGGAATAACACTGTCCACCACAGATGGTCACTGTGAGGATTTAGGCAACCACATGAGTTCAAATGTCCAATATGATGCTTGATGTTTAGGACACGCAATAAATTTTAGTTCTATCTCCTATGAGTTCTTATTGTCAAATTGGGAAAGATAGTGAACTGCATAGATATCTCTGAAATAAGAATGAAAATAGTTCTTCAAACTCTATTCAGACCTGGTAAGTATAATCTGTAATCTGTTGTTTTATGAGCATGGTATTTGTTTTTCACATCTAAACTTGAAAATCTTCAGGAGAAGCATAGACTTTTAGTTTTCCAAAGACTCTACCATCCCCTATTGTCCCACGTCTTGTCTGATTCAGGTATTCCTATCACCCTTCTAGTGCCTACTTAAGTTTCAGGCTCTGCAATGAATGTATCCTTTGATTCTGCCACCTCAGTGACTTCCTGGTTTGGGCACAATTACCTGATTTTAAATGTTTGGAGAATAATACAAAGAATAGTTTGGAGGGTGATGCGAAGAACACAAATTTGGTTCTGATGACCAAATCAAAGTTGCTTTCCTTTCATCGCCAGCAAATGTTGCCACATATTAGCCACATCCAAAGATTAGAGCTCAGCAATAACTCATAACTGTCAATATACCTAGGAACTCAAAAAAAAAAAAAAAAACCAAGGAGGGAGTGAGGAGGAGGGAAGGGATTAAATTTAAAGCAAAGTAACCTAATTTTCAAAGAATTGTTAACTCCATATCTCTAAGTTGTATGTGGTCTTTTTTTTTTCTTTTCTCTGCAGTGCCTTCAAAAATAACTATTGTAATTTGAGACGTAGATGGACAAAATGATAAGATAATGAGCAAAAGCATTTCCAAAATGAGACCAGCTGTCGACCTTGTCTTTGGAAGGGAGGTTCTGGCAAACTTCCATTGGCCTCTAGCCTAGTCTTGCTTCAAACTGATTAGCAAACATTCTAGTCAATCAATCCTGTCCCAAATTAAGTTGTTGGTAAGAAGCAGCAGTATGATTTGCATTTCAAAGCTCTCAGGAACTGATAGATGAGATGTGACTTCCCTGAGGCTTCTTCATATTCAGTAAAAACAAGACTTCTCTTCTTTCTAAATCAAGAGTGAAGGACAAGTAAACCCAGAGTATTTTACATACTAAAGAATGGACTAAACTTGAGCATTCAGATGTTTCTGCATTTGTTGGCAAATGTAAGTGAATAATTTTATATAAACTGTATTTCTACCTTCAGAGGTATCTTGGCCCATATGCAGAACTGCTTGCACAGCTCTACTTGGTTCTAGAAATAGATAGCTGGTCTATTCTGAGACAGGACCATTGTCTTTATTATTGGCTAACCCTATTACTTTAGGTTTTCATTCTATTTTATACTGCTTTAAGAATTATAATGTGACCTGAGACATATTCCAATCGTCAGGACAACAATGCCGAAATAAAATTCTTTCCTTTTCCAGTTATCTGAAGATTCTATAAAAATTGAATGTTACTCCAAGTAACTGCCTGAAAGTGTGTTATTATCAGAGTATTAAACTAAATTATGGGCTTAAAGCATATAGCAAACTTTATATTCAGGGTAGGTCTAAGAGACCATCTAGTTCAAAGCCATGGATTTGAAGTTTAGGACACTGTGGCTCAAAGATATTAAGTGATCTATTGCCAATTAGTACCAGAGCTTGAACCAAAAGGTAGGTTTTCTGATTCTAAGCCAAATGCTTTTCAACTGTAAGACATAATTTTGCATTCTCAGGAAGCCGAAGGTATTGTCCCAGAGTAATTTAAAACAACTTGGATCCTTGTGAATCATTTAGTAATACAGAAATAAGGTGGCTTTAATGTGTATAGAATTGACCCTATTTAATATTTAATATTTAATTTTTATTTATTTAATGTGTATAGACCCTATTTAATATTTAATGTGTATAGAATGTGACCCTATATAGAACATCAAGCCAGAAAATAGATGTGAAATAAAGCTGGCAACAAGCCATGTCATGCTATGTATACCCATGCTAGGAGATAATATAATTTCTACCTTACCTACTTTATGACAGTATGAGTAGCTTATAAGTATTCAAATCCTAAAGTTCTGGCTGCATTCCAGTGATAGCACTGTTGGGGTACATATGAGCTTGGAAACTCTATAAGGTTTAAGGTTAATCCTCAAAATGTAGGAGTGGAGGAGAGAGAATGAATCCTATTCACCATTATTGTAAACCAGAGGGAAATATTTTCATTCTAAGCACTAGGCAGAACAAGAAAAACTTCTCTTCTACCTCTTATATTCTGTGTCTGAAGACCTGTGAATTAAACTGACACAATAAAGAAGGAAAAAAGGCATACAAATATAACTGATGCTTTGAATTTTACATGTATGGGGCCACATAGGAAAGAAGTGAAAAACTTAAAAAAAAAAAAAAAAAAGGAAAGAGTTGGAAGCTTATATACTATTTTAACAAAGGATGATAAATTATGGAGAACTAACTAGAGAAAGGAAAGGAGGGTTTGTACTCCAAGGGAGTAAATTGTGTAAGGAAAATCTATGGGGAAACTAAAGGAAGATAAAGGTTATTTAAGTAAGGTTTGTTTGTACAGACTCTTGATGCCAACTTTTCATCTTTGTGGATAAAATTCCCCCAGAAAGAAGATTTATCGTTGTCATCACTTCTCAGAATTTTCTGCATTTAGTCAGATAAGAGAAGCTTTGAGGCATCTTTCTGCATCTATTGATTCTCAGTTGCCTTCAATGCAAAAGAATCTATATGTCAAAGTGGCATATTTTGGGGTGGCATATTTTTATTCCCTTCAATCCAAAAGAAAATAGGAAAGGCCCTACAGAACTACTTTATATAGAGAAAAGATCTAGTGGATAGAAGAACAAGAGATCTTATGCAATTTTAAACCTCAGTTGCTGGAAGATGGTTTAAAGACCATCATATACAGCTCACAGGTTTTACAGTTGAGAAAAGTAAGGCTACCATAGATTTGTCTATGGTCCTCAGCTAATGGGTAACAAAGAGAGTGCTTAAACAGATCTCTTGACTTCCAGTCCAGCTCAGTACTTCAATAAAGTCAATTCATCAATCAGGGATTTGCTGGCAGATGTGCCCTACAATATCATATAAGAAACATGGTCTTCATCCTTGACATAGTCAACACCAAGTATTTCAAATGGAATGCCCACAGCACTTTCTTACAAGCACCTGTATTTCTAAGTAGCACTTGGAAGACTGTTCTCATAGCAGACATAATCTAATACATATAGTCAATAAATTTCAGACCAAAAACCCTATAGATTAAGGAAATAGATCTTAGTATTTTTTCCATTTACCTTATAGGAAGAAAGTTGTAACTGAAAAAATATTCATTGTAGAAAAAGTATGCCTAGGGCGCCTGGGTGGCTCAGTGGGTTAAGCCGCTGCCTTCGGCTCAGGTCATGATCTCAGAGTCCTGGGATCGAGTCCCGCATCGGGCTCTCTGCTCCGCCGGGAGCCTGCTTCCTCCTCTCTCTCTGCCTGCCTCTCTGCCTACTTGTGATCTCTCTGTCAAGTAAATAAATAAAATCTTTAAAAAAAAAAAAAAAAAGAAAAGAAAAAGTATGCCTAATTCCTAACCAATGTCCATGGGTTATTTTCAGTAGCAACTTGAAAACAGACTCCTAAATGACATATACATGTGTCTTTTGACACTATTGTTCTATGGTGCTATCCGGTTAGGGGGAAGCCTACAAAATGGAAAGGAAAGAGCATTTATAGGTTGAAGATTCCCTGACTTCTGGCCTCAAACATCGAGGCCAATTTCAGAGATTGTTTAAAATTACATTCTTAGGATAATCCTTGACTTTTTCAACATAATACTCAAAAGTATGAAGATTATTCCAAACCTGAGAAAAAAGACGCTACACTTTGACACTAACACTTCACAGTACAGGTCCATTTTTGTAATTCTGGAATAGGTCTCACCAAAGTAGGAGAGGCACACAAATCAGCATTTGAAAATGCAAAGTTATATGAGCAGTACAGACCATTCAGTTTGAAGGAAATATAAGCAAATGTATAGAAATGGAAAGTTACTAGCATGTTCCAAGAAATTAATTCTGGAAATATATTCCAGGTGAGAAATTCTACTGCCATTTTTGGCTCTGGAGTCCAATAAATCTGAGTCTAAATCGCCCCTTTGTCTTCTATCAAGAAATCCATCCCTTTATCTTAATCTCTGTTCCATAGAATGGAAACAAAAAATAGAACTTGTAGTATTCACGCAAAAATGAAATGAAATAAGTGAATTCAATGTTCTTCACACAATTTCTCACAAATAGTAAGAGAGAAGCAAATATAAGCATTAATTATTATTACTTATAATAGAAAGTTTATGCAGGCAAATAGGAAGATATGGACTAGTAAGGAGTTGGGTTGAATCATGGAACTATCAATTACAATGTACACAATCAAATCTACTGAAATAGTTACTGAAATCTCACGTATATATTAGAAAAATACTTAGAAGTCAAGCTGTTCCAAGAAAAATCAATTGCAGTCATCAATAGCTCACAATCTGGCCCTTAAACAGGGTTTTTTCTCATTTGGAGATGTACTATCTGTGAAAGGAAAAGGAACCATTTTCATTATGGGAGAACATGCTTTGGATTAGTGTTTAGGAGAAGCACTGTCTGCTTTGTAGTCATTAAAGTGAAAAGCCCACAATAATTGCTTGGAGCTATTTCTGATATGGCAGGTAACTATCAAAATCACATATTTTGTTAAAGTATTTCAATGAACATATACAGCAAAGCTGGTGAACTGCTCTGAATTTCTCCTAAATAAAATAAGCTGTATTTCTCCTAAGTAAAAATGTCATTTTGAAGACTTCTTTAGTACAAAAACTTTTCCTGAGTAACAAGAGAATCCCACTAGCTTGATATGTAGTTACATTTGCCTTTGTCTATTGTTCATGGTTACTGATAATTCTTAGCAAATGTGTTTAACTCATATGATGTAATATCCAACCTTTTTATGGAGTTCTTTGTATGTCTCTTCCTAAATCCCACAAGTTCCTCAGAAGCAGCAGAACCATGTTTGTGTTATTCTACATGACAAAAGTAGTAATAATAGAGTTCAATGCAGATACAATAAACACTGAATAAATTGCACCTTTAGCCAAAAGCATGAAATACCCTTCCTAGTCATAATTCTATCTCTATAGGGTATTTTGTATACAGAGAATGGTAAGAATTAACGCAACTAGATGAAAGACCTTGGAGTATCAGATACAGTGGAATAAGCTCCAGTTACTAGAGTTTTAGAAAGACTGTGTACCAAGAGAGTGTTTCAAGAGATTCATGGGCAGATGTTGCACAAAATGAATCACTAATGTCCCTCAAAACTCAAATTCTATAATTTAATATTCTGCCAATGCTATTTCACAAACATATATATATATTTAATGGTTCTTACTGGCTTCTATTTTACTCACTTTTGAAAGGTCATTTAATTTTTTTAAGTGAGCTAATTAGTGAGCAAGGTAGTCTTGAATGATTGCAGGTGGCAATACTATCCTATTACCCTACTAAAAGCTAAGGTGACACCAATTAAATTAAGGGTGACTGATAATTCTCCTTTATTACTACACCTGTATTCATATTTAGATACTTTTCATTAATGCTCTTGGGGTCAGTTAAAAGATAAAGGAGAACTCAACTTAGCCCATTAATAAAATTTAAAAGTTGAGTTTCCAAGCTCTATATACTAATTACTCTCTGCCACCACCAAGGCATTTTAAATCTGCACAGATGAGCACTCAAGCAATGAAAAGAGACTCTCTAGAAAATGAACCCAGAAGAAGGAAAAAAAATAACAGAGGATAAACAAGAACAGCAGTCCTGCCAATTCTCCTCTCATCCCAATGGTACTTTCAACTTACTAATGTTGGTTGATGCTGTTCTCGGGTGACCTGCCGTTCTAAATGCCTCATTGTTTGGGAACCAAAAGAAAAAGTATTCTTACTGCGGATAACCTGATTAAGAATTTTGAAAACAAGAGACACAGCAGGTAATGATCTTTCTGCACGCACGGGACCTCTGCACTTTGAAACCACTCAAGCTTTCAGAACATAAAGATGTGACCTTTCCAGTCCTTGCGCTTCCTCCATTGTTCAGTGCTGGTCTGGTGAAAGGAAAACACCTATAGAATCCTTTTAATTGGCTCCCAAAACAAATGAAGTGATCACCATGTAAACCACTACTCCAGACTCATTTTATTTATTCTAAGGAGCACTAACAAGCCCCTTCTATTTAAATGTGCCTTTGTGTGTGTGTCTGTCTTCTGAAAGTATTACTAGGTAGTACCCTGAAGACTTTTCCCAGTCATGTAAACTCTTGCTCATTTTCAGCTTTCCCTGACATTGGCATTTGAGTTGAATGCTAATCATTAAAGCAATTTTAGTGAAATATTTTAGAAAATTCTCTACTTCTAGTTTTAAAAAAAGTACAGTACATGTGAACATTTCCCTTAAGATGTTGATATAGTTGATATAGTAAAAATACTACACTGACATTTATCTATTAAGTCATAAAACTAAAGCTAGAATGTCACTGGATGCTTTCTCCCAGTGTGAAAGATTCATAGGGTAACTGACTACATTTTATCTTATCTGCATATTGTTAAAGGACCCCATTCTTTCTTTAAACAATAGAATACTATTCCCTTGAAATCAATACATACTATGTAATTGATACCTTCAAATAATACCTCTTCTGGGGAATATTTCCTGATATACTCTTAAATGAAGTAAATTTTTCCTCCTTACATCATTTACCATTTTCCACTTGTATACTCTTGTGCATTTGTATTCTCTTTTATATCAATCCATGGTTAGGGCATATGATATGAAAGATGCTTTATAAATTCTTGTCAAGTGAAATGAATAAATAGTCTGATGTCAATTTTTCTCAAAATCACTTTCACTCTCAATATGAGGGACACTTAGTACTCTTCACACTTTTATGATGATTAAACATGGGGAAATCCCAGGTCATCCACAAAGCCTATGATTATTGTTTTGCCTTCTGATTTTTCCCAGGTACCATTTGAAAGTAATATAAGGTCTGTTAACAACTCTATACCCAAGGTCCACCTAAGCACCTGTTCTGACCCACTCCAACCTACTAGCCAGCACTGACCATATGGTTCTAAGTAACATTAATTACCCCAATATTAGTGGTATCTACTACGACTGACAAAAGCAGGGAAAAGAAAATTTTACATATTTGGAGTGATGTCATTTGCCAAACATTGGCATCTCCTACTGATACATCATACGTAAAACATATGTTAAGGGGACGCCTGGGTGGCTCAGTGGGTTAAAGCCGCTGCCTTCGGCTCGGGTCATGATCTCGGGGTCTTGGGATCGAGTCCCACGTCGGGCTCTCTGCTCAGCGGGGAGCCTGCTTCCTCCTCTTTCTCTTTGCCTGCCTCTCTGCCTACTTGTGATCTCTCTGTCAAGTAAATAAATAAAATCTTTAAAAAAAAAAATATGTTAAGAATAAAAAATGTAGGGGTACCTGGGTGGTTCAGTGGGTTAAGCCTCTATCTTTGGCTCAGGGTCCTGGGATCTAGCCCTGTGTTGGGCTCTCTGCACAGCGGGGAGCCTGCTTCCCCCTCTCTCTCTGCCTGCCTCTCTGCCTCCTTGTGATCTCTGTCTGTTGAATAGATAAATAAAAATCTTTTTAAAAAAATGTAGTAAGCATTGAAAATATGTATTAACTTATTACCAAGTCTTAGAAAAGTCTTGCAGCTCCATGAGAGATATGTGACTAGAGTACTATTAGGTGACATGCCAATACCATGGTATGACCATAGTTGCATAAACAGCATCTCTCACCACTATTCCTGGAAAGGACACTAAAAGCAATAAGAATAATTTTGTAAAACACAAATTCTATCCTCAGCAAGACTAGGAAAAAAGCAGACATAAACTCTAGACCCCAAAAATATGTGTAGAAATTCAAAACAGCAGAGATCAAGCAAGTCATATAGCTAGGCACAATGATTGCTGAGTTCAGATAGTGTTGGCAAAAATCACATGTCCTCAAGGCCAGAGAGTCACTCTGAAGTACTAAAATTATACACTTTGTTTGAAACAATGCCTTTAGGAACTGAGATAAACAGGATGTCACCAGAAGCCTTCCTGGATCCAGTCTATCCAGGCGATAAAAAAGGTGGCATTATAAAAAAGAATCAAAGCAGTTAGCCATATTTGTAGCAGCAATCTCCTTCTATGGTAACAGAAGACAGACTCTTTGGGTTATTAAGCCTGCAAGATAACTTTGGTCCCTACCCTGTTCTCCAAAGGAACATCCCACAAATTACTGATTCAAAAAAAATCAATAAATTCAGTAATAAATAATTACTGATTCATATAAAATCACTATAATAAGCTGTGTAAAAGAAAAGCAAAACTAGGGTACAGATTAAAAATTATCTAATAAATATCACTGCCAAAGGCAAGATGAAAAATTTATCCAAGTATTTTGCCATGAAATAAAACTTAGTGATGGTGTCACATAAAAAACAGAAGACCATGAATGGAAACACAAGAACTCAGGGAAGAAGGGGTGGGACAATAAAAAGAGGTCAAATGTATATGGGCAAAACCAGGAAAAAAAAAAAAACCAAAAAAAAATCAAAATCATCATTGAAATGAAGGTAAATATGAAAGAAGTACAGAGTTGAAAAGAGACTATGGAAAACACACTAAAGAATACAGAGAATAGAAATGATAGAAATAAATGAAATTGAATTGAAATAAAGGAAGAGTTTTAAAGAGATTGAAGGAAAAATGATGACTACAGAAAACAATCAAAGATGATCTGAGATACCATTTCCCCCAAAGGGGAGTATTGAAAGAAGAAAATCAGAGCACTGAAACAGCACAATCACTTGAAGAACTGATTCAAGAAAGCTTTTCAGAATTAAAAGTATGTTCCCAAAAAAGGAAAAAAAACTAAAAATATCCTAGGAAATCTTAAAAACCCACAGAAAAAATCCCTTTAGTCTGTCAGCAAAAAGGATCAAATCTTTCATTAAACAAAAAAAAAAAAGAGAGAGAGAGGTCAAGATGGCGGAGAAGTAGCAGACTGAGACAACATCAGGTAGCACGAGATCAGCTAGATAGCTTATCAAACCATTCCAAACACGTACAAATCCAACAGGAGATCGAAGAGGAGAAGAGCAACAATCCCAGAAACAGAAAATCGACTACTTTCTGAAAGGTAGGACAGCGAAGAAGTGAATCCAAAGCGACGGGAAGATAGACGGCTGCGGGAGGGGCCAGTTCCCGGCAAGCAGTGGAGCAACGGAGCACAAAATCAGGACTTTTAAGTCTGCTACACTGAAAGACATCGCTCCAGAGGCTAAACCAGGGTGAAGCCCACATGGCCTCAGGTCCTGCAAGGTCACAGAAGGATCAGGGGTGTCTGAGTGTCACAGAGTTCGCAGGTATTAGAGGGGGGAAGCCAGCTACAGGGACAGGGCCAAGGAGTAAGCTCTCAACTCGGGTTTCCTTGAATCGGTCACAGGCTGGGTGAGCTCGGAGCGCAGCCGGAAGCCAGGGAGATGGCAGTGATTGAGCACTTTTCTCTGAGGGTGCACTGAGAAGTGGGGCCCCTAGGCCTCAGCTCCTCCAGGCCCAAGATTGGGAGGCCACCATTTTCATTCCCGTCCTCCAGAACTCTATGGAAAGCCTTCAGGGAACAAAAGTGAACTCAAGCAAATTACTTAGCCTGGCCCTTGGTAAGGGCAGTGCAATTCTGTCTCCGGCAAAGACACTTGAGAATCACTACAACAGGCCCCTCACCCAGAAGATCAACAAGAAATCCAGCCAAGACCAAGTTCACTTACCAAGGAGAACAGCGGAATTCCAGAGGAGAAGAAAGCAAAGCATGGAATTCATGGCTTTCTTCCCATGATTCTTTAGTCTTGCAAAGTTAATTAATTTTTTTTTAAGATTTTATTTATTTATTTGACAGACAGAGATCACAAGTAGGCAGAGAGGCAGGCAGAGAGAGAGAGAGAGAAAGAGGGAAGCAGGCTTCCTGCGGAGCAGAGAGCCCGATGCGGGGCTCGATCCCAGGACCCTGAGATCATGACAGCAGCCCAAACCACTGAGCCACCCAGGCGCCCCAAAGTTAATTAATTTTTTTAATTTTACTTTTTTCTTCTAATTTTTTTTTAAAAATTAAGCTTTCCTCCTTTAACATTTCTTAACTAGTTTATCTTAACAATACCTTTTATTAAAAAAAATTTTTTTTGAACCTTCATTATTGTAGTCATATTTTATCCTTCATTATATCTAACTTTATTTTTTGTATACTCATAAGGTGTTTTCTTCTAAAAAATTTAGGGTACAACTTCTTCTAATAGATCAAAATATACCCTAAATCTAGCACCGGGCTTGTTGTAGTATCCAACCTGAACAAATTCTCTCCACTTTCTTTTTTTCTTTATTCTCCAAACCAACTTATCAACTCCCTTTTTAGTAATTTTAAAAAAAAATTTTTCATCTTTATAGTCATATTCCATCCCTTCATTGTGTTTACCCTTATCTATGTTTTCCATTCTTTAAAATTTTGGGAGGTAGTTTCTTCTAAGAGACCAAAATACTCCCAAAATTAAGTAGGTGACCCTGTTCTAGCCACCAGTCTAATATATATATATTTTTTTCTTTTTTATATTTTTTCTTTATTTGTTTTCTTTTTTTAATTTTTTTTTTCTGAACTTCTTTTACCCCTTTTCTCCCCCCTACAATTTGGGGTCTCTTCTGATTTGGGTAAAGCACAATTTCCTAGGGACTTTGCTACCCTTTTAGTATTTTATTTGCTCCTTCATATATTCTTATCTGGACAAAAAGATAAGGCAGAAAAACCCACCACAAAAACAAACAAACAAACAAACAAAAACAAGAGGCAGTACCGAAGGATAGGGACCTAATCAATATGGACATTGGTAATATGACAGATCTAGAGTTCTGAATGACGATTCTCAAGGTTTTAGCCGGGCTCGAAAAATGCATGGAAGATATTAGAGAAACCCTGTCCAGAGAAATAAAAGCCCTTTCTGGAGAAATAAAAGAACTAAAATCGAACCAAGTTGAAATTAAAAAAGCTATTAATGAGGTACAATAAAAAATGGAGGCTCTTACTGCTAGGATAAATGAGGCAGAGGAAAGAATTAGTGATATAGAAGACTAAATGACAGAGAATAAAGAAGCTGAGCAAAAGAGGGACAAACAACTACTGGACTATGAGGGGAGAATTCGAGAGATAAGTGATACCATAAGATGAAACGACATTAGAATAATTGGGGTTCTAGAAGAAGAAGAAAGAGAGAGGGGAGAAGAAGGTACCTTGGAGAGAATTATTGTACAGAATTTCCCTAATAAGGCAAAGGGAACAAGCATCAAAATCCAGGAGGTGCAGAGAACACCCCATCAAAATCAATAAGAATAGGTCCACACCCTGTCATCTAATAGTAAAATTTACAAGTCTTAGCAACAAAGAGAAAAATCCTGAAAGCAGCCCGGGACAAGAAGTCTGTAAAATACAATGGTAAAAATATTAGATTGGCAGAAAACTTATCCACAGAGACCTGGCAGGCCAGAAAGAAGTGGCATGATATATTCAGAGCACTAAACAAGAAAAACATGTAGCCAAGAATACTATATCCAGCTAGGCTATCACTGAAAACAGGAGAGAAAAAAAGCTTCCAGGACAAACAAAAACTGAAAGAATTTGCAAACACCAAACCAGCTCTACAGGAAATACTGAAAGGGGTCCTCTAAGCAAAGAGAGACCCTAAAAGTAGTGGATCAGAAAGGAACAAGACAATATACAATAACAGTCACCTTACAGGCAGTACAATGGCACTAAATTCATATCTCTCAATAGTTACCCTGAATGTAAATGGGCTACCTGCCCCAATCAAAAGACACAGTGTATCAGAATGGAGAAAAAAACAAAACCCATCAATATACTGCATACAAGAAACTCATTTTAGACCCAAAGACACCACCAGATTTAAAGTGAGGGGGGAGGAAACAATTTACCATGCTAATGGACATCAGAAGAAAGCTGGGGTGGCAATCCTTATATCAGATAAACTAGATTTTAAGCCAAAGACAATAATAAGAGATGAGGAAGGACACTATAGCATACTCAAAGGGTCTGCCCAACAAGAAGATCTAACAGTTTAAATATCTATGCCCCTAACATGGGAGCAGCCAACTATATAAACCAATTAATAACAAAATGAAAGAGACACACTGACAATAATACAATAATAGTAGAGGGCCTTAACTCTCCCCTCACTGAAATGGACAGATCATCCAAGCAAAAGATCAACAAGGAAATAAAAGCCTTAAATGACACACTGGACCAGAAGGACATCACAGATATATTCAGAACATTCCATCCCAAACCAACAGAATACACATTCTTCTCTAGTGCACATGGAACATTCTCCAGAATAGATCACATTCTGGGTCATAAATCAGGTCTCAACCAGTATCAAAAGATTGGAATCATTCCCTGCATATTTTCGACCACAATGCTCTGAAGCTAGAACTCAATCACAAGAGGAAATTTGGAAAGAACCCAAATACATGGAGACTAAACCGCATCCTTCAAAGGAATGAATTGGGCAACCAGGAAATTAGGGATAGATTGAAAAAAATCATGGAAACAAATGATAATGAAAACACCACGGTTCAAAATCTGTGGGACACAGCAAAGGCAAAATCTGTGGGACACAGGCAAAAGTCCTGAGAGAAAAATATATAGCAATAGAAGCCTTTCTCAAGAAACAATAAAGTTTTCAAATACACAACCTAACCCTACACCTAAAGAAGCTGGAGAAAAAACAACAAAGAAAGCCTAAACCCAGCAGGAGAAGAGAAATAATAAAGATTAGAGAAGAATTCAATGAAATATTAACCAAAAAAAAAAAAAAATAGAACAAATCAACAAAACCAGGAGCTGGTTCTTTGAAAGAATTAATAAGATTGATAAACCCCTGGACAGATTTATCAAAAAGAAAAAGACCCAAATTAATAAAATCATGAATGAAAGAGGAGAAACCACAACCAACAACAAAGAAATACAAACAATTATAAGAACATATTATATGCAACTCCACGCCAACAAATTTGATAATCTGGAAGAAATGGATGCATTCCTATAGACATATAAACTACCAAAACTGAACCAGGAAGAAATAGAAAACCTGAACAGACCCATAACCAGTAAGGAGATTGAAATAGTCATCAAAAATCTCCTAAAAAACAAAAGCCCAGGGCCACACGGCTTCCCAGGGGAATTCTACCAAACATCTAAAGAATTAATTCCTATTCTCCTGAAACTGTTACAAAAAATAGAAATGGAAGGAAAACTTCCAAACTCATTTTATGAGGCCAGCATCACTTTGATCCCAAAACCAGACAAGGATCCCATCAAAAAAGAGAATTACAGACCAATATCCTTGATGAACAAAGATGTGAACATTCTCAGTAAAATACTACCCAATAGGATCCAACAGTACATTAAAAGGATTATTCACCATGACCAAGTGGGATTTATTCCAGGGCTGCAAGGTTGGTTCAACATCCGCAAATCAATGTCATACATTAATAAAAGAAAGAACAAGAACCATATGACACTTTCAACAGATACTGAAAAAGCATTTGACAAAGTACAGCATCCCTTCCTGATCAAAACTCTTCAAAGTGTAGGGATAGAAGGCACCCACCACAAATATCATTCTCAATGAAGAAAAACTGAGAGCTTTTCCCCTAAGGTCAGGAACACAGCAGGGATGTCCATCATCACCACTGTTATTCAACCTAGTACTAGAAGTCCTAGCCTCAGCAATGAGACAACAAAAAGAAATTAAAAGCATTGAAATCGCAAAGAAGAAGTCAAACTATCACTCTTTGCAGATGATATGATACTATATGTGGAAAACCCAAAAGACTCCACTCCAAATCTGCTAGAGCTTGTACAGGAATTCAGTGAAGTGTCAGGATATAAAACCAATGCAACTTTATACCAATAACAAGACAGAAGAAAGAGAAATTAAGGAGTCAATCCAATTTACAATTGCACCCAAAACCATAAGATACCTAGGAATAAACCTAACCAAAGAGGCAAAGAATCTGTACTCAGAACACTATAAAGTTCTCATGAAAGAAATAGTGGAAGACTCAAAGAAATAGAAAAACATTACATGCTTATGGATTGGAGGAACAAATACTGTGAAAAATATCTATGTTACCTAAAGCAATCTACACATTTAATATTGCTGCAGCTGAGGTCGAAGAGGTTGCTGCCTGTGTTCTCCTCAAGGATTTTCATGGATTCCTTTCTCACATTGAGGTCCTTCATCCATTTTGAGTCTATTTTCATGTGTGGTGTAAGGAAATGGTCCAATTTCATCTTTCTGCATGTGGCTGTCCAATTTTCCCAACACCATTTATTGAAGAGGCTGTCTTTTTTCCATTGGACACTCTTTCCTGTTTTGTCAAAGATTAGTTGACCATAGAGTTGAGGGTCTATTTCTGGGCTCAAACATGAACAAACATTTCTGCAAAGAAGACATTCAGATGGCCAACAGACACATGAAAAAGTGCTCCATATCACTTGGCATCAGGGAAATACAAATCAAAACCACAATGAGATATCACCTCACAGCAGTCAGAATGGCTAAAATTAACAAGTCAGGAAATGACAGATACTGGCGAGGATGTGGAGAAAGGGGAACCCTCCTACACTGTTGGTGGGAGTGCAAGCTGGTGAAACCACTCTGGAAAACAACATGGAGGTTCCTCAAAATGTTGAAAATAGAGCTACCCTATGACCCAGAAATTGCACTACTGGGTATTTACCCTAAAGATACAAATGTAGTGATCCGAAGGGGCACGTGCACCCAAACATTTATAACAGCAATGTCCACAATAGCCAAACTATAGAAAGAACCTAGATGTCCATCAAAAGATGAATGAATAAAGAAGATGTGAGATAGATAGATATATATATAGATATATAGATATATATGATAGAATACTATGCAGCCATCAAAAGAAATGAAATCTTGCCATTTGCAAGGACCTGGATGGAACTAGAGAGTATTATGCTTAGCGAAATAAGTCTATCGGAGAAAGACAACTATCATATGTCTCCCTGATATGAGGAAGTGAAGATGCAACATGGGGGGTTTGGGGGGTAGGAAAAGAATAAATGAAACAAGATGGAATCGGGAGGGAGACAAACCATAAGAGACTCTTAATGTCACAAAACAAACTGAGGGTGGCAGCGGGGAGGGTTGTGGGGTTATGGACATTGAGGAGGGTATGTGCTATGGTGAGTGCTGTGAAGTGTGCAAACCTGGCGATTCACAGACCAGTACCCCTGGCCTTATTAAGGATGTCTTACTAGTATTATTATACACTATATGTTTATTTAAAAAAAATTTTTAATTATATAAAAAAAAAGGGAATGTAACTTTCTGGCATCATATTTTTTCACAGCAGCATTTAACACCAAAAATACAGTGGAACAACATTTACAAGATACTCTAAAAGAGAAACTAAGGGGGGATCCTGGGTGGCTCAGTGACTTAAGCGGCCAACTCATGATTTTATCTCAGGTCATGATCTCAGGGTCATAAATAGAACCCCACATAGGGCTCCATGCTCAGCAGGGAGTCTGCTTGAGATTATCTCTCTCTGCCCCTCCCTGCACTTGTACACTCTCTAAAAGAAATAAATATTAATAAAAAAGGGAGAGAAACTGAGAACCAAAGGTGTAATACAAACCTCAGGCAATATTAAATACACAGAACTTAGGCAATATACAAACATCACAGCTAACAAAAATCAAAACAGAAAAGAATGTAACACAGAGAGTAAATCAAGAGTTCTGCATACAGATATGCAATCTTTAGAAATCACAATTCTGAAGGATATCACTCACCTAGACCCTGACGTGAATGGCAACCCCAAGAGCTGTGTAGAGACAATGTGCACAAAGCCAGCAGTCCTTAGGAGATTTACCTCATTACCTTATCTGTAATTGCCAGAAGTCAAAGTATGTCATTTAAAGTGATAAGCCACTAAACTCTACCCCTGAAACTAATTAATACATTATATGTTAATTAATTGAATTTAAATTAAAAAAATAAAAAATAAAAAATTACCTGCAAAAGAATTACCTGCAAAATAAACAGATACTATGTTAAATAAAAAAATAAAATGATAAATCAAATTTGAGAAATGTAAGCACATTTAACAATAAAGTGGTAAATACTAAATATTAAAACACTGATAAGATCATTGATTAAATTCCAGAAGGGAAAGAAATAGGAGGAAGAAACAAAGAGAAACCTAATTTTAATACTGAGCCAAACAGGAGAATAACACTATGTAAATTAATGGGTGATTAAAAATATTATATAAAATTGTCATTTAAAAGGTAACCACTGAGTAATTATCCAAACCTAACTATTGTTATCTTTATCTTTATCTTCATAAATAAAGATAAAACCATAAAAAACCACAAATAATGTTCATAAACAAATCAGACCATATAGTGAAAAACTTTGAAAACTGACGAACGCATAAAATCTAATATAAGACATAATAGTTACGCCTAGCCTTTTATCTATCAGTAAATCTTTACACACAGGTACACAGACACACCCCACATTTAAAGGTGCTATGTATAAAAAAATGTTATATTAAAATATCGCTAAAGAACACAAAAAAATTTGATCAGACTTTCAGAATAGTTACATTAGGAACTTGACATATTATAAAAGACAAATATTTAAAGTATCCAGAAATTTAAAAAAAAAAAAAAAGTATCTGGAAACTAAGTCCATACAGCAAATCAATAAGCATTTCTTCAAAACATCTCCTAAATGTCCATAAGAATGGTGGGAGCCTGTGACATGTGAGCCGGAACCTGGTCCCATTCCTTCCTCAGCTACATGTTACAGAGTGTCTCCTCTGTATCTGGAGGCCAAGAAGATGGGCGCTCCTTTTTAACATCACTTCCAGTCAAAAGCTAAGATCTCACCCCAGGGGGGCAGTTTGCCAGGATCTCTCCCTATAGTCACCTCCTACTCCATTTTCAAGGAAAAGAAATAAAGATGGCATCTCAAATTGTGGAGTAAAGATTGGACATTTTGATGAACAGTGTTTTGATAACTAGGTAGAAATATGAAAAATTAAAATTGGATCCATTTTTCACATTAGCTACTGGAATAAATTCCAAATAAAAAACTTAAATATAAATAAAGATAAAACCATAAAAGTAATATATAATATGGAATTTTTTAAAAACCTGGTAGAGAGTAAAGCCTTTCTACTTCTGAAAATTGAGAATTAATGAAATATTAACAATTTACTATATAAATGTAAAAAGCTTCTAATTGCAAAAATAATAAGCAAAATTAAAAGACATATAGTACATTGGAAGAAACATCTGTAACCATATCAGAGATAAAGTGTTAGTCTAACATATATAGTAAGTTCTTAGAACTGAAATGCAAAGCCTTAACAACAATAAGCAAATACATCCAAAGATATAAAGAGATAGTTCTCAGAAAAATTTAAATGACTCTTTGACAGATGTCAACCCTAGTTATAAAATGAGAAATGCAAATTAAATTACCCTGAAATACCATTTGTCACCTTTTATATTGGCAAAAACTCGTTTTAATAACATACACCATACGTGGGGCTATGGAATATAAAATTTTACTATCCCTATGGAGGGCAAATAGTACGTAGCAAAATTACAAATACATATAATCTTTGACAAGGCAATTCCACTTTGGATTTATAAGTACTTGAATGTGTGCAAAATAATGTATGGATAACTATACTTGTTGAAGCATTATTAGCAAACAATTGGAAATTAACCTTACCATTTTTCAATAGGGAAGCTAGTTAAGTAAATTATAGCATATCAATATCTATGCAACGTAATGCTACACAGTCATAAAAGAACTGCATATGGGGATGTGAAGCTCTGCATAGTGACTATGGTTAATGACACAGTATTCCATAGTTGAAAGTTGCTAAGAGAATAAATCTTAAAGTTCTCATCACAAGAAAAAAGAATTGTATATATGTATGGTGGCAGATGTTAACTGGACTTATTGTGACCATTTTGCTATATGTACAAATATCAAATCCCCACCTGAAATGAATATGTTATATTTCAATCATACCTCAATATATTTTTCATTACAAAAATTCTGCCTATTGGTTGATACGGAATATGTTTAGAGAAAAACCAAGGTCTAGAACAGTGTGTTTAATATAATACCTTTTATGTAAAAAGTGAGAAGCTAACACTTGTTTTTCTTGGCATGTACAAATAGAAATTCAGGAAGGGTGCACAACAAAATAATAATAGTATCCTAATGATGTGGACCATGGGAGCTGGATGGGGGACAATTATGAGATTGGGAGGAAGACTTTTCAATGTTTACTTTTTAAAAATATTTAAATAGTTTCTTAGTTTCTTGGGATGCCTGGGTGGCTCAGTTGGTTAAGCGTCTGCCTTTGGCTCAGGTCATGGTCCCTGCATCCTAGGATGGAGTTCCACATCTTGCTCAGCAGGGAGTTTTCTTCTCCCTCTGCCTGCCCCTTCCCCTGCTTATGCTCACTCTATCTCTCTCTCTTTGATAAATAAATAAAATCTTTTTAAAAATAAATAATAAAAAGTTTTTCTAAAAATACAATTTTTAATTTAAAAATTATGGTATAAGCCAAATAATTCTTTCTCCATGAACCAGTCACTTCTCCTTCCTTCAAAACCCTCTAGGAAAACATACTTAGAACAACTGTAAAAAAAAAATTTTTTTTTAAGTAAAGCAACATTTATTATTATTTATTGCTAGATGAGTTAGAGATTTTGGCCCAAACTCCACAGGCCAAATCACCTGGAGAACTCTTACAGCTTTGTGCTGGGACCTAAATGGACTTCTTCCTCTTGAAAGGAAATGTGAATCTCAAACTTTCACACCCGCCAGGGCGATAGAAAAGGAAAGCAGGGAAAGGACAGGAACAACACTTTTTTCAAAGGCCAGCATTAACCTAGGCCCTCTCCAGTCGGAGCAATAGCTGAGGGCCAGCGTCCCCGGAAGACAGACAGGGACACAAGCATTGGCCCCTGAAACCCTCACTCTGCCTCCTCCTAGAGATTTGTAAAGAGAAATAAATATTTGTTCAGTGGTCTTGCGGTTAGAATGAGAAGGAAGACCAAACACAATGATTCAAGACTCTACCAACAGAAAATGTGAACCTATCAGTTTCACAAAATGGAAACACTATTCCTTATTTTGGGGAAATGGACCTTACTGCCCTTGATCAACACTCAGAGACAAGAGGTTAGTAGAGGAAGAGCTCCAGGCTTTCTGGAGAGGCTAACTGCATTTTCTTCTTCAAGGTTAAGTTCAGAAGTTTTTTAGTTACAGAAGACATGGGTTTAATGCTTCCTATCAATAAATATTCGCATATACATAACCAACAGGAATTGAATCTACAATGTGCATACATTTCTCGTAACTTGAAAAACTCTAACATTAAACCAAGTAGAAACTTAATTATAGATAATACAATACACACAGTTATAGCTTAAATTTTAAATGGAGCACTTTTGCATGCTAGGGTAGACACAGAAGCTGTTTGCTACTGAGGCCCTGGAGAGACATCTACGTAATCATTTCCCTACTATTAAATGATACTTTTCTAGTGAAACTAGAAGATATTAAACCTACATCCATGTGTTTTCCAATCTATTTGATCAATGTTGCCATGAGCATTTCAGAGACTGAATATTTCCATGTGTGGTTCTTCCGTTTTACTCACCATTCACATAAATTAGAAGCTTAAATGTAAGGTAAAAATTGATATAAAACTCAATTACCTAAAGTCTTTGGAATAGGAGAATTCTGGACAGCCAAAAATTCTAAATAACTGAGTTAGTCATCATTATGATTATTAAGCTATATCCATATATGTAACTTATATTCTATACACATACACATAATAGATAAATTACAGACTATTAGAGTATGTAGGGTTATTTGTCTAGTTATACCTTTGTCACCTAATGTCATGATCGCTGTCGGCATCCTCATGTAGAAACTTTTCTCCCTTTTTCTAATTTTCTCATTTTATATCTACTGTGGGCTTTGAAATCATAAATTAAAGCTTCTTCAAATAGTATGCAACCTAGGGTTAGACCTTGAAATAAGGGCTAAAAGGAATTGCTTAAAGCCATGGCCACAAGATTCTAATGCAGATTCTAAAGGATGAGTAAGGCTTTGTTGCTTACTGCTTAGGATTATTTCTAATGGAAGAGAGTGAATATGAATTTGGGTGAGATTAAGCATCACTTAATAGTCACTTAGAATAGAAATATTTATTCTATTTTATTTCTGCTTTTGATGTTTTTATTAAAATGCATAAAAAATGACAAGATAAAATATTTTCTTCAAAGTAAAGAAAAAATGAGGTGCAGTGTAAGGCAAAGGGGGAAAGAAAAGATGAAGATCCATCAAACAACACACACCAATTTGTCCTATTTGCCACAGATGAGTAACAAGTTCGGTTTAATGCTATGTATAATTCATATTGTCATGTAATAATTATCATGTAATAATTCATATTGTCTACTTAGAGTAAATAAGACAATTGTTTCAATAAAGCATAATTTTTTCAGATAGTGAGTCCAGAAAGCAATTTTTCCTTAATTCATCAAACTACAGAGACTGTGTGTATGTAAATCACCTTGTTTCTCACCAAAAACATGTCCACGAGTAACTAAATATTTATGAAATGAAATGAAATGTTAAACTGGCCTCTGTAACAACTTTGCAAGAGATGCAAAGGTGAGTTTCATTGGACTGTTCTTATAAAATCCTACAGTGTGAATTAACAGCACAACTCAAAAGAAAAAAATCAAGGGGTAAATAAAAGGTTCTAGCTGACTGAAAACAATAAAATTACTAATTTCAAAACACAACTGTGTCTGTGGCTGTTCCTGGTGCCCCACTGGCAGTGTCCTTGATTGCTGGGTACACACATGAGGAGTTGACAGTATCAGTCTACTTAGCTCCTGAAGTCCCTGAAGGGTGCTTATCAGACCTTCCCAGTTCCTACCAGTTTGTCCCAGTTCCTGAGAGCACATTAAATAAGCCTTGATATAAGCCGAAGAATCACAGTGGGAAACTTCACTGTTGTTTCAAATATCCACTTAAAATACAGTTGCTAGCTATAAACTTTAGAACAAGGGAAGTAGAAACAAATTAATCAAAAAAATTCATTAAAGACATTATTGTCAGTGGTTAATGGTCAATGCATGAAGGAACCTGAGGTACTCACTTATTGCTTCAGGCACAATCCAACATAAATAGGAGGAAAAGTGAAAAAAAAAAAAAAAACCTGCAACATATGAATACAGTACTACTCTTTCTTGCTTGTGAAAGCAAGCCAAAATGTCAAAACTGACTCCTTAACTTTACTTTCTATGTAAACAAGCAGCATTAGCATTTCCCCAGAGGAAAGAGTAGAAAATTGTTCATAATGAGGTAAGATTTGGAATTAAGAACACAAACAGTGGTATGCTTGAACAAAGCCAGATTATTTAATGCAAACAATGGATCAATTGTCAGTTGAGTGAAAGATAACGAAATCTCCAATGCCTAGGGGCCTGGAAGGATCACTATTACACCAGAAGTTTTTATGCATCAATTTTCCTACGTGTTAGAGAAGGGAACAGTTTAACCTTAACCAAGAGTTCCATACACACCAAAACCTAATAGTAACTTAGCACTCGACTGGAGTTAGTCTGAACCTCCTGGAAAAATGGATGACTTTCAGCTATTAATTTTTAACTATTTCCCCAAAGTGAGTATTAAAGATTCATTGAGCTTAGCAGATCTAGAGAGAGAGTGCCAAATTTACAGTTCTTAGAATGCAAACCACTAAACTACAGAGACTGTGTGTATGTAAATCACCTTGTTTCTCATCAAAAACATGTCCATGAGTAAGTAAATATTTATAAATACTTTTTTGAAGAAGATGCTAAGGAATCAGGGCCCTTGACTGGAAGAGATATTTATTTACCTAACCCAAACCAGCTATCTCAGAAAAGGAACTGACAACCTCACTAACAAATTTCAGGATGACCGTGGGCAAAGCAGGACCTCAAGCAAGGAACAAGTCCTGAGAAGGGGCCAGGACTCCCTGTCTCTCTAGTTCTTGAATTGCCACTTTCTTGGTATGCTGGCTTTATCCTCTCTAACCTGAAACCTACCTCTTCCCCCACAGCAGGAAACCTAAACCCAATGGTTCTCTGTGAGTGTCCATCTAAGCTAAGATGAAAAGGTTCTCTTAACTTACTTCCAAGTTTGGTCCAACCACATCACCTGCCTAATCTTGGACCAGTTCTGTACTGGAGGTGAGATGTTTTGCCATTGGTCCAGATTGGATCATATGACTATCCTTAAAAGATTTATGACTGGACTGAAGAAAGAGAAGTAGTTCCTGCCAAAGAAAGGAGAATGCACTGTACTACAAAAAGAGAGATAAGTTATGAATCAAATAAACTGACCCAATGAAACGCTTATTTTGTTCTACAAGAGTAGTTTGGTCACTTCAGGTCATGCAGAGGTTGCCTACAGAATGGAGAATTGCTTTGGAGCAGTGGATACCTGATCTCATTAAGGTTTTAGCAATCTTTATTAATGACCTACCTTAGCATAAAATGGCTTTAAGGCTGATCTGAATATTGCATAACTGGCAACAAGAGTCACACTAAATGTATACTGATGGTAATAGAAGACAATATTCCATACAAAACAAAAAAAATTATGAAGCTCATTCAAAAAAGTACAGTTGTGTTAAGAGAACATAGATTACTATGTGGCCCGGCAGGACTACTTGAGAAACTCATGTGTCATGAGGCAAGGATGGCTTTTCTATAAGCTATTACTTGAATGGAATTGGATATTTCTAAGGTACATTAAAACAAACCTCTTCTTCTAGCAATAAGTTGAACTGGATATTCTGAAAGCCCTTACTGCAAAACACATAGAAATAGTAGATAAAATATAGCAAACATCCATTTAAATGCATAGTTGTGCTTCCAAGAAAGTGAGGGAAATATCCAAGGGGAAACAATAAGAACAAAGCGGAAAACCAGGATGATCAATGAATACAAACACCATGACTGCTCTGCAAATCTTTGCCAACCCCAGCACTTGAAGTACTTGGATCTCAGGGCTGAGCTGGGGATAGAGGACAAGGCTTTGGGCCCCTGCAAGGTGAAGAGTTGGAAGTGAGATTCCTGCATAAATTCAGAAGTTGTGAATCGGGAAAGAAAAGCTTCCAATGAAAGTAAAGAGATGAAAGGGAAATTTGTCCATCTCAGTCTGAGGCCTGAGAAAGGAAAAAAATTCCTTCTTAAGAATGAAAAACCAGGGCGTCTGGGTGGCTCAGTGGGTTAAGCCTCTGCCTTCAGCTCAGGTCATGATCTCAGGGTCCTGGGATTGAGTCCCGCATCGGGCTCTCTGCTCAGCGGGGAGCCTGCTTCCCTCTCTCTCTCTCTCTGCCTGCCTCTCCATCTACTTGTGATTTCTCTCTGTCAAATAAATAAATAAAAATCTTTTAAAAAAAAAAAAAAAGAATGAAAAACCATAGTCCTACCCTCAAACAGGTTTGGATTTTGAATTTGTACTACAGCAGGGTCTAAAAAAATTTAAGTCAAGAAGCAAAGGTACAGAAATGCCAAATAAATGTTTTATTTTTTTAAAAAAATTTTATTTATCTATTTGACAGAGAGAGAGAAAGATCACAAGTAGGCAGAGAGGTAGGCAGAGAGAGAGGGGGGACTCAGGCTCCCTGCTGAGCAGAGAGCCCGATGCGGGGCTTGATCTCAGGACCCTGAGATCATGACGTGAGCTGAAGGCAGAGGCTTAACCCACTGAGCTACCCAGGCACCCCTAGGAAAGGAAATGGTTTAGAATACCAGGCTAAAAAATGTAAAACTTAACTTGAATGACACATATCACAACAGGGGCCTCAGACTTCCCACCAACTAAAAAAGCTGAACAAGCACCCACAAATCAAACCTACAAAACATACAAATCATTTGTTGGTTCTGCTAATTCTGACCCATGGTAGCAAATTTCCTTATGTAGAAGGAGAAGAAGGTCAAGAATTTTTTTAAAAACTTCACTGATTACTACACTGGTGTCTTTGGGGTAAATACCCAGTAGTACCCCAATGTTCATAGCCGTGATGTCCACAATAGCCAAATTGTAGAAAGAGCTGAGATGTCCATCAATAGATAAATGAAGAGGATGTGTCATAATACATACAATGGAATATTACTCAGTCATCAGAAAGGATGAGTATTTACAATTTACATCAATGTGGATGGAACTGGAGGGTGTTATGCTGAGCATAATACGTCAATCAGAGAAAGACAATTATACGGTTTCACTCACATGGAACAGAAGAAACAGCCTAGAGGATCACAGGGGAAGGGAGGGAAAACTGAATGGGGAGTCATCAGAGAGGGAGAAAAACCATGAGAGACTTTTAACTCTAGGAAACAAACTGAGGGTTGCAGACAGAGAGGTGGGTAGGGGGATGAGATAATTGGGTGATAGACATTAAGGAGGTCATGTGATGTGATCACCACTGAATGTTACATGAAAACGGTAAATTATTGAACACTACAGCTGAAACTAATGATATGCTATATGTGGCCTAATTCAATTCAAATAAAAAATTAAAAATTAAAAAAAAACCTTCATTTATCTATAGGGAAGAGAGGAAGGGGAAAAAGAAGCATTAAAAACTTAAGGCAGGGGCGCCTGGGTGGCTCAGTGGGTTAAGCCGCTGCCTTCAGCTCGGGTCATGATCTCAGGGTCCTGGGATCGAGTCCCATATCGGGCTCTCTGCTCAGCAGGGAGCCTGCTTCCCTTCCTCTCTATCTGCCTGCCTCTGTCTACTTGTGTTCTCTGTCTGTCAAATAAATAAATAAAATCTTTAAAAAAAAAAAAAAAAAAAAAAAAAACCTTAAGGCAGAAGAAAGCACCTAAATAGGAGAGTATAATAAACTTAAATGTCTGTCATCACTATAAATCAAAATGGCTTAACCCGATCATTTAAACACAAATAATAAGATGAGGCTCCAAAAATTGAATCTAGCAATACAAATCTTATGTTTAAGAGCCTACCTCGGGGCATCTAGGTAGCTCAGTCAGGTAAGCATCAGACTCTGGATTTCAGCTCAGGTCATGATCTCAGGGTTGTGAAATCAAGCCCTGTGTCAGCTCTGTGCTGGGCATGGAGGCTGTTTAAGATTCTCTCTCCCTTGGGGTGCCTGGGTGGTATAGTCAGTTAAGCTTCTGACTCTTGGTTTTGGCTCAAAACCTAGTCATGATCCCATATTGTGAAATCAAGCTTCGCCTCAGACTCTGCACCCAGTGAGGAGTCTATGTAAAACTCTGTCTGCCCCTTCTGCCCTTTCCCCCTGTTCTCTCTCTCTCTCAAGTAAATAAATAAATCTTAAAAATAAAAAGAGTCTCCATCTCCCACTGCCCCTCCCCCTCTTCGTCCCTGTCTAAAAAATTAAAAATAAAATAAAAATAAATAAAAGAGCCACCTAAAGATGATATATACAAAGAATTCCTGAAAGTTAACAATAAAAAAGCAAGTAACCTGATTTAAAAATAAGCCAAAGACTAACAGATACTTCACCAATGAAGATATCCAGATGGCAAATAAGCATATGAAAAGATGCTCCACATCACATGTCATCATTTTTTAGAAGTCAAATCTAAAAACAGATTAGAAAAGGGGTTGTGGGAAACAGGACAAAGTTGGTAAAAGGGTACAAACTTTCAGTTATAAAATGAATAAATCCTGAGGATCTAGTATACAACCTAATGACTACAATTACTGACACAATATTGTATAATTGATATTTGCTAACAAAGTAGAACTTAAATGTTCTCACCGAAATATTTTTAAAAAAAATAAATATGTTATGTGATAGGTGTGTTAATTACCTTGCTGGAGTGAATCCTTTCACAATGTATACATATATTCAATCATCGTGCTGTACACTTAAATATCCTAAAATTGTACATGTCAACTATACTGCAATAAAGCTAAAAAACAAAAATAAACCAAAAAAAAATGAAAGAACTAAATGATCCTACAATTCTACCTCTGAGTATGTACCCAAAAGAAATTAAATCAGGATCTTGAAGAGACATTTGCATGTTCATTGCACTATTATTCACAGTAGTCTAAAGGTAGAAACAACTTAAATGTACATCAACAGATGAATAAAGAAAATATGAAATATACATATAGAATATTATTCAGTCTTTAAAAAGGATATCCTGTCATATACTACAAATGGATGAACCTTGAGAACATTATGCTAAGTGAAATGTCATTCACAAAATAATACTACGTGATTCCACTTCTATGAGGTATTTAAAGTAGTCAAACTCTTAGAACAGAAAGTAGAAATACAGCTGCCAGTGGTTGGGAAAGGAAGAAAAGAGCTTTTATAATATGGATACAGACTTTCAATTTTTCAGGATGAAAAAGGTCTAGGGATTTGTCATATAATATTGTACATATATTAACACTACTATACTATACACTTAAAAATAGTTAAGATGAAAAAATATTTAAAATGGTAATTTTTATGTTATTTATTTTTCTACCTCACTAAATATATTAATGAATGGAGAATCTAAGATTAAAAAGGGGTAAAAGACAGAGTAAATTTAAAGAAACAGGAAGAAAGGAAATAATAAAACTAAGAGCAAATAGTAATTAAATGGAGAGAAAGCTCAATGGAAAAGATCAACAAAACCCAACTTTATTTCTCTCAAAAGATTAATAATCAATCCTCTTTAAAATGGATCAATAAAGAAGAGAATAGAGAACAAACTGATGGTTACAAGAGGGGAGGTGGTTAGGGTGACAGATGAAATAGGTAATGATGATTAACGAGTGCTGTTGTGGTAAGCACTGATTGTTGTATAGAAGTGTTGAATCATTATATTGTACATCTGAAACCAACATAACACTGTATGTTAACTAACTGAAATTTAAATCAAAAATTTTTTTAGGGCGCCTGGGTGGCTCAGTGGGTTAAGCCGCTGCCTTCGGCTCAGGTCATGATCTCAGGGTCCTGGGATCGAGTCCCGCATCGGGCTCTCTGCTCAGCAGGGAGCCTGCTTCCCTCTCTCTCTCTCTGCCTGCCTCTCCGTCTACTTGTGATTTCTCTCTGTCAAATAAATAAATAAAATCTTTAAAAAAAAAAAAAAATTTTTTTTAATATTTTTTAAATATTTCAATAACATATTTTTTAAAAATGAGAAACTCTCCAAAAATGACTGAAATATAAGATATGCCTGCAGATATAGCAAAAATTTAGAAGATTATGATATGAATAATTTTACAGTAATAAAATTGAAAACATGGATTAGATGGATGATTTTCCACAAAAGTACAATACTGAAGAATAAACTTAAAACCTGAATGATAAAATAGCCTTTACAGAAGTTTAACTGGCAATTAAAAATAGATTTCGACATTCCCCTTTCCTGAACAAAATTTAAATCAACAAATAACACATTGAGTTCATTAGGTTTATAGGTAAATTCCAAACTCCAATCCCACTCCAGCTTGTCTAGAAGGTAGAAAAAATGGAGAGGATAATATAAATTTCTGAAGGGCAAAAAGAAAAAAATCAACCATTCTATAAGTAGCCAAATTGTTGTTTCTACCTGAAGAGAAAAATTCTAAGAGCTTATGATGTAATATCATTTGTATAACCTTACTGAAATCCATTTTCCAAAATAAAGTCTACACAGAGATCAAATTATTAAAAATTATAATACTTATCTTTTATCAAATACCTGCTCTCTTCCAACATTTTTTTTTATTAAATTTTTTATTTTTTATAAACATATATTTTTATCCCCAGGTGAAATAAGTCTTCCAACATTTTTACTAAATACTTGATAGATGTTATTTTGGTCTATTTTTCAAACCTTTAAAAAGATATTCCATCTACTCCACAGGTGAGAAATCTGAGTCAGAGAGGTTAAGGAATTCATAAAACATCATGCAGCTGAAACTGGAATTCGATCTGGATCTTACTGATCTTTTGAGTTGAAGTTCATGCTCAAAGTGTCAGGTTGACTAGCCAACAACTCAGACTCAGCACAGAGCCCAAGAACCACGGCCTCTGTCCCTACTGGTAAAGGAGCAGACAACTAAAATAACCAGTCCCTTAATCCTCCCTCTTGATGACTCACATCATAAAATGTTTATCAAATTTTAGCATAATATTATATATGCAAGAAGCATTTGCTCTACATTTTTAATAAAAACAGAATAGGTTTTAGGAAAAGAACTATAGCAGTAATAGCTGAAGTTCAAACTCTATTCTATCTCACGTTTCAAGGTTTCCATCTTCCACCCCCACCATTATTTCTACTTCAATGCTCTCTTTCTTATTTCTATTTTTAGATGGAGATAATGCATTTCTTTCTTCCATTCAGACTCACAGTGATTAGTACAGGAAGGGACGGAAATCACAAAGGACTGGTATGATCTGGAAAATGGGACCCAAGATGACCTTCTGACCCACTTTACACAGTGCCAGTCCTCACTGTTAGGTGCTTTTCTGTGTTGGATCTTTCTTGGTTCCTCTTCTTTCACTCTAGCTCCTGCCAAAGTGTTGCCTTCTCTGACTGTAAACATTGCTTCTATCATCTGGTAATGCAAAGGACTAACTGAAGTCCTGAAAGTCTTAGAGATCAGTGATAGCTATTTCAGTCATTTGACTTTAAACTAATTCTTAAGAAATTTATCACCTTCAATATGGCATCTACATGCATACTACCACAAAAGCAGTAGCAGCCCTTGTCATGAATCTTGTGCCTCCCCACCTTTTTCCTGAGATGCAAAGGATCACTACATGCCCTTGGTCAGGGATGATGTTGGGTTATGTGAGAGTCATAGCTGGGTTGGGCTGGATGTGTTTTGGTTTATAAAGGATAAAAATGGAAGATATTTCTCTTTAAAAAAAATAGATTTACTTATTTATTATTTTAGAGAGGGAGAAAGCATGAGCAGGAGGGGAAGAGGGAGAGAGAATCTCAAGTAGACTCCACACTTAGCATATAATCCAGCATGGAGCACGGTCTCACAACCTGAACTGAAACTAATAGTCCTGCACCCCTGGGAGATATTTCTCATCTACAAATATTTGTTCTTTTTTTTTTTTTTTTTAAAGATTTTATTTATTTATCAGAGAGAGAGAGGGAGAGAGCGAGCACAGGCAGACAGAATGGCAGGCAGAGGCAGAGGGAGAAGCAGGCTCCCCGCTGAGCAAGGAGCCCGATGTGGGACTCGATCCCAGGACGCTGGGATCATGACCTGAGCCGAAGGCAGCTGCTTAACCAACTGAGCCACCCAGGCGTCCCAGCAAATATTTGTTCTTTATTCTCCAAAATCTGGGCATATAGTTCTTTTTTTTTTTTTTTAAGATTTTATTTATTTATTTGACAGAGAGAAATCACAAGTAGGCAGAGAGGCAGGCAGAGAGAGAGGAAGGGAAGCAGGCTCCCTGCTGAGCAGAGAGCCCGATGTGGGACTCGATCCCAGGACCCTGAGATCCTGACCTGAGCCGAAGGCAGTGGCTTAACCCACTGAGCCACCCAGGCGCCCTGGGCATATAATTCTTATATTCTTCATATCTTTGCACAAAATCTGACTTCATTGATGTCATAATTCCACTGGACTTTAACCTGATTTAATATGCACTTACCTTTAAAAAAAAAATAAGAACTGTAGAGAACATGCTTCAATGAAGAATTTACCATGCCTACAGTGTATACGGAATTGGTTTTATTTCAGACATAATGTATCTAAAGGTTAACGTCTATAAGCCTTTGTTGCATTGCGCATCTCATATAGATTTCTCTCCTCAGCCCAATTTTCTACTGTTCTTACCTGCCATCACTGCAGAATTAATATTTTTGTCACCATTAGAGAATCAAATATAATTCAATCACATTTCCAAGTCAGTACATGCTTAGAAGGTCATTAAGTATCACAGAGTGGGTGATGACATAAATTTCTTTGCACACCCAGGAAACAGAAATCCCAACACTCTAATTGACCTTGGCTATAGTATGAGGAGATGGTGTTGGTAAGCAGTTTATTAGCATTGAGTTCCTGGGTGACCAGTTGCACAGAACTTTACTTGTTACCAAATAAAAACTGACTGGGGACCTTTAGTGTAATGGCATTTGGGGTTGACAGTGATGCTGAAGGAATAAGGACTAATGCCCAGAGCAGGTCTATAAAGAGCAAGGTGGTGAACGTATTTTCAATAACACGATTTCTATAATGGGCCAAATGCAATTCTCAGACAGCTAACCCAGCCCTGAAGTGAATACACAGTTAAAAGCAAGCATATCTTGACTCCAAATTCTGAATTCAATGAGTTTTATAAATGTTATTTTGTTCTATCAAGTTCTTCTCCTTGATTCCTTAAAACGACTTCTGCAGCACTTCGTAGGTAAAACTAAAATTTGCCTAATTACTCCTTTTGAAGTAAGGCTGCAAAATTGTTTCAACTGATTTTCACTGGATTTTAATCATTAAGTAAAATGATACTTTTCCCCTAAAAAAGTACCAGTTTCCTGGAAATGTACTTCATGGCTCTATTTCCTTTGTTAACTGATGCTGGTCATTTAATTCAATAACTTTTATAAAGCTAAAATTATAAGGATTTAATTGACTTCTGTCTAACTTCCAATTATGTCTAATTTGTTTCTATTCAGTCTCATTAAATCCAATTATGGCTGGACTAATCGTAATTTCTCCCAATAGTTCATTTACTTTAAAATAAGGACTCTGTCCTCTGTTACTTTCAGGTAATTTTTCATCAGGGTTACGTAGGGTCTCTTAATTATATTAATACAAATGACTTTCTATATGCATCAGTAAGTTTGTATTTAGTAATTAGGCAATCTCTTGTAACTCAGCATAGCTGCCTAGACCCTAGATACAGCATAGTAGTTACATAGGTAGCTTCCCAGTAGCCATAATTAGTATTAATTATAATCGGGAGACAATTCCTTTACATTTCCTAGTTACAGAAAATTGTAAAAAAAAAAAAAAATATATACAGAATTTGAATAAAAGGGAGGGAAGTGGAAGTTCTAGCACTAGGGACTCTTCCAGATCTCGTTTGATATATCTCTTCATCTGGCTGTTTGGCTGTATCCTTTATCCTAGTTTTTATTACATAATGTACTGGTAAATGTAAGTGTTTCCCTGAATTTTGTGAGCCGTTCTAGCAAATAATTCAATATGAGGAGGTATTTGTAGGAACCACCAATTCATAGCCAATAGCCAAATGGTCAGAGCACAAGAACAACTAGGGCTTGTGACTATATCTGAAAAGGGCGGGGGTGGGGGGGCGGTCTTGTGGGACTGAGCCCTTAACCTGTGGGATCTGGTGCCATCTCCAGGTTGACAGTGTCAGCATTGAGTTAAACTGTAGGACACCCAGCTGGTACCACAGAATTGTTTGGTGGAAGGGGAAAAGTCCCCATACATCTGGTGCCAGAAGCATCGTGAGTGTAATAATAAAGGAGATACACACCAATGGAGGAGCATGGGTTTTCTTTCCAATAACGATTCAGATTTTTATTTATAAAGAGATAGTAATGGCAAGAAATTTAAACATGGGGATAAAGGATAAGATTTTGTTAAGATTGCCATGGCAAAATACATAGAAAAGAAAAAAATAAATAAAGGAATTGGGGAAAAAAAAATAGCCCAGGCTTATGGGGAAATCCTGGGACTGAAGAACAAGCGAGCAGGGATTGTTTTGTGTTTCTGCCTCAAAACAGCTCTATAACCTTACGTAACTCGTTCCCTTTTCCTGGGGTCTTAATTTTTCTTTTCTACAAAGAATGAAGTAGGTCATCTCCAAGGTCCCAAAATACTGGCATTCTCACACTCTAGATGGAGTGTAACTGGACCCCTAATTTCAGTTTTAATAATGCTTATGCACAGTACTGCAAGGAGTATGTCTAAATACTCATGTTAGTCCTAATAAATAATTAAATCTAGTATTTGGCAGCTGGAGGCTATTGCACTCTGGTAAGTATGCTTGAGGCTTATTCTATCAGCATATCAAAATAAAATGCCAACAACTTAGTAGATATAAAGCCTATTAGCATCTGTGACTGCTGTGTTATCTCAGAAAACCTTGTGCGGGTAGTGCTAACAAGTGGATCATGCTGAAAATTGGCCTAATTTTCCCCCCAAGATGCACCAAAATGACTAACCATTCCATTCACGGAAATTCGCTGCTCTCAAACATTCAAAAACCTTTCTAAGATCTGCAGTTTGAGGGCTGACATCACTCCAGCTCTTTGTTCAATTAATTGCATCTTCACTGGGTTAAGTATCAAGCATAATAGCAGCCTTGCCATCCATCACAAATTTTTGAGATACCTGCTTGTATACTTGTAATCATAATAATGTCAACCTAAAAATTCTTACCAAAAAAAATTAGGAAAAAAAAATATATAACATGGGGTTAAAGATCTAGGATGTCTATAAATAAACAAAAGGTAAAAGCAATACCAGTAATTTCTAACAGTGCTGTGAAAAGACATCAAGTTTAGCATTATCAAGTTAATAATAATAAAAAAAAAAAACTCTTAACAAGTTGCTGAGCTTCAAACCTGTAATGCTGCCCACCACTGAGAGATGGGCCTACTCAAGATTATAGGTAATATACACGTAAACATCTCTAGTAAACTCTACATGACCTCACCATGAAAGGATACAGGGGAAGAGATAGTAGGAGGAGAGCTCTCTCAAAACAAGCCTTGAAACTTCAGGAAGTGAGGGAATATGATTCTTGCCCCACCATGCCTTTTTCCCATCTATTTTGATCATCCAGACAGACCTATACCAAAACAAAATGAAAGCACTAACGCAGAGCGTCCCTGGCTGTATTTTTCTTAGTTTCATACAGAGAAGGTTCTAGTCATACTGCCACACACTGAACTCCTGACCCCGGGATTTTGCTTTCTCACACTATTGGTTATAAGATGCAGAAGGTAGTACAAATCCATCACTATAACTGGAAATATTGCACAAAAGACACTTGCTACAGATGACTGGTCAGGGCAAAAACATCATTCTAGGACATCAAAAACCCCTCTAAACTTTTCTCTCTACCAGTGATCCCTACCCCACTTCTGGCAAAAAAGAATGCAACACAGGCCAACCCATAGAGTCACCAGCTGCCTGGGAGATGATCAGACATTACAAGTTCTGCACAAAGATACAAAATGCACTGGTGGGATTCTCTTCCTTGGCAATTTAAATTAAGAATGTATGGAAATCAGGCACTTGGCAATAGGAGGTGAAAAAAATTATGATTGTGAAAGGCTTTGAAGGACCAAAAGTAAGCCAAGGTTAACACAAGAGTGCAGAGTAACTTCTAGACCCTCCCCAACCTCCAGTCTGAGCTAGAATATAGAAATACATGGAGACAATTTATAGCTCAGATCAGAGAGATAATATTTTTAACTGCCCAGTTCAAAGGGACCTATATTCCTAGTGCTAAACTCCCATACTCTATCAGGGCCAGACAGAAATGGTTTCGAGACTTTTATTCACCATAGAAAGACATAATAAAGGACAAAGAGAATTTTGAAGGGAGGCATTCAGAAAGCCAAGAGAATAGGCCACTAATCCTTCATCCAATTTATGTGACTATAGGAGAGGTGGGAAATGTAAGGCCAGCACACTTGAAAAATCTATGAAATCTGAATCACACCAAAGAGTAAAGGGTGGTGTGTCAGAGATTCTCAGGTCATTTGTGGGCCAAGAATAGCCACAAAAGACAATTTAGGTAACAGAAAGCCAACGAGTCTCCCTCCTCAAAGGGCTTCGAATAGGGTAAATGGGTTTTTATGGAGAATATGTAGATGGAACTGTCTGATATTTAAGAAAGGAATGAAGCTATACCCTTTAGAAGTCTGTGAAAGTAAGCCTCACTGTGCACCTAAGACAAGCGATTTCCCTCCAGTAGACAAAGTCTCAATTGCCTACATGCATTTCCAGAGACCAGACTAGATGTGGACAAGAGCCCAAAGTTGTCAGTGGTATGTGAGAGAAACAGATGCCCAACTATCTTTTTCTGTCAGCCCTTACCCCTAACAGTATACTGTCCTCTGTGCTCTTCCTGGACATGCATAAAATATGGAGTCATTAGGGAGTTCAGGGATAGCTTGCTAGAAACAGAAAGGAAGCTGAGAGAACACTTATACAACCATTTCCGTATACTATTTGTAGATACGAAAACTGAAACTTTTCCTACCTTAAGGCCCATCAATTCCAATCCTAATGACATACTCAACAAAACTTCATGTATATGTGTACCAAAGCCACATAATGAACGTTACTAAAATGTCCATCAACAATATAGTGGTAAATATGTGTGGGGATACAAACAAAAGTAACAATTATGAAAAAAAACTTTCTACATGTAATAACATTTATTAAATCTCACAAACAGAATGTAAAACAAAAGACCCAGCCACAAATACAATTCAAAGCACAATTTCAGTTACATAAGGTTTCAAATCTGGGAAAACTAATTTATCATGTAGGAAATCAGGAGAGCAATTTCTTTTAGGTAGATAGTAAGAGTAATGCCTAGAAAGGGACTTACAAAAGAGATTCCATAGGGCAAGTAACTTTTTATATTTTCATCAGGATTGTGGTTATATGAGCATGTTCACTTTATGATGTTCAATCTGTACACTTTTGATTTGATTGCTTTTATGTGTGTATACCATACTTTAGTAAAAAGATTATTTGAAAAAAGATAAACACACACACGCCCAAAAGGGCACACCATGACATTAATTAAAATAATGATAATGAGAAAAATCTTAAAAACAACCAAAGAAAAAACACAATGCCCACAGAGGAATATAAATGTATATGTATGTATGTATATATACACACACACACACCCCTTATAAGCCCTTGAGCAATCACAAAAAAATGTTTCAACTACTAAGCCAGTAGTTGCAATAAAATGTCATATTAAAAAAGTCAATCCAAAAGAAAAATAAATAACCAAGAACAGATGGCAAAATAGAAAACAAATAGAAAATAGCAGACCTAAAGCCAACTATGTTAATAATTGTATTAAATGTAACATGAACTAAATAAAAACTAGAGATCATGAGATCAGATAAAAATTCAAGAATGATATTCTATCTATGAGAAACTCACTTTAAGAGAATAAGATGCGGGCGCCTGGGTGGCTCAGTGGGTTAGGCCGCTGCCTTCGGCTCAGGTCATGATCTCAGGGTCCTGGGATCGAGTCCCGCATCGGGCTCTCTGCTCAGCAGGGAGCCTGCTTCCTTTTCTCTCTCTCTCTCTCTGCCTGCCTCTCAGTGTACTTGTGATTTCTCTCTGTCAAATAAATAAATAAAATCTTTAAAAAAAAAAAATAAGATGTACAATATAAATACTAAAAATTAAAAAAGAAAATGCTTTTAATATCATAAAAAGCAGACTTAAGAAGAAGAAATATTGTCAGCAAGTAAAAAGGGAAATCCTGTAATGACAAATGATCAATTCATCAAAAAGACCTAGGAATCCTAAATATGTGCATAATAATTCAGCTTCAAAGTACATAAAGCAAACACTAATAGAACTAAAAGGAGAAATAGAGATTTCAACACTACTCTTTTGAAACTTGACAGTAGCAGGCCAAAAATCAGTAAGGATAATGAAGACTCATAATGTTGTAAAATAACTTAACCAATTATCAGCACAAAACACAGATATTTTTCCAATTACACATGGTACATTCAATGAGAGGAGCCACACGCTGGCATTCAAATATCAGTAAATTTGAAAAGATTAGTTTAGTTATCATGCAGTTAATTCTCTGACTAGAATTAAAAATAAGCCCCCCAAAATTCCAAATTTCTAAATATTTAAAATTTAAGCAACACAAGGGACGCCTGGGTGGCTCAGTTGGTTAAGCAGCTGCCTTCGGCTCAGGTCATGATCCCAGCGTCCTGGGATCGAGTCCCACATCGGGCTCCTTGCTCTGCAGGGAGCCTGCTTCTCCCTCTGACTCTGCTTCCACTCTGTGTGCCTGTGCTCTCTCTCTCTCTCTCTCTTACAAATAAATAAATAAAATCTTTAAAAAAAAAATTTAAGCAACACATTTCTAAATAAGCCATAAGGCAGAAGAAAAAGGATCATAAAAAAAGCTAGAAAGTAATTTTAATAGAATCACAAATACCAAAACTTGTGGAATGTAGCAAAGCAGTGCTTCAAGTGTAATGTTTATTTTTAGGCACTTCCATAATAAAAGAAAGTCTAAATACCCACTATTTAAGCTACCATCATTAAAAAATGGAACAAATTAAAACCAAAAGAAAAATAATAAAGGAAAAGAATTTAGAAATATAGAAAACAAAACCAACAGAACAAAACTGATTCTTGTAAAAGATCAATAAAATTACAAACTTTTCGTCAGACTAACCAAAGGAAGAGAAGAAAGAAGGCACAAATTTTCAGATCAGGAATAAAAGATAGGACACCACTGGGGTTATAGGCTTCAAAGAGTAAATAAAGGGTATTTTGAGCACTTTATGACAATAAATTCAACAACTTTGATGATATAAGTTCCACCAAGACACCTAAGTAAAATGTGGGCAAAAGACCTGAGCAGAAACTACACCAAAAGAAATAACCAAAGGGCTAATAACAACATGAAAAGTTGCTCCATATTATTAGTCATCAGAGAAATTTGTATTTAAACTATGATGAGATTCTACTTCACATCCATTAGAATGATAAAAATTATATAAACTGAAAATATCAGTGTTGGTAGGCATATGGAGCAATTGAGAAATTCATACTTGACGTGTGGTAGAACTACATTGGAGAGGAGTTAATTTGGTAGTTTCTTATCAAGTTAAAAATACCATATAACCTTGCATCTCAATTCTTTAAGCATTTATCCAAGAATATAAAGACACGTCGACACAAAGACCAGGACCAGAGTATTCACACCAGCTATATTCATAACAGCTAGTAACTGGACACAATCCAAATGTCCATCAACAGGTAAACTGTGGTACAACTGTTGCTCAGCAGTACAAGAAGCCAAATAAAATAAGAAAGAACTACTGAAGCATGCCACAACTTGGATAAATCGCAAAACCATCATGCTGAACAGATGAAGCCAAACACAAGAGTCATACTGTAGGAGTCCAAACGTACTAAACTCTAGAATAGGTACTGACATAAAACAAGTCAGTAGTTGCCGGGACCTGGAGATAAGGGAATTAATATCAAAGGAACATGAAGGAACTTTCTGGGGGAGACAGTAAATGTTCTCTACCTTGATTGTGGTGGTGATTACCCAGATATACATATTTGTCAAAATTCATTGAGCTATACCTCTAAAGTGGCTGTATTTTAATATGGGTAAATTATGCTTCAATGAAGTTGACATATAGGAGGCATCTGGGTGGCTCAGCTGGTTGAGCATCTGGCTCAGGATCTCGGGGTTAGAACCCCGAGTTGGGCTCCACACTCAGCAGCGAGTTGGCTTCTCTCTTTCAACCTCTTCCCCTCTGCCTGCTCATGCTCTCTCTCTCTCAAATAAATAAATCTTCAAAAAAGCAAAGATGATATATAAAAACACCACATGCATGCTCAGAATTCTATATCACTCTTGTAAATTCCTATGTACTGTGTTCAGTTATAATAACTACTATGTTTCAACATTACCCAGTGTAGAAAACTTAATCTTATTTTTCTGAGACTTTATTTGAGGGGAGTGTGGGTGGTTCATTAGGTTAAGCATCTGCCTTTGGCTCAGGTCATGATCCCAGGGTCCTCGGATCAAGGCCAACATCAGGCTTCCTTGCTCAGCGGCAAGTCTGCTTCTTCCTCTCCCTCTGCAGGTCCCTCTGATTGTGCTGTTGCTCTCTTCCTCTGTCACAGGGAAAGGGAGAAGCAGGTTCTCTACTAAGCAAGGAGTCCAACATGGGGCTCAATCCCAGGACCCCAGGATTATGACCTGAGTCAAAGCCTACCACTTGATCGAGCCATCCAGGCTCACCTAACCTTTTTTAAAGACTATAAATGTATGGAACAATGCTAGACCTATTCTCAGGTTGGCTTAATCAGCCTCTTCAATGGTGGGCCCAGAGGAGGCACCACCAGAAGGAGAGAATAAATCACACAAAATATTCAAAGGACCCAAATTTATAGCAAATTCCATACAAATGGAATTACTATAATTGCTATAGTAAATAAATTGGGCATTGATACTTGAATATGGAATATGTGCCCAGGGAAATGAAATAAACAGTGTGCTTTATAAGCACTGTATTGTTAAGTGGAAAATACAAAGTCTTAAATAAAACTGTATGTAAAACTGGCACCAAAAAAAAAAAAAAAACCCAGACTCTAAATGTATTGAAATGTTAGTAACTCTCATATACCTACACATATGTGCATACCGGATAGATAGATAGATAGACAGATGTATATCTTCTAGCCTAATAAAGAGAAAGGACCATGATATCCCTAAGAGGACGTGAAGGACTCTTTCTATGATGTTCGAGTGAGTCCACATGATGCCCCCTGTTCTGCCTCCACCACAGGAGACCCAAAGTTCCTTCTAATAATTTACAGACTGAGAAGGAGCACAGCAGAAAAGACTGCGGGGCTCGTAACTGGAGATGATGAAGTGACAGGAGAGTATGAAGTGGCACATTTAAAACTGAGAACATTAACATCCATGTACTCTCCCATCCTTATTACAACTTATAAACATAACGAAAAGTCTCCAGCAATTGAGGAAATATTTAGGAAAGAGCAGTACAGATTACCCAAAAAGGCTAATAGGAACTGCAACAAGGAACTTTAAAAGTTACAACACTAATAAAGTGTCTGAGAATACCTGCCTTTTGTGTATTTAAACATAGGCTGGAAAACAGACCAGGAGGGAAAGCAAGGAGAACACTCTTACACCTACTTACTGTGGAACAAACATCTACTTCCTCCATATGTGCCCATGAGGGCCAGGCAGTGAGAGCCAGATTAAGCCCTGGGTTTTTCTGCCTAACATTAGCCTAAGTTCCTTCTCAAAAATAGAGCCTGAGATAAGGACCCTAGCGCAGGTAGTGTAATCTGTAATTAATTCCTGGAAAGAGGAGTGAGTTCTTGGAAGAATGAAGTAGGGAATGAGGGAAAATGACTTCAAAGGCACATTTTGTAACTCATTATCACTGTGGGTAATGGAGGCTCGACCCCACGGGGACACTGAGGAGTTTATGTAGAATGAGTTGATTATATAGAATGCACTGAGAAGTTTCCACCCAAGAGATGTTTTTCTACCAGTTTTATCCACCATTGGTCAAGGCTAGAGAGCTCTTTATGGTTCTCAATCTTGGCTCTAATCAGAATCACTTAGAGGGTTTTTAAATATCCTCATTCCCAATGCAGTGTAAAGCACTAAGTCGGAATATCTGCAGGCGGTACCCAGGAAGATATTTTTTTAATCATTCCCAGATGCTAATGTTAGTCATTCTTGAGAATGACCTAGATGGTAATGCCCTTGTACTTCCAGATGTATGTATGTATGTATGTATATATATATATATATATATATATATATATATATATATATGCGTTTCCCCAGTTCTACACCAGAGCATCAGAGAAACCAAAGGGCATGCTGAGGAAAAGCACCTCGGTGCAGCTGAGGTGAATACACCTGTAAGATGTGGGCAGAGAGAATGAGTCAAGGCATGAGACAGCTGACACATCCTCCCCACTGCCTACCCACTTTCAGTTCCAAATGTAGCAGACAGTTGGGTTGAGAAAGAAAGATAACAAGCATCACTCCTGAAAAAGGCAAATGGGAACAATTAAGAGCCCGGAATAACCCTTGGTTGTCCTTGATCACCCTGAGGCTCCTGTTAATCACGTGCCCTGCACACAGTTACTACTCCATTAATGTTTGTTCAATTGAACGAACAGATTCTCAAAGACGCCAGTGACACAGCCTCAGGGCAGAAAGGAATCCATCACTGGAGTGACCTCTCCATTCTTCCTCCTACCCAACAGTAACACGTTTGTGTTACTTACACGTAGTATCCCATAATATGTATCCCATAATCCTCCATATCCCCCAAATATCTCAATATTTTGAATATGTCTTGGGTTAAATGAAAAGCTATATTTTGCAATGATATTTGATGGGAAGACTTTAATATAGTATCACCAGAGGTGGACTCCACAAAAGGTGAAGTATTTTCCTATTGCCACAGAGAGAAGAGACATTCCCATAGTTTACCCGCCTCTCATGTGTTTCTAGAAGAAATGTCACTAATATCTTTCTAGACACAAAAAAGAATATAAAGTGTGGCTTCAACGTCTCTGATATGCAGTGTGACCTTGCAGTAGTTATGAATAGTCTCTATGTCCTATTTTTTTTAAACTTCAAATTAAAGCACTGGAATACATAATCTCAAAGAATCTTTTCATCTGAAAAATTCTATTTCATTTTAAATTCTCTTTAAATATCAATCTAAGGAAACGGTTTTTATTATTGTTCTTAAATATCTCAATTAATAATGGCTTTCCAAAACGTGGGCTGGATGACAAGGAGTTTGGCAAATAACACACAGATTACTGTCCTGAACTTTATATTTACTCCTCACTGTGAGTCCCTATTAACTTCATAGTCTGTACCAAGTCTAGCCCTCATTTTATATGTATAGTTCTTTTTACCAATTAGTCTGGAAGATACTTGAATATAAAGCTGTGTCTCAAACATATTTACCATCTTCTATAAAGCACAGAACGTCCTGTCTACTCTGGAGGTGCTTATTATTAATTACTAAATTAGATACAATTGAAACTAACTTCCCCCCAACCATAGATCCAACTGCTATAAAAAGAAAAAAGAATGGTAAGCCTATCACGTCTTCTTCTTTCACAATTCAATTCTGTATCCCATTCAACAAATGTATTAATCAATGTTGGTTACTATGTATCAAAAAATGTTTACTGTAGTACCTGAGTTTTCTGTAAAAGGTGTGAAAAAAAAAACAAGTATGAAATTTAAGTTTGAATTATAAGCTTCAATATTTGTAATATGTTTTGGGTTAAAGACTACAAGCTGCAATTCTATTTGATGGGAAAACTAAAAAGGAAATAATTATATTGACCATAACTACTTTGAGAATTCAAATAGTATGCCAATCATAATTCTTCTCAGCAACACAAAAGACAGACTGTGGAAGACTTTATTTTGATGATCTAGGACAATAAACTATTAGAGATCAACCAGAGAAGAACTGCCCCAAGTTTAAAACTACGCATGCTCTATTTTTTTGTTAGAATTCTTATTTATGATTACTCTCATTCAAGAAGGAGAAAGAGTGTGGGCTGTTTTATTATACTTGTTGTGACTGTTTTTTCTTTTTTCTTTTTTGTTTTGTTTTCATCTCTCAGGAAAGCAGTCAAAGAGCGTTAAAGCATGAAGTTGGCCCTGTGTGATATGGTCCCATTATAACTACAAAGTTTAAAAAAGATGTTTGTCGTGGGAAATAGTATTTGTTCATTGGGCTTTAAATTATGTTTTTAACAGTAAGTTGAATTTTCTCACTCAAGGTATAAATCAGTTTATCAGCTTTGTTGTGACTAACTCACACTCCTTAAACAAACACCAAATTTGGGTTAATTGATTTGTCCCAATCTTTTTTCTTAAGAACTTTTTTTTTTTTTTGGTCCAGGTTAATCCCTGAAAAGATGCTTGAAATAAAGGTTACCTGGAGCTGATTCTCATTCAAATAATATTTTTTTCTTCTATAAAAAGGGTGGCCCTTAAAAAAAAAAAAGAGGTCACCCTTAATTTTTTGTTTGGGGTCCATATTTTAAATCATTCTTTTAGGGACACCTGGGTGGCTCAGTCGGTTAAGTGTCTGCCTTCAGCTCAGGTCATGACCCCAGGGTCCTGGGATTGACTCCCACATTGGGCTCCCTGCTTATTCAGGAGCCTGCTTCTCCCTCTCCCTCTGCCTGCGCTCCCCCCTGCTTTATGCTCTCTCTCGCTCTCTCTCACTATCACTCTGACAAATAAATAAATAAAATCTTTATTCTTCTGAAGCAAACAAATATGTCTCCTTAGGGTGATTTTATAAATAACAATATTTTTACCTTGAAATCTTCAAAGTGCTTTCAAATTCATGATCTTTTTTGTCTTCCATATTCATACTGTAAGCTAAGTACTTTCTAATTTTATAAATGTAGAACTAAAAAAGAGGTTCACAACTTGCCAAAGTTTCTTCAACTTGCAAGTTAATGGGAACCAATCAGGTCTTCTCTGTTCAGAACCTCATGCTGAAATTGCCTGAATATCCAGAGACTCCATGTTTCATGTTGAAAACCAGTACCCTAAATGCTGCACAGGATGGCAGTTTAAATCCCCCTACCTCTTATGTCAGTCCCTAACCTTGGTCTCCTTTGTTCACTTGACCTGGTCCTTTCCCAGCCAGGTAAGCAAAATGGGAAAAAATTATCTAAATGATCACTTCCCATGTCCTGGCCCACATCCACTCAGTAGATATTTATTGAGCATCTACTGCATCAGGCCAAGGTCTTGGTACTCCTGATATAGGTGTTAATAAGATAGACAAAATTCTTAGAACTCCATGAAAATAGTATTGATTCTTACCTCTATACCATTTCAACAATTTTGTTTTACTTCTGTCTTCTACTCAACCTTTTCAAATCCTTCCTGAGGTAGAACTGTAATAAATATATAATTGGAGGGTACACTGGGGGTCAGTTAACAGCTTGCCTTTAGCTCAGGTCATGATCCCAGGGATTCCTGCTCAGCGGGGAGCCTGCTTCTTCCTTTACTTCTGCCTCTTCCCTCTGCTCATGCTCTCTCTCTCTAATAAACCAATAAAATCTAAAAAAAAATAAAAATATGTATAGTTGGAGGTTATGATCACATTCTGGCTTATTCCCATTGTAAATTTATACTAATCATAGAGACTACTTGTCTCATTTTTGGTTTTAGTTTTGTTTGAAGGATGAGGAAGGGGGATGCTGTTCTGCCACTTTTCTCCCTTCCCTGCAGTGTCCTGTTCTAAATTCCCTTGTTGTACTGACCCTTGGAAGGTAAGTCCCCTTCCAGCTCCAGGGCAGTCTGTAAGTAGGCATGCAACCAGCCTGAGGTGGCCATTCCTCCCCTGCAGGCCTTGGGCTTCTGACCCACTAAAGTTAGTCTGGCAGTGTCACATGATATCCCAGTAACAAGATGTTGATCTGATGCTTCCTGCTCAAAGATAAATGCTAAAGTTCCTGCTTCCCCTGATTCTATTTCTAAGACTAGTTTTCCAATCTCCAGCTGATTCTTTGAGCCTTGCTCCATCGTTACCACCAATCTTTGCAGTAAACTTCTCTTTAGTGTTATTTTCAAATGTTTGAAACACTTGACACACTAGCTAAATGTAACAGGACCCTTCTGATACTTCTGTTCCCCACTTCAAGCTCCACCAAGGGAGGTGGGGTGTCAGATTCCCCTTAATTAGCACTGGACACTCAATCTAGTGGGTAGTAAGTAACCAGTCAATGTCTGTGAAAGGGAAAAGGGAAGAGGGTGGGAAAAATGAAAAGGGATAGAGAGGGATAAACACAAGGGCTTTGGGATTAATTCTATGCGACCATTTCAGACTAAAACTGCCAAAGGAGGAGGGGGGGACCACTAGAGAACCACCTAATTTCTGCTTAGGAATGTTATTTCCTGAAGGAACAGAGAAATTCTAGTTCATATGTTTTATGTGAGAATTAAAGACAATTAGGGTTGGAAGGAAATTCGGGTAAACATATGTTACTAAATTCAAACTAGTTACTAAATTCAGAAAAGTTGGTAAATATTAATGAAGTGAAAGATGAGGCGAAGAAATCAGGGAATGCAGTAGGACTCAAAAAGTAGATCTGAATAAAACATTAAGCATTCTTTTAATTTAGCTGAATAACATTATTAGGGATGGAAGTCTACAGCATTCTGGCTTTTCTACTTACACCACTGTCAGTACAGTGCTTATAAAAGTTAAGGAAGATTGGCAAAAATCATGAATGGTTTTTCTGCTTAAATATATTTGCATCCCAAACAAACAAAGAATCCCAGAACTTCTTGTATTGGTCTCCTACCGTGGAAATTTCTTTCAATATATTTTACATGTTCTTTGATGATTTGGCTGGTTAGATTCCCACTCCCTAAAATGCTCTCTCTCCCTCAGTTCTTGCTATTTGCTGAGATTTGCTGATAGACACTCCCTATCCCCTCGTTACCAAATTCCCAGTAGAAAGATTCCATCTCTCTCCTTTGTAACCTCCAGGGTTTATTGATGTGTCTTCCAGCATGCATCAGTTCAGGGCCCTGATATGCTCAGCTGTTTTCATTTTATGGCATAGAATTTTAACATGTACAGCCACTTCCAAGCAGAAATGGGAATAAGCAATTATCTGCTCAATTGATATTTCCCAGACACAAGTTATTTAATGTTTTTATTAACCCTCAGAATGGCAATGTTATTCAATCCCCAAGCCCAGCGAACACTCTGTAGGAAATTCAGTTACTATATATACGCAATCATCATTTAAAAACTAATGGGGGAAAAAAATTTCTCCTCAGCCAAATATACCTTTTGACCAGCCACTTTTTAACATTTCTGTCATAAAATATAAATCCAAAACCATCTTTAGGTCACTGACAGAAGAAAAAGGCTTATTTTAAAATCAGATGCTTAAAAGAAATGATGAGAAAGAAATCTAGCCAACTTTACCAAAATGAAATTCTTCAGAAATTAGGCATGAGCATCCAAGGAGAAACTTTCATTTACTGTATAAAGGAGAACACTTTTTTATCATTTCAAGCACAAAACAAAATACACACCAAAAAAAAAAAAAAAAAAAAAAAACCTGTTAGTCATAAGAATATCAGCAAATTTTAAATCTAGATTCTAAAAGCCACTCTCAGGCTACAATAATTGACGTGTTTCCACCAACAGCTAAAACAGCATAAGCTACTAGGAGGCAGTGGATAGATATTTGTTGGACAGCTTTTATTATAGTCCAAACTAGCACAAAATAAAAAGCTGCTGGAGGCAAGTCCCTTCTCAGCATCTCCCTTGCTCTGTGCAATCCTATTTCCTACTTGATCTCTCCATCCCCTTGCCTCTGGTCCTCAGAGCTCTACTGTTTTCCCAAGCCTTTCCCAGGCCGGCCACCACTACTCCCAATCTACCAGTAGTAAGTCTTACCCTCCCAGAGGTAAGGGCAACGGCAAATGAAGTAGGAGGCAGCAGACCAGGTACAGGGCTCAGGTCACAGCATTACCACAGATGGCTTGACCGGAGTTTAAACACTGACAATATGACTTCTGACCACACAGGGGAAAATTTTAGCACCTGCCAAGACCCTGTGCACAGAGGTCTAAGCACAGTCATTGAACTGAGGGCATGGTCCATTAGCTGACCACTGGATACTAGCTTCCCCTCCCCCAACCCCATATACAACGTGTCATCTCAGGTCTTGACTCACCAGTTTCATCCCTGGGGTCTTTGTTCATCATTTTCCATCTCCTTCCTTTACCCTCAGTCTATCCCACCATTCCTTCTTCATTCTCTAGAAAGACAATGTTCCTCCAAAAGGAAAACATTTTCCTGACCCTGCATCTTGCTCTTTATCTAGAGCTTCTCAAACAGGGTAATGCATAGAGACAACTAGGAGAGACCCTGCTGCTGGCATTAGGGGGTAGAAGCCAGGGATGTTGCTAAATTTCCTGCAAAGCATGGGACAGCCCCATAACAAAGAATTATATGACCCAAAATGTCAGCAGTGCTGGGGTTGAGAAATCTTGTTTTGTTTTGTTAAGATTTCATTTATTTATTTGTCAGAGAGAGAGAGAGAAAGTGTGCACAAGCAGAGGGAGCAACAAGCAGAGGGAGAAGCAGATTCCCCACGGAGCAGGGGCTCGATTCCAGGACCCTGAGAACATGATCTGAGCTGAAAGTAGACACTTAACTGACTGAGCCACCCAGGTACCCCAAGAAATCTTGCTTTAGGCATCACTCTATACTTCACGCTAAACTTCCTGCCATGTCTTATACCCTTAGCAGTTTCTACCATCACCCTTCCAACTCACTGCTGAATCCACAAGAATTTGCTGTCTGCCGTATCTATTCTAGTCATACTGCTCCTGCAAAGCTCACACACAATTCTCACACAGAAAAAATCAGAGAAAGAATGCTTTTCAAAACTGTATTCTCTTCTGGGTTTTGTGACCTCCTCACCTCAAGGGCATCATCATAGCACTTGCAGGATAAAATCTGAATACCTCTGCCTGGCTCCCAGGGTTCTTCTCTCCATGTCTGCCATTGAATCCCAGATGTCTTCCACTCACACCTGGCTTGTCAGCCATGCAAACAAACTATGTGCAGATTCCCAAAGAAGCCAGGTGCTATCTAACCTCTTCTTTTTCACACGTGCCATTTACTCTGCCCAGAAGTCCCTCCCACCAGCCTACCTACTGAAGTCCTTACCTAACTTTCCAATTTGGGACAAACATCTCCTCCACTCTGAGAATTTCCTATGTTGCAGACAGATATTGTGCTGCTCTGAGTGTCTACTGCTTGCATGACATTGAGCTTCTAACACTTTGAGCTTATATCTAGTTTTTCCATATTCTCTCATCATCATTTCCCATGAAAATAGGAGTCCCTGGATCTGGGTTCTCCGTATTTTTTTTTTTATAAGCAGAGCCTAGCATAGGGGGTAAATGGCTGGTGCTAAATAATAAGTCTGTAAAATGAATAAGTCATATCAAAGCAAACAACATAATTATCACCTCAACGAATCCTCCAGCTATATCCCATATCTATATTTTTTTAATCCTACTACCTTTAAATGCTTTCTGTTTTTCCCTCTCTTCCCCACTCCTTGTCAAGAAAAAGACCCATCTTATCAAGGCTTGGGATGGCTAGGAGTTAATATAATGAATCAGCCTGTTCCAGAGATGAAGGAGCTGAGGTGTGGAGAAGCTAATGGACAGAGCCTAGTGCCCAGAGTGGGCTCTTACGAGATCCTTGGAAGACAGTAAAGGGGAAGCCAGCTCCACTGAAGCAGGAATAAAAGAGGGAGAGGCTATGTCCCTTTTTGATATAGAAAGTTCACCTGAATTGATGGAAATATTAGCAACTTCCAGGCAGTGATCAGTTAAACGGGTATAGCAGATATCATGCATGATTCAAATATACTTAATTTTGTTTCTTTGTTATTTTTCCTGTTTTGTTTTTTGACTGGGGCTGCTGACTCACAGTCAGTCATCACTGAATGTGACCTGACTTTGCTTTACTGTACCTATATTAGTCAAATGTTTCCTAGTATGCAATAGCATAGCTGAGCAAACAGCCTCCCCAAACACAATTTCCTCTTTTATTTTTTATTCTTCCTGACACATGTGTCTCTGATGATCTTTCCCACTAGACACGGTCATTTTTTAAAAATTTTATTTATTTACATAATCTCTACCACCAACATGGGACTCAATCTCAAGACTCCAAGATTAAGAGATACCTGCTCCTCTGACTGAGCCTGCCTGGAACACCAGACGTGGTCATTCTTGAGGCTTAATTCCCAGTTCAAAACTAAAGAAAAGACGAAACACCAACTTGGTCTAAACCAAAATTAAATTAAACTCTTATCTATGTTGGCTTTAAAAAAAATCTAAATGTTAACTGAACCAGCTCAGTAGAAAACAAAAGGGAAAAATTGATCCAAATTTGTCTAAAGGGCTATATAATGCCTTAAAGGTAAATGTTAGCCAAAAGGTAGAGTTTTTATAAAATCCCAATAAAAAATGGCTCTACTTGAAAAAAGCAGTTTCTATAAAACATAAAATTCAATATATGCTATATACCATACTTCATAATACATACAATCTGTGTATCAATATTTTATAAGGAGAGCTATATGTAACTGTGTTATAATTTTGAAAATCACAACAGTATGTTTGAACAATTTGCTTTGTTGTTTTAACAATATGTTTAAAATCTGGAACTAAACAGCAATTGATGCATTAATGCCATTTCTCTCTCCAAAACAAATATTTAGCACTCATTATTTATATATATCCCCAACTAAATGAACTTTACTTTTCACTTGCCAGCAGTTTCTTAGAAAAATAAACCTAAAACAGCTTCTATATAAAGATGCTTCAGAAACTCCAGACAACTTATCTAATGTACAAAAATTTCCCATAATTTATAATACTAGTATGTAAATGTTAAATTCCACCTTTATTTTAATGACTATTTAAAGTAATTTCCTTTACCATTTTTCTTAACCTAAAAAGCAATTAATAACAATGGGTAATATTGTTTCTCCATTTTGGGTATACACATGAGGCTATTTGAATTTTTCTTAGCTGAGTTGTGAAAAGTTTCTCTGAGAAATAATTAGGCTTTTGAAACAGAGATGTTATTATATTAGGTCAGAAAGATCCACAACTAAATTTATCATTTTCATATGTCGCTTTTCATCTGCTAAACATAATTACCTTGTTATTTGCCTTTTTTAACTATAAAATTCAGTGAATAAATAAAAACTCAATGCAGCTCAACATATAAAAGTTGTTTTTATAGTGATTCAAAAATCAAAGCCATCCTTTCCCATCCTGGTCTCGTTGAAAATGGTTTCAATGAGAGCAGAAAGGTGCTGATGGGTAATAGCTAATCTGTTGTGAAAGAAACCCCAGACTATGAGCTAGAAGCCACCGTGTTCAAAGCCTAATTACCCAGATGTCACAAGTACAAAATTACATGCTTTTATCATGTTAAAATAATTAAGATAGCTCACAAAATTTTTCCCTGTGAATTTTAAATCCAGTTAATCCCAATGACCTGTAAAAGAATCTTTTATTTAGTGACACTTTGCTTGCTGTCTTAAAAACGCACATTGTGACCCCATACCTCTACCTTTGAGCAGAGATGGGTAAGACTATGTACCAGCACCTTGGCTTCTAGGAAGAAAAACAACAACAACAACAAAACCCACCAGGAAATCCTAGCTTACTGCATGTTTACCACTGTACCAGACACTCTCACAGACATTTAGCCTCATACTTCAACCCACTTTGCTGCCGATAAGAATGTGGAGACCCAGAAAGTCTGAATAAACTTGGCCAAATCAGTGCCACGCTGGGATTTTTATCAACTTCTATTGATCTAGAACACGGTTTCTAAAAACTTCACTAGATGAGTCATATTTAAAGATATGGACACTGAAGAAAATAAAATAAAGTTTAAAAAAATAAATAAAGATATGGACACTGAATGGGCATAGATGAAATATTCAACTATGGTCACGTCCTCTTAACTATGTATCTGAATAATAATCAACTGAAAAGGAACAATATTATATTAATAACTAACACATTAAACTAATTATCTTGCAAGAAGATCTTTTCTTCCTTATATATTCCTAACATCCAATGGTTTTAGGCATTTATTCTAAACGCACAACATGCCACTATTAAAAACACGTGTTCAAATTGTAATGAAAACCCTCTCATATCAACCCCCACCCATATGGACTGGCCCATCCTACAAAATGTACTGTGACCAGCTATAAATAAAACAGTCATTAGAGCTGACCAAAAAAAAAAAAAAAAAAAAAAAAAAAAGTTGTAACAGCAAGGTTTCAATCATTCCTTGTCAAGATTTCAAGTTTTTCCAAAGTAAGTGAGCATAAGTACATAAAGGCATTTCCCTGGATCACATTTTGTGTTTCAGATTCAAGTTTTGCAAAAGAAACCCAAGTTGAACTTAGTTCATTACCTCAAACACCAACTCACATAGCCCTTCGCACAGAATCAAGTGCGATGGATCTGGCAGTGAGACTGGAGGTTTTGCCAAGAGCTTGCATGTGGGTATTTCTCAAGGAATGAGACAGGCAGAAAGTGAGAGGGCCCAATCTGGAGTTTAGAAGCAGCCATAAGGATACAGTCAGTTCTTTCTGAATCCCAAGCTCCTCAGTGATCACAGCTGTGTTGTCCATACAGAAGCCACTAACCACCTGTGTATACCAGCCACTTGAAATAAGCTACCTCATTACGTTCAGTTAGCCAGCATACAGTACTGAACATAATAAAAAGATAAATAAAATAAAAAATAATAATAAAGTGCTTCATAGAAAAAAAATGAGCTAATTCTAATTAAGATGGACTAGAAGTGCAGAATATATACCCTGGATCATAAAAACTTTATATGAAAAAGAATGCAAAATGTTAAAAATTTTAATTACATGTTGAAATGATAACATATTATATATACTGAGCTAAATTAAAGGTTATTAAAATTAATTCTACCTGTTCTTGTTTTGACTTTTTTAATGTGGCTACTAAAAATGTTTAAATAAAAGAAAATTCTAATTGCCAATATATCCAGAGGAATTGAAAGCAGGATCTCAGAGAGTTATTTCACACCCATGTTCATAACAGCATGATTTAGAATAGCCAAGGGTGGAAATTACCCAGATGGTCATAAACAGATAAAAATAAATAAGCAGGGTACAGTTATATAATGGAAACTTATTAAGCCATAAAAAATAAAGTACTATTCAATGTTATAACATGGTTAAACCTTAAGAACATTATTTTAAGTGAAAGAAGCCAGTCACAAAAGACTGCAAAGTATAAAATCTATAGAGACAGAAAGTAGATTCCAGGATACTTAGCTCTGGGAGGAAGGGGATTGGTGAATAAGAAGGTGTGATAAAGAGTACAGGTTGTTTTTCTTTTTAAGTGAGTAAAACATTCTAAAATAGACTAAGAAAAGGGATGCATATATTTGTGAATGTACTGAAAACTACTGTGTTGTACACTTCAAATGATGAATTGCATGGCATACAAATTACATCTCAATAAAGCTCTTCTTTAAAAAGAAAACAATAAGGGAAAATCATTTTTTAAAAATGGAGTGTAGGAAGATATTGTTGCAGCTGAGGTCGAAGAGGTTGCTGCCTGTGTTCTCCTCAAGGATTTTGAAGGATTCCTTTCGCACATTGAGGTCCTTCATCCATTTTGAGTCTACTTTTGTGTGTGGTGTAAGGAAATGGTCCAATTTCATCTTTCTGCATGTGGCTGTCCAATTTTCCCAACACCATTTATTGAAGAGGCTGTCTTTTTTCCATTGGACACTCTTTCCTGTTTTGTCAAAGATTAGTTGACCATAGAGTTGAGGGTCTATTTCTGGGCTCAAACATGAACAGACATTTCTGCAAAGAAGACATTCAGATGGCCAACAGACACATGAAAAAGTGCTCCATATCACTTGGCATCAGGGAAATACAAATCAAAACCACAATGAGATATCACCTCACACCAGTCAGAATGGCTAAAATTAACAAGTCAGGAAATGACAGATACTGGCGAGGATGTGGAGAAAGGGGAACCCTCCGACACTATTGGTGGGAATGGAAGCTGGTGAAACCACTCTGGAAAACAACATGGAGGTTCCTCAAAATGTTGAAAATAGAACTACCCTATGACCCAGCAATTGCACTGCTGGGTATTTACCCTAAAGATACAAATGTAGGGATCCGAAGGGGCACGTGCACCCGAATGTTTATAGCAGCAATGTCCACAATAGCCAAACTATGGAAAGAACCTAGATGTCCATCAACAGATGAATGGATAAAGAAGATGTGGTATATATACACAATGGAATAGTATACAGCCATCAAAAGAAATGAAATCTTGCCATTTGTGACGACGTGGATGGAACTAGAGGGTATCATACTTAGCGAAATAAGTCAAGCGGAGAAAGACAACTATCATATGATCTCCCTGATATGAGGAAGTGGTGATGCAACATGGGGGGGTTAAGAGGGTAGGAGAAGAATAAATGAAACAAGATGGGATTGGGAGGGAGACAAACCATAAGTGACTCTTAATCTCACAAAACAAACTGAGGGTTGCTGGGGAGAGGGGGGTGGGGTTATGGACATTGGGGAGGGTATGTGCTATGGTGAGTGCTGTGAAGTGTGTAAACCTGGCAATTCACAGACCTGTACCCCTGGGGATAAAAATATATGTTTATAAAAAGTAAAAAAAATTTTTAAAAATGGAGTGTAGGTAGACAGGAGAGAGAAGAGAATTCCAGGAGAGGGAGTGGCCTCTGCAAATAGAGAAAGCTGGCAAGGGCAGATCTGCTCTCTCCCCTTAATGGACTCTCCACATTTTTCCAAATTCAGTCCAAAGTTTTCAAGGGTCTCATGACACAGAAGCAGAATCCTTACCAGGTGAAGCCCTCCAGATCTGCTCTGCTCACAGTGCTACTGACTGCTCCCCTCAATGTGTATATATTCATACAATCCCAATAAAACTTATATCCCTCCTACACAGAAATGGCTAAGAATAAAGACTGCACAGCAGAGAAAAAGGGAAAAAAAAACCCTCATATAATGCATTAACCATTTACTTGTTAGCAAAGCTATGTAATTAGCATTGTTGCTAAGAGCCACAGAAGTTGCTAGACAAGGATAATGTAACTTCTCAAAGCAACAAAGAATGGATGTATTTATAAAAATGAAAATTATAGAAGAGTTTCTTCTCACTGAATTGCATAAGATATGTTGTATTTGAAACAAAGGAAAATGTTTCTCCCCCAACATAATTTTAAAAGCCAGAAATATGACTAATGCCTTTCTATTAAAGAAAGGAGACACTTTGCATTATTGCTTCTTAACAGTCCCTCTGTAAAGCTACATTCTCACAACTGAATAAAAAGAGAATGCAAAACTATGCCAGTGAAATGAAACTTTTGACCTCTGTTTCATTTAACTGGCAGAAGATTGCAAAGGCTGACCTGCTCAGACTGCAGATGAATGAAGGGAATCCAAGTCCAAGTCCTTGCATAGAAAGAAAACTGTGTTATATGGTCCACTCATTCACTCGGGTTACTTGCAACACAGTGAAGACAAGAGAATTCATCCCCAAATTACAGAAATACTAAAATGCTATTCTCCCAAATAGAAGCAGAAGGCTACATGACACATACGGTAACTGACACATGACTCAAAACATGAAGAGAATTGTATGGTACTTTAAACCTTTTTTTAATTCAGGTATCTGTGTATCCATTACAAAACTTTGTTGACTAATCCCTCAGGTAGTAAGGAACTTGTGAAAAAAAATCTAGATTATACAACCTTTTTTATGTTTTCAAAATGTATCGTAGTCTTGGCCAGGAATACTTTTGGTTTTTAAACAGTGATTTAGGTGATCTCATTAAATGGCAGAATAAGACTACCATGCAATTAGCATGAGTTCCAAAACACAACTGAGGGCCCACAGTGTACTATTCAGTACCCAAAAGGGAGAACTTGCTTCTATTTCATATCACTTTCCAGTAATGTGAATGAAGCAGAGATAAACCACCTACCTGAACTCCCAACCTGGAATACTCTACTTCACAAGGTTATTATTAATAATAGAAAGGGTTAAAGAGTTTCCCAGACAAGGAAAAACTGAAGGAATTCATTACAACTAAATCAGCCTTATAAGAAATGTTAACAGGCCTCCTTTAGTGAAAGAAAAAGGAATAAGAAAAGAAAATAAGAAAACACATGAAAGAAGCTGGTAAAGGCAAATATATAATAAAGGCAGTAGTAAATGATTATCAGCTTAAAATAGACTGTCTCATATATACATATTATCAGCTTAAAATAGACTGTCTCATATATACATATATGATATATATATATATTAGATAGAAATATCTCTATTAGTTGATATATGTGAACCCTATGTTAACACAAACTCAAAACTATGATAGAGCCACAAAAAATAAAGAGGAAGGAACCCAAGCATAACACAGAATGTATAAAATAAAGAAAAAAAAGATCCATCTATATGCTGCTTACAAGAGACTCACTTCAGATCTAAAGACACTCAGAGATTAAAAGTGAGGGATGGAAAAAGATATTCCATGCCACAGAAAACAAAAAGAAAACTGAGGTAGCTATAATTATATTAAAATAGACTTTAAAACAAAGAATGTAACAAAAGAAGTGTTCTACATAATGATAAATGGTCCATCCAAGAAAAGGATATGATATTAACAAATATTTATGCACATCATAAGAGTACCTAAATATATAAAATTTTAACACACATAAAGAAAGAAATTAAAAACAATGCAATAGTAGTTGGAGAATACCCCATTATATCAACAGACAGATCAGACAAAAATCAATAAACAAACACTGGGCTTAAACATTAAACAACATTCTAGACCAGATGAACTTAAGCAATATATGCAGAACATTTCAACTCAAACTGCAGAACACATTCTTTTTGAGTGTACAGGAAACCTTCTCCAGAACAGATCTCATGTTAGGCCAATAAATTCAAGAATACTGAAATCACATCAAGCATCTTTTTCACCCATAATGGTACAAAATTAAAAATCAATTATAAGAATAAAACTGGGGGAAAAAATAAACACATGGGAACTAAATAACATCCTGTTCAACAACCAATGGGTCAGTGAAGAAGTCAAAGAGAAAATCTAAAATACCATAAGACAAATGAAAATGGAAAGATAGCTTTCCAAAATGTAGGGGAGGCAACAAAGGCAGTTCTAAGAGGAAAGTTCATAGTAATACAGATGACTTCAAGAAACAAGAAAAATCCTAAATAAGCAATCTAACTTTAAAACAAAAGGAACTAGGGAAAAAAATTAGTATAATAAAGGAAATAATAAAGATGAGAACAGAAATAAATGAAATAGACTAAAAAAATTAATAGAAAAGAACAATGAAACCGAAAGATGACTCTTTCAAAAAATAAAACCAACAAAACTCTATCTAGACTCATCAAGGAAAAGAAAGCTCAAATAAATAAAATCAGAAAGGAAAGAAAAGTTACAAGTCACACCACAGAAATACAAAGGATCATACGAGACTACTACACAATCACATGCCACCAAATTGGACAACCTTGAAGAAATGGATTAATTCCTAGAACCACACAATCTTCCAAGACTGAATCATGAAGAAATAGAAAATCTGAACAGACTGATTACAAGTAATGAAACGGAATCAGTTATTTAAGAATTCCCAACAAACAAAAGTCCAGGACCAGACAGAATTCACAGGTGAATCTAGCAAACATTGAAAGAGTTAGCACCTATTTTTCTCAAATTATTCTAAAAAAAAAACTAAAGAGGAAAATATACTTCTAAATTCATTTTAAGAAAGGAGATGTGTACATGGAAGGGTTAGCGTGGCTGCTCCTGGTTTAACAATGCATTTTTATGTTTCTTAAAGCAGAAATCTATATACTTTGAAAATTTTCAAAGTTATTTGATGGGGTTTGTTTTTTTTTAATTCATCCCCCAAGTTTTCTGTACTTTCTATAATTTCCCACCCAAACTCACCCTCCAAAACTCTTCTGTTTGGAAGAAATATACTATCTGTATCAGCTCTCTAAATCCTCTCTTATATCAAGTTCCACTCTGAAAATTCCCTCCACCTCCTACTCACTGGTAAAGACTACTTTTCCCAGCCTTCCTTCTCATTACAATAGAGATTTTTTTCCTCCCACACATCAGATAAGTAGTGGCCTACAAGCGGGGTAGGTCCCTCCTTGCTCCTACTGATAGACACAAACTTTCTCCTTCAGAAGCCCTTGCTCCTTTGAAGCATGTGTCATCTGACCATACCACTGTGATCGTCTTCAGATCAAAGAACATGAGAGCATGTTCTTTCCTGTATCCACCAAGGGATTTAGCACCTGGTTTCGGTCTTTCCCGTTACGCTACTCTTGTTTTATTTTACATGACTCAGGCTTCTCTATGGCTATTGCACCCAGCAGTAAACTCCCAAATCCTTAGCCTCCTCACTTGCAACTCAAAGTCCCACCACAAGGCCACTCCCATGATCATCGTTAGACTTTGTCATAGAACAGTTAATACACTGCCCCCAAGATATCAATTTTAAATTCTCACTTTCCAATTCATTTTTCTTATCTTCCTAGCACACTTGTTCTAGCATAACTTACTCCAACAACTTCCCAACACTGTAAATTACAAATCCACTGATCTTAAAATGTTTTCATTATCCATCATCTCTTCCTGTCCTTACTTTGCCTTCCCACTTGAGAGTATAGGGCCCACAATTATATTATCATTCAATCATGTAAATTATAACCATAGGTGTTTGTTCTATTATATTCACACAGTAAAGCAATATCACTGGTTAGACTAAACTCTTCCCTCACTGAACACCGTCACTGATTAGCTGAAGAAAATCACAAAGCTACAATGACTATTCACACTTAAATTCATGGTTGGAAATCTAAAACACAAACTTATTGCTGTCAATCTGTTCGGCTACATTTCCCTTCTAAACAATATCCCAATAACCAAGACATCTAACTATTTCACCCTTCCCCAACTGTGGAATAAAACAATCCAACAGAACTCCCTCATCTTTCCACCACCAACTATAATCTGCCAGCAGCTTCACCTTTATGAACACTCTCCTTGTAAGAACATCGAGTTGTCCTTATTCCTACCCCAAGACAATACCTCTATTTGCACTCTGGACCCCATCATCTCTCACCAGCTCAAAGGTGTGGCTTAAGCAGTCACCCCATTCACTGCATCCTCGTATCTACCCTACATAATTCTCATCAGTATATGAACTAACTGAAGATATGCCTCATTTAAAAACCTTCCCTTGGGGCACCTGGGTGGCTCAGTGGGTTAAAGCCTCTGCCTTCGGCTCAGGTCGTGATCCCAGGGTCCTGGGATTGAGCCCCGCATCAGGCTCTCTGCTCGGCAGGGAGCCTGCTTTCTCCTCTCTCTCTGCCTGCCTCTCTGCCTACTTGTGAGCTCGCTCTCTGTCAAATAAATGAATAAAATCTTTAAAAAAAATTTTTTTCCCTTGATCCACTGCCTCTCTCCAGCTCTTTCCTCATTTCCACTGCATTCTCTCCTTCTACATTCTACCCTCCTCCTATTCCAGAGAAGGGATGGACGCTTCCATGAAGCTCCTTTTACCAACTTTTATCCACCTCACCAGTCACCTCTATGCTGACAAATAAAGCAATTCCTTTTTATTCTGAATTTTACTCTACTACACGCAGGATTTGACAGATTTGACATTCTTGTTGAAGCTTTTCCTTCAGTTGACTTCTATGACAGCATATTCTATTGGTTTTCCTCCTACTACTCTGGCCAATCTTAAGTCTTCCTGGATCATCTCTTCCTCTACCAGGATCTGAAGCCCCTGGGCGTCTTCCCTTCTCTGTCTCTCCTCTCTTCTATTTAAGCCAATTCAGACCCTTGCTATTAAATATTTCTCTAAGCTAAGGACTTCCAAATTTGCAGGTTCTAGTCCTGAGATCCAGACTAGTATGTCTAACTGCCTTCTCATTATCCTCACTTAAAAGTCTTAGAGCTACTGCAAATTACATCCAAAATAAGACTCTAGACTTTCAATCCAATTAAATGGTACTATCCACACAGTTCTATATGCCAAAAATCTGGAAGTCCCATTCCTTTGTCCTTATTCCCCACAATCAGACCACCAGCTGAGTCTTCCTTCTTGCCTTTTCCCTAATGTAATTACATTAGGCCTACTCATTATTTATTGTCCAACAATTGGAATGGCCTCTTAACTGATTTTCTGGTTTCAATTCTTGCCCTCTTGTATAATTCCTTATCCACTAAGGGATTACAATCACCTTTTTAAAGCACAAGCCAAATCATGTCATTCCTTGCTGTAAACTTGCAACAGATTCCTGTTCATCCTGGATTACGTTCAAACTCTTTACTGTATTTCCCACAAGGCCCTCCCTGGTCTGGTTCTTGTTCACCTGTCTGTTTTCATCTCCTTTGGCCTTCTGTGAGTATTTCACACACTCTATTTTCTTTCTTAAATTTTTTAAAGATTTACTTATTTAAGAGAGTGCACATGAATGGGAGCGACAGGAAGAGGGAGTGAGAATCTCAAGCAGACTCCATGCTATGTGCAGAGCCCAACTTAGGGCTTGATCTCAGGACCCTGAGATCATGACCTGGCTGAAACCAAGAGTCAGATGTTTTAAATACGATGCCACCCAGGTGCCCCACACATGCTCCGTTCTTTCTCTCTCTGAAATCCTTTTTGTTTCTGCCTTTTCCCTTTACCTGAAATACTTTTCCTCTAAATCTGTCTCCTCTATTCCTAAAATTTTCATTCATTTTTATTTGTGGCATTCATATAAATGACATTAAAATATATCTATGTTTATATTTATATTATATTTAGATAAAAAATAAGTTTATGTAAACTTTAAGTTTAATCCCAATTACTTAGATCATTCGTGAATGCAAGTACATTTTTACATGAAATAGAGTTTAACACAGAAAAAATATCTAATGATAAAATCTATTGGTTGAAAAATATTTCTAATTCTATTGATCATTGACTTTCCTTCCACTCAAATGTTATACTGTGTGTGTTAAGCACTTTGTTAAAAAAAAAAAAACTACCTTGTTAAAAATTAAAAACTAAAGTGATGAGCAAGTTCAGAATTGAGAAAATAGTTTGATTCAAACAATGTGATATGTTCTATTTTATTATAGTTTATATATAAATACTCTTGTAAATGCTTCAGAATTTAAAATAGTTGACAAATTCTAATATTACAAGGAACTTTTCTAATTTACACAAGTAAAGCTAATTTTCTTTATCATTATAAAAATTTCCCAGAGAACTATATTCTAGTGGTGGGAGACAGGCAATAAATAAGTGCATGTATGGATAATAATATCTGATAGTGCTAAAGCTCTGTAAAGATTTAACAGTGCAAAGTAATGTCCAATGGCTGGGGAGCAGGCCTGATGTAGACAATAGAGCAAGGAGGATCTCTGGAGAGAGGACACTTAAGTTCTTAAGTACAGATAATTATGTTGTAAAATGATATATTCAGATCTTCAAGTGATTTGAACACTTTATTCATTATATATTTAGAAGTAAGTTTTGGAGAAAAACAAGAATTTGAATGAGAACATGTTGTGGGGGGAGGGAGATAACCCTACCCTAAACCATTCTTAAAATAGGATTGTGAAGACTTTCCAATTCAAAGAAGTACAAAGTTATTTTGATTAATAAATTTTTGGATGCCCAAATAAAACAGGGTAGCCATCCCAAACAAAACCCTCCTCATTTATAGGTTTTTGCTGCTTCTTATACTATTCAAACACCACTGTCCAGAACCTTCAAGGAGCAGCATTTTTCCTCAAAGGAAAGGATCATTCATCTTTGTCTTCTCATAGTCCTGCACAGCTCTAGGCATATCATAGGCATTCAACAACCATTTAATCAACTCTATCAGTCAATCTTCTTATCCTCCCATATCAAGCTGGCCCAGTTCCTAACATATAGGAGGCACTAAATCAATACCTTTGTTGAAGTAACATGTTACAAATACATCATTCATCTAAATCCCTAAGGTTGGGTAGCAGAAAAAAAAAAAAAAAAAAGACACAGGCTTTGAAGACAGATAGGTCTAGAGTTCAGGGAGCCCAACCCCACTCTTCAGTATCTATCTGGACTTAGACAAGCTGAGTAACCTTTCTGGACTTCAGAGCATTCAACTGTTAGAGAAAGATAATAACTTGCAAGATGCTGTGAAGATTAAAAGAAAAATGTGTGGAGCTCCTGCTAGAGTTTCTGATCCAAAGTAAGGTCTGTAACAGTAAGAATAGAGTTCACAATGGTGTTATTATTATCTTAGTAAGTGTGTACTTATGCCTTGAGGAACCACAGATCAAATTAGTAATGACTATTTTCATCATTGTGGGCATCAGGACTATTTCTGAGGTTTTTCCCCAGGAAAGCAGAGAACAAAGAACAAACCACAGTGCTCCAAACACACTTTCAGTCTCAGGACTGAACAGAACAAGACATGAGCATCGGAACTCTCTCTCTGCAGATGTGTCTCTGCTAGAAGCAAGCTCTACAGTGAAGTTTTCTACCAGAGAACCATAAATTGTAAACAGTTTTTATAGAAGGCTGTTTTTCTCAGACCAAAAGTGTTATTCTGTTGGCATTTTCAAATGACTGTGTGAAATTATAAAGCAAAAACAGGAGTTGCTGTTATGAGATACCATCTTTTACATTTTCTTTTTTTTATTTCTGTGTATTAAGAATTTCCATTAATACATGACCCAGGCCAAAAACCTTAGCATCATCCTCGACTCTACTTTCTCTCACACTCTACATCCAACCCCTTGGGAAATTCTGCTGACTCTACTTTCAAAATACAGTAAGAATCTGACTTTTCTCTTCACCTCCCCAGCTACCACTTGGTAGCTCAAGCAGTCATCATTTTCAACTGGATTTTTTACTAGCTTCCAACTGGTCTTGCTGCTTCTACCACTGACCCCTTCAGTCTATTCTGGGCAGGACAGACAGAAATATCCTTTCAAAACTTACATCTTATCTTGTCACTCCTCTGCTCAACACCCTGCATGACCCCCTCTATGCTCAGCATAAAAACCAACATCTTCAGCAGGGCCTTTGAGGCCATCTGTGGTCTGGCCCCCTTACCTGTCCATCCTCCTTTCCTACAGCCCCACCCTCACTCACACCTGTAGCCACACTGACCTTCTTTCTTGCTCAGGAATGAAAAGGCAAGTGTCGACATTGTGATCTTTGTTCTACCTGCTTGCTCTACCTAGAAAGCTCTTGTCCCAGACACCCTTTAGACAAAGGTTTCATCTCCTTCAAGCCTTTACTCAAGTCTTATCTCAATGAGGCCTTCCCTGAACACCCTACTTAATACTGAGACCTACACAAGGGCACCTGGGTGGCTCAGTGGGTTAAAGCCTCTGCCTTCGGCTCAGGTCATGATCCTGGGGTCCTGGGATTGAGCCCCGCATCAGGCACTCTGCTCAGCAGGGAGCCTGCTTCCTCCTCTCTCTCTGCCTGCCTCTTTGCCTACTTGTGATCTCTGTCAAATAAATAAATAAAATCTTAAAAAAAAAAAATACTAAGACCTACACACACACACACACACACACACACAGTACAGCATTCACCACTACTCTACTTCTTTAGTGTTCAGTAAATACATGACCAATGAACATAAACCAAGAAAATTAAAATTCCCCACCATTAGTAGAAACACAACTTTTATGTATGAAGCAAGCAAATCTTTGCCCGTACAACACTCAGGGTCCTTCCACTTGGTTCACAGCCACCATTTCTTCCCCAGCCTGTTGGCATCAACAGGACATGACTAATATTTAGTAGAGAATGTAAACAGTTTAGTTCTCAAAACTGATAATGTACAAATATTCTACCCACATGGGTTATGAGATGCTGAGCCTAAAAGTCTGGGAATTTAGACAAAATCAACATAAACAATATTGAAGATTTTTAATTAGCAATTAGTACCTACTGTCATTTTTCCATCTATAAAACCTAGTAAAGGGATTTTTTTCTTTTAACTCATAAAAGTTATTGTTACTTTTGTCTATAATTTTTATATCCTATGTGTCATTCATTAAAATAGATACCTTATAATCTGTCATGATTTCTATTATTCCTACCCATTTATTTGGGGAATAAAATGTTTAACATATTTTTCTTTGAATTTCATCTCTATTCTCAAAGCCTCTCTCTAGATAGTTGTGAATTGCAATATTAAACAATGGGCAATAACTAAGTAAAAAGTTATATTAGGCTGGAAAACTACTGCTTGAAGGCCAAATTTGGTCCAATTCTGTTCTAAATAAAGAATTATTGAAATAGCCATGTCCATTCATTTATAACTTGTTTAAAACTGCTTTCACACAGTATCAGCAGAGCTGAGTATTTGTTAGAGAGGCCATATGTCCAACAAAGCCATATATATATATATATATATATTTACCATCAAGCCCTTTATACCAAAGGTGTACTTACCTGTATTAGGTGATTTACCTTTCTACTGACTTTTCGTAGACTGCTGTGTAACCCTACATGAGGTCATGAGCACCAACTATGTGTCATGACTGCCAGTCTAGTATACTTGTGAAGGTGACATTCACAAGTATTAATGATAGTTGCCCAAGGTAAACATGAACAGGTATAACTCCCTTCTTTTCATTTTAGAGAGAAGGTAGAAATCAGAGTGGGGAGAAGCTTTTCATATCCAAAGAGTCGATGTCTTTCACTAAAGGGCCCTGTTTACCCCTTGACTTTCAAGAAAATAAAAAAAGAAAGGTTAAGTACAGGAAACAGGAATGAGGAAACAGGAATGACCCTTATTTTTGCTAGCAACTTGTGATATCACAAGTGGTCAGAGCTGTCTTACATTACTGAACCATAACCTGAGACAAGACAAAGCTAAAACTAGTTGGAGACCTCAAGTCACAGTCTGATTCCATCTGCTTACCCATGGCAGCCAGCAAATGCAAATTCTGGCCCTTCTGCTGCTAGGATGCTGACAGTAATTCCATTTTCATGTCACCCTGCCACTTTCACCAACATTGGCAAAACAAGGCACATTCGACCTGAATGCTGACTATGACCCAGCTTCATTTCAGAAACATGAAGTACCAGCTGCTACCCCCATACTCTAGCACTTCACAGCAGCATTTTGCCTGTGAAAATCACATTGAAACTGTATTAGCTTCACAGGGGAGCATTTATGTCTACCTTTTTCCAGTGTTGTGGTCAACAGACACCTGAACAGTCATTAGGAAAGCATTCCCTAAGCCAGGGTCAATAATAATCCATTACTTGAGAATATGTACTATTCCACAAGAAAATTTTACAAAGCATTATCCTAAGAATTTCTATTTGTGGTGGTTCATGACATACTGTGAGTTACAAACAGAGAACAGAATTATATTTGGTCTATGAATAATTTTATTCCCAACTGATTTTTTGCTGTGATAAACTATACATAACATAAAATCTACTATGTTAATCATTTTTTTAAGCATGAGTTGGCGGGGGCAGGGTACAGGGAAAGAATCTTCAGACTCCCTGCTGAGTGCAGCACTCTGTCTCTGGACCCAGGGGATCACGACCTGAGCCAAAACCAAGAGGTGGATGCCCAACTGACTCCCAAGTGCCCCTACTGTTAATCATATTTAAGTAAAGAACCAAGTGGCATTAATTACATTCGTGTTATTGTGTAACCATCACTACCTTCCTTCTGCAGAACTTTATCATCCCATACTAAAACTTAGTCTATTAAACAGCAATGTCCCATGCCCCCCTCCAGTATTTTTTTAATTTCCTTTATAAATAATTCATTATGAGTATACAGAAATGTTACTGATTTTTGCATGTTGGTTTTGTTTCTTTTTACTTTGCTGAATTTGTTTATCAATTCTAAAAGAGTCTGTGGAATCATTAGAGTTTTCTTCATATAACTTATCGTCTGCAAAGATATTTTATTTCTCCTTTCTAGATTAGACGCCATTTTGGTTTTATCTCTTGCTCTGGCTGGTTCCCAAGGATATGTTGAATAAAAATGCAACAAGTGCACATCTTTGTCTTTTTCTTGATCTTAGAGGAAAAGCTTTCAGTCTCACCATTAAGTATGATGTTATCTGTGGGGTTTTAATATATGGCTTTCATTATATTTACCTGCTTTTCTGCAGGGTTTTTTTTGAATGTTTTTTTATCATGAAGGAGTGTTAAATTTTGTCAAATGTATTTTTCTGTATCAATTGAGATGATCACATGATTTTTTCCCATTCATTCTGTTAATATATTAACATATTGATCAATTTTGTGTGTTGAACCATTCTTGCATTGCAGAAATAAATCCCATTTGGTCATTGTATATAACCCTTTTAATATGCTGCTGGAATCTGTTTGCTAGTGTTTGGCTAAGGACCTGTACATCAATATCCATCAGAGATACTGGTCTATAGTTTTCTTTTATTATAGTGTCTTTGTCTGGCTCTGGTATCACAGTAACTGTTCTCATAGAATGAACTTGGAAATGTTCTCTTCTCTTTAATTTTACTGAAGAGTTTATAAAGATTAGTGTCCAGTCCCAGGGACTTCCTTATTGAGAAGATTTGGGTTATTGCCTCAATATCCTAACCAATTTTAAATCTATTCAAGTTTCGGTTTCTTTGTGATTCAGTTTTTTTTTAAGTTTTGAATATCTAGGAATTTGTCCATTTCATCTAGGTTATTGATTTGTTGGCATACAATTGTTCATAGTACTCTCCCACAATCCTTTTTATTTCTGTAGATAGCAATATCCCTACTTTAATTTCAGATTTTAGTAATTCAAGTTTTTCTTAATCTAAAGATCAATTTTGTTAATCTTTTTCAAAACCAATTTTTGTTTGCATTGATTTTTCTCTATTGTTTTTCTATTCTCTTTTATCTATGCTCTGATGTTTATTATTGCCATCCTTTTACTATTCTTGAGTTTTGTTTGGTTTTAGGAATATAATTTATTTTTAAATTCTGTTTAATATTATCTCTGGGGTTCTCCCCCTCCAAACACCAAAACACTTTCACTTTCTTACAGTAGTCAACAAGGCAAGAGTTAATGTCTGATTCATTGATCAATATCTTGATCATAAAGACAGAGTTTAGGGTCATTTAGTGCCTACTATGTGCAAGGGGCTATACCAAGTGCTTTCCATACATAGTATCATCTAATCATACCACATCTTCATTTTACAGATGAGAAGACTAAGCAAAGAGACAATAACCTTGGAAAGAGCCAAGATGCCCTTCAACAGACGAATGGATAAAGAAGATATGGTCCATATATACAATGGAATACTATGCCTCCATCAGAAAGAATGAATACCAAACTTTTATATCAACATGGACGGGACTGGAGGAGATTATGCTGAGTGAAATAAGTCAAGCAGAGAGAGTCAATTATCATATGGTTTCACTTACTTGTGGAGCATAAGGAATAATATGGAGGACATTAGGAGAAGGAAAGGAAAAGTGAATTGGGAGAAGTCAGAGGAGGAGATGAACCGTGAGAGACTGTGGACTCTGAGAAACAAACTGAGGGTTTTGCAGAAGAGGCGGGCAAGGGATTAGGTGAGCCTGGTGGTGGGTACTAAGGAGGGCACGTATTGCATGGAGCACTGGTGCATAAACAATGAATCTTGGAACACTGAAAAAATAAAATTAAATTTAAAAAAGAGAGAAAATAACCCACCACACTCATAGGACTACTCCCTAACAGAAACAGGATGTAAATCCCGGTCTGTGTGACCTCAAAGTCCAGATTTTCCTATTAAACTGTATTACTCCTACTCATTCATTTATTCAATCATTATGTATTGATCATCTATTATATGTGCCAGGAGATGTTCTGGTAGAGAGGATTCATTAAAGAACAAAACAAAGATCCCTGCCCTGTGGAGCTTCTGTTCTATTATGGGAGAAAACACCAAAGGTCCTGGTGGTATGCAGTAAGCAAAGACTTGAATCCAGAGAGAACAGCTAGAACAAAATATGCTAGGCAATCAAGCTTTGGGTTCATCAACAGGCAAGGAAGGCAGGTGGGTAGAGTGGAAGCAAGATTAATAGGAGGGGAAGAGGTCATAGAGAGAATGAAGTTAGGAGTAATGGCATAAATTTAAGTAAATGATCTTTTATGATTATTTAGTATTTCATATATTTAAGTATATTTAATATGTATGTATTTTTTAAATGACCTTAAAAGGAACTAATTTGTTTTTATCTCATCATTAGGAAAATATGTGTGCCACAGTTTCCATCCAGAGAAAACATTTCCTAATTTTATTATTCCCATACAATGTATTAATTCATTTAATATGATTTGGACATTTATGTTAATTGAATCAAACTATATGTATTTTTCTATCCATTGCTTTTTTAATCTATATTTGGTTTCTGAGATCCATCCTTATTTATATTTGCAGCTATAACTTAATAATTTATACTTCTATATTAATATACTTATGAAAACACACAATTTATCCACCATATTTTAAATGGATACACGGATTTTTTTCCAGGATTTTGCTATTATAATGTAGTGATGAATATTCTTATATGTATTGCCTATGAAAATGCATGAGGGCAGCACCTGGGTGGCTCAGTTGGTTGGGCGACTGCCTTCAGCTCAGGTCATGACTCTGGAGTCCCAGGATCAAGTCCCGCATCGGGCTCCCTGCTCTGCGGGGAGTCTGCTTCTCCCACTGACCTCTCTCCTCCCATGCTCTCTCTCATTCTTTCTCTCTCTCTCTCTCTCAAATAAATAAATAAAACCTTTAAAAAATATATGAGGTTTTTTTTTAAGTAAATAGTGAAACTGCTGGGTCATGAAGAATGTACATGTTCAATTTTGCTGGTTAATGTTTACTGTTCTCCAAAGTGATTTACATTCATAAGGATTCTGAACACATAAATACATCCAATAAGTATTTGAAGAAAGAACTTTTAAAATGTTCTATTTAACTTTGAAATATTAGATTTACAGAAAATTTGTAATGATAGGATAAAGAATCTCCCCATACCCTCCATCCAGCTTCCACTAATAATCACATCTTATATTTATCAAAACTAAGAAATTAATATTGGTACAAGGCTGTAAGCTAACCTACATGTTATTGCTGGGTTTCACCAGTTTTTCTAACAATGTCCTTCTTCTGTTTTGAGAATCCAATCCAGAATACCATGTTGCATCTAACTGTCTACGTCTCCTTTGTCTCTTCCAAGCTGTGACAGTTTCTATCTTTCCTTGTTACTCATAACATCAACACTTTCAGAGAATACAAGTCAGATATTTGTAGGACATTCCTCGTCTTGTTTACCAATGTTTTCTCATAAGGATTTGGAAAGAATACACCACAGAGGTGAATTACCCTTTTCACTGCATCGTATCAGGGGTAAAAGCGGTTAACATCACCTATTATTGGTGATGGTAACCTTTACTTCTTTAAGTTTCTACTAGGTTTTTCCACTAAGAAGGTATGATATTTCCCATTCCCATATTCTAGTCATTACAAGCAAGCCACTAAGCCCCAGCCCACCCCCACAGGGAGAAAAATTAAGCTCTACCTTCTGGATGAGTATCAAAGAATTTATGGACATGTGTTAAATTCACCACAGTAATTAATATATATTTAGGGAAATATCTTTAAGCAAGTACCTTGTTGCTCCTTAATATTTCAGCCACTAATTTTGACATTTACACATGTAGCTTGCCTGCAACAGTTGTTACTGTGGTACTCCACTGGTCTTTCTCTATTTCCTTCATTCCTTCTGTATTTGCTAATTGTATTCTCCTGTAAGGGAGATTGGTCACTTCTCTACCACATATTTACTCAATTATTTTTTTTCAGTATGAACTAAGTGGGTATTTGATCTAATTCCTTGGGATTAATTCAGTCGTAGTTATTTTGTTCCATGAATTATTCTGGCTTTGGCCATTAGGACCTCTTACAAGTCAGCTCCTGTGTTCTTCTGACATGCCTGATTCCTTTCTTCATTTTTTTCTTTTTTCCTCCTTCCTGGCCCCACAAAATGTTCCAGACTCATTGTGAATCTTCCCTTCCCTAACTCCCTAGAATCAGCCATTTCTCTAAGGAACTTTAGTTCAGAAGGTATAAGTTTTAAAGTCAATTTCCATGTGTTATTATTGCAATGCCTAGATTATTTCTATGCTATAATTAATGTTATAATTAACTATAGATTTTCTATAATTAAGCCATGTATATTAAAGTCCCTAAACTACTGGACCATGTTAGAGCGGAACATGAATCCTTCAACAATGTTTTAACCTTCTGTCTTCTAGCACTTACCTATATAATCTCTAAGGGCCCCATAGGTTATACAATTTCATGATTCTACAATGGAAAGACAAAACGCAAAATATGTTCCCATGAAGAACCGTTCCTTGGATCAGACAAAGGTTGCATTTTGCCAAAAATGCATTTAACCCCTAGTTCACCTCTACTTCATCTTTTCTAGACCCATCTCCCCACTATGGTTTAGCTTTATTCCTTCCATTTTATCATCTTTGAAATAAAACTTCAAGTTTGTTTTTGCTGTATCAAATTACTATACTAACAAGACAATAAAAATACAGAACAGTGAACTCTACTTACTTATAAAACCTGTCTTCTTGATATTAACCTAATATGATTTGCTGCAGCCTAAATCATTAGTCACCACACAGTTTAACCACTAAAGCAGTGGTTCTCAACAGAAGGGAATTCCACCGCCCCCCGCAGGGAACATTTGGCAGTATCTGGAGATAGATGGGATGTTACTGGTGCCTAGTGGGTAGAGTTCTATAACGTTCCTGAACATCCTACAGAGGAGCCCTTCTCAACAAAGAAATATCCAGCCCAAAATTCAATAATGCCAAGGTTGAAAAATGCTTCAGTTAAGGAATTTTCAATTTTCAAATTTCTTAGTTAAATAGATATTTTCCTCCAAACTCTTAAAGAAAATATTTGCAAATACCAAGGGCTATCTCCACTAAAATGCTCAGTACAGTAAAGGATTTTCTGGAAGAATCAGATAATAGAATATTAAGGATCCACTAATGCTACAAAACACTAAGAAAACAAAGGCAGAGTTAAAGGTTCGTGCTGCATCTTAACTGATTCAGTTTTGAATGAGTTATTTATCTGACACCACCAACACTCAAATAGATTAGAAAAATTGTTAGGTAAGTGGATTACTATTGAGTTTGCATCTTAAATAAAAATGATAATGATCTTCTGGGTAACTAGATGCAATTCTAGTGTGATAAAGGTAAAAGAGAATTTAAGGCCAGGAGATAGAAGCTAGGAGTCCAGACAGGGCTCCATCTCTTGCTGACCATTTGCTTCTGGGAAAGTCACGTATGTAGCTTTCCTGGTCCTCAGTTCCCCCACCTGAAAACTTTCCTCTCAAAGTTGATAATAAAATGCAAATGCTAATGCCTGCCTTATCTACAGCACAGGGTTATTTTGAGAACTGATTTTTTTAAGTGCACTTACTTATTTGGATACTAATACTTTCTCATTATATCCCTCTTATACTCCATATATAAGATTTTACAAAAAACAATACCTTTGGAAGACTAATGAAAAGTAGATTTCTAGAAAGAAAAGGTTGAGCAATCCCACAGAGAGACAATATTGAGCTCTTTTAATTGATTCATTTTATTTTTTTCCCTCTTCAAAGGTCCCGTTAGAGTATGAAAACACGTTGAAAAGCAGAATCACATACAAGCCACAAACTGGGAGAAAAAATTATAAAACACTTATCTGATAAGAAACTAATACATAGGGGCGCCTGGGTGGTTCAGTCATTAAGTGTCTGCCTTCGGGTCAGGTCATGATTCCAGGGTCCTGGGATCAAGCCCCACAACAGGCTCCCTGCTCAGCGGGAAGCCTGCTTCTCCCTCTCCCACTTCTTCCCCTGCTTCTGTTCCCTCTCTCGCTGTGTCTCTCTCTGTCAAAAAAATAAATTAAGTTTTAAAAAAAAAAACTAATACCTAAAATATATATAAGAATGTTAGATATCCTAAAATATATATAAGAATGCTATATATATTTTAGGATATCTAAGTATCTCCCAACAATAATCTCATTTTAAAATGTGGGAAAGGGGCACCTGGGTGACTCCATTGGTTAAACCTCAAACTCATGATTTCAGCTCAGGTCATGATCTCAGCATTCTGGGATCCAGACCCACCTGGGCTCCATGTACAGGAGGAAGTTTGTTTGAGAATTCTCTCTCTCCTTCTCCCCCATTCATGCTCACACAAACACTCTTTCACTCTCTAAAATAAATAAATAAACATAAAGAAATAAAATGTGGGAAAGATCTAAGTAGACACACTTCCCCCAAAGAAAGTATACAGATATCAAATAAGAATATGAAAAGATGGCCAACAACAGTGGTCATTAGAGAATTGCAAATTAAGACAGTAATGAGATACCACTACCTAGCTATTAAAATGCGCAAGTATTTTTTTAAAAAAACTGACACTACCAATTCCTAGCAAAAATGTACAGCAACAACCACTTTCATTCATCACTGATGGGATTGCAAAATGGCACAACCACTTTGGAAGATGGCTTGTCAGTTTCTTACAAAGCTAAACATAGTCTTAGCATATAATCCAGCAATCACACTCCTAGGTATTTACCCAACTGGTTTGAAAATTTAAACCCTCACAAAAATCTTCACACAAATATTTATACAGCTTTATTAATAATATCCCAAAACTAGAAGAAGATATCCTTCAAATGTGAATGAATAAACAAACTGTGGTACATTTATACAAGGAAATATTATTCCATTATAAAAATAAGTGAGCTATCAATACACTCAGAGACATGGCTGAACATTAAGTGCATATTGCTAAGTGTAAGAAGTCAGTCTGAAAAGGCACATACTATATGATTCCAATTATAGAACATTCTGGAAAAAGCAAAACTACAGCAATAGTTTAAAGATCAATGGTTACTAGGCGTTTAGGAGGATTGGATAAGTGAATCACAGAGGATTTTATAGGTCAGTGAAACTATTCTATGGGGCACCTGAGTGGCTTAGTCATTAAGTGTCTGTCTTCAGCCTAGGTCATGATCCCAGAGTCCTGGAATCTAGCTCCACATCGGGCTCCCTGCTCAACGGGAAGCCTGCTTCTCCCTCTCACTCCCCTGCTTGTGTTCTCTCTCTCACTATCTCTCTCTCTACCTCTCTCTCTCTCTCTCTCTGTGTCAAATAAATAGAATCTTTAAAAAAAAAAAAAAAGGAAAGAAACTATTCTATATAATATGGTAATGAGGGATACAGAACGTCCTGCATTTGTCAAAATCCACAGAACTTTAGAGAACAAAGAGTAAATCTTAACATACACAAATACCTTTAAATCATTTAGGAGATTGGGGATCCGTTAATGGTCTGCAGACCGTGACGAAACAATCTAATTGTATTACAAATATGTGGAACAATCTTACTGAAAAGGATGTGGAGTAAAGGGCTGACCTAATAAGTATTTTTGGAAATGAGTGGAGTCTATGAATAAAGACAAAATAAACTGCACACAAGTACTGTACTCTAGTCAATAAAGTTGTTTCCCACAGGGGTATAGGTTAAAAATTCTAATTTTACTATGCAAGTATATTTAGGTAAACTTATAATTAGGTAAATCAATCATGGACAGTGGGAAACATGTTGCCCACTACTGTAGAGGGAATTTAAAGATAAGCAAGGGGAACAGATTGGAATGTTCATGTAGTAATGGATTAGAGTTGGAAACATCAGTATGTATGACATTTAGCTTAACACAGATATAAATGATTACATGTAGAAATATTAGGGACGTGTATATACATGGATTTGTATACTACATACATTCCCCTGCCCTGTCAGCTGAAAGGGCTTAGAAGCAATGATACCCTACCAACAATAAGTACAACTAGCACTCAGATGCTGCTCTCTAATAACATTTCCAATAAAAGGAACCAGAGTTCCTTGGAGAATTGGTAGATCTTAGGGCTAGGGCAAAATATAGACAAGATGATCCAAGAGCATCTTATAAACCAAAGATTAAGGAAATGTTCCCCCAAAATGGTAAGGGTGTGTCAAATGGACACAAGAATTCCAAAGCTAGCCAAAGCTAGAACAAGTTGAGCAAAATAAATAGAATAAGTTGGGACTATAACCCAAAGTATAAAACAAATATCTGTAAATCCATGCTAATATAAATAAATGATTGAATAATTAAATTGGGGAATGAGACAAATCTTTTTTGCAGAAGAATTCCAAATAATTTATATTGGATACTCGGCCCTCAAGGAATAGAGCATAACTCCTTACTTCTTAAAGTGTGGGCTGTACCAAGTGACTTCCTTCCAAAGACTATGCTATGGAAAGGAAAAGACATAAATTAATCTACCTTAGCTACAAGATCAACATCAACAGTGATGTCCTGCTGATAACATGTACTCTTGATGTGATATGATGACAGTGGCACTTAACCTATAAGATTCGTTTCCCCAAAACCCACAAGCTCAGTCTAATCAGGAGAGAAACAACAACAACAACAACAACAAAATCCAGAAAGGTATATCCTACAGTACTTCTGATTAGTGGTCCTCAAAACTTTCAAGTCCTCCACAGCAAAGAAACCCTTAAAGGTACTCACAGTCAAGAGGAGCCTAAGGAGCCTGGACAATTAAACATAAAAGGGGTTCCTGGAGGAGATTCTGGAACAGAAAAAGCACATTCAGTGAAAACAAAGTAAATCCAAAGAAAATATGAACTTTAGTTATAAAAGCATATCCATATTGGTTCATTAACTACAACTGACACACCATAATAATGTAATACGAGGTCAGGGATAGGAGACATGGTGAGGAGTATATGAGAACTCTTCATACTCTATGTTCACAACGGTCCTGTGACTATAAAATATAAAATTGCTCTAAACAATAATCAATGTAAAACATCATTAGAGAGAGCAATAATGGATTAAAATGTAATTGCACTTCTTCATAAGCAACTGGTTTTACTAAAGAAGATGAGACCAGAACACTAATTTTGAAATTCTCTCAGTAGGCTACCGTAGGGCAGCTGGAGCCCTCATCCAGTCATTAGCTATTTATAAAAGCTAATAAAAAGGTGTTAGTCTTTAAAAACATATCAGAATATAAATCAGAGGGAAACTCACAGACCAGGAAAAACAATGGAATAAGCTGGAAAATCTTTCCTTTTACATGAAAAATGAACCTGATTTTTTATTTCCTAGTTCCCTAAGAAAGGGCAAAGGACCTTCACTCTACCAATGAGCAAGGGTCATAAGTGCCTCCTATTCTGGATGGAGATTATTCAGATGCCCGTCCTCCCAGAATACTGGAGCCCTGGTGAAGTAGACATGCTCCTGAATAGTCCCTTCTCCAAATCCAGATGGTCATCTATTGGACATTGTGAAATACATAATGAAGTATTTTCTTAAAACAGCAGATAAGAAGAATTTTTAAAGTGCAAATACTTAAACTTATCAGAAAAAAATCTGGCTAGGACTACTTGCTTGAAAATTCATGGGTTAACCATCCTTGCCTTTCTCTCTGCTCTAACTATTCATATCAGCATAAGGCAAAAAATAATGGAAATAGTTGTTCATTTAGAACTAATGTCAGTTTGCTTTTGTATTCTGTACCTATAAGATAATCTATTTCTTCCCCCACATTTTACTCCAGAACACAGCTTTCTGACCAAAGTGATTTCCCCCCCTCAGCTAGGTTCTAGTTTTCCCCTGTTGAGAAATCATGAGAGATGCGGTTTTCAGCCTGACTAGTCTTGAATGTTCTAGTGCACCTAAAACTGAACTGCTTGCATCAAAGAGGGGAGGGTCATGAAGGCACACATTCCATAGAAAATCTTGAAAACACGTAGAAAACTGAGCTAAAAACAAAACAAAAAAAACAAAAACAGAAAGGTTTATTCTTTTTCCCCATTATAGTACAAATGACCTAAGTATACATAAGATCCCAATTAAAACAAATAACTAAAACTCAGTGTGTGGTACTAATTGCTAATCTCCCTGTGGTCCAAATTCAGTTTCATTTCCATGGAGCACCACTTACCTATCCTCACTTCACAATGCTACTAGGAAGAACTTCTTTGTCTATGCACTTTAAGCTTCTTGGAGATGGCACGCAGGAGCAAAAGTGACCATGGGAAAGGAACCTTGAATGCAGGGAGCATCCTGAGGCAGGGTTCATGCTCTGAAGTTTAATCCTGACATCAGGTTATTGAAATTAGAGTTGGAAAACCCACACTGAGTCATTTGGTTCTCTCCCTTGAGGGCAACAGATTATGGTGGACAGTATATTATTTAGCACTTTGACCAGTGTTCTAAACAGCCTTTCCTTGGAGACTATTAACTCAAAGCTGGCAAGGATTTTATTATAAATGAAGGGCTTTATCATTTCTTCCACAAATGCACATTCTCCTGCTAAGATATTAAAAAAATAAAACTTACCAAACAACATGAAAACAGTGTGGTATTATAGAAAGAGTGTGAAACACTAAGCAAATTGTCCCAAAGTTGGTCACAGATCCTCACTCTGACCTGCCTGGACAACAGCTTGCTAAGATGACCTTTCTCTCTACCTTTTCCTTAGAATGAGGGGTTATATCCAAGCTCAGCTTCCGTCAGGACTTGTTACTTTGTCTCCTTTTCTTACAGTATCATCCCACAGGTCTCACAATCCAAAATGCAGTTAATGTCCCCAAGCAACTCTCATAAACAGCTGACACCCACATCCAGATGGCTTGGTGCTCAGAGAGTCTGATTATTCCCCACTTGCAAGTTTGCTTTTGGGTTCATCCTAGTAAAGGGGCAAAGTACACCCACTCGAGAGCAAACATGATACTTGTAAACAAAGTACTTTGGCTCTACTATTTTCTCCATGGGAAAAATGGGAGGGTAGGAGACCCTTGTCTTTTTTCCTCGATGCCTTTGGAAGAGTCTGCCTATCCCAACAGAGCAGATTCCCCAACCCAAACCATGCCTAACCTAGTGCAGGACAGAGAGTCACCCAGGAGGGATCCTCTTTGAACAAGGATTGAGGACCTCATAGCTAAATACAGGGCCAAGTATGTGCTCTGATGCTCATTAGTTACAGGAAACTCAGTTTCTTCATCTATCAGCTGGAAAGAATACCTATCCCAGATTCTAAGTGTTAGTTATAATCTATCCTAAATAAATGCTTACAATCAGCACATTAAAGAAACTCAGTAAATGGTAGCTACTGTTCTCAGTATAATTATTCTCAGCAGCTAGCCTTTAAAATATTATTTAAATGTGTAATCTAAAATGTAAAGTTTGATTTATTACAAAGAAATAAAGCATTTAAATCCACAGGATAATAATGATAAAGCACAGCTTACTGGCTATGTGAATGAGGAAGAAAATAAAGAAATGCCCACCTTGTTTTAGGCACATTACTTCATCTACCCATCTGCTGTCAAGATGCAAATCCAGGGGGAGTAACAACATGGTGGAGCAGTAGGAGACCTAATATTACCGTGTTCCAGGAGTTCTGCTAGTTAGTTATCAAACCATTCTGAACATCTGCAAACTCAACAGGAGATCAAAGGGATGAAGAGCAGCAATTCTAGGAACAGAAAAGCGACCACTTTCTAGAAAGCAGGACATGTGGAGAAGTGAATCCAAAGTGATATACAGGAAGATAGACAATAGGGGGAGGGGCCAGCTCCCAGCAAGCAGTAGAGCAGCAGAACACAAAATCAGAACTTTTAGAAGTCTGACCCACTGAGAGACACCACTCCAGAGGCTAAGCAGAGGGTGGAGACCTCGGGGGGACAGTGTGGTCTCAGGACCCTCAGGGTCATATATAGACTGGGGGTGCCTGAGTGCAGCAGAGCTCCTGGTATCAGAGCGGAAAAGCTGACTACAGAGACGGAGCCGTAGAGTAACCTCCCAGTTTGGGATTACCTTAAACCATGATCTGAGGCACAGTCAGACCACTGCTCTTTGAGCAGGGATCCCAGAGGTCGCAGATTTGGGGAGACCCTCTCGTTCCCCCTCCAGGGGGAGGGACGCAGGAGCACATTGAAGGAATCTGCGAGGTTTGGAGACTCCAAACGGAGCTGAGTACCAGGGACAGAAACGATCGGTCTCAAGTTGGGTGAGCTCGGAGAGCTGCCAGAGACCAGGGAGATGGAAGGGATTAACTGCTTTCCTCTGAGGGTGCACTGGGGAGTGGGGCCCTGAGCTCTCAGCTCCTCCAGGCTGGAGACTGTGAGACTACCATCTTCATTCTCCTCCTCCAAAGCTGCACGGAAAGCATTCAGGGAACAAAAGCTCCTGAGAGCAAAGAGAGTGAACCCAAACCCTTAAACCCAAGTGGATTGCTTAGCACAGTCCCTGGCAAGGGTGGTGCAATTCTGCCTCAGGCAAAGGCATTTGAGAATCAATGCAACAGGACCTCCCCCCACAAGATCAACAGGAAAATCCAGCCAAGACCAAGTTCACCTATCAATGAGAACTGCAAAACTTCAGAACAACAGGAATACATCACATGGAATTCATGACTTTTTTCCCATGACTCTTTAGGCTTTCAAAGTTAAATTTTTTTTAATTTTATTTTTCTCTTATTCTATTTTTTTACATTTTTTCCTCTTTCCTATTTTAACGTCTTTTAACTATTTTATCTTATCAAGACCTTTTTAAAAATCTTTTTTAATTTTCATTGTTATAGTCACATTCTATTCCTTTATTGTATTTAGCCTTATTTTTTGTATACATACAGGTTTTTCTTTCTTTAAAATTTTGGGATACATTTTCTTCTAATATATCAAAATATACCTTAAATCTAGCACATGGCTTTGTTCTAGTCTCCAGCCTAATCACATTCTTTCTCTTTTTTTCTCTTTTTTTAAAGATTTTATTTATTTACTTGAGAGAGAGACAGTGAGAGAGAGCATGAACGAGGAGAATGTCAGAGAGAGAAGCAGACTCCCCATGGAGCTGGGAGCCCGATGCGGGACTCGATCCCGGGACTCCAGGATCATGACCCGAGCCGAAGGCAGTCATCCAACCAACTGAGCCACCCAGGCATCTCTTTTTTTAATCAACTTTTTATCAATTCCTTTTTAGAATCTTGAATCTTTTAAATTTTCAACTTTACAGTCATATTCCATTCCTTCGTCATGTCTACACTTACTTTTGTATATATATGTTTTTCTTTCTTTAAAGTTTTGGAAGGCATTTTCTTCTAATAGACCAAAATACATACACACACACACGTGTGTGTGTGTGTGTGTGTGTGTGTGTGTGTGTGTGTGTGTTTCCTTTCTTCTCCTCCCTCACCCTCCACCCCCAGTTTCTGGTCTCTTATGATTTGGCTAGTGTATATTTTTCTGGGATCATTTCTACCATTTCAGTATTTTTTTTCTCTCATTCATCTATTCTCATCTGGATAAAATGACAAGGCTGAAAAACCTTACAAATAAAAGAACAAGAGGCAGTACTGATGGTGAGGGATCTAATCAAGATGGATACTAGTAAGATGTCAGATCTAGAGTTCAGAATGATGGTTATCAAGGTGCTAGCTGGGCTCAAAAAAAGCATGGAAGATACTAGAGAGTCCCTCCTTGGAGAAATAAAATCCCTTTATGGAGAAATAAAAGAATTAAAATCCAACCAAGTTGAAATTAAAAACCTATTAATGAGGTACAATCAAAACAGAGGCTCTTACTTCTAGGATAAAAGAGGCAAAAGAGAGAATTAGTGATATAGAAGACCAAATGATGGAGAATAAAGAAGCTGAGCAAAAGAGAGATAACTCCTGGACCACAAGGGGAGAATTTGAAAGCTAAGTGGTACCATAAAATGAAACAATATTAGAATAATTGGAATCCCAGAAGAAAAAGAAAGAGAGAGAGGGCAGAAGGTATCTCAGAGCAAATTATAGCAGATAATTTCCCTAATTTGGCAAAGGAAACAAGCATCAAAATCCAGCAGGCAGAGAGAACCCACCTCAAAAAAATCAATAAAAATAGGTCCACACCTCGTCATCTAATGGTAAAACTTACAAGTTTCAGTGACAAAGAGAAAATCCAGAAAGCAGCTTGGGACAAGATGTCTGTAACATACAATAGTAGAAATGTTAGATTGGCAGACCTATCCACCCGGAAGGCCAGAAAGGGCTGGCATGTTACATTCAGAGTACTAAATGAGAAAAAGAAAAAGAATTCTTGGCTAAGAATATTACATCCAACTAGGCTGTCAGTGAAAATAGAAGGATACATGTCTTGAAAGAAGTTACTGTGGCCAATGTTGAAGATATTCTCCTCTAAGATTCTGATAGATTCCTGCCCAATGGTGAGGTCTTTCATCCATTTCGACTTTATTTTTGTGTACAGTGTAAGAGAACAGTCAAGTTTCATTCTTCCCTACATAGCTGTCCAATTTTCCCAGTACCATTTATTGAAGAGACTGTCTTTTTTCCACTGGATATTTTTTCCTGCTTTGTCAAAGATTATTTGACCATAGAGTTGAGGGTCCATATCTGGACTCTCTACTCTGTTCCATTGATCCGTGTGTCTGTGCCAGTACCATGCTATCTTGGTGATCACAGCTTTGTGGCAAAACTTGAAATCAGGCAACATGATGCCCCCTTCTTTGTTTTTCTTTTGCAACACTTCCTTAACAATTTGGTGTCTTTTCTGGTTCCACACAAATTTTAGGATTGTTTCTTCCAGTACTTGAAAAATGCCAGTGGAATTTTGATTGGGACGGCATTGAAAGTATAGATTGCTCGGGCAGTATAGACATTTTAACAATGTTTATCCTTCTGATCCATGAGCATGGATCCTTTTGGGTCTTCTTCAATTTCTTTCATGAGTGTTCTGTAGTTCCTAAAGTACAGATCTTTTACCTCTTTGGTTAGGTTTATACCCAGGTATCTTATGGTTCTTGGTGCTATAGTAAATGGAATCAATTCTCTAATTTCCCTTTCTGTATTTTCATTGTTAGTGTATAAGAAAGCAACTGATTTCTGTGCATTGATTTTGTATTTACCACAAAGATACAGATGTAGTGAAAAGAAGGGCCATATGTACCCCAATGTTCATAGCATCAATGGCCACAATCACCAAACTATGGAAAGAGTCAAGATGCCCTTCAACAGACGAATGGATAAAGAAGATACGGTCCATTTATATAATGGAATATTATGCCGTCATCAGAAAGGATGAATACCCAACTTTTGTATCAACATGGATGGGACTGGAAGAGATTATGTTGAGTGAAATAAGTCATGCAGAGAGAGTCAATTATCATATGGTTTCACTTACTTGTGGAGGATAAGGAATAACACAGAGGACATTAGGAGAAGGAAAGGAAAAGTGAATTGGGGGAAATCAGAGGGGGAGATGAAGCATGAGAGACTCTGGACTCTGAGAAACAAACTGAGGGTTTGGGAGGGGAGGGGGTACAGGGTTAGGTGTGCTGGTGGTGGCTATTAAGGATGTCACGTATTGCATGGAGCACTGGATGTGGGGCATAAACGAGTCTTGGAACACTGAAAAAATTAAATTAAATTTTAAAAAAAATAGAAGGAGAGAAGAAAAGCTTCCAGGACAAACAAAAACTAAAAGAAATTGCAAATACCAAACCAGTCCTACAGGAAATATTGAAAGGGGTCCTCTAAGCAAAAAGAGCCTAAAAGTAACAGACCAGAAAGGAACAGAGACCATATACAATAACAGTCACCTTACAGACAATATAATGGCACTTAATTTCTAGCTTTCAGTAGTTACCTTGGATGTAAATGGATTAAATGCCCCAATCAGAAGACAAAGTGTATCAGAATATTTCAAAAAAACAAGACCCATCAATATGTCGTCTGTAAGAAACTCATCTTAGACCCAAAGACACCTCCAGATTTAAAGTGAAGGGGTGGGGATGCCTGAATGGCTCAGTCAGTTAAGTGGCTGCCTTCGGCTCAGGTCACAATCCCAGGGTCTGGGGATCGAGTTCCGCATCGAGCTCCTTACTCAATGGGGAGCCTGCTTCTCCCTCTGCCTGCTCTGCCTGCTGCTCCCCCTGCTTGTGCTCTCTCTCTCTCTGACAAATAAATAAATAAAAATTTTTTAAAATAATAAAAAATAAAGTGAGGGGGTTCAAAACAATTTACTATGCTAATGGACATCAAAGAAAAGCTGGGATAGCAATCTTTATATCAGGTAAATTAGATTTTAAGCCAAAGATTATAATAAGACATGAGGAAGGACACTATATCATACTTAAAGGAATGAACAACAAGAAAATCTAACAAATTTTTTAAATTTAATTTAATTTAATTTTTTTCAGTGTTCCAAGATTCACTGTTTATGCACCACACCCCATGTTCCATGCAACACATGCCCAATTTAATACTCATCATCCGCTCACCCATCCCCCCATAGTCCTCTCTTCCAAAACCCTGTTTGTTTATTAGAGCCCACAGATTCTCATGGTTCGTCTCTCCATCCAAATTCCCCCAATTCACTTTTCCTTTCCTTCTCCCAATGTCCTCCATGTTATTCTTTATGATCCACAAGCAAGAGAAACCATATGATAATTGACTTTCTCTGCTTGACTTATTTCACTCAGCATAATCTCCCTTAGATCGTCCTGTTGGTACAGAACTTGGATATTCATCCTTTCTGATGGAGGTGTAATATTCCATTGTATGTACAGACCATGAAAGATCTAACAGTTTTAAATATCTATGCCCCTAACATGGGAGCAGCCAATTACATAAACCAATTAATAATAAAATCAAAGAAACACATCAACAATAATACAGTACTAATAGGGGACTTTAATACCTCCCCTCACTGAAATAGATCATTTAAGCAAAATATCAACAAGGAAATAAAGGCTTTAAGTGACACACTAGACCAGATGGACATCACAGATATGTTCAGAATATTCCATCCCAAAGCAACAGAAAACACAGTCTTCTCTAGTGCACATGGAACATTCTCCAGAACAGATCACATCCTGGGTTACAAATCAGGTCTCAACTAGTACCAAAAGATTGGGATCATTCCCTGCGTATTTCAGACCACAATGCTTTGAAACTAGAACCTAACCACAAGAGGAAAGTTAGAAAGAACTCAAATGCATGGATGCTAAAGAGCATCCTCCTAAAGAATGAATGGGTCAAACAGGAAATTAAAGAATTAAAAATATTCATGGAAACAAATGAAAAGGAAAACATAGCTGCTCAAAATCTTTGGAACATAGAAAAGGCAGTCACAAAAGGTAAGTATATAGCCATATAAGCCCTTCTCAAGAAACAAGAAATGTCTCAAATATACAACCTAATCCTACACCTAAAGGAGCTGGAGACAGAACAGCTAAGGAAATCTAAACCCAGCAGGAGAAGAGAAATAATAATAAAGATTAGAGCAGAAATCATTGAAATAGAAACCAAAAGAGCAGTAGGAAAAAAAAAATCAATGAACTAGGAGCTTGTTCTTTGAAAGATTAATAAGATTGATAAATCCCTGGCCAGATTTACCAAAAAGAAGAGAGAAAGAACCCAAATTAATAAAATCATGAATGAAAGAGGAGAGACCACAACCAACACCAAAGAAATACAAACAATAATAAATACATATTATAAGCAACAATACACCAGCAAATTTAACAATCTGGAAGAAATGGATGCATTCCTAGAGACATATAAACTACCAAAACTGAACCAGGAAGAAAGAGAAAACCTGAAAAGACCCATACTTCATAAAGAGATTGAAGAAGTCATCAAAAATATTCCAACAAACAAGAGCCCAGTGCCAGATGGCTTCCCGGGGGAATTTATCAAACATTTAAAGAAGAATTAATACCTATTCTCCTGAAACTTTTCCAAAAAATAGAAATGGAAGGAAAACTTCCAAACACATTTTATAAAGCCAGCATTACCTTGATCCCCAAACCAGAAAAAGACCCTATCAAAAAGGAGAATTACAGACCAATATCCTTGATGAACATGGATGCAAAAATTCTCACCAAATTACTAGCCAACAGGATCCAACAGTGCATTAAAAGGATTATTCACCATGACCAAGGGGGATTTATTTCTGGGCTGCAAGATTGGTTCAACATCCACAAATGAATCAATGTGATACAACACATTAATAAAATAAAAAGAACCATATGATACTCTCAAAAGATGTTTAAAAAGCATTTGACAAAATACATAACATCCTATCTTGATCAAAACTCTTCACGGTTAGGATAGGGGGTACATACCTCAATATCATCAAAGCCATCTATGAAAAACCCACAGCAAATATCACTCTCAATGGGAAAAACTGAGAGCTTTCCCCCTAAGGTCAGAAACATGGCATGCATGTCCACTATCTCCATGCTACTCAACATAGTACTAGGAATCCTAGCCTCAGCAATCAGACAATAAAAAGAAATAAAAGGCACCTGAATCGGCAAAGAAGTCAGACTCTCACTCTTTGCAGATGATATGGTACTTTATGTGGAAAACCCAAAGACTCCACTCCAAAACTGCTAGAATTCATATGGGAATTCAGTAAATTGTCAGGATATAAAATCAATGCACAAAAATCAGTTGCATTTCTATACATCAACAGCAAGACAGAAGAAAGAGAAATTAAGGAGTCGATTCCATTTACAATTACACCTAAAACCATGAGATACCTAGGAATAAACTTAACCAAAGAAGCAAAGAATCTGTACTCAGAAAACTATAAAGTACTCATGAAAGAAATTGAGGAAGACACAAAGAAATGGAAAAAAGTTCCATGTTCATAGATTGGAAGAACAAATATCGTGAAAATGTCTATGCTACCTAAAGCAATCTACACATTTAATGCAATCTCTATCAAAATACCATCCATTTTTTTTCAAAGAAATGGAACAAATAATCCTAAATTTTATATGGAACCAGAAAAGACCCCGAATAACCAGAGGAACATGGAAAAAGAAAACCAAAGTTGGTAGCATCACAAATCCAGACTTCAAGCTCTATTACAAATCTGTAATCATCAAGACAATATGGTACTCACACAAAAATAGACACTCAGATCAATGGAAATGGACCCTCAACTCTATGGTCAACTAATCTTCGACAAAGAAGGAAAGAATGTCCAATGGAAAAAAGACAGCCTCTTCAACAAATTGCATTGAGAAAATTGGACAACTACATGCAGAAAAATGAAACTGGACAATTTCCTTACACCACACCTAAAAATAGACTCAAAATGGATCAAAGACCTCAATGTGAGACAGGAATCCATCCAAATCCTTGAGGAGAACACAGGCAGCAATCTCTTTGACCTCAGTTGCAGCAATTTCTTCCCAGGAACATCGCCAAAGGCAAAGACATAAGGGCAAAAATTAACTATTGGGAGTTCATCAAGACAAAAAGCTTTTGCACAGCAAAGGAAATAGTCAACAAAACCAAAAGAAAACCGACAGAATGGGAGAAGATATTTGCAAGTGACATCAGATAAAGGGCTAGTATCCAAACTCTATAAAGAGCTTAGCAAACTCAACACCCAAAGAACAAATAATCCAATCAAGAAATGGGCAGAGGACATGAACAAGACATTTCTGCAAAGAAGACATCCAAATTGCCAACAGACACATGAAAAAGTACTCCACATCACTTGGCACCAGAGAAATACAAATCAAAACAACAGTGAGATACCACCTCACACCAGTTAGAATGACTAAAATCAACAAGTTAGGAAATGACAGGTGTTGGCAATGATGCAGAGAAAGGGGAACCCTCCTACAGTGTTGGTGGGAATGCAAGCTAGTGCAGCCACTCTGGAAAACACCATGGAGGTTCCTCAAAAAGTTGAAAATAGAGCTACCCTACAACCCAGCAATCGCACTCCTGGGTATTTTCCCTAAAGAAACAAATGTAGTGATCCGAAGGGACATGTGCACCCAAATATTTATAGCAGCAATGTCCACAACAGCCACACTATAGAAAGAACCTAGACACCCATCAACAGATTAATGGATAAAGAATAGGTGGTATATATATACAATGGAATACTATGCAGCCATCAAGAGAAACGAATCCTGCCATTTGGAACGACGTGGGTGGAACTAGAGGGTATTACACTAAGCAAAATAAGTCGGTCAGAGAAAGACACTTATATCATATTATCTCTCTGATATGAGGAATTTGAAAGGCAGGGCAGGGGGGTTGTGTGGGGTAGGGAGGGAAAAAATGAAAAAAGATGTGACCAGGGAGGGAGACAAACCATAAGAGACTCTTAATCTCAGGAAACAAACTGAGGGTTGCTAGGGGTGGGGAGAGAGGGATGGGGTGTCCGGGTTATGGACATTAGGGAGGGTATGCGCTATGGTAAGTGCTGTGAATTGCGTAAGACTGGTAATTCACAGATCAGTATCCCATACTCAAATATTATATATTAAATATTAAATAAATAAATAAATTATGTAGACCCAAATGCATGATTTTCATGGAAGCAGCAGCCCCACAGTTGTTCTCAACTTCTTTCCAAATCTGGAATTTTGAGGGGGTTTGCTCTCCTCCAGTCAGTTAACATTGTTCAACAGGTTACACAGAAAGCATCAGTTCCCCCTAAACACTAAATTTGTATGCTATGGAGCCAGAAAATATTGAACAGGACAGTATATGAAATACAAAGGTGTGAAGGAAGAAAGAAAGTACAAGAGTATGAACATTCAAGAACATGCAGTGTGAGTGACAATCTTGCAGACGAAACAAGGATGAACCAAGCCTCTTTCTAATCATCATTAAGGCGGTAAGTGGAGCTCAGAGATATCCTGGCTTCATTCCTAAATCTCTTAGCACTGTTCCCAGGTCTCTAGCCATAAAGCTATGACAGAAGACAGACAACAGAGGATCATGAGTTTAAACAACTTAAAATGAATTGGTATTAGGCGTTAAAGACATAGATTCCTCTACCATGTTTGGTATCTCAAGTTGAGTTAAGATGAAATCCAACAATAGGACAGAGGGAGATAGATACTGCCTACTAGAAATACAAAGAAAGCTGAAAGAGAAATAACCAATTAAGGCCTGGGTACATTTTAACTAACGTAACTTACACAAAAGGTAAGAAGCCTTGGCAATATTACTTCAGGCAACATAGAATTTAAAGCATTTTAAATTGAATGAGCATGGTATTATGTTAGATCGATAAACTAATAATAAAGATGACATTCATAAATTTTAATATGCCAGCTAAAAGAGCCTCCAAGTGTATAGAACAAAGACATACGAGTGTATGACAGAAAGTGATGTGTTTAAGCCACTGCCATCAATGTATAACAGATCCCAAATTCAAAAATAAAACAAAATGAGACCCCCCAAAAAACAAGTATTATAACTAATGAGGCAGAACTAACAGAATATGCCAATTTTGTCATCTTAATAGTAGAGATCTCATCCTATTTCATACTCTTGGTCCATATACAATCACCAACTGTGAAAATAAAACCATCAGTCTATTTCAAGGAATTATTATGGCAAAGAGCAGATAAAAATATTTACCCAAATGAACCATTAGACTACTAAGTGATGGTGATGTACATGATGACTTAACGGCTGCTTGCATGCTTCACTAGGCCCCCTAATTCAGATATTTGTGTTTTAACTTTTACAACCTTCTGGGCCACAATGATAATTTTATAGTTTGCTATGGAACTGTACCAAACCTATAAAATCCACAAAGCCCTCAAAACTCCACATATGTGGGCTGTCACTGGTCCTAATAATTGCTCTCCAAGTTTTACACCAAATTCCTAAATGAAAAACAAATATACCACGTGCACAGAGAAATGAGTGAAAAGGACCTACCAGAAGACTTCTGAGCTGACACTCAGCACCTTCCATAATTTGGCATTTTGAGTCCTTCGTACACAGTTCTGCCTTTCAGTTCCCCACTCAACACATTAAAGAGGCAGCCTTTTCAAAAATTATTGTCTGTATACCTCATGAATCTAAATACCAAAACTATTTCACCAGAAGGGTTGGGAGTCTATTCCGTGTTTGCTATGAATGACAAAAATCACATAGCTCAACTGAACTATGAGCGTGCAAATCTAGGTGAACACCAGGAACAGCAGGATCCTGAGTGTGTGGACAGGACCGTAACACATACAAAGCTGTTAATTTTTCCTGCAAAGCAAACTGCTCAGGAGATCAGTAGCTGTTTTTCTTTTTCTTTTCTCCTCTTGTTGACATCTGAACCATTTTTGCTGCCGCCAGCCCTCCCCACTAATGAATCAGTTCATTGCATGAACTGGGGGAGAGACATCTTGTCACCGGTTTCCTCTCTACCCAGAAGTGATTTGCCAGAGCAGCGGAGCTCAGGAAGCTGGCTTCACTCTAAAGGTTATGTTGTATACCAGATGGGAGGGGAGTGGTAGGATGGGGGAAACAAGTGATGGGGATTAAAGAGTACACTTACCACCACGAGCACTGAGCAATATATGGAATTGTTGAGTCACTATATTGCATACTGTATGTTAACTATACTGGAATTAAAATAAACTTGATTTAAAAAATTTTTTAAGATTTAATTAATTTACATATTTGACAGAGAGATCACAAGTAGGCAGAGAGGCAGGCAGAGAGAGAGAGGAAGAAGCAGGCTCCCCGCTGAGCAGAGAGCCTGATTTGGGGCTCAATCCCAGGACCCTAGGGTCATGACCTGAGCCGAAGGCAGAGGCTTTATCCCACTGAGCAACCCAGGCACCCCTTGATTAAAAATTTTTAAAGATTATTTTGTGGCCACGTTTCTTTGACACGTTTCTTTGTTTTAATTAGACAAATTAAGGACTCCTGTGGGTCACAGACTTTTCTAAAAGCAAAGAATTGTGCCATAGGACACAAAAGAATTGATTTGTGAAGCCCTTCGGAAAACCAGTACTGTTTTTATTTCCTCTATAGACTAAGTTTTCAAGGAAATAAAAAATTTGTTCTCCATAGATATACATGTGAATGCCCATGCATACAAGCCTGTGTGTTATGACAACAGTAACAAAACGCAAACAAAATAGGAACCAAACTTATCCTCTCCACCTCCCAGGCTTCTCCTTCAGAAAAATGATTCCAAAAATGGCCATATATAATTATCTCCTATAAAATCAATCTCAAAATATCAGATACAGACCTTATAACTTCCCAGATTTAATTCAGTATGACATAATTTTCTCAATAAGATAGCTTTATAAATCATAACCTTTGGACTTGTAAATTTATCTAGTTCCTTCGATTGGGAAAAATTCAAAATGCTGGATTTGTTTTACGGTTCAAGGTATGCGAAGAGACTGTGCAGAGGAATATAAACTAACAATAGATACTCGTTACCAGTCCAGTCCCATATCCCTGCGGGTTCTGGTTCAAGACGGCGACCGTGGGAAGATCGGGGACTTCCCCTTCCAACAGAAAAAGAAAACTATGATGTGTCTGAGCAATTCCTAAGCATCCGGCGAATGACACAAGGTCCACACAGCAGCAGGGAGGAGAGTCTAGGACACGACTTCTTCATGAAGTACACCATGGCGGCAACCTTCCCTCAGCAGGGAACTCAAAACCAGGAGCCTCTCCCTGAAAAGCGGAGGGTTTAAAGGGCACCTCAGACACCGCCACTTTTAAAACCTGCTCCTGAGAGATGAGGCCACAAAACACGTAGCTTTGCAAACCAACAGGGCTCACATAGCGCCATCTGAGAAATCCACTCTGAAACGACTGAAGCCCTCGGACTCACCTCCTGCCCCGGACCGGACGCTGACGCAGCTGACTGAGATGCACCCAGAGGACTGAATGTGACCAAGGCTCATTTGCTAATTTTAAAGCATTCACCTGATGGGCGGGCATCTAATGGAGCACACATCTAGAGGTTGTTAGCTGGCAGGCACCAATTTTTGTTTTCTCTTTTTCCTTCTGGTGCCATCTCTACCTCCTCCTCGGCCTGGTTCCATATGACAGGTGTCTTCTTCTTCTTCTTCTTCTTCTTTCTTCTTTCTTTCTTCTTCTTCCTTTTTTTTTTTTCTTTCTTTCTTTCTTTTTTTTTGTTTTTTGGTTTTCTTTTTCCTGGCTGGCCTGGCCTAAACGCTGTTCCTTTGCTTTACTGCATTCAGTGGGAGCCATCTTCATCTTCTACTGCCGCACTCTAGAGCAACAGTATCTCCCAGAAGGGAGCTTTTACCTGCATTTGGAGTTTTACCTGATATTTGCAGCTGTGCCCAGGGACATTCTCTTAATCACCTGGGTCAGGGAGCTTAATTAGCCCTTTTTAATTACCCTGGTTAACCTTTCCAGAATACTTGGAGGGTAGACAATCTCTTTGCATTCTTCCCTGGCCAAACTCCAAAACTCCAGTATCCGCCAGAGAGAAAGTTTTACAGGCATGTGGTGCCCCACATTTTATGTCTAACGCCTTGGTTTTTGTGGCTGCTGCCCAGTGATGCCCTCTGATCATCTGGCTCTGAATGTTAGGGGAGGAGGGTGGACGTGTGTTCCTGAATCTCATGGGATTGTAACAACCAGAGAGTTCTTGGCAGAGTCCATCCCCAGGACACTACACAGACAGCAGACTAAACTCAAGCCCCCAGTCTTTCTGTGGAAGAGGTCTATGTGCTTGTCCAAAAGCTTCAGCCTTCGTGGTAGGTTTCAGATCTGGCACACTTATAGGTGGCTACAGAGATACTCTAGGGAATGGAGGCTAGGGGACACCATCTTTGTGCCCTCTCTCTCTGCTTCCCTACAGCTTGCTTGTATCTCTGAGATAGGAGTTTATACACTCTTCTGGAGCCCCAATTTTTGCCACTGCTACCCATGGGAACTCCAGTTCACCTGTCGCTTGTGGCGAGCAGGGTAGACATTTGTTGTCCCACAGGACTATATATATTTTCATACTTTAAAATCTGTTGAGGGTCTGGATTCCAAACATTCTGAATCTAGATGCTGAATGTCATCCTTCCCTTTGGAACACTGACTGGGCTTGGCACACCCTCCACTACAGGGTTGAGGGTATATTAAAGATATAATAGGCCACTTAAACAATCACAAATGTTTGAGAGACAACCTAGATCTCGGTCAGGATGAAACGATGAGGTTCATCTTCTATTCAAGGTCACTCCTTTAAAACTGAGATGTGGCTATTTAATGCATAAAAGCCAACACAGAGAGTCAAGAAAAATGAAAAAAATAGAGGGATATATTCCAAAAGAAAGAATATAAAACCTCAGGGGAAAAACCTTAATTAATGGAGATAAATAATTTATCTGATTTTTAAAAAGTTCAAAAGTTATGGTCATAAAAGGTGCTCACTGAACTCAGGAGAAGAATGAATACAGTGAGAACTCCAACAGAGAGAAAATATAAGAAAGTGACAAAAATAAGTCACAGAACCAAAGAATACAATAACTGAATTGAAAAATAAATCCATTCCTGCTTCAATTCCAGAAGGATGGAACAACATAATGGTCTGGTCTGGAGGTCAGTAGACCCAGTTCTTCAGCCCCGGTATCAATGGCTCCTGAGTCAGAACCTGCCTCTTTGTTGGCTGGGTGTTAGACCAGGTATCGTATGTGCCTCACAGAGTTAATACACTTTGCTTTGAACATGCTACCAAATAGTTCCTAGGACTCTGTCTTAGTCCATTCAGTAGATAGAAAAGTAGGCTAAAGACACACAGAGAAGTTAAATGGGACAGAAGACCATGCCCTCCTCTCCCGATTGTCTCTAGCATCCTCCCTCCCTTCCTCCTCTGTGTCGGGATCATTGGAAGAATTAGAGGCACTTGCAGAGATAATGTGTTCATGGTCTATTTCTTACCTTCGACAAACAAAAAGTTATAAGTTGTCCTTTATCATGTCCAGTATTCAGAAGTTTATGTTCCAATGTTGAGGCACTGTGTATGGAAGCATAACCTACTAAATGCATTGATAGCCCACACCTGTTGCCCTGACTGACCTTACGGTTCATTCTCTGAGCTCAGGTACAAGCCATTAACTTGACACTGTAATTTATTTTCCTATGAGAGTATCTCAGACATTCCAAATTACGGACGTGAATTGTGCTGTGAAGAACACACTGGCCCTGAACTCTTAAGACATCCTAGAAACATAATGGATAGGCTGGTCTGTTATGATTGTGGTAAATAAAGGGTCTGGCTTGCTCTGGGAAAGCAAGCAGAAGTTATAATTGCCGGCTGGCATAACAGACTTCATCACAGACTGCCCCAAAAGGGGAAGTTTGATACCACCTTGCCTTATACAAAATCTTCATTGTTAAGCTTCTCCATAGACTCCCAGAAGAGTGGATGGGGAAAAAAAAAATGAAGTGAGTTATTTTTCATAAATCTAACCTTAAGCAGAATTGTGCTTATTTGTTAGCTCAAGAGAAGGGGTTATTGAGAATTAGACACAATGTGGCTTCAGGGCAGGTGTGGCTTCAGATGATAACTGTAACTTCACTGCTATTGCCACTTGGACAACCAAATCTGACATTGCCAGCCATTCATGAGAGACATACATCTTATCTTTTATAGAAAAGGTTGGGTTACACCACAAGTTTGTTTAGATATTCCCCCAAGGGCTTGGAGATGGTGCCCCAAAGGCACCTGAACTCCAAGACCCATTGTCAAGCTTCATGTCTTTATTTTATCACAGGGTTGTCAGTCCTCAAAGATCACCACCTCTAGAAGTGGAACCCCCAGCAGGAAACTGCCTAACCAAAAGTAACACAATCATGATATTTTATGCATAATTACAACTCCTCTTCACATTATCATTATTTAAACTGTTTGATAATTCAGCCTTTTTTTTTTTAGTTAAGATATTTATTAGTATTTATGCAAACAAACTGCAGCTGCAATTCAAAAATAGGAGGGTCTTTTCCTCAATAAGAGTACATTCTTTGGTGGGACTCAATTTAAATAAGAATTCCATACAAATAGAATATATACTTAAGACAAGAAAGCAAGGAAGGATTTTACATTACACTGAACATTTGGTTCAATCATGATGAGTTACCCTCCCAACCAAATACTCTGTATATTTATTACAAATATTGCAGTCAGCAGTATATGTCAACAATCACACATTTTTAACATTTAGTAGCATGAAGCACATTTAACACATTTCCAAAAAGAAATGTGATATAGTCTTCATTACAAAGGTGCAGACGTGATTGAATGATTGTCTTCTCTTTAATGTTCCAGTGAACCTTTCCATTGCCTCATCAAGGCCAATGCCTTTGGTTGCTGAAGTTTTGAATAGTTGCCATTTTCCATCCTTCCACACAGGTAACCCAAGTAAACTTGCCATCTCTGAGAGAGTCATGACCTGTTCGGTGTCCTATTTACTTGCAAACATCACTAAAATGGATTTCCTCAACTCTTCTTCTTCCAGTATGGCAACTAATTTTTATTTGGGAATGCCAGTTCAGTCTCCATCCTAACTACCTACTCAGAAATGATTGCATCTGTGCAATATTAACATGTGCAATAATAACATCCCCAGTATGGCCTGATACGTTTCTGTCCTCCTAAATCCTGGAGTTGGAATCCAAGGCTCTTGTATGTTACCATCTCAACTTTAAATCCAATAGTAGGAATAGTAGCAATGACTTCTTCAACCTATACCCTATACGAAATTATAATTTTTCCTGTTCCATGTAATCCAGCTCGTGGGCTGTCTCCACCTCCCCCTCTGGATGCAGTTCTTGCTCCTGCTCGGGCTCCCACTCCAGATCCAGCTACCCTCTGCCGCCAGCTCCAGCTCTGGCTCTGGTGCGGTTTCCTGGGAAGTCAAGCATGCCAGCACCTTCCATGTCAGAATGGCCAATACAGCATTATTTTGACTTACAAATCTCAGAGGTATTCTCTCAGGTTAACAAATTCTACCTTTATTTCAGCTCAAAATATTTTTTTTTAATTTAGGATCAAATAAGTAGCATCAAGGACCACTTAACTCCATTCTAGGGGCTGACATGAATAACCAGATTTTCATTTTATCCTGTATCTTCAGAAATCATCCAGCCACATGAACACTTTAAAACAACAACTTTAAAAATTAAATAAATAAATAAAACAATCTTTTAATGGAGATGAATGCACCAATATATATAAGATTGATATAAGATGTGCGGTTACAATGATTTTTATTTTATTCTTAATGGTTTTTTTGTATTTTCCAATTTTCCAGAGTATAAAGAAAAGTTGTTATTGAAACTGTAACTGCCTTTTGAAAATATACACATTTAATAATAATGAAATTACTACTATATTGAACATTCTAAAAAAAAAAAAAAAAAAAAAAAAGATGAAGCTCCAGCCAGCCCCATGTTTCTACTCTATATATCAAAACCATTTAGAAGGTGCTCACTGACAAGTGCTCTGAGACCTTCTCAGGCAGCAGTTAAGTAAAAACTTTAATTCACCAATTACAACAGGAAAAACTGAATTATAGGATAATTGATTTGTCTAAGATGCACAGGTACTCTTGGGCACTCCTGGGAAAATAACCCATGCTTAACTCCTATCATTTTGACCACTCCACAATTTGCTCCAAGACTCTCTGCATTACCATTAGAGAGGGCATGGTATGGAACCACAGTGAAAAAGTCTTGACATCCCTACCAGTTTTCTTTCCTTTTTCATCTTATAAATTGATGTTTGCCTTTGTCATAATTATGCAACTAACAGAAAGACTTTTAAAAAGCTGTGTTATAAAAAGTGTTGCTGCTTTTGTTTCTCAGAACATCAAATAATGAGTCTAATATTTTCGTTGGCTTGGGATTTAGTTTGGCTTATTTCCAAACTGGCTTTTTTGGTCCTTTGGTATCATATAAAAACAACTTGAATCTAAAAGTCACTCACAACTAAATGTAAGATTATGGATGTAGCTGCACAGGAAACCCAAAAATGGGTATCCTGTTGAAAAGATTCATGCATTTTTACAAGAATAAGTAGCACTTAGAGAGTATTTAGTACGTGTCGAGCAGTATTAGCACTTTACATGTATTAATTCATTTAATCCCTATAACAACCCCAGGAAAAGGCAGATCATTATCCTCATTTTAAAGAGAAAGAAACTGAGACACAGAGTGAGTAAATACTAGCTAATTAGTAAAGCAGCAAAGAACTGACCGGAGGAAGTCTTGGTCTATGACCTGCGGTCTTAACCACTGAGCTGGAAGTGCACCAGCACCTGCAAACTGTGCTCTGGTTTGTTGATCTTGTCAGACTGTCTAATGTAGTGAACAGGACCCTGGACTTTGGTGTCAGACTCAGTTGTTCATGCCCAGTCTGCCACTTACTAGCTAAGTATCCTTAGACAAATTATTATTATTCACTTTCCTTAATTTAATACCTAATTTTTACACAATTTTTATAAGGGTTAAATTAGATAAGGTTTGCAAAGTGTTCAGCCAGTATAACCACACATTAAGGTTCCTGTACGTGGTTCTTAATAGAATTTGATCTACTTTCTAACATAAATTTTGCCTCAAAGATAGCATAATACATTTAGAATGTTTATAGTCAAATGAGAAATTTTCAAGAAGGCAGATTCCCTTGTTTCTGAACTGAAGAAGAACCAAAAGCCAAGATTTAGCTGAAGTTGGAAAGGTTTGCAGATCTCAAGCGAGTAGCACTTTCATCTAGTTCTTTTATTTCAGAGCACGGGAAATAACCTTACTGGAGTGTTTTTAAACTCTTTTTTGCTGCCAAAAGGCAGAAACACAAACAATGCACTGCTTGTAATCATTGCCTCAAGAGATCTGTGAACAAAATGAAGAAACAAAGAACTGGCAAGAAGGACTGTGCTGGACCAGTTCAATACTACACTGTTTTTGGAGTGAGGGGAAAAAAGAGCAATTTCTTCCATGAGAACAGCCAATGCACATTATTCTAGTGAAAGTACTTAAACACACAGAATAGAGACAGAACATAAAAACAGCAAACTGTTTTAAGAAAAGAATGAACTCCTATGGGAACAAGATGTTCTGGTTTACTTCTGTACCCGTAGAGCAGAGATTAATGCTGAGAAGGAATGTCTAGCACAGGGTCTGGCATGGAACAAGGAAGGAGGTCAATTAACATTTACTAGATAAGAAATAAAATAATTTTCTACACAAAAACCAAACCTCCTTTCAGGAAAGACAATTACATATTTGCTTTGATTTGCTCTTGGACGTATGTCTTATTCAACTAAAGTCACAAAGAGAGGAAGTTTGTTTATAGAAAATTATTGCCAACATATGTAACTATTTGCTTTATTAATATATATTTCAAAGCTTAAAATTTTGTGGAGAAGAAAATTATTTTCTCTTTTGAAATTAGTAAAGTTTGTAACTCTTTCCTGAATAATTCTGAAGACTGCTGAGTGCAAGGTTCAGATATCAGCAGAGATGACGGATACAAAGTGGATCAGATAGTTTTTGTTCCCTAAAAAACATTCTAAACCTGGGGATTGTGATGGTCACTTTGTGTGTCAACATGGCTAGTCAATGGACCCAGATTTTAGGTCAAACACCAGTCTATCACTTTGAAGGTATTTTTTCAGGTGAGATTAACATTAACATGAAAATCTGTAGACACTGAGGAAAGCAGATTACTCTCCAGTAAGTTGGTGGGCATCATCCAATCAACTGAAGGCTGAAAAAAAGACTAAGGTCTAAGGAAAAGGGAATTCTGCCTCTAGACTACCTTTGGACTCAAGCTGAAACATCATCTCTTTCCTAGGTCTCTAGTTCAACAATGTATTCTGCAGATTTCAAACTTGCCAGTCCCATAATCACATGAGCCAATTCCTTAAAATAAATCCACCCTATATATAATATTATATATATCATATATATTATATATATGTCTTATATACATGCACACATATATACATACATATGTATACACACACATACATATAAATACACACATACTATTGGTTCTGCTTCTCTGACCAACCCTGACTTACCCAACAACCTCTATTTAGCTTACAGTTTGTGAGTTGGCAATTTGAGCCACCTTTATCAAAGTAGCTCTGACAATCCCAGCCACACATAGCTGATCTTGGCTGATCACTCGTACAACTGCAGTCAGCTGCATGGTTGGCCAGGGGCTGGCTGGTTTACGATGGCTTAACTGGGATGACTAACCTCTATACCACAGGCTCTTTCATCCACCAACAGGTTAGATAACGTTTATTCACCTGGTGGCTGGGGAAGGTTCTTAGAGAAAACAGAACCTGGAGGCCCAGGCCTAGAATTTGCACAAATCATTCCTGCTGCATTCTGTTGTCCAAAGTGAATACAAGGTCAGACCAGATCCTGGAAGGGGCAAAATATGTTCTACTTCCTGAAGACAGGAAGCCCAAAGGGATTATGACAATTTGCAAACTATCACACAGCTGAGTTGAAGTTCACAGAGTGTTAGTGGGTAGGAGACTATTGCTGCAATGATTAATCTCCATATATACTCTAAGAGATGAATAAGATGTTAAATATGATGTTATACTTGACCTAAAGGAGCTTATAATAAGTGAGACTATGGAAGGGATAAGAATAACAGTAATAATGGGAAACTGATATATGTAATAAATGAAACTATTAAAATCCTAAAATGGGAAATTTAAATTAGGTCAAATAGACAACAAGACTTCCTGGAGGACATAATACTTGAATGATTATGTTTAGAGAAGTCCATGATAAACTAACATGTATGCTTGGAAGAATACCACATTTTCACTTAGGTAATTAGGATATAAAATATTCTATTGGTAACTTGAGGCAGTGATGAATAGAACTGGTCTTTGAGTTAAAAAGAATTGAGTTGGATGCTTGGCTTTGCCACTTACTAGCTAAAAGAAACTTGCATAAATTATTTAACCCCATTACTATCTAAATTCCTTATTGTTAGACGGAAACAAAAATAGTACCTACCTATTATAAAGGTTGCCTTGTGTGTTAAACGAAGTATATGTAGAGTTTGACAATAGTATTTGGATCATGATAAGCATTCAGTAAATTATGCTATTATTGCTACACTTATTCTCTTAAATAGTCATTATTACATATTTTGTTTTTTAAACTCCAATAGAGACAATTATCAAAACTCTTTTTAGTGTTAGAATTGCAAAAGTTAAACCAAATGCTTAAATAACTGCTTCTCCTGATCTTAAAATAATGAAAAGCAATAAACCACCGTTCTTGAAAGAAAGAGGTACTCTATGACTGCTTGCCAAGACTGTAGTGTTCCATATGGGGTCCACCAACCCATGGATATCCCTAAGACTCTTTTAGGCTGAAGCAAGTATTATTTCATAATAGTACTGAGACATACTTGCTTTTTCCAGTGTTGACATTTACACTGATGTTACAATAGCAATGACAGGTAAAATGCTAGGAAACTTGGCACACACCAAGGCAGAGGCAGCAAATTCTGCTAACAGTCATTGTATTTTTCACCTCCAAGCACTCATAATAGGAAAACATGTTCTATAGACTTAGGGATTACCTTAAAGATGCAACATACATTATTGAATTTATCAAATTCAATCTTTGGGCACAGGTTATTTAAATCTCCTATGTGATGAAATGAGAAAAATACATAAAGCACTTCTGTTGCACATTTAATTGAGATAATCACCTTAAAAAATCACTTCTGTGATTATTCGAGTTGTGAACTTAGCTGGCTAGTGTTTCCTTTCTTTTTTTTTTTTTTAAAGATTTTTATTTATTTATTTGACAGGGAGAAAGAGAGATCACAAATAGGCAGAGAGGCAAGCAGAGAGAGAGGGGGAAGCAGGCTCCCCGCTGAGCAGAGAGCCTGATGTGGGGCTCGATTCCAGGACCTTGAGATCATGACCTGAGCTGAAGGCAGAGGCTTAACCAATTGAGCCACCCAGGTGCCCCTAGCCAGTGTTTTCTTTTCTTTTCTTTTCTTTTCTTTTTTAAATATTTATTTATTTATTTATTTGACAGACAGAGATCACAAGTAGGCAGAGAGGCAGGCAGAGAGAGAGGGGGAAGAGGCTCCCCACTGAGCAGAGAGCCCGACACGGGGCTCGATCCCAGGACCCCGGGATCATGACCCGAGCTGAAGCCAGAGGCTTTAACCCATTGAGCCACCCAGGCATCCCTAGCCAGTGTTTTCTAAGGAAACATTTTTATGTGTCATCCTTGTACAAGGGCCTTGCTAATCTTCTCTGTATCATTCCAGTTTTAGTATAAGTGCTGCCGAAGCGAGCACTCTAAGGAAACATTTTTAGTTGAAAGAATGGCAAATGAACTACGGTTATTTAGAATTGGGCATTTCACGCACATATTCGCAAAAATTAAATAAAGTGGCTCTCTCACTTCAAGGAGAGTGTTTATTGCCAACAATACATCTCCAGATGAAAGCTTCCCAATACCTCAAGACTTTTCTAATGATATTGGTGATAATAGAAATGAACGTGATTTTGGAGTATAATATTTTAAAGTGGGACAATATTTGGAAGATCTGCATAAGTCAAAACCAATATTTTCAAAATGACCAATGTATAACATTACAAAATCATGCATGTATAACAAATCCATTCAAAGTTCAAGATAGAATAGTGGGTTTTAATATAATAGTATAAAAGTCTATCGATATAGCTTCAGATTCTACACTGGAACTAACTTTTAAATCTTTTATTTTTTTAATTTATTTATTTGAGAGAGAGACAGTGAGAAAGAGCATTAATGAGGAGAAAGTCAGAGGGAGAAGCAGACTCCCCATGGAGCTGGGCGCCTGATGCGGGACTCGATCCCGGGACTCCGGGATCATGACCTGAGCCGAAGGCAGTCGTCCAACCAACTGAGCCACCCAGCCGTCCCTGGAACTAACTTCTAAAAAGCTTCCACTAGTCAAGTTATGTGAATTATCAAAGAAGAATGCCCATCAATATGTCAAAAACTTATTAAAATACTCTTTTTCTAATTATATATGTATATGAGGCTGAGTTTTCTCTAATACAACCAAAATCATTAACACAACAGACTGTGTATAGAAAGGTATGAGATCCAGCTGCCATCTGTTAATTAGACTTAAAAAATTTTACAAAAATGTAAAACAACTCCATTTTTCTCACTATTTTGGGAGTGTTTGGAATATACAGTTATTTTTATAAAAATTATTATTTAAAGTGTATTGAGTTTATAATTTTTAGATGAGTTAATAAATAAATCTTTTTAAATGTCTCAGCTTAATTTCTCATATAGTGAATATAAATAGATATAACCATAATAGCAAAAGCTCTTAGGGGTCCTCAATAATTTTCAGTTATGTAAAGGAGTCCTGAGAACAAGAAGTTTGCAAGCCACTGCCTCACAAAACATGTCACTATCATCTGAAAGTAGTTACTATGGACTAGATCTTTAATTGTCAGTCTCTTCTACCAGCATATAAAGTCTATGAGGGCAAGGATTATTCTCTTTTGTATTCCAAACACCTAGAATATTGCCTAACATATTGTCAGTGCTCCATGAACTCTTGCTAAATATGTTAACTGATTAAGATGTCCATTGAGATTCATGTACAAAGATATTCACTGCAACATTGCTTGTATTAGCTAAATATTGAGAAAATATAAATTTCTTCCAATGGGAGATTGATTAAGAAAATGAAGGTATCACCATGAAATGGAATATTATGTGATCATTAGAATGTAAGTCAATTAAGACAATCAAAGGCTATGAGATAATGTTCATGATATATTAAAAAGTTAAGAATGTACTAGACTGGGAGAAGGGGGGTGAGGTTATGGACATTGGAGAGGGTATGTGCTATGGTGAGTGCTGTGAAATGTGTAAACCTGGTGATTCACAGACCTGTACCCTGGGGGATAAAAATATATTATATGTTTATAAAAAATTAAAAATTAAAAAAAGAATGTACTAGAAAAGCATATAGACAGTATCATATTAACTTTATTAAGAAATAATTATGTCTGCCTTATGAGCTTCTAGTCATCTTTGTTTTCTTCTCTGCTTTCCATATTTTCTTCAAGCATATAAATAGAAGTTTGAACCATCCACATCTTACAAACTTCTGAGTATATTTCATCATACAGAATGGTGTGATAGTAGTTTTTATGCTAATAATATGAGGGCATTTTATAAATATTAAATTTTACTCAACATCTTCTATTTATAAGGAGTAATATGTGTGTTAAGGAAACATGGATTTGATTAATCTTTATGCTTTCTTGTGCTTTTATCAATAAATTCAGGAGGCGGGCAATGCAATTCAAAATGGTTTCCATTCAAACAAGTCAAAGTTTTAAAAAGTTGAAGTTCTTTAAGAGGTAACTTGCCTGGAAAAGTCATTTATATATTCCCATATTGATGGTTTAATGAAACATGACTACATATATTACAGGAG